>NW_026262701.1:15242719-16493219 GCF_021869535.1 Mytilus californianus
CAATCCAGAAACAAATTAATTGCAATGATCAATCGGAGGTCAATGGAAGTCTTTTCCGCGCAAATAACATGTGCTAAACGGGATATACTATTTTTAGGTGTATGTTGTCGTTCATATTCGGATCAATTTACACAGTTAAATAAGATATAAATGTCAACAATATATAATAGTTTTGAATTAAGTGACTTTGTCAGAAAAATGTTTTATTTCTCGCAAAAAACACTAAATAATATACATAAACTCGACTCTGAATCGAAAAAACCCGAAAATATAATGGTATATGGAATCGTCCGAAACAGGTTATTTTAACATCGATAAAGGTGAAATACGTAGATTCAGAATTTCGCACAAAGAAATAGAATCAGAGATAAAGCCGTATGTAAAGTGGAAACAAAAAAAACCTGAATTTTAATCATCGGTTTTTAGATTTGTTTGCAGTTGAAACTACGAACGATTATGTGTATCAACCCCTGACAAAATGATACTGTCTACTTCCGTGCGCCATGAACTGAATTTTAAATATATATTTTTATAGATAGATATAAGAAGATGTGGTATGAGTGCTAATGAGACAAATCTCCATCCAAGTCACAATTTGTAAAAGTAAACCATTATAGGTCAAAGTACGGCCTTCAACACGAAGCCTTGGCTCACACCGAACAGCAAGCTATAAAGGGCCTCCAAAATGACTAGTGTAAAACCATTCAAACAGGAAAACCAACGGTCTAATCTATATAAAAAACGAGAAACGAGAAATACTTATGAACCACATCAACAAACGACAACCACTGAACATCAGGTTCCTAGCTTAGAACAGGTGCAACCAAATGCATCGGGTTTAAATGTTTTAATAGGCGCCAACCTTCACCATGACCTGAAACAATAGTGTAATATCACATCATAGAAAGACACACTATAAAATATCAATTGCAATGGCTTAACTCAATCATAAAACATATTAACAAAAACCAGTGAACATACACTGAACGAATACATTTGATCTATGAAACAATGTAAATACAAAATTATTAAAACAAGGGGGTTATATGTAAAACAATATCAGAAAGACAATCATAACCTTGGACAAAATGCCGCCAAATAAAATAACGTACACAGGTAAATAAAAATAATTTTGTTATAAGGTATACATGGAGTACGGAAAAAATTTTTACAGTATGTTAATAACCATTTATTAATGGGATTGACAAATTAGGGAATGTAATATTTTTATACATACTGTATTTACAAATTACCAAAAATAACAATATACTTAATTCGAATTCGGACTTGTCAAATGTTTTCCCTTTATAATATTAATTCTTTGATACTACACGGAAGTTATTAAAATGGTATTATAAACTCTGCTACATGTAAGCTGTTTACTGCACGGAAAAAAACAAGTAGAAATAGCTTAATTCGTCCTCTGAACATTTGAAGATCCCTACTAAGTACTGGCTTCTTAAAGCACCAAAACATTTTAATATCGTTTCATCTCGGCTTCTTTAATCATTTCCGTCTTTCTTGAAAGTTCCCAGCTTGATATAACAAAACTTACTATTAAATTTTGTAATGGAGCACATATTGAAACTAATTATTTGCTAGTGCACAAAACTCGTTTGATGTAATAGAAACATGACGTGCTTCTAGTAGTGTAGTTCATTCAAATCGATTGACAGTTATGACCTGTAGACTGTTGTCATTTCATTATTACCACAAAATCGTAGCAAACAGAACTTTTCTTATTTAATCAACCGGTCATTTGAAAATCTGATATCTAATTAATTTGGTGCAACTCATACTTAGCATTCTTCTGCGGTAATAAAACAGATATATCACATAAACTTTCAGTAACATTAACACAAAATCGATAATACCTTCTCAGTCATATATTGTTTCATTTCAAAGCCCTAACTAATATACAAGAGATGAAACTATTATTGTTTTGTGTATTAGTTGTTTCAGACTACAGATATACTATATTTTTTATTTATAAAACAAAATATCCGTTGATCATTAATCATTTCATTTCAAAAGCGCTACCTACTATATTTCAGATCCAAAATACTGATTTGTTGAACCAGTACTATCTTCTATTATATATGGTTTCGTTTCTAAATCTCTAACTCGTATATCAGATCTAATATACTAGTTTAATACATCAAGACTGTCATTTATCATTTATCGCTTCATTTCCAAAGCTTTAACTACTGTTTTACAGATCCAATACACTTATGTGTTAAACCATGACTACCTTTTGTCATCTATTGTTTCATTTCCGAAGGTCCAACTACTTTATCAACGTCACTTTTTCTGGCGTTGATCCATTCATGTGACGCGCAGTTTATACATCGTTTGTGGTGTCCTGGTGTGCTGTCGTAGTAAATTCATGGGAGTGGTCTGTTGCTATTTAGCGGTTTACATGTTGTTATGTACTGTTATATTATTTATTTATATATTTCTCTGAGCTGAGTGATCTTGCGTTTGTTTGTACTGTATTCATGTCTCGTAATGTTGTCATTTTAGCGTTACATTTATTTTTAACAATTCCATATAAGCGGGAGGTTTGGTTAGCCATAACACCAGATCCAACCCACCATTTTTCCTAAAATGTCCTGTACCTGGTCGTTTGTTTTTGTTGCAGTTCAGTGTTTCTGCTGTTCTGTTGTTTTTCCTCATTTTGTTGATGTGTTTCCCTCGGTTTTAGTTTGTAACCCGGATTTGTTTTCGTTTAATCGATTTATGACTATTTTACAGCGGTATACTACTATTGCCTTTATTTATTCGATAAAAAAGACGATTTGTTCAAGCAGAATCTCTTTTTATCATCTATGGTTTCATTTTGAAAGTTCTCAATGAAATATCATAGATTAAATATATGTATTTGATAAACCAGGACTTATTTATTTCATCTATGACTCGTTTCTATATAAAGCTCTAACTACTATATCACAGATCCAATTACTTCTCTGTTAAACCATGAGCACATTCTATTGTATATGGTTTAGCTTCTAAAGCTCTACCTACTATATCACAGATCTATTATAATTTGATGTGCGAAACTAGTACTAACTTTTATCATCTATCGTTTGATTTGCAAAGCTCTAACTACTATGTCACAGTTCCAAAATACTAATTTAATAAAGCAGGACTAACTTTTATTATTAATGGCTTCGTTTTTAAAACTGTAACTACTATATCACAGACCAAATATACTGATTTGTTAAACATGGATTAACTTCTTTCATCTGTTGTTTCATTTCAAAAGTTATAACTACTATATCACAGATGCAATAAACTGATAGTTATGTTGAACCAGGACTTACTTCTATCATCAATGACTTCGTTTCTGTAGCTCTACCTATAATATTACACATCCAAATATACTGATAGTTATGTTAAACCAGGATTTACTTTTATCATCTATGGATGCATTTTTATAGCTCTATCTATAATATCACAGATAGAGAATCCTGATTTGTTGAATCTTGAGCACATTCCATCAAACTAGTATCCCCATCTAACATCTATGGTTCTCTTTCTAAGGCTTTAACTACTATATTACAGATATGCAACAAGAGTGCATGCTTTGTTGCGCTAAGCCTACCCCACTCGTAATTCAAACTATCTGTAAACAGGAAGTATGTGTAGGTGTATAACAGATGCAAAAAAAAAAAAAACAATCAAACGTTATGACTCATTACTATCAAGGTGTTGACCATATATGAAATCTATTTGTTCAAAAGTACCGGTGAATAGTGTGACTGAAATATTTGTTGCATGGACGAAAAATTTAAACGGACGGAAGAATAAACAACCGGACTAATGGAGAGGCAGACAAGGTGAATGCAGTATAGCCCGACTGTTAGAGTTGGGATGTAATGTTAAATTATTATATTATTGTTATTTTCAAAGCTCTAAAACAACTAGACATAAATACAATATACTAGTACTAATTTGTCTAACATAAGGATGTTAATGTTTTGTACCTCAAATCATATTGCATAACTATAAAAAGATGATGCTGTCGTGGAATGCATGAATATAGTTACGCAAACATTGTCATGGTAAATGTGGGACTGATGTAAATGAAATAAACACTATATAAATGTCGTGTGTCCGAACCGATTTATCTGATATCATCAGGAACGCTCAAACCTTAACATTTGAAATCCAGGGAAACTTAAATACGTTACAAAGTTAAGAGATTTATGACAAAAAAGGACTTAAACAGAGTAGCCCAATTCATATAGGTTGAATTTTGCCTGAGGTAGCTGGGTACTTATTGTTACTAAATAATGTATTTATGAACTGGAAAACACTTACGAGGTTCACTGGAATATGTTCCATATGGTACCTCATCATATTAAATGAACACAAGAAAATTTTACTGTTATTCTGTAAGGGTGCCATGTGGAACTATTTGTAGCGCATTTTAACGATATTGTCCGAATTTTTCGGACCTAAACCTTGACTGCAGTGTATTTGATTATCTGGTGTCAATGTCGATATAGAGTCCATAGACGCAACATTTGTTCGATCAAGGATGGCTACCAAAGTAAATTAAACTAATCAAAGTGATCTGAAATGACTGATGAAAAGATTTGAAGATTTGTGTGCCTAATGTCAATCATATTTTACAGTTACATTGCGATGGTGGTAGACAAGAACAACTTGCTAACGCACAATAACATATTTGTCAGTTACATTACTGCAGAAGTTTGGAAAGATGGGCAATTTTCAGTGGATAAAATAGCTCAATAGAGGTCAATGTTGGTGGGTAACTAAATTTTCATAACTTAATATCTTTATCAAAATATGTTAATTTTGAAGTTTTAAGTTTTCTGTTTCACCCAGAGCCGCAATTCTAAAACTCTTAAGATTTTCAACATTGACAGCGAAATTGTATCATCCATTTATAACAGCACTGTTAAAGTGCCTTTTCTGAACCTAATGTATGCTTGAATTAAACAAGAAAAGAAAACGAAATTCACGTACATGATACGACAAAAAATGTGTATGTTATAAATTATCGTATTGTGTGATTGAATATAAAACACCAGTTCAACATGACACTTACGAAATTAGATCTTAAATTTGTATCACTCTTCATGTTTCAGTTAGGTACATATAAATGTATGTAGGACATCATCAATATATCTGAAATTGAAATTAAAGAATTTTCCATGATCCTTTTTTTCTTTTTTTGTCTTTCAGAATGTTCTGCACGAATTGTGCATCATATGAGTACAACAAAGTCCGCCAGTAGGATGGCACAAATAGTTCCCTTTTTCATACCTAGTATTGACTGTTGAAACTTCAATCCACCAAATTCCACAAATATGGTGTCGATGAAAAGTCCAGCATTTCGATGATTTTAACTTCTGTTTATTTGTTGTTACAATGAGTGTAGATTTTCGTTACTTTTACAAACAATTTATATCTACGACTCCCATTTTTGTAAAAAAAAAAATCTGTTAATGAGATAATGTAGTCGTTTTTGTAATAGAGCATGGGGAATAGTAGTGTAAAGCGTCAAAAATTAAAGAAAGTTTTGATATAGTTCCAAAATTGTAAAGGTTATGATTGAAGATTTTGAAGATCATTTGACTGACAACGCTGTTTGAATATACATCATCTCACTATTTCTGAAGGTCATCTTTTTTTTGCCAAAAAAAAAAATGGTCGGAGGAAATTTTGAAAGAAGTTTAGTCGAACATGTCATATGAGTCTAGTCTTTTTCAGATTTCAAGTTTCAAAGTTTTCATAACTTTTCTACCAAGAGAAGAAAAAGATAGGCGATACATTAGTACTGGATCAAACACAGACATAAAATAGCTTTTGTCGCAATAGGTAACATAATTAAGTCCGTCTAACAGTCATGGTTTGATGCACTATTTGAATACCACATCGTGATCGCCTGCCTTACCTTAAGTAATAGAGTTTGAATCGATTTGAATCTGTGGACTATCTCCTTTTTTTACAAAACAAATTGAAAAAAATGTTTAATTTTGATTCTAATTGTTTATGTGCGTATGGCTGTCAATAACAGTGCTACAAGTGATGTAATCAACAACGGTCATTTATCAAAAAAGGTGGGAAGAAACATTATATAAATTGTTTGCAGCGGAAGCACTTTTATAAACTTACCTTCATCAGGAGCGCTCAAAACCAAACATTTGAAAGCTAAGTATGTATTAATATATTGCCAACTTTGTTTGAGGAAGCTCTAAGCTTAGTTTCTTAATGTTTTACAAATGTATACAGGTACAATTTAAGAAAAGGGGTTGTGGTTACGACAATTGGGTCATATCCGTGTACATCTGTGACACAGATATTCCATAACAGTCAATTAACTCGTGGTTGTTTCCATAATACTTTCGAATGGATGACTTCAACATAACCACTTGGAACATTGGTTCAACAACTCCCGTGTTAGCAGCAACCCTCTTACAAGGGAATCATACGAAACGCACGTTTTAGAACATGAATTTAATCCATATGCCGGCGTTGCTTGAATGTTGCTATATAGAAAAAGAAAGTTAATTGGAAAGCTGAAATCCTCTCTGTTCTTGTAAATTTTTGTTCTGAAAAGTAAAATAGCAAAAATACCTTACTCCAAGGAAAATTCAAAACGGAAAGTCCGTTATCATATTGCAAGATCAAAAGCTCAAACACATCAAACGAAAAGAAAACAACAGTCATATTCCTGACTTGGTACATGCGTTTTCTTATGTAGAAAATGGTGGATTAAACATGGTTTTAAAGCTAGGTAAATCTCTCATTGTTTGACAATCGCATAGAATTCGTCTAGACCGACCCTCATTGTCAATTTCTAGACATAACCCATGAGGTAAACTTAACTTTATCTGCGGTGTCTTCTATTTCAAGTTCTATTGGATAGATTTGTTCAATATAGTCGCCAAACTGAATTTTATAGTGAGAGGATATAGAGGAATGTGAAGTAAAAGAATAATGATTTTCTTCCGGAAAAGCTCCTTGTTGTGAATGTTAAATAACGCGGTTATACCGTTGTGTGAACGTAACGTCGTTCCCGGCAAAATTGACTGTTGCCGATTTAGCGTTACGAAATTCCACCAACATGTGGCATTCAAATAACATCTTTATTTTCTAGCTTTTTATAAATCCTACATTTCTTTTGTTACTGATATTTACATGCTTTGTATTGCTTAATCGGTGTAAAGACGTATGAAATCGTGCTTGCTTTCTATATAATCCAATATTTATGTACATATTGACAGTGATTTACATGATTAACCTTGAACTTTAGCGATCTATTTTCTTGCACGCAACGTTATTTTGTGATTCGGCGTAGAAAAAGGGGATTTTCCATTGTAAACATACCCTAAAACAACAATGCCTGAGATTAAGCAACGTCCAAACTACTTACAGTATCCAAACAACTCAACAGTACCAAACTGGTTATCTAGGCAACAGTATAGCGGTTCACACCAACATCTTAGTGGCTTACAGAATTTTGAAAACATGAAACAAGATAATGGGCGAAGAACCAGAGTGCAGGGATCATTGGAATGCTTATTATATGTAATTCGAGCTGATTGCAGAGATCAAAAGATGGGATATTGATACCAAAGCTATTGAATTAATACCAGCACTTAAAGATGAGGCAATGGTTTATGCCTCCAATTTTTCACTGGAGACCAAGACGAACAAAAGAGGGAGTAGGGACAGGAACATACGACAGCTTACTACACAAGAAATTGTTGATTCAGATGAATTAGAAGACGATGTAGAAATAAGGAAAGTTGGTGGAAAGAGATATGTCACCGAGGAGAGACTTACGCAATTTGAAAGAGGGATGAAAGATTCCATAATCCAGTCCATGAATATGTCAGTAGGGAAGATAGTTCAGAAAATGATGACAAAATATCACAAACTTGATGTAAAAAGTAAAACAACAAAAATACCGAACTCCAAAGAAAATTCAAAAAGGAAAGTCCCTTAACAATTGGCAAAATCAAAAGCTTAAACACATCAAACGAATGGAAAACAACTGTCATATTTCTGACTTGGTACAGACATTTTCTTATGTAGAAAATGGTGGATTATACCTGGTTTAAAAGCTACCTTAGCCTCTCACTTGAATGATAGTCGCATAAGATTCCATTATATTGACAACAATGTGTGAACAAAACAAACAGACATAATAGGTAAAAATGTCAAAAATAGGGGTACAGCAGTCAACATTGTGTTATAATCTCAATCACTATAAAAACAAACAAATATGTCAACAAAGAAAAACAAAATGGCATATAAAGAAAGCACATACGCAACATTGAAACACAAGAATGCAAAAAATGACAACAGCACAACAACACAATGGCGGGATGTACAAGTACCGAGCCACGTCTAAAGGATATTACCAAAAATAAACCTAACAGAAAACGTTAATAATTTACAAAGACAAATAAAAGAGAGACGAAAGATACCAGAGGAACAGTCAAACACATAGATCGAAAACAAAATGACAACGCAATGGCAAAAAATAAAAGGACAAACAGACAAATAATAGTACAGATGACACAACATAGAAAACTAAAGATTAAGTAACACGAACCCCACAAAAAACTGGGGGTGATCTCAGGTGCTCCGGAAGGGTAAGTAGATCCTGCTCCACATGTGGCACCCGTCGTTATTACAAATCCGGTAAATAGTCTAATTCGGTAGGTCACATTCGTGTATTCGTCGATATGTAGTTACGACATAAGGAACATATCCTATATTATCTGTGAAACGGTTATTCCATAACGGTCAACCAACTCGTGATGGCGTCCGTAAAATTTACGAAAGGATGATCTCAACTTCACCATCTGGAACTCTTGGTTTAATAGCTTCCTTGTGAGCAGCAATCCTCTATTAAGGAAATCATGATAGGAAATACAAGCCCGGGAATATCGTATCAATTGGGAGATATATACTCCGTATGCAGGCGCTGATGGAATGTTGCTACATAGAAATGGAAATTTCACAATTTGGAAGCTGAAATCATCTCTTTTGTCGTAAAGTTTTGTTTTCAACCGACCCTCATTGTCAATTTCTAGATGTAAGTCAAGATATGAGACAGACTTAACTGTATCTGTAGTATCCTTTATCTCTAGTTCGATGGGATAGATTCGTTCAACATAGTCACCAAATTTTGTATTATTTAGTGAGAGAACACTATAACACGTAATTAAGATGATGAACAACGTTAGTACCTAGAATCTAAACATCAAGACCATCATGTATTATTTGTGAAGTTTATACGGAAAATTTATCAAAAAGGTCATAGACAAAACCGACAACAGAACCAAATCAAGAACAACAAGATGTTTTACTTGCAATGAAGAAGGACAAAGACTGTAGAAAACCAAAACAAATCCAAGTAGTACAGAAAACAGAGGGTTGACCACTGAAAATGTTTATCAAGAGGGTACACCACATAATTCTTTAAACTGTCAAGGGTTGAGACTGTTGGCCAATTGACAGCCCCCGAAAGACTTGAAAAATTTATTAACACAGTAGAAATTAAGGATACTAGTATATTGACAATGAAGTACATGTATGATGATGATGAATTTGATATATCTGATCAGGACCTGAGCATAACTTTATTGTTTGAGGAAGAGGAAATTCAGAAGAGTGCACCATATGAAGTAAGTGGTAGTGCCAAACCGAGTAATGAAATAGAGGAAAATATTATCATTGATCGGGTAAGGGCAATTCCATTACTGTTCCTTTGGTCATTAGCGAGGTTGAAACCGAGGCAGTTAGTGACCATGAAGCTGGAGTGACAGTGATGAGTGAAGAACTGTATTTCGAGGAGCCCATACCAGCCAATGCAGGAATAGTCATTGCTGAAGAGGAGGAAATTATTAAACAGAGTTAGATATTTCGCATGATCATGGCAATAACGCAAAAATCTAAATTTCTGAGTTATGGATCAACTGTTCAGAAAAACAGTGCATTGATGAAGTAAAGTACGGTAGTCAGATGAATAAGACCAATATTAAGAAGATGCCTGAAATACTGGAAGATCGGTACATACATTTCATACATGTAAGAACCTCAAAGAATCTTGCAAATGAAGGAGAATCAAGACAATTATTGCTGATAGACAAGGATGAAATTGTAGCATCCGAAACAGAAGTAGTACAAAAATTGAAGGAAGTATTTGAAAATACACATCTTAGAACAAGCAACATTATGAAAGATTAGAAAAAAAAGAAGAAAACACCGAAAGAGGACATAATGGATATTTCGAGAAAAAAAAAGAAAGGACCGGAAGATGACACAGGAACAAAGAACATCATGAAAAATTAGAGTAAAAGGAAGAATAGACCGGAAGTGGACACAGAGGAAAAGGCGAGAAAGAGGAGAAACAAAAAATATTACCAATGTAGAAAACATTAAATTTAAAAGATTAAATTTACAGGAACGAAACTACAATTTTGACATTATTTATTAGTATCGTTGGGGGAATACAATTGTAATGTGATTTGTGATACCCATGATTAATAATGTGTCCAGAACAGTAGTCTAAATTGACAGAAATAAATTTTCCTTATTTTAATATTCTATTGAGACAGCAGGTGATTGTTAAAATATTGTTTTAATGAAAGTAATGATTTAATATTTCGCAATTAATTATTTAAATTTTGAGACGAAATTCTATTTTGACGGAAGGCAGTGTTGTCAGTGTTAAATAACGCGGTTATACCTTTGCGAGAACGTAACGTCGTTTCCGGCAAAATTGACTATTGCCGATTTAGCGTTATCGTGTGATTCGGCGTATAAAAAGGGGATTTCCCATTGTAAACATGATTATGATTTGAATTTGAACTCAGCTTTACGGGTATCTATAGGTAAATACTTGACATACAAACATCTTTAGAGAAAACTGTTAACGCCATATTTATTGTACTTTTATTCATTGTATTGATTTAAATAATGATATAATTTCTATTTTCGGAAGATAGTTTAGTTATTATTTTGTAAGAAAATACTGGCAAAGGGAATTTAGCATTGATTGAATATATATATAAACTTGTGTTGTCTTAAGTATACGGCAACACATATAACAAGTCGACAAGAAGAGGAGCACATTTGGCTCCTTTAGGAATGTCATTTGATTGTTGAAAAATACGTCTTTGATAAATACAGTAGTTAAAAAAAAAACTCATTGGAGATACTAGGCTCATAATTGTGTTCACAAGACGCGCGTTTCATCTACAAAAGACTCATCAGTATCCGATTTATCGTTTAGAAATTCCGTTGATTATTGCATACGAGTGATTTATTTTGTTTTTAAACTTGTTGTTTATCTTACATTTCATTAGTTACTGCTGTTTACCTTTTTTATCTTGCTAAATCGGTATAAGAACTGAAGATTACGTGGTGACATTCAAAAACTTATAGTATAGTGCATTTGTATATAGTCATAAACATGATTGACATTGAATGTTAGCGACCTATTTCGTACACGCGATATTATGAGTGATACGTGCATTTGAAATCGAACTAATCAGCTGATATTACTTTTTTACTGCGAAACTATTCTGTTGTGCCTGTAATTATTGCATTTTTAAAAAATAATATAATGTCTATTTCCTAAAGCTATTTAGTTATTTTATTTTATGAGACAGCACTTGGCAAATGTATTTTGCATAGGAAAACTTAAGGATTGAATATAAAAAAAACTATCATTGTCATAAAGATTACGTATAATCGTACATTATTCTCGAGAAAAGAGATTTTAAAAATATTCGAGGTCTTGCATTTCCTTCAATATTCTACTTTAGAGGGTTACTGATTAAAAAGAAGGCTGTTTATCAAGAGTTATAAATTATAAAGATGAAGTTATTCCTTTTAAACCTTATCGGAAGCTATCATGATTTGGTTGACTGTCATGGTATATAAGTGTTGCAAGTATCCACGGATCATGTTTCATTTTCTTTCTTACAATCCCGTCCCCTCGTCTTCGTTTATGACATCATAGAATGCGATTACTCGCGGGATTTTAATTCCATTACGAGTTCAGGCTATCTTAAAAATACTACCGTCTCTCATTTTAGAAATAGCATGTACTTAACTAAGTAAACATGTGCACGTTAAACAGGCAAATTTAATTATTTAAACTATAGTAAAGTAGGTAAACAATTGAAGACGAGCAATAGAAACACTACACAAAAAGGGCAAATCTAGAAAATCAAATGATTGCATTTACAAGAATAACAAAAGAAATATTACAGATAGTTCTTTATAGTCCAATGCTTAAAGTTTTTGTTTTCAGTATCGTTATATCTCCTTTTCATAGTTCTAGTCAGGTCCATCTTCTCCTGACTGCTTACCTATTATTCCTCCTGAAAGAGTTAAATATGCATTGATCGTTATAAATACTTTTCTGATTAAATTTATCCAAGCATTATGTTACTGCAGTTTATTATATAGTTTCTCTACTGTGTTGTCTGTATTTAACTCGATTTATTGTAACATGTGTTGAAACTTGAAAATATTGTCTGGGTTATATAGTTTTTACTGGGTTTGATTTTAAATTTGAGATATAACCATGATAACCATGTTACGTATATATTTGAAATATATTATAATTCAACTTCAGAAATTTGTATCGAAATATTGCTAGGAAAATGAAAGAGACAAATTTGATCAAAAGATGAATTGTGAACATTATCTGGGCCAGGTTGTTACAAACAAAAGAAATACAAACCAAAACTCCAAAACAAACCAACAGCTTTTAGAGATACAGTCAAGTAAAAATATGTAAATAAAGTTAAATACTGTGATCAAAATTGAACAATGTGAGAATATTAGGGGTCATCATGTTCGTTTTTTCTGTCTTCATCATTTTGTGACGGGTGCTACATGTGGAGCAGTATCTGCTTACCCTACCGGAGAATATGAGATCACATCCCCCTGTTTTGGTGGTGTTTGTGTAGGTCAACTTTAAGTTTACTGTGTTGTAATTTGTGTACTGTTGTTTGTCTTTTGGTAGTTTTTCGTTTTTTAGCCATGGCATTATCAGTTTGTTGACTTAATAATTTGAATATCCCTTTGTTATCTTTCGACTCTAGCACTTATGAGTATGAGTAATGTATGAAAATAAGAAAAAAAAACCACAAATACAATTTTGCACCATTACGATTATGTTGAAATTATTACACAATTTCACGCTATATATACTGAGTTATTAATTTCTATTAAAAAAACAGTACGGTTATTCGCAAGTATTTTCATAACAATGACAGGAATAACATATAATTTCTTATATTTTCTTTTTTTAGAGTCAAAACAATTTTACTTTGTTTTGGCTTTCAAACTTTTTTTATCTGAGCGTCACTGGTTAGTCTTGTGTGGACGAGACGCACGTGTGGCGTATTGAACTTTAAGCCTAGTACCTTCTGCTAGCTATTATTCGTGTGTTTCTTTGTCCTATATGTTCTCCCATTTATTTGTATTGTGGTCCTGTCATGTGATGTTGTCGTGTTGGTGTTGTGTTTGACGTTGCAATAAAAGCGGGAGGTTTGGCATGCCACAAAACCAGGTTCAACCCACCATTTTTTTCTTAAAATGTCCTGTACCAAGTCAGGAAAATGGCCATTGTTATATTATAGTTCGTTTCTGTGTGTGTTACATTTTAATGTTGTGTTTTTGTTGTGTCGTTGTTCTCCTCTTCTATTTGATGCGTTTCCCTCAGTTTTAGTTTGTAACCCGGATTGGTTTTTATCTCTATCGATTTATGAGTTTCGAACAGCGGTATACTACTTTTGCCTTTATTTACGTCTATAAATGCACATATTTCACCGCGTTTTAGTTATTTTCTATAGATTTACATTTATAGACTTATTTCACAACTTTTCTTATTGATTGTATTTCTAGAAGTGTGACATCAATAACGTATAATTTTTAATAAACAGTTTATGGACGCATTTAAGAGTCAAAGCAATTTTACGTCGTCTATAAATGCACATATTTCGCCGCTTTTTAGGTATTTTCTATAGATTTACATCTATAGACCTACATGTATTTCACAACGTTTCTCACTGATTACATTTCTAAGTATAAATTATACATATAACATTTTTTTCGATATCCAGGTGCAGTTCAACAAGTTGTAAAAGCATACAAAATTTCACCGAATTCCAAAATATTGCCAAGTTACGAGTTCTTTGCCCTAACCAGTTTTTTAGCTATTGTTGCAATTATGTGAGTAAAGTATTTACCATCGCTCGTAAAACCAGATCCCTAATTTATATATGAAGCAAACTAAACCTTCTCCTTAGTTTTATACTCCTTGTATTCCATAGTATAGACAACTAGATTTTTAATGTAAGAACTATGATTTTTACTAATAATACTTACCACATCGCGAACAGAAACAACTGGTAATCCTTCGTCCAGTTATAGGATCCGTGTGTCTTCTACAGCTACCAAATCGACAATTTAATTTCCCCCAACAACAGCCTCTACATCTACAATCACTTGAAGGACTTCGACGACAAAATTCTAAAGAACATTTCTGTCCTGTAGTTTGTTCCACAACTGAAATGAAGTCAAAATATTTCATAGTTTCGGTAAACATATCGACAAACGCACTGCTTCACTTTAAATTTATTGAAACACTGGAAATGGGTATGCTTGTCCTTTGTTTCTTGTTTAACTTTGTTTTTTTTTTATAGATATATATATATAGAAGTCTATAAAAAGGACCAACCAGCAAATTTACTATGTACCGGATCGTCTAGAATAGACGATACTGTGCAGATAAGGAAAAAATTATATAAGTCTAAAATTTTGCACAAGGATACTAATATGAGGTGGTATTATACGAAAATGTTGTTATTAAATCGTGTTGACAAATATTTCGGCTTAACAAATAGCTTTCGTCGGTGTCAATAATTTTAACAATACTGATTGTAGGTTAAAAATAGATCAGTAATACAGGTAAGTTTTTGAAACCTATTTGATCTATTTTGAACCTACAATCAGTATTGTTAAAATTATTGACACCGACGAAGGCTATTTGTTTAGCCGAAATATTTGTCAACACGATTTAATAACAACATCTTTGTATAATACCATCTCATATTAGTATCGTTGTGCAAATTTTTAGACTTTTATATATAAGTCTAAATTGAAAACAACGTTCAAACCTGAGATTGCGTTGGATAAAAACCGCAATTTTTATACGTGTGCATGCAGAAACAATTCTTGGTAGAGGGGGTCTAAATACAGCACAAAAAACATTTTCCAAAAGACCAAATGAGTGAAAAAGTATATTTTAACAAAACGCATTTGACTAGCAGGTCGAACAACTGATGTTCTTAAACCCTGCTGACTGCCATTGGCGATTGCCAAATAAACGGATCACAAGATGTAACAAAATAGATCTTATTATTAATTTATTACCAAACAAATAATAATAAACTTGCGGAAAAGATGGTATACCGCAAACATGAGGTGCAAAAATTTGTACCCCATATCCGGATTTCGACAATTAATGTCTCTTCAATGATGTTAGGAATCGAAACGGTATTTGGAAGGCCATATAATTTACCTCAATTTAGGATAGACTCTTGAATTTTGAAAGAGTCAAAATAGGATGCACGGATCATATAAACCCGAAGGCAATTATAATACAAGCCCAAACGAAAAAATATAAACAAGTCTAAATCGAAAACAACGTTCAAACCTATGATTGCGTTGGATAAAAACCGCAATTTTTATACGTGTGCATGCAAAAAAAAATTCTTGGTAGAGGGGTCTAAATACAGCACAAACAACATTTTCCAAAAGACCAGATGAGTGAAAAAGTATATTTTAACAAAACGCATTTGACTAGCAGGTCGAACAACTGATGAACTCTTGAATTTTGAAAGAGTCAAAATAGGATGAACGGATCATATAAGCCCGAAGGCAAATATATACACTCAGATCGACGTCCGGTCTCTAATAGACGTCCGTTCTTCAAATCGACGTCCACAATCGGTTGGCACAATAATGCCATAAGTTTCCAAATCGACGTCCAACTCTATGCCACTCTAATCAACTTTTTTTTTCTCAAATCGACGTCCAATATTTGTCTCCCCTTATCAGCTTCCTTTTTACTGACATCTGCAATGACGTCACAACTGTATTCAATAAAAACAACTGTCATATTCCTGTTTTGATACAGGCATTTTCCGAATGCAAATTGTTAGTTGAACATTAAACTAAAAATGCTGTAAATATAAGAATGATACTTTTGAATGTACTTCTTTATTCTGTCATTTGTAATAGATATATTAACATGCATGTACATTAAATTGTTTTGGACATCGGTAGTAGGGTAAAAATATTGGACACTGATTTGTGAACCTGTCTTTACATTGGACGTCAACTACACACTGAACGCCGACCTGAGTCTATATATAAAACATAGATAGTAGTCAACAATCATTCTAATGCAAATTTTACATAACAATTTTTTCCATTGGCTAAGATTGTTTATCAAATCTACGGTTGACATGTGGTAACTACGGAGTGAGCTGCCATATTGAATTGCCTGGATCAACAAATGTATGATTATTACAATATAATCGAAAATAAAACAACACGTCTCCGAAACCGCCGTTTTGATGTGATTTAATTCAAAATTGAATCGTAGAAGTAGCGTAAAAACTTTCAGTTTGAACTTGTTTTTTGGTTTGTTTTTTGGTAATTGATATCGAATTCCTCGTATTTTAAAAAACCTAGATAGGTTCAAACGAGAAAACTAACGACCTGATTTATACACAAAATAATGAACGAAAAACAAATATGACATACAGCAACAAACGACAACCACTGAATTACAGGCTACTCACTTGGTTCAGGCGCATACACTTTATGGCGGGGTTAAATTAGTTTAAAGCCGCCAATCCTCCCCTAACCTGGGACAGTGATGTAATAGTACAACATAAGAACAAACTATAAAGATCTGTTAAATAAAAAGGGCTTAACTCATTAGATCGATGAAGTTTATATTCATGGTAGAGCTCAATTCATGTAGTTTGTGTTTTATGCAGGGTGTTGATTAATTCATGCAATTTATACACGGCGTAGATCAATTCCGTGTAATATATAATCCATGTACGGTGTTGATCTATTGGAGTAGTTTATGACAGTTTTTATGCTCTGTGTTGATCAATTCACTTAGTTTTAGTCACCTATAGATACTAAAATATATGTATTGCTTTTTACACAAGCTTTTTAAAAATCTACACACGGCACATTCTGTTAGTGATTTCTTTCGCCTAAACTTATCATGTAGTATCTTTTGACAACAGACACATGCATGTGTTATATATGAACAATTTCGTATAAAATACTACAGATTTCAAGAAAGAAAAAGTCAAGAGGGAAATGCCTGTTTGTTTTCTTAATTGGTGACAATGTATTGTGCTTTTTGTATTTGATAGAAAGAATTGATCAGTTAGCTTTCAATCAAAACATGTTGAAGTATCAAACAAATTTTAAAGATTATAATAGATATACTTGGTTTAAGGGTAGACAAACATGTAAACTTCCTTTTGTCTTGGTGGTAACAATTTAAAACTTCTGTGAGGCGGGATTTTTTCGCTGTGTTAAAAACCCATTGTTGGCCTTGATGTGTTTTCTTCTCTTTTGGTCGGGTTGTTGTCTCTTTGACACATTCCCCATTTCCGTTCTCAATTTTAATGTAGCTCTTTCCAGAGCAGTCAAATGTACCCTGCAGTGACACTTTTTCAAAATACAAGGTAAACATCTCTGAATTTCATAGATCTAGGAAGATGTGGTATGAGTGCCAATGAGACAACTCTCCATCCAAGTTACAATTTATAAAAGTAAAACATTATAGATCAAGGTACGGCCTTCAACACGGATCATTGGCTCACACCAAACAGCAAGCTATAAAGGGCCCCAAAAAGTACTAGTGTAAAACCATTCAAACGGAAAAACCAACGGTCTAATCTATATAAAAACGAGAAACGATAAACACGTATGAACTACATAAACAGACGACAACTACTGTACATCAGAATCCTGACTTTCATGCAGTGTTGGTTATCTGTGTGTGTATGATGCCTACAAGGGTATACTCATGACCTGATTTCAGGTTTTTCATGTAGGGATAGGGCAATCTTTTTTTTCATTTTCGTTTTTATTATGGTTAAATTACATTTAATTTTCATTTCTTTATAAACTTAAGAAAAACACTTTGATTCCAACGATATCTAGTTTTATGTTATAGTGAAAGTCTAAATAACTGTCCATTCCTGGGAAATAATGGAGCGGAGGCCCGTAGGGCCGATGCCCATTATTTCTCAGGAATGGACAGTTATTTGGACTTTCGCTAACTTAAAATACACCTTAAATATTAAAAATTAATCTTCAGGTTATAACGTTTTAAAGAATTTTATATAATTTTGTAATGGTTTTCTTTTCATTTTCCTCGTGATGTACCCAAGAATCCGCAGGCAAAATTTAATATCAAGCTGACCATCTACTCACTTAACGAAGTATTTATGAACAGTAGAATAATTACTTTAAAAAAATCTTGAATAAATTTCATTCAGATTTATGTTTAAAGTCATTGGATACGCACGTCTTTCTAGTTTGTGTCTTTAAGTGGTATTTCGGGAGAGTAAAAAAACTAGTATTTATGCATATATGTTAATGGATTATGTGTGTTTTTCGTTTGATAAATATTGGATGTAGAATCGTCTGTAAAAAGTAAAATGGTACAACTAGAATGAATTTCCAGGTATGTAACACTCTAGTATAGGTTATTTAACTAATAACGGTGTGCTCGATTTTCAGTCATATCGAAATCAAAATGTGATCTATATTTCAAACCATTTTTTTCGATGAAATAAAATGGAACAAGAAAACAGTATTTCATGCACAGCCCAACATTTCGTCTTTCCTTTGCTTATTACAACGAACAAAACTTTTATGCATTTTTTGAAATAGCAATACAAACAAACTGAAAGTATTTTTCATTCTTCCCTATTATCAGAAAGGAACAAAAAAGATTTAGAAAAAAAATCCGCATGGACAACTACCTTTTAATTACATTTAAACAATTATTTCAAGATTAACGCCGTTTATTTGCACTGCCGATATAACTGTTATATTTGCCATTGGAATATAACAACAGTGAATGAATTCGATTATGTTACGCGTTTCTGCTGAAAATTGAATAAAAACCTCGACCAATATTTAACACAAGCCTTATTCAAATGTTATACATACCCCTCAAAATGTATGCATTAGTACTATATTTCAATTATAACAACGAACAATCAAATAAAATACCGAATAAGCCATTTTGACCATTTCAGTTTCTTGGACTATTTATTCTATTAAACCACAATATTATTGTAGAAATTATCCGAGTAATGTTTGTGTTTTTAATTTATATATATTTATAAATGCAACCAAAAGATTTTTGCTGTACAAAATCAAAATATTTCAAGAAAATGATATCTTAAACGGTAAAATTAAAATCAAATCTTTATGTTAATAGATATAAGAAGATGTGGTATGAGTGCCAACGAGACAACTCTCCATCCAAATCAAAATCTATAAAAGTAAACCATTATAGGTCACAATACGGTCTTCAACACTGTGCCTTGGCTCACACCGAACAGTAAGCTATAAAGGGCCCCCAAAATTACTAGTGTAAAACCATTCAAACGGGAAAACCAACGGTCTAATCTATATAAAAAACGAGAAACGAGAAACACTTATGAACCACATCAACAAACGACAACTACTGGGCATCAGATTCCTGACTTAGGACAGGTGCAAACAAATGCAGCGGGTTTAAACGTTTTAATGGTACCAAACCTTCACCCTTTTTCTAAAACAATAGTGTAACATCACAACATAGAAAGACACACTATAAAATATCAACTGAAATAGCTTAACTCAATCAAAGGACATATTAACACCATTGAACATACACTGAACAAATAAATTTGACCTATGATACAATGTAAATACAAAATAAATAAACTAAGGGAAGAATAATAAAAGTAACATGTTATATCGGTATGAAATGTTAAACAATTAAAGAAAAACAATCTGCTCGAACAAAAATATCAGCCGTTTGCTTTAAACACAGGTAAATGAAAATATACTTTTCTCTTTACTTTCATTATTGAATAATGTTATTGTGTTCAATATTACAATAGAATTTACTACCTCACACACATTTAACACATTTGATATTTTGTAGATGCACAGAAGAGGAATGGGACTCAATGTAAAATATTCGTTTTTACCCACTTGGATACTATCCGTGACAAAAATTCAGCCAAGATTCGCATCGGAAAACAAATTGTGGATTATATTGTTGAATTTTAGTGAAATACGATACTATATTTTACACGATGGAATTACGACTCGCAAATAAAAGATGTTTGTTAATAATGAGATATTTAGTGTTCATTGTATTACTATAATTCCAATTTTAAAAAAAATCCAGTATCAGTCGTTTTAGTAAGATTTCATCTTCATTCAATATCGCGTTTAGTCATTTAGAATTATTCCCATGGTAGAACACTTTTTTAGAAAGTGCCCATGGAAATATCCAAAGGGCAAAACGTCCGGAATTAATGAAGACGAACAATAGAAAATAACTCTCCATTCCTGTAAAAATTATGGAGAGTTGGAACAAAAGATTTACGTCACAGGTGTATTTAAAACTAGATTTCTATAAACAAATCAACCACTATGGGGTAGCAAAGTATGTGACACTATTCACGTATATGCTGGGAAAGAAACTTTTATGCGTTCCAACACCGAACTCCAAATTATCTTTCAAATTATGTATGATGAAAAGTAAAGAAACAATTACAAAATTCCTGATATTTAAAAGTCAATTTGATGTTTTTGTTCATCGTTTTCGAAAACTCTATACATATAAATGTCAGGACACAAATGTCAATGGACAGGTAACAATTATTCTATCTTCCTGTATACTATAAAATTGGCACTGCAATGCGAATTACTTGATTTGTTGCAGTCGTTAACTTCATATATGAATGTTCTATATTAATCTTTCGTAGGTAAATTATTTATAGAAATAATTTAAGATCATGCTGGTGTGTGGCGTTTTTTATTTTGTTTTTTTTTTGTTTTGTGCGTGTGTCAGTTCGTTGGTTTTTCTCGTTAGAATTAGATAGTTTCACTTCCGAAATCTAAATTCTCCCCTCTTGGAAGATTTTAAATTTCTGGGTTTTTTGTTTGCTTATTTTATCTAATGATAATAATCCGACGTGAATTTGAAAATAAAATTGCAAAGGGAAACGAGCATATTGTATATTTAAGCATGCGAAACTTACTCTTGGGGATACAATACGAGGCAATTGAAAAATTGCAAGAAAAAAGTCAACGATATATTTTTTTCTGTATTCATTTGCAGTGACAAGCTTTGTCTACTGTTTTTTTTTTTTTTTATTATTACCAATAATTGTATCGAGATGGAAATAGACATTTTCAAAGATACCTTCTAACGTAAACGTGAATTGATGTTTCAGATAAAACTCTTTATAATTAACAGCAAGACTTGAATAAAATGAGATACAGTTGTGTACGTCATTGTGACAGTAACCCATCAACACAATACAAAAATCTGGTTAAGGGTTAAACAAGTTTAAGTACTCAATCTTTCCTCCATATTTTGAAATGATGCTCTCTTCTTTAAACACTGTAGATTATATAATGTGCAACTCACCAGCCAAGAGTAATACTACAACTAGGATAAGAAGAACCTTCTTCATGTTTCGGAATTAGATAAACTCGAAAATCTAAATAAAAAAAAAGTCAATTAGTTTTACTTAAAGATGTTTCGAGGAAGATAATGGTAAGACATTAATAAACTTTTCCGGACGTTAAAAAGGAAAATATGAGGCTACAAATGTGTGAAACTGTTTAATGGCTGGCAAAATTATAGTAACTTATTTTAGCATGGAATACAAAAACTGAATCCAGTTTGGAATGAAACATTACTGATGACATCTAATTGCTAATGAACATTAATCATGATTATTAATTAAAACTAATTTGATTATTTAATTATGAAATATACAAGTTTTAGAGAATCTAATAGTTGTCAGAAATATCAATAAAGTCAAAAACTCCAAATTTAGGCTTATGAATACCAAATGTAATAGAGTTAATAAATAGTACATTTGAGGCCACATCAGTTTACCTATGTTCTATAATCCACGCAGACAATTCGAATCACGGTAAACAATAACACTAACGGAATTGCATGACTTCAAAAGGAGCGTATGCATGCATCACTCACCATGCGAATCCAAACTCAGTCAAAATGTCACAACTGTTTAATTTGCAAATCAAAAATATCTGGTTTAAAGGCCTACCAACGCGAGAACAAGTCGATAGTAAGTTGAGACACAGACATATTGTATCGATCAACCATTTTGTGATTACAGCCGTAAAGGTTATGTTGTGTCGATTTTAATTTTGTGTAAGAAGCACATCCCTGTTAATGAAGTCTTCAAAGTGTGAACGAGCACAAGCGGAACTTATTTATTGAGATATGTAAAACGCCATACGATGGGTAGATTCAATTCAATTCTTTAAAAATATGAAGTTGACAATTGGAAAGTTGAACTCATCACGTTTGTCATATATTCCAGTTTGAAGTCGCCCATCTGTGTCAATATCAAGGAAGTGCAAGATATGGTGCACATCTAGTTTCGGTAGTATCTTTGACTTCAGATTCGAATGGCATATGAGAGAAGCAAACACTCACTGGAATGTGGTTAATTAAGTGACAGAGCAGCAACAATATATCAGAAAGTTAAAAAAAACTTTGCAAATTGCTTTTTTGTTTTGATCTTTGAAAAGATTCTGTCTGAATTCTGCTTCATATGTGTAGAATAAGTCGGCCAGCAGGGTTGCGCAATAAGTATCCATTTAAATACCGACTGTCTGTTGAAATACCAATCAACCAAGATCAAAAAATATGTTGTCGATCAAAAAGTTTAGCATGATGATGATATCATCTTCGGTGTGTTTCTTCACTTAAGATATTGCATTACTTTGAACAGATAATTTGTATCTAAAATGCGAATTTTTATAGAAAAAGCTCTATTTAAGAAAACGATAAAGATGGTTAATATCTGCATCAGAAACACTTTTTGTAGTCTAAATTAGAAACTCAGTGCTAGAATCATTGAGATTAAAAAATATAGAGTCATAGGTAAAGACGAATAGCAATCAATAGGAACCAAAACGCTAAAAAGACTAGGGCATTGAAGCCTAACGCAAAATTTTGGCCATCAAAGAATACAATCAATAATTTATATTATTCCACATTGGTATTATTTAAGTAGGTGGTTCTGTATGAATTGGATGTTGAATAAAACAGCATATTCATCTGAGGAAAAAGTATATTCACCGCGCAGAAGGTCGCATGCTTTTACGTGTATAGTAGTGGTAAAATCGTTTGATGTACAATTGGTTTTGGTAAATAATTGGCAGAAACATATTTTCTCTCACGGAATACGGAATAAAACAATTACTGTCTTATGTTTCGGAAAATATGTGGTTTAATTGACTTTTGAAAACCCGATATTCACCTCGGCCGTTGTCCTCAGTGAATATCAGTTTTTCAAAAGTCAATAAAGCCACATATTTAACTCACCAAAAGACAGTAATTGTATAAAATACCTGAACAAGTTCCACTAATATTGACTCTGTCTGATAGGGTTACAACTGTAAATTTGCATTTTCGATAAATTCAAATTCATCAAATGCTACATTTGTACCTTGTTTTTGGCTGGGTTCGCGTTGCTCAATCCTTAGTATTCTTTGTTGTGTTTTGTAGACTTTTGTTACTCTTTTGGTCGTTTGTCGTTTTTTTTTTTTGCCATGGCGTTTTTAGTTTGTCTTCGACTTGTAAGATTGAACATATTGTTTTGTATCTTTCCCCTTTTGTACTTCTTGTATATAATCTCATTTCTGACTCACTGAAGTGGATTATGCACTTTTCCTAGATTTTTCTGGTATTTCATATTTTTGATTAAATTATTTTAATGAATTAACAACTACATGAAACCATCGTTTGCAGATACATGTAGCAATACAATATAATAAATTGGCCATATTTAAACTCATTTTTTAAAATATAATGTTGTTTCAATAACTTATGTCCTGCATCATAAACAAACCATGATACACTGCAGAATTTTTTTCTACTTATTCTTGCTTAAAAATAACTTAAACTGAGTTCAGATTGCAAACCCATCACCAAATACTAAAGTTGTCAAATGAACCTGATATAGGTTTAGGAATGTATGTAAAAAAAAGAAAATAACAGAAATACAGAACTCCAAGTAAAATTCAAAATGGAAAGTCCCTTATCAAATGGCAAAATAAAAACACGATCAATACACATTATTGGATAGTACAGGTCTACAGGATGATGCTTATTGTTATATGAAACATTGAATGAGGGCATTAATGTAATATTTCATGTAAGAATCTGCCTATGGTTTTAAAAGATAAGTTTCCACAGATAAATACGCTCAACAACAAATATTTGTTTTACAAAAAAAGCATAAGTCATACCTTTTAGAAGACTTCGTTGAGCATTTAGTTTCATCATCCATATTTTACCTTTTATACCCAGAAGTAATTAAATAAGGTTTTATCCTTGAAACATGTTGAAAGACTTAGTTTTTTCTTCCTTTTTGTGTTGCATATGCAATCGTTAGCATTTTATACTTAACGTTGTATTTAAAATTTGCTTATCTTTTGTGCTGAATCAAAATATATAAAACCTAAAAGAGGATTTCATTCGAACATCTGTTTCAAATGCATATTTGTGCAAAAATGTAATCAGAACATATAACAGTATTAATTGTTGTATAATATATGACATATATATGAATGCAAGAAAGTACAGTGTACCTTGAATGAAATATCATCATAAATTATATAACGGCAGTCTTCTAGAGATTATTTGGATATCACTGACGTGTCGACTCTATATATTGTAGGTGCTAAATGTTAGTCAAGAAAGTGGAAAACAACTTATAACTGAAATTATATTATACACACAAAGTTCACTCCAATTTTTCATGGTGTTAGTTTTGTTCAAAATTTGCAGTGTAGACTTTTGTTGACTATTCTACGCCATTTTAAAAAGTTTTAACATAATTTTGCCGGTTTTTATGGGGTTTTTTTGTAGCAGGTCGAGTTATGACTATTGAACAGCGGTATACTACTATTGCCTTTATTTACACCATTGCAGTATGTATTCGCCTCTACAAACTGTTCAACTGGTAAAACAGTTTAGCTTATTGCTTCATTAAAAGGTTATAAGTGTGAAGTGTGAAGTGAGTGCAGGGAAATAAAAATAATGCTTACCGTTCAAGTCCAGTTATTAAATGTTTGTGTTATGAAATTCGACGACGAGTTTCTTTTAAACGGCCTTGACTGCCCATGAGGTTGATGATGACGTGGGATTTTAACGAATTTGACTACCCATGAGGGTCTTACATGATCGGTTTATAAGATTGAAATTAAATAATAAGCTAATATGATATAAGGCACTGGTTCATAAATATCTAACTGGGATATAAATACTTCTATCCTAATGACATGTTATACTTAATTAGTTCCAATTGTTTTGTTGGTCAATAGCACTACAAACTGCTCAGAGTCCGAAAAGACCATATTTTGTGCTCGACCAGTAAGTTCGAGCACAGATTTTACTTGATAAGACTCGACATTACCTCGACAGTACTTAACTGTTCTTAACTGTATTCGACTTTGGTCTCGACTTCACTTAATAAGTCTGATTCAGTGCTTTATAATCTTGGTATAGTCTAAAATGGTCTCGACAAATGCTCGACCAGTTTCGACCTGTCTCAACTAGTCTTGACTCAGTCTCAACCAGTCTCGACCTGTCTCGACCAGTATCGACCTGTCTAGACCTTTAAATTTAGTCTCGACTGGTCTGAATCAACCCATCTAACTCAATTATATATTGATCTTACAAAATTCTAGGTGTTTGGTAGTTTGGTGTATTTAAGTCAAATTAAAAGATTTAATTAATAGATAAAACAATTTTGAATTTCGGATTAAATTTAAAAAGTCACCTCTAAATTTTTTTTTAATAACTTTTTCAAATCAACTTGGATTTTCAGCTATCTCAACTATATATTAATCTTTCAGAATGCCAAGTTGTTTGGTAGTTTGGTGTATTGCTGTCAAATTTAAGGAAGTTATTAATAGGTGGATATTGATGAAAATCCAAGTTGATTTGAAAAAGTTATATAAAAAAATTAAAGGTGACTATCTGAATTTAGTCCGAACTGAAAATTCTATTTTTTTTTAACCTATTAATTAAATCCATAAATTTGAAAGCAATAAAACAAACTACCAAACAACCTGGCATTCTGTAAGATCAATATATAACTGAGATAGCTGTATAGTTTTATAAAAATCCAAGTTGATTTGAAAAAGTAATAACAAATTTTAAAGGTGACTATCTGAATTCAGTCCAAACTGAAAATTCTAGCTTTTTATTACCTATTAATTGAATCCTTAAATTTGACAGCAATAAACCAGACTACCAAACAACCTGACATTCTGTAAGATCAATGTATAACTGAGATGGCTGTAGGGTTTTATGAAAATCCAAGTTGATTTGAAAAAGTTATAGAAATAATTACAGGTGACTATCTGAATTTAATCAAAACTGAAAATTCTAGCTTTGTTTTACCAATTAATTAAGTCCTTTAATTTGACAGCAATGAACCAAACAACCAAATAACCTGGAAGTTTGTAAGATCAATATATAATTGAGTTAGATTGGCTGATTCAGACCAGTCGAAACTAAATTTAAAGGTCAAGACTGAGTCTAGACTGGTCGAAACTGAGTCAATACTGGTCGAGACTGAGTCGAGACTGGTCGAGCATTTGTCGAGACCATTTCAGACTATACCAAGATTATCAAGTACTGAATCATACTTATTAGGTAAGGTCGAGACAATTGTCGAGATTAGCTGAGTCCTGTCGAGATTATGTCGAGTCTTATCAAGTAAAATATGTGCTCGAACTTACTGGTCGAGCACAAAATATGGTCTTTTCAGACTCTGAGCAGTTTGTAGTGTAATTTATTGCTTTGCTTTCTAACCGGAAGTTATAACTTTATTGTAATTTGAAAAAAATTTTCTGTAGCAATAACTAATTTGCAAATATTAACGGGGAAACCATAAACAGCAAAATTGTGCTTTGTCAACTATCAACTTCCTTCATATTGCGTTTTGCAAGAGTTGTACACATTAATTCCATGATCAATTAACAATTATTTTGTGTTTTGAAAGAACACTGAAATTTATGTTTTTTAGATGAGTGAAATTTTGAAAAAAAAAATTGAAAACATATCAAAAAGAAAAATAACAAAAATACCGAACTCGTAGGAAAATTCAAAACGGAAAGTCATTGAGCTTTTGATTTTGCCATTTGATTAAGGACTTTCCTTTTTGAATTTTTCTCGGAGTTCAGTATATTTGTGATTTTACTTCTTATCAAATGGCAAAATCAAAAGCTCGAACACACCAAACGAATAGAAAACAGCTGTCATATTCCTGGCTTGATACATGAATTTCCTTATGTAGAAAATGGTTGGTGATTAAACCTGGCTTTTTAGCTAGCTAAACCTCTCACTTGTATGACAGTCATATCTAGAACTCCATTATATTGACAACAATTTGTAAGCAATTCAAAAAGACATAATAGGTAAAGTTCTCAAAAACTGGGGTACAGCAGTCAACATTGTGTTATAATCATAATCACTATAAAAACAAATCACTGTTTCAACAAAGAAAGAAATGGCATACAGATACTCTAAAGACAACGTACATAAGTAAAAATGAAAGACAAGAATACAAAAATGATCACAGATCAATAACACAATGGCGGAATGTATAAATACCTAGCCACGCCAAAGGTATAATTTCAAAAATGGACTAAACAGTAAAGGCTAAAGATATACAAAATAACACGTAATCGAGATAATAAACCACGTCAGTACCTATAATCTAAACTCCAAGACCATCATGTATTATTTGTGAAGTTGATACGGAATATTTATCAACAAGGTGTTGATATTTTCTGATGAACTTTTTAGAAAAAGGACGAGACGTTCTTTGACATAACCCTGGTTCATCATCTTTCTGCATGTCAACTTTTTTTATTCGAGCGTCACCGATAAGTCTTTTGTGGACGAAACATGTGTCTGACATACAAAATCATAAGCATGGTATCTTTGATTAGTTTTTTTTTATATACAACAATGAGTGAATTTAAATTATTTCCCTTTAATGCCACCAGATTAGTAATTGTTTAAGAAAAACATATCAAAATTAAGATTACACAATAACTTCCTGTTCAATTCAAAGCAATTAATTATTGACCAAACAAACAATGTTAAGAACTAATAATGTATAAAATGTCATTCGGATAGAAGTTTTCATATCCAAGTTAGACCTCTTTAAACAAGCGACTTATATTATAGCAGGTGATTATTTTATTTCAATTTCATGACACAAACCTTAAATAACCGGACTTGGATGGTAAGCATTATTTTCATTTCACTGCAAATGTAAAGCAAAATATTGTCCTATGAAATATTGTCCCCCAAGACAATATTTCATGGCTATGTATCATAAATTATTGTCCGAATCTATTGAAAAATAACCAGAGAAGGACAAATTTTCATTGTGAAATTTTGTCTGTATATAGACAATATTTTACAGATGAATACCATGAAATTTCGGGTGTATTGAGACAATATTTCATAGACAGATTGTCATGTCTCATGAAGGTGAGGTTTCAAGATGTATACATGTTAGATATTGATATTTTATTTGACTGATTATAACAAATAAACACAAATCATTAATAAATATTCCAGTTACATTTTACTCCTGTACCTCAAAAACACCTTTGCAAAAAGATTCGTCAATCTAGTATTTACGAATACTATAAGTACATTCAATTTTATACAAAAATAAGTGATTGTAAGTTCATTACTTATATTTATACAGTATAATGTAGTACAATGAAAATACGTTAGACTATTTTTTAATCTATAATTAACAATTTATAAAGTATCTATGCAAGTTTGAAACTAGCTCATGTTAAAATAAATTAATTTGAAATATAAAATACTTACTTCACAAAACAATTTCAGTTATCAATCTAAAAATTTGCATGCTGCATGCTTGTGAACTATTTCTCTAATTTTGTAATAATTGTATTTAAGAAATATTTTCATGGACAGTATTTCGCAGTGAAATGTCGTCATGGACAGAATAAACAAATGTCTTAAAAGACATTATTTCATAGTGAAATATTGTCATGGACAGCAATTCACAGTGAAATATTGTCATGGACAGAATTTCATAGTGAAAAATTGTTCATAATAGCAGGTGCACAACTTTAACATATGTGCAATCTTCTTGTGAAGTATCAGGAATCTATGCTGAAAACTGTAGGAGGGGTTGATTGCACAAATCATCCGCCCACCCACTCTCCAAACATCACCATACAACCGGTTTTGGATTTCGCCAACCTGTACTAATATGTAAATAATGATACTGAAAATGAAATAAATAAATTAAGTGTCTATTCAGCCTTGTGATTTCTATTCTATATGATTTGCATTTAGCATTCAGGAACCTGAGGTTGTCGTTTGTTGATGTGGTTCATATGTGTTTCTCGTTTTCTCGTTTTTTTATATAGATTAGACCGTTGGTTTTCCTGTTTGAATTGTTTTCCACTAGTCATTTTTGGGGTCCTTTATAGCTTGCTGTTCGATGTGAGCCAAGGCTCCGGATTGAAGGCCGTACTTTGACCTATAATGGTTTACTTTTGCAAATTGTGATTTGGATGGAGAGTTGTTTCATTGGCACTCTACCACATCTTCTTATATCTATAGTCATATTAACCCAAAGCGGTTCAAGCTAAAAAAAAATGCAAAACATGAATAAAAGTAGAATAGATTTGTACCTATCTTGTTTGAAAGGATAACTTTACCTAAACAGATTTGCAGAAATATTTAATACCATTAGCTCTATGAAGAGTGAGATCCCTGAAGTTGAAACAGAAGGATTTAAATGTTGTGCATCCATCACCTGTAATAGCACTTGAAAATAGTAAGAGAATTCTAAAATATATATAGCAATACTTTAAAACCTAATTATTTAAAATCTTGTCCAATAACATAGCACAATGAATAAACAAAAAGTCAGAATGGCCAAATACCAGATCTAAGAGACTCCGTATTTTTTCTTTGAAATTTAAATTCTCCCCTTTTGGTCAGATCACCTGCTAGAGAAGTCAAAATCTCCCTCTTTTAAAAATATCTCCCCATTTTCACTCCCTGTCATCCTTATCTTTGAAAAATATCACCCAAGTTTCCCTCCTGTTCCATGTTTTCATCATTAGAGTTGTGTTGAGGTATTTTCTGTGGATGACTCACTATATAATGCAAGCTAGTTGAATAGTAAAAAAACACCCAGGGTCACCAAGAATGCTGTTTTAACTAATGAATTCCATGTTTGTCCAGTATTTAATCAAAATATATCCGTTTGTGCTAAAAAATTAAAATACTTTGAACTTCAATACAGAATTTTAATGAAATAAACTGTTGACACAGAGATATGTCTTGTCTCTTTGCAAATGTTGGTATTTTATTTTTTGAAATAATAAAGAAACTAAGATTTCAATTCCCTCAGACAAAGTTGTACTTGTATGGATTTGGCTATTTGTTTAATGACCTTTTTGGTCACATATCTCTTCAACTATTGTGGTCCTTATACCTCATTGGCTGTCCAATATTCGACTTTGAGCGTTCCTATTGAAGTAACATCCTGTAAAGCGCGTCGGGCGCATAAAATCTATAACGTGTTGTTTTCCTTTTTCTAATCTAAAGTCAATGTACCATGATTGGAGGTTAAGGGCAAAATAATCTCCATGGAAATGTGCTATGTCAATCGTAATAATATAACTGCATACCAAATACGTTGACTAATCATACATGTAAGTATTTCACCTGAAAAAAAGTAAAATAACTAAAATACCGAACTCCAATGGAAATTCAAAACGGAAAGTCCTTTATAAAATGGTAAAATCAAAAGCTTAAACACATCTAACGAATAGAAAACAACTATCATATTCCTGACTTGGTACAGGTATTTTTTTAAGTAGAAAATGGTGGCTTAAACCTGGTTTTATAGCTAGCTAAACCTCTCACTTGTCTGACAGACGCATAGAATTCCATTATATTGACAACAATGTGTGAGCAAAACAAAACAGACATAATAGGTAAAAACGTCAAAAATTGGGGTTCAGTAGTCAGCACTATATTATAATCTTAATCACTATAAAAACAAATAACTGTTTTATCAAAGAAACACAAAATGGCATATAGTCAAAGAACATAAGCGAAAATGAAAGACAAGAACTCAAAATTGACCTAAGCACAACAAGTATAAGTAAGTGATATAATCAAAAATGGATAAACAGTAAAGGTTAAAAATATACAAGGACAAAAAAGGGAAACTGACCTTCTCACAAACTTTAAAGGGGCATTATCAACGAATAAGAAAAAAAAAAGAAACTTAAGCATTCTGTGGTAAACTTTATCATTTTCTGTTTGCGTATAAAACATACCTATTTTTGGGTATCGTTTATTTATTTCTTTTATTGTATTAAACTACCTACATTGTTTTTTATTCTGAGGTAACATTTATCTTTTTCTGTTTGTGTATTAAACTTACATGTACATATTTTGGGGATGAAAGCATATTTTTACATTTGTGTAATAAACAGTGTACCTATTTTGGGATAAAATCAAATTTTAACATATATGTAGTTAACTTAGGGGAGGGTTGAGCGCTAACAAACATGTTTAACCCCGCCACATTCCTTAATGTGCCAATCCCAAGTGAGGATCATGTAGTTCAGTGGTTGTCATTGGTTCATGTCTGTCATATTTGTTTTCGTAAAATATTTTGTTATAAATTAGGCCGTTTGTTTTTCTCAATTGAACTGTTTCATTTTTTTCATGTCGGGGCCTTTAATAGCCGACTATACGGTATGGATTTTACTCATTGTTGAAGGCCGTACGGTTGAGTAAAGTTGCTAACATCCGCCTCATTTTAACTGTTGTGTATAGTTGTCTTATTGGCAGTTATACCACATCTCCGTATTTTTATATTACATATTCTGGGGTAAAATTTATTTTGTTCTGCCTATGAAAGTGTTATTACTTCTTGTTGTTGACATACTGATGAAGTTGAAACAGCTCTCAAAGGGACTTTATTTACAGCTCTAGCAGAGGACTTCATTATATGAACACTCATGATTGCCTATACAATTAAAACATTCAATTCAGTTAATAACAAATTGATGATAGTAAGGAAGACTTAGTAAATATTAACCTTCATGATAAGTTGCTTTGACATACATGTATTGAAAACTCCATTTTGAAATTGAAAATAATATATGGGAGATAACTCTTTATATCAATTGCATGCAAAAACATGCCTTTTTCTTTTGAAATTTAGAACTGTCCCATGGAAATGGAGAAGGGAATAAAATAAGAAAATTCCAATATTTTTCACATTCATGAAGGGTATGTTTAAGCATGGTACAAATTCACTTGAAGATGAAGAAGCATTAATAGGTGATAGATACTCATACATTATCACTTACTTTAATCATGACTCTTTTAATTTTCATAAGTAACCCATTTCACAACTTTATACATTGTTTATCTAGTATACATTTGTATAAATTATAATTTGATGTGACGGCATGGTAATTACATTATAATCCTTAAAGACGGACAAAACATAGCTGATATGAAAGACATACCATCCTACTTGCCATTACAGCCCTAGATAAAGCCAACGAGGAAAGGCATTACTCGACTAACGAAAGCTATATTTTTATAGTCTAGTTGGTCGAGTGGTCGAGGGCGCTGGACACAGTGCAGGCGGAGTTACCTTGATGTCCCAGAAGCATGCTTTCAAATCCCGCTTAGGGATGAAAAATAATTTGCAAACGCAAATTTACAGATCTAACATTGTTTGGACTAAATTTGAGACGAATCTGTTGTATATATGTCAATGTGATGATATGAAGGTGTTCATGTCTTTCGGGATATAAATGTCTTATTGCAGCTCTAACCACATTTCCTTTTTTTGTAGTATCCGGCATATTGAATGATATATAGATATTGGCCAACGTCTGTCCTATTTTCAAAAAAGGAAAAAGTATAAGGCAGAAAACTATCGTCCTTTATCTTTAACATGCATCACCTGCAAAATTCATAAATCTCAGCAACATCATGACCCACTCAGACAAGCATAATATCCTGCATCCTATGCACCATGGATCCCGGATCGAGTTCATAAATGACATAACACACAATCTAGATAAAGAAAAGCAAATAGATTGTTTTATAATAGACTTCTATAAGGCTTTCGACAAAGTAAGCCATTCACTTCTGATCCATAAACTAAGGCAATATGGGATCAAAGGTAGAACCAACAGATGGGTCCTAAGTTTTCTAAGTGGGAGCAACAGATAGTAGTAGTTGAATTGAAGAAGTAAGGTCTGCTTAATTGACGTTGAATTAGGTGTACAAAAGGGTTCAGTCATAGGTCCGCTTTTCTTTTCTACTAAATCAATGATATGCCAGAAGGCGTTCGATCTTGAACAATACACTATCATTTACTTCACTATAACAACACGGATGCATATACCACAACTCTGCAAGTTGACCTGAATAGTCTAGCAGGCTGTGAACACCGATGAATCAAACATTCAAAACAGATAAAGCAATGGCATTACCATAAGCAAGAAAAGAAATCCCATCATGAAAGATAACACCCTACACGGCCATGTACTCGAGAGATTATCAGCTGCAAAATATCTAGGAGTTACCATCGGCTCAGATATAAATTGGAGTACCCCCTGTACATATCATCTATCAAAAAGGAAATAACACTATTAGGTTTCTTAAGAGAAATTTAAACATTAACCTCAGATAGCTGATAGAAAATGCATACAAGACATTAGAAAGACCAAAACTAGAATATGCAAGCGCAAAAAAACAGCAAGAAAACATTGAGCATGTTGAGATGGTACAGCGAAGAGGGGTTACTACTGAGCCATGTCATGAATTTATATCGTAGCACACATCAGTAGACCTCATGATTAAACAGCTTGAGTGGAATCAATTGAAAGGGAGAAGATCAACAACAAGGATGTGCATGATGTATAAAATACCAAATGGTCTAGTCAATATAGATGCAACATCTAGGCTAATTCCAATAACCGGAGCATTAAGAGCAGCTCGTCTGAGATGCTTCCAGGTTCCCTATGTAGGACTGACATAAGGTAAATGTAATTCAATCCAAAATCCATACTGAAATGTAGTGTCTTACCACCTTTCACTGTCACCGCCCCGATTTTTTAATGCTTCAAGGCTCGGCTTACAAAATAGACAAAAATCCCTGTTTTTAAAGAGCACCTGTATATAGGATTTTAACTAGCACATAACTATATACATATTTCATTTATTTTTTTGGATATGGGCAATACAGTGGTAGAATAATCATACAGTTTGTGGCCGCTTTACAGGAGAAGAAGAAAAAGAAGAAATAAAGTTTCCTTGAAACAATCTAATTATCAGGGGAATATGCGTGGAAATGATAAAAAGCATGAATCTAATTATAAAATTTGGTTAAAAAAAAGTTCAGGATTGAAAATGTGGTGAAAAATTCAGGCATCAAAGCAAGAAAAATATATAATCTGAGTATATCCAGTTTCAGTAAACCCCTCAAGATTAGCAATTTCGTTACATCAGAGACATATTATACAAAATGTCTCTGGTGTACCTGTTCGCCTTAAGCGCTAAAGGGGTCACATACCGATAAATATGATTTATTAAGAACTCAATATGAAAAAATATATTATTTAAAATTTAATTTGTGTTACCTGTAAAATGAATGTACATAAATGTACGCAAATGTAATAGACGTGTGATGAAAAGGTATATACTCGACACTGAGGTTGACAAATTAGGCTTTAAATGTGGGGACTGTGTCAAAAGATTGATTATCGATTAAAACCAGTAACATTCATTTTGCGTGATGTTAACAGGTATCCTACACACTTTTTGGTTCATTTAAAATTATATCAACTTTATTAGAAGAATCATTTTTTGTGATTACAGGACGGGACAGGAGTCGGTTTCGCAAACTTTAAGAGTGATCGTAAGTCATAAACAATTCAGTATACTTACGATCAATCTTGGTCGAAAGTTTTTTTTTGTGAAAGCGACTCTAGGTGTACGTGCGTGCGAGGGGAGGGGTTGGTGGTATTTCAAGTATGCACATCTAGATTTAAAAAAAATCACATAATATGCCAGTTTGATTTGTTTATACTAATAATTGTTCTTCGAGCATATCAATATGTAACTCCATTACTAAACTACGTCCTGAAAATGCATGAAATAGTTGTCCCTAGACGAAAAACAAACAATAATCTCCATAAAAGTCTCCATAGGCTTCATCTGACTTTGAAAGTTTATAAGCGCCTAAAAACTGGTTCCAAGTATACCCGACCCACGGAACGATTATCGCATATTCATTATTTACATTTCTGCATATTCTTTCTGCTCTTGGTCAGGTAGTTTATGATGCCTATATGGGATAACGAGAGGAGAACGACATGCGGTATATTCTATTACCTGAAATTGCAAACACCTAGGGGAAATCTTATTCCATACCTGGCCAATTGAAGGCAGTAAATCAACCTGTTGTGCATCATCATGTTGTCCTAGGAAACTACTGCGTGTGAATCTTATATGAATCCTATTGTCCACCAACACCTGCGTATGTATGCAATGTCGGTATCTAGAGTTATTTTTTCCCGAGGCTCCGTGTGTGGTCTGTAAATGGCATGAAAAATTGTTGTCAATTGCTACTAACACTGTGGGTATTTAATGCCACCTGCCATGTAGTTGTCGCCTATTTTCTACGGTCGACTAAGAAGTATTTCGTGCATAGATTTCACAAAATATCGATATATAAGCATGTATTTGTGCACTCGCAGCATGAACAGAAACCTCAAAGAGAAATATGCAGGAATATGTATTTAGGGTGTCAAACTGGCGAAAAAAGAGTTACATCTTACATAGAACCCTTACAAGAGAAATTTCAATTTCAGTTTTAACATTTTTTTTAAAGACTTCGTTAAAGTTAGAGCCATAGAAATGAACAAAGAAAAAACAGGCATCAGAGGGTATATTACAGGGAGTACTTTTCGGACTGTTTGAAAGGCTGGTTAAACGGGTAAGAAAATTTCAGACCTCAGAAATTACAATGCGAAATGTTTTAAAACTTTGCATGAATTTGTATAGGATGTATTTTTCCAAAGATCCTCATTTCGTTGGGTCGAACCAGTCACATTTTACATGAAAATAAGGAAAATAAAGCTTGTCTGAGTAGGTATTAACAGATAATTATAAATAAAATAATTTCGAAGCTCTAATAAAGGCAAGCGAGGACAAAGAGGTGTCATGTTGGTCATTTGTGCAATTGCAAAATATTCACGAAGTTTTAACGTCCGAAACAAAAAACGACTAACTATATTCAAAATAAATCCATAAAAGGAGTTGCACTTTTTCTATGTCTAAACATACATTGTGAAAAGTTTCAAAGCTCCTTTGTTAGGAAAAAAGTTCTGACCTCGGGAAAACATCCTTTAAGTTAAATGGTCTCTCGGTATCGATTTCGAAAACGCCAAAATTTGAAATAGCAAGTACACCATTGCTTAAATTTAAAATGGGAATTTGTTTCTCTCATCAATAACTCCTTCTTCTTGGCTTTTCATCTAGATTTTATATCCTTTCTGCAATACCCTTGCCTCCTGTCAGTGTTCCAAAAGGAAGAAATATTATGGGATTTATAATTTTAATTCCTCAAAGAATAACTGTTATGGAATGTTTGTCCCATAATGAATAGTCATGATGAAATTGTCTATAATAATGTATAATTCTTATATGATTTGCATATTAGGGAATACGTTAATATGATTGGTCAAGGGGGCTTCCGGTAGTGGATCTTGAAGTTATTTTTTTTTCGATAGACGACGTTGACAGAAATACTTTTTGTAACAAATGTAAACAAGATGGCAGCGGTACTATAAAAAAAAAACCAGCTCGACGTTAGAAATATTTATTTTCACTTCGCTTTCATCGTCAAATTAAATCATAAACACAAAACATTTATTTGAAAGAAAATAAGTTATTTTTAAGTTTATTTTTTCAGATAGCAAATTTCATGGGGTATATTTTTTTTTTTTGTGTTTACCAAATAATATATTCATGCGCCAGGTCAATTCAATGCCAGAAATTTACAATTTACCTGTGATAGAGGATACGAGTGGAGAAATCAAATTCCTTATTTCCATATTTAAAGAATTATAAGAATTAAACGCATTTTTAAAGGAATGCATTGGTGTATACACTGGACGAAGTCACTCACAAAAACATAACATAAAAATCCTTCGGACTTTTATTTGTTTATGGGTGAATTGGTCGAGTTTATACACCAATAAATTCCTTTGAAAATGCGTTTAATCCTTATAATTCTTTAAATATGGAAATAAGGAATATGATTTCTCCACTCGTATCCTCTATCACAGGTAGAGTGATATATTCAATATTCTACTTTAGAGGATTACAGCTGTTTATCAAGGGTTATAAATTATAAAGATGAAGTTATTCTTTTAAAAGTTTATCAAAAGCCACCATGATTTGGTTGACCGTTATGGTATGATAGTGTCGCAAGTAGCCAGGGGCATGTTTCATTTTTTTTTCTTTGATCCCGTCACCTTATCTTTGTTTGTGACATCATTTTTAAAATGCCCGTTTTTAAATTTTTAAATTATAGAGTAACATAGGTTTCAACTCCCTCAGGCAAACTTGGCATTAGATAGATTTGGCTATTATTATGGGTTCTTTTTGCTTTAAAGCTCTTCAACGTATTCGATCCTCATACATCCTTGACTTTCAAATATTTGGCTTTGAGCGTTCCGGATGAAGGTTATCCAGAAAAGCGCTTCGGACACATGACATTGATAACGTGTTTGAATTTTTTTTAAATTACGAGTTCAAACTATCGTTAAAGTACTATGGTCTCCCGTTTTAGACATAAAACGTACTTTACTAAGTATACATGGGTACATTAAAAGAGTAAAGTAAATTATTTTAACTATAGAAAGGTAGGTAAATAATTTAAGACGAACATAGAAACACAAAAGAAAATGGGGAAATCTAGAAAATCATATAATTGCATTTACAAGAATAACAAAAGAAATATTACAGATAATTCTTTATAGTATTTTATTTCAGTACCGACAACTCTCTCATATGTTCATATTTCTATTGTGCTGGTTCAGTTTCATTACCTCCTGACGTTCCATTACCTCCTGACTGTAGAGGTCTTATGCCAGCTGTTCGTCCACCTGAAAAAGTTAAATTGCATTTATCGTTATAAATACTTTTGTTATTTAATTGCGGTGTATCGTATGCTTTCTCTACTATATTGTCTGTATTTAACTCGGTTTATTGTTTCAGGTAGTATAGTTTTTACCATGTTTTTTGTTTTTCTAAATTTGAGATATTACCATGTTACTTATGTATTTGAAGTATTTTATAATCCTACTTTCGAAATTTTTATCGAAAAATTACTAGCAAGTTGGAAAGATGACAAATTTGATAAAGAAAACTTGTGACTTAAACTATTTTGGCCTGGGTATTAAAATAGAACAAATACAAACCAAAACCCCAAAACTAAACTAAACTTTAAGCAAGATAGTCAACTAAAGATATGTAAATATCGTTAACTAATGTGACAAACATTGAATGAAATGAGAATATAAGGGGTCACCGTGTTCATTTTTTATGTCGCGTTCATCTTTTTGTGATAGATGGTGCATGTGGAGGAGGATCTACTTACCCTTCCGGAGCACCTGAGATCAACCCCGAATTTCGGTGGTGTTTATGTTGCTCAGTTTTTAGTTTTCGATGTTGTATTTTGTGTACTGTTGGTTGTTTTTCGTGTTTTGCCATGGAGTTGTCAGTTTGTTATCAACTTGTGAATTTCAATATCCCTTTGGTATCTTTCCCCTCTTTTAGATATGAGTAATGTAAGAAAAAATATATATTCTGCAGCGTAACACCGTCTCCACGTTACGATTTTTTTCAATCATTACCCCTTTTTTACGCTACATATTCTGACTTATTGATTTCTATTGAAAAAAAAACTATACGCTCATTCCCAAGTATTTTCACAAACATTAACACAAATATGATATAATTTCTAATCAACATTGTAAAAGCATACAAAAAATTACTATACCAGGGTTTTCGATATAACAAACTTGTCAAAACATTTCCTAAATTTTATCAACGGTACATGGACATCATTCGTAAATATAAATCATGTGCAGACATCTTATACGTTCAGGTATTTCACATCTAATCTTTTATGGTAATATTCTATATAAAGGACAAAAATACCGTCAATTACCTCAAAAGCTAGCTAAAATTTTTAACAGACATATTCAAAAGGGAAACTTTTTACGATACTGTTGTCAGGTCATTAAAGATGGCATTTTGGAATTAATATTGATTCACTCATATGGTATTTGCATCGGAAATAAACATATTTATTCTAAAACCAGTTGTTGGCATGATACGGGTCATGTTCTTCTCATATATGTTTTATGGCATGATACTAAACCCCCAACGAGAGTGATTGTGCTTGATTTCATATGATGAAAACACAATCTTTCAATCAGTTTAATTGAGGTCTGGAGCTGGTATGTCATTAACTGCTAGATGTCCTTTGTTAATTTATGTATCATGTCATTTTGCGTAGTTTCTTCTGTTACCTATTCTAACATCGGACTCGGACTTCTTTTAAACTGAGTTTTACTGTGCGTATTGCTGTGTGTTTGTTTATTCTACATTGACTAGAGGTATAGAGGAGGGTTGAGATCTCACAAAACATGTTTAACCCCGTCGCATTTATGCACCGGTCCAAATTCAGGAGCCTCTGGCCTTTGTTAATCTTGTATATTTTTACAACTTTGTTTCATTTATATGTTTAGGTGTAAAGTGTGACGTCCATTTTCGCTGAACTAGTATACATTTTATTTGGGAGCCAGCTGAAGCCCGCCTCTGGGTGCGGGATTTTCTAACAGTGTCAAAGACCCATTAGTAGCCTTGAGCTGTTTTCTGCTCTTTGGTCGGATTGTTGTCTCTTTGACACATTCTCCGTTTCCATTTTCAAGTTAAAATTTCACCAATTTCCAAAATATTGCCCAGTTACGTATACTTTGCCATTACCAGTTTATTTTTGCTACTGTTGCAATTATTTGAATTAAGTATTTATCATTACTCGTAAAACCAGATACTTCTTTTATATGCTAAGCAAATCTTCTTTTTATTTCTACATGATCTATATTTATTGAAAATGTATTATCCTTGTATTCTCAGAGTATAGATAACCAAAATTCGAATGCAAAAAATGCGATTTTTACTGATAATACTTACGAAGACATTGATAACAGAAACAACTATAGGTCGGTTTTCCACCTGGAAAATCATAACGTTTTTCACATCTACCGTATCGACACTGCAATTTCCCCCAACAACAGCCTCTACATTTACAGTTACTTCTAGGCCGATTACGGCAATATTCTAAAGAACATATCTGTCCTGTTGTTTGTTCCACAACTGAAATTGAGTCATAATAATTTATAGTTTGGGTAAACATATAGACAAACGCACTGCTTCACTTCTATATATATACGAAGACTTAGATCGACGTCCGGTCGCTAATCGACGTTCGTTCTTCAAAGCGAAGACCAAATCTGACCACATAATGACACAATATTCCAAATTGACGGCCAAATCTATGCCCCGCCAATCGACGTCTTTTTTGCTGTATTCATATCGTCCAATATGAATCGTTTATGCGTTAAAATCATTCATGAATTTTTGCGGAATTTTTTTTTATTTCAAATTGTTGATATCGAGCGTATAATCATTAAAGTAGCATGTAGTTGGATTGCAAGTGTTATTTTATCCCGAAATCATAAGTTCATTCTACATATGTTTCACTCTATAATAATGAGACTTAATTAATACTTTGTACTTCAATAAAGTGAAATGCATGGTACTAGTATAAACTTGTTGTTTATGTTTTTTTTTTTTTGGCAGACAGAAAAATACGCCCACAATAATTTAAATCTCTGTACTTGTGGTGAAAGTCTGTAAAAGTTTCGGCCAATTTATGAATTTCTAATGGACCCTCTTCCTAAAGTAGGACACCTTTCACATTGCACGCTCCAATTACCATCACAAGAGCATACAAGTACTTTGTAAAGTTCTAAATTCCTACCATCGGATGTTCCAGATACAGTAGTAAAAGAGGGGCGAAAGATACCAGAGGGACAGTCAAACTTATAGATTGAAAATAAACTGACAACGCCATGGCTAAAAAATAAAAAGACAAACAGGCAAACAATAATACACAAGACACAACATAGAAAACTAAAGACTAAGCAACACGAACCCCACCAAAAACTGGGTGTGATTTCAGTTGCTCCGGAAGAGAAAGCAGATCCTGCTCCACATGTGGCACCCGTCGTGTTGCTCATGTTATTACAAATTCGGTAAATAGTCTAATTCGGTAGGTCACATTCGTGGTGAAAAAGGAAGTGGATTGTAATTACGACATAAGGAACATATCCGATGTCATCTGTGAAACGGTTATTCCATAACGGTCCACCAACTTGTGATGGTGTCCGTAAAATTTACGAAGAGATGATTTCAACTTCACCATTTAAAACTATTGGTTTAATAGCTTCCTTTTGATCAGCAACCCTCTATAAAGGAAATCATGATATGAAATACAAGACGGGAATATCGTATCAATTGGGAGATATATACTCCGTATGTAGCAAACATATTAGCATATTAACTGTTTATTTCTATAATTTTTACAAGGTTTAATCTCGGGTTTATTTAGAATATGATAGATAAAAATATAAAATAGATATTTTCTTTCTTTTTGTCATATTGTTCACCCATGGATCATCATAGCGTTCATCTGTTGTTGCTCTGGTTCAAAAAACATAAACGCCGATCAACGGGGCGTGGCTGGTCATCGTGGTTGCGCCGTCAGATAATTGTGACGTCATCTCCGTTGAGACTTTTTGAACTACATTTGTCAAAGGATGACAAAAAAAAAATACACATATATATATAATTTAATCCCTTTGTCTACCTTAAGTGACTGATTTTTTTTCAAATATGTCAGATGTGTTGAAGGTTTGTTTCTTTTACATTTTTCTTGAGTAGACTGAAACTAAACATCAAGCAGAAATACACTATGGGCTCGGAATTGCGTCTTGACATATTCGTTCGTTGTCCCAGCAGTCCTCAAGTGGTCAAGATTTTTGCCTGGTCCTAGTGGATAAATGCAAAACCAGAATAAAAACGTCCATTATGTTACAATACTGCAGTTATGACGTCATATTTTACCATTACGTCAAAGGCAGATATCGGTAACAGTGGCAAGTCTTGGCTTTGCAATGCACTAAACTCTTCTTGCATTGAAACAGTTCATATACCCCGTGTCGATCCTCTATGTGTTGGTCCTTATTCAACTGTGACGTAAAGTGCATTGTTATAGACGATATAGGCAACCGTAGACAGGCCTAAGAAAAGATCGTTGGCATTTGAAAAGAGTACAAAAAGCCTAAATACAGGCTTTCTTGCATAGAAGGGTTCTGCAGGTAAGTATAAAACTTTCACCATTTTTGCATTGCAAGAACATGTCTATAGATATAGGAAGATGTGGTATGAGTGCCAATCAGACAACTTTCCATCCAAATCAAAATTTTCAAAAAGTACACACCAAACAGCAAGCTATAAAGGGCTCCAAAAACTACTAGTGTAAAACCATTCAAACGGGAAAACCAACGGTCTATTCTATATAAAAAACGAGAAACAAGAAACACATATGAACCACATCAACAAAAGACAACTACTGAACATCATATTCCTGACTTAGGACAGCGAGTTTAAACGTTTTAATGGTACCAAACCTTCACCCTTATCTAAAACAATAGTGTAACATCACAACATAGAAAGACACACTATAAAATATCAATTGAAAGGGCTTAACTCAATCAAAAGACATATTAAAATTTGATCTATGATACAATGTAATTACAAATTAAATAAACTAAGGGAAGAATAATTAAAGTAACATGTTATACCGCTGTGAAATGTAAAACAATTTAAGAAAACAATATGCTTGAACAAAAATATCAGCCATTTGCAATTACTTTAAACACAGGTAAACGAAAATAATTTTGTTGTTAGGTACAGTTCAAATTGAGTAAGGAAATATTTTTACAAAATAAATAATTTTGATGTTCATAGTACGAAGAAGTGAACATTTATAGTAATACCAAACACTTATCAAAGCTGGTATATAGACCAGATATAACCCTGACTAAGTGAACATTAAATAACAAAAAAGCATCACAATTAGTATCAACAGGTCAAATAAACAGGAAAGTACGATTTGAGAGTACTCGCAGTTACTGACAGCTAGTTAAAAGCCAAAAACAATTAATAATAAAAAAATCATATATCAGAGACTAATATCAACTAAAACACATCCCAGGGATTTAGTATTTTAACGTCACGGACAGTCAAAGAAGCCATGACTTGTGCAATGCCATAATAAATGTATCGACAGGCAGTAGGATAGTTGGGAGTTAACCTCTTTATAGATCAAAATGAACGTGGGTGTGTTTTAAAGTTTGAAAAGAATACAAATTTAGTTATTTTGTTTCACAAATACATGTACGAGGAATTCGACATAAGGTACCAAAACAAAACATAAAACTACGGAAATACACTTCTCTTGTCCTCTGAAATTTCTGTTTCCCAAATAGATAAATGAATAAATAAGTTTGGAACTATATCATTGTTCTAAAAAGAGTATTCTAGAAATACGTTATGTGTGCAACACGGTGTAGATCAGTTCATATAGTTTATGTTTTATGCACGGTGTAAATCGGATCATGTCGTTTATGATAGTTTGTATACAGTTTATGGTTTATGCACGGTATAGATCAATGTTTCTTACACAAGCTTTTGAAAAATCAACAGGCGGCAGATGTTGTTGGTGCATTTTTTTTTCGCCTAAGCTAATCATGTAATATCTTTTGATAACGGACACATTCATGTGCTATACACAGTTTCGTATAAAAACTAGAAATTCCAAAAAAAAGAGAAAATAGCCAAGGAGGGAAAACTCTTTAATTTACATAATTGGTGACAAAGTATTGTGCTTTTTATATTTAAGGTGGTACATAACACTACAGGAAGATAACTCTTTTAAAAATCAGCTGAACTTTTTAATCACGTTCTGTTGTTAAGGAAATATTAAGCTTCTCAATGATCAAAATTAGTGTTTGTCAAACTGCTATATATCCAACGAAATTTTTGCGAAAAAGTGTGTGGTTTAAGTTTTTTTAAAATTTTGAATTTTTGTCAAAGGGTCAAAGTAAATATTTTGTCAATATTTTATGAAAATTAAACGAGCCAAATTAATTTTAGTCAAGGTGTTTGGTACCACCTTAATAGTAAGAATTAGTCAGTTAGCTTTCAATCAAAACATGTTAAAGTGTCAAAAAGATTTTTAAAATATAATAGATATACTTTGTTTAAGGGTAGACAACAATGTAAAATTCCTTTTTTGGTAGTAAAATGGCAAACTTCATTGACGCTTCTCTATCTTTTCGGAACAGTCGAATGTACCCTGGAGTGAAACTTTTTTTTCAAAATTCAAGGTAAAAATGTCTTTGTTTCATGACTTTATGGGTATTCACATGACCTGATTTCAGGTTTTTCGTGACGAGATAGTACAATTTTTTCATTTTCATTTTGTATGTTGAAATTACACTTTATTTTCATTTCTTTATAAACTTTCTGATTTTAGTGATATCTATTTTTATACAAGAGTTCTATAAAAAAAAAACACCACGAAGGGGTCGATGCATGGTCTCGCAAAATAGGACGTCATACAAACAAACAGCCTTGTTGTAGTCGTTAATTATAGAATAACTAATCAAAGAATTCAAGTATAGAAAAAAAAATTTCAACGAGGGACCGAAGAACACATTAATTCACTAATGTGCGTAGCGCATGAGATAATTATCAGTGTTGTTCGGTAACTTGAAAAGTTTAAACGTTTTTGATGTTGTTACACCTCTCTTCGATCGATATTCCTCTAACCATGTTCTTTAGGGAAAAAAGCAATTAATCCATACTCATTTTCAATTTTATCAATAACCCTTTCAGTAATAATTTGCTGTACACAGATTTAAAAGTATATCAAACAGAACTGAAACTATATGAGATGTGGGTTATACGTCAAAAAGACGTCAGAAAGTAATCAAACGACAAAAACCACATTAGGACATATAGATGGCAACATATAGTGTTCAACATTAGACAGGAGTCTACAAAATATGTTAAGTTCTAAATCGTCACGAATTTATATCAAAATTGTGAATAGATTTAACAGACTCAATTAAAGATCTGCATTAAACCGCAAATGCGCGATTCTTCAAATAATGTAATTTAGGAGAAAGTTTGAATGTCAAAAAAGATAATAACTTAAAGGTTCACCCTTTATTTACCCTACAAGAAAACGTTCCCAGTAGCCGTGGGTTGAATATTGTCTGAACATTTCCAAAACGTTCATTTGAATTGATGGAATTATGTGTTAAAACAGTTATTTGCCAATCAAATCAGTACTTATCATTTAATCGTCGGAATGACCCGAATGAAATAGAACATTGCTAAATATTCTTTCCAACGTGAATTGATATTTAGACAAATATATTTATACTTCCCTTTCTTGATTTTAACAGCACGTTTTAAATAAAAAGTTAAACACAGTGCACGTCATTATGACAGCATCACATCAACACAAAAACATAAACAGATTAGTGTTAACCAAGTTTGAAGTACTCTATCTTTCTCCATATTTTTAAAATCTTTCCCCTCTTATTCAAAACTGTAGATAATATATAATGTGCAACTTACCAGCCAGGAGCAATACTAGAACTAGGATAAGAAGAACCTTCTGCATGTTTCAGAATTAGATAAACTTGAAAATCTAAATAAAAAAAGTCAATTAGTTCTACCTTAATATGTTTCGCGATTTTCTTTTTCTTTTTCTTTATATATTTTTATGCAGCGGAGGGGGAATTAAGGTGTTACCCTAGTCCATCTCTACGTTGTATGTACGTCCAAAATTAGTTTCCGTTCTTTAACTTTAGTTTACCTCAACCAAATGTTATGAAACTTTCGCACAATGCTTATTACCACAAAACACATATCAAATTTAAATTGGGGTGGGGGCGTCAATTTTACCGTTCGAAAGTTATGCGCCTTTACAAATGGAAATAAAAGCTTATTTTTTCGTTTCCGTTTCCTAACTTATGTTTTTCTCAACCAAATGTTATGAAACTTTTACACAATGCTTGTTACCAAAAAAACTCAGATCCAGTTTGAATTTTGGTTACGTCAGTTTTATTATTCTTGAGTTATGTCCCTTAACAACATTATATGAAAGCGGGGGCATCATTTATGTCTCATGGACACATTCTCGATCAATTCCTTTCCTTTTTAATGTGTTATGAAGAGTTTATCAAATTCCGTTTCCTATCATTTCAAAGTAGCTAGAATTAAAGATTTATGATTTACCTTGTACTGGATATGAATTGAACAACAGTCAATCATTACATCATAATATTTCATGATATATATATATATGTAACACAATGCACTAATTATACAGTCTATGCTCTTTAAGAAAAAAACTTGTCATTTAACAGTTTCTATGAGGATTATTGTTAGGCATTTTTAAACTTTTCCGGACGTTAGAAAGGAGAAAATATGAGGCTCTAAATGTGTAAAATTGTTCAATGAAGAGTTGCAAATTGATAGCAACTTATTTTGACATGGAATACAATTCATATAATCTTTCTATCAGTTTAATTGAGGTCTGGAGCTGGCATGTCAGTAACTGCTAGTAGTTCTTTGTTACTTTTGTATATCATTGTCATTTGGCTTAGTTTCTTCTGTTACCTATTCTGAAATCGGACTCGGGCTTCTTTTAAACTGAGTTTTACTGTACGTATTGATGTGTGTTTGTTTTTTTTACATTGGCTAGAGGTATAAAGGGGGGTTGAGATCTCACAAAACATGTTTAACCCCGTCGCATTTTTGCGCCTGTCCCTATTCAGGAGCCTCTGGTCTTCTATGTTTTTTTTTAATATTAGTTCTATTATATGATTTGGATTTTAGTGTGACGTCCATTTTCACTGAACTAGTACACATTTTTGTTTAGGGGCCAGCTGAAGCCCGCCTCCGGGTGCGGGACTTTCTAGCTGTGTTGAAGACCCATTGGTGGCCTTGGACTCAGCTCTTTGATCGAATTGTTGTCTCTTTGACACATTCCCCATTTCCATTCTTAATTTTAAACACTAAATCAAGTTTTGTACTGAAACATTACTGCTGACATGTAATTTGCGCTCATGCACATCAATCATGGGATTAAGAAACCCAATTTGATTATTTCATATGTAAAATACCAGTTTTAGAAAATGTAAATAAAGTCAAAAACTCCAAGCTTATGAATACCAAAAGTTATAGAGTTAATAAATAGTATATTTGAGGCCACAGCAATTTGCTGATGTTCTAACTTCCATGCCATGAACAAGATTCGAATCAGGGTGAAAACCAACATTGATGGAATTTCAAATCTCTAAGAGGAGCGCGTCGATAGTGTCAGTGTCTTTTTCTATGCATGCAACACATGACATGCGAATCCACACTCAGCCAAAATGTCACATCTGTATATATTTGCAGGCAGGCCTGGGGCCATTACATTGCAATGTAATGCATACATTACAATTACTATGTGATTCTTCCATTACAATTACAATTACATTTTTTTCTCACACGTAATGCATTACATTACAATTACTTTGCCTGTGTAATGCATTACATTACACATTACTTTTTCAATATAAAAACTAAAAACATTAAAACAACAGATTTTTATAAGAAATTGATAAATATTACCGGGGTATATGTACATATATATACAGTGTTAGTGACATAGACTTCAAATACTTGAAAAATGAATAAATTATCATATAATTTTGTTTCTAACATTGATCACTTAATCATTCAGACATCATAAAGGGATTTCAAAGGGATATAATAAATGTGCCATTAAGGATTATCTTGTAAAATGCCTAAGGGCTCTGTGAGGACAAACATAAGTTGAGAAGATTTGATTGCAATAAAAACATTTTGATAATTTGATATTAATTAGGTGAAATAACAACCACAGTTTGGTGTAAAGATGTTGATTGATATATTCAATCTTTCATTGAAATACATGTATGGTGTGTATAGAATTATGCAAAATTTCATCTTCATATTTTTTCCATTCATCTATATAGTTTTGTTTAATAATTATTTTTTGAAGATTTTTTTAGGGCAAACTATCTTTAATGATTTAATACAGTAATTAACTGTGACAATAAATTATTCAATACTTTCTTTTGTTTTTGTTAATATTTTATTTTTATTTTATGATATTCTTCAATTTTATGTATTTTACCAATTTGTAATGAAAAGTAATGTACAGTAATGGAGGCATTACATTGATTTTTAACTAAAGTAATCATTACATTACATGTAATTGTAATGCAGAAAATGTGCATTATAAATTATTTTGCATTACATAAAAAAAATGTAATATTACAATGCATTACAATTACAAATTACCATTACCCCAGGCCTGTTTTCAGGTCAGACAACCTATTTTGTTTGAAGGTCTACCAACGCGAAAACATGTCAATAGTTAGTTGTGACATAGAAACATTGTACTGATCGACCATTGTATGATGGTAACAGTAAAACTTATGTTTTGTCGATTTTGGTGTAAGGAGCACATCCCTGTTAATGAAGTTCTTAAAGTGTGGACGAACACACATGGAACTTATCAATTAAGCTATGTAAATGCCATATGATGGGCAGATGGTATTTTACTTCTGAGAAATGGGAAGTTAACAATTGGGAAGTTGAATTCGTCACGTTTGTCATATATTCTAGTTTGAAGTCGTCCATCTATGTCAATATCAAGGAAAAGATCAAGATATGACGCAGACCTATTTTCAGTGATATCATTGACCTCAAGTTTAAATGGCATATAAGAGATCCAAACACTCACTGGAATGAGGGTTATTAAGTGACAGGGCATCATAAATATATATGAAAGTGAAAAAGAACTTTGAAAGGTGCTTTTCGATTTTGGTCTTTGAGAAAGTTCTGTATGAATTCTGCTTCATATGTGTACCAAAAAGTCGGCCAGCAGGGGTGCACAATACGTATCCATTAAAATACCGACAGTCTGTTCAAATACCTATCAACCAAGCTCAACGAAAATGTTGTCGATCAGAAAGTTCAGCATGTTGATGAAATCATCTTCGGTGTACGTGATGTTGGATTAAGTGTGTTTCTTCACTTTGTAAGATATTTTATTACCTTAAACAGGGAATTTGTATCTAAAATGCCTATATTTTTATAGAAAAACCTCTGTTAAGAGGACGATAAACATAGTTATTATCTTCATCAGAAACAATTTTTTGTAATTTTAAATTAGAAACTCTGAGCTAGAATTATTGAAATCAAAATATACAGAATTATAGGTAAAGACGAATAGCAATCTATAGGGACCAATAACGCATTACATAAATGTTTATTTAAAAGACTCATACATTGATTCCTGTCTCAAAATCTTGGCCAGCAAAGAATACAATCAATAATTTAAAATATACCTGTACAGAAGTTCAACTAATATTGACTATGCCTGATAGGGTTATAACTGTAATTTTGCATTTTCAATAAATTCAAATTCATCAAATAACACAATTGTACTTTGTTTTTGGTTGGGTTCGTGTTGCTCAATCTTTATTTTTGTATGTTGTGTTTTGTAGACAGTTGTGAGTCTTTTGGTCGTTTTCGGGGGTTTTTTCCCATGGCGTTTTCAGTTTGTCTTCGACTTGTGAGATTGAATATATTTTTTGTATCTTCCGCCTCTTGTACATAATTTCATTTCATTTCTGACTCAGCGAAATGGATAATGCACTTTTCCTATATTTTTCTGGTATTTCATATTTTTTTATAAATCATTTTGATGCAATTGCAAGTACACGAACACATATTTTTTAGATAGCAATACAACATGAAAGATAGAAACTATCTAAATTCATTTTATCTTTAAACATAATGTTTTGGAATAACTTATGTTCTGCATCATAAAACAAAACATGATACAATGCAGAATTTCTTTCGGTAATTGTTATGCTTTTCCTATTCTATCTTGTAAATGACTAAAACTAAGTTCAGCTTGCAAACCCATCACCAAATACCTAATATAAGTCTTCAAATGAACTTGGCATATGTTTTGGAATGTATGCAAAGTATGATCATTACACATTATCTGATAGCGTAGGTCTAAATGATGATGCTTATTATTAAATAAACTATTGAATGAGAGCGTTCATGTTATATTTTATATAAAATTCTGCCTATGGTTTTAAAAGATAAGTTTCCAGATTTATAATTGACTAGCAACAGATATTTGTTTCACGTTATATATATGCAACGCAACATACAATAAAAAAAACACAAAAAAAGTCATACCTTTTAGAAGACTTGGTTACGAGTATTTAGTTTCATCAACCGTATTTTACTTTTTTATACCTAGAAGTAATTAAATACGGTTTTATCCGTGAAACATGTTGAAGGATTTAATTTTTTCTTCCTTTTTGTATTGCATATGCAATCGTTAGCATTTTATACTTATCGTTGTATCTAAAATTTGCTACTCTTTTGTGCTGAATCAAAATATATAAAACCTTAAAGAGGATTTCATTCGAACATCTGTTTCAAATGCAGATTCGTGCAAAAATGTGATCAGAACATATAACAGTATTTATTGTTGTATAATATATGACATATATATGAATACAAGAAAGTACAGTGTACCTTGAGATAACATCCTAAATTATCTAACGGCAGTCTTCTAGGTGTAATACCACCATTGATTTTCCCCTATTAGTCTTTGTTCAATTTGCACATTTCAAAAAATTGTGCAGAATTTATCGTTGTTTCAAAGAAAGAAATATTTGGCATGAGTAAGGTTTTATCCTTTCCAGTACTATAGAAAAAATTTCACATATTATTTCATTGCATATAAGAAAATAACAATCACTGGAAGTTAACCAATCAAATTTTCACCCCTTTTTTTCTGTGTACAAACTTTAGTTACCTTGAAACCTCAATTTTCCAAAATATTCTATAGAAACACCAAATAAAAAAATAAGGGTGCGCTGAAACACCCAAGATATATGTTTATGACTCAGAAATTTTTTACTGCAATGAAATGTAGGATTAATTTCCTACAACTGTCAAATTCAAGGGAATATTTTTTTTTTACCCTTTTTCGTATGCAACCGGATGTGACGTACTATGATTTGGTGGTATTACACCTAAAGAGATAGTTTGGATATCACTGACGTGTCGACTCTATATATTGTAGGTGCTAAATGTTAGTCAAGAAGGTTGAAAGCAACTTATAACTGAATACTGTTAAATTAAACAAACAAAGATCACTCCGATTGTTCGTGGTGTTAGTTTTGTTCAAAATTAAGTATTCATTGTAGAGTTTTGTAGACTATTCTACGCCATATTAAAAAGTTTTACCCAATTGCAGTATGTATTCACCTCTACAAACTGTTCAACTGGTAAAACAAGTTAGCTAATGGCATTAGTAAAAGGTTATTAGTGTGAATTGAGTGCAATGAAATAAAAATAATGCTTTCCGTCCAAGTCCACTTATTTAATGTCTGTGTCATGAAATTCGACGACGAGGTTTTTTTTAACGACCTTGACTACCCTTGATGATGATGGGGTTTTTTAAATAACTTGACTACCCATGTGGGTCTTGCACGGTCGGTTTATGAGATTGAAATTAAATAATCAGCTAATATGATATAAGGCACTGGTGGATATGACAACTTCTATCCTAATGGCATGTTATACTTAATTAGTTCCAGACATTCTTTTTTTGGTCAATAATTTATTGCTTTGTTCACTAACCGGAAGTTATAACTTAATTGTAATTTGAATATTTGTTTTCTGTAGCAATAACTAATTTGCTAATATTAAAGGGAAATAATTAACATTATAAACAGCAAAATTGTGTTTTGTCAACTATCAACTTTCTTCATGTTGACATTTTGCAAGTGTTGTACACATTAACTCCATGATCAATTAAACAATTATCATGTGTTTTGAAAGAACACTGAAATTATTTGTTTTCAAATGAGTGAAATTTTGAGGAAAAAAAACAGTTGAAAACATATCAAAAAGTAAAATTAAAAAAATACCGAACTCTAAGATAAATTCAAAACGGAAAGTCCTTTATCAAATGGCAAAATCAAAAGCTCGAACACATCAAACGAATGGAAAACAGCTGTCATATTCCTGGCTTGATACATGCATTTCCTTATGTAGAAAATGGTAGGTTGAACCTGGTTTTATCGCTAGCTTAACCTCTCACTTGTATGACAGTCATATCGAGAATTCCATTATATTGACAACAATTTGTGAGCAAAACAATTAGACATAATAGGTAAAAATATCAAAAACTGGGGTACAGCAGTCAACATTGTGTTATAATCATAATCACTATAAAAACAAATAACTATTTCAACAAAGAAAGAAATTGCATACAGATACTCTAAAGACAACGTACATAAGCAAAAATGAAAGACAAGAATACAAAAATGATCACAGATCAATAACACAATGGCGGAATGTATAAATATTTAGCCACGACAAAAGTATATTTTCAAAAATGGACTTAACAGTAAAGGTTAAAGATATACAAAGACAAATAAAAAGAACATTATAACACGTAATTAAGATGATAAACCACGTCAGTACCTAGAATCGATACTTCAAGACCATCATGTATTATTTGTGAAGTGATACGGAATATTTATCAACAAAGTCTTGGTATCTTCCGATGAACTTTTTTAGAAAAAGAACGAGACGTTCTTTGACAAAACTCTTGTTCATCATCTTTCTGCTCATACACTGGTAACGTTTTATAAAGTCTGAGAAGCAGCTGCAAGCTCTTGAATACCGAATGAGTTGGGAAATGTATATCCCATATGCAGTTGAAATTGGTATATTGCTGCTAAGATCTTGGAAAATTATAATTTCAAAATTAAAATCGTCTTGATGGTCATAGATTCTGGTGCTGAGATGACCACTTATGTCAAATTCGGAATATAAGTCTAAAAATGAGGTGGAGGAAGCCGTGTCTTTAATTCCTAAATTTCTAGTTCGGGAGGATATATTAATGGGACCCAATCAAAAACGTTTAGATTGTTAATAGAGAGAACATCATCAATATATTTGAATGTGAAATTAAATGATCTGGCTTCTTTTACCTTCTTGATTTTGATGAGTGTCTGAAGGAACCCCGACTCATATGAAAATAAAGGAGGTCGGCAAGGAAAGGCGCACAGTTCGTTCTCATAGGAATGCCAATAATTTGTTGAAAAATTCAAAGTTGTGTAAATCACACAGATTGCTCTGTAAATGATGAAGGTATCATCAGTCTAGAAGTCAGCACTTCTGTGTTGACATGAATAATCATTGATATAGACAAGTTATAAATTATCTGTTACATAAATTTGATTTATTCAAAATACTAGTGATTTTCTACCCCAGGAATAGATTACCTCAGCTGTATTTGGACAAACCTTTCAAAAGTGTTTGGTTCCTCAATGCTCTTCAACTTCCTACTTTTTTGGCAATTTCAAACTTTTTTTTATTCCAGCGTAACCGATGAGTCTTTTGTGAACGAAACATGTGTCTGGCATACAAATTCATAAGCATAGTATCTTTGATTAGTTTTTTTTTATATATAATGAGTGAATTTAAATTATTTCCCTTTAATGCCACCAGATTAGTAATTATTCAAGAAAAACATATCAAAGTTAAAATTACACAATAGCTTCCTGTTCAATTCAAAGCAATAAATTATTGACCAAACAAACAATGTTAAGAACTAATAATGTATAAAATGTCATTCGGATAGAAGTTTTCATATCCAAGTTAGACCTTTTTAAACAAGCGACTTATATTATAGCAGGTGATTATTTTATTTCAATTTCATGACACAGACATTAAATAACTGGACTTGGATGGTAAGCACTATTTTTATTATAGTGCTCTCACTTAAAACTAACAACCTTTTACTGAAGCAATTTGCTAAACTGTTTTACCAGTTGATCAGTTTGTAGAAGTGAATACATGCTGCAATTGGGTAAAACGTTTTAAGTAATTGGTATATTAATACGTCACAACCTTCTGGATAAGCACTGTAATACGATTGTGCATAGGGAGATGGTGTTAATGACAGATTTATTGTTAGTTTTTAACTATGTTTTCACAACCTCTTTAGAAAAAAAGATTAAGAGAAATAAGAAACAAATCCTCAAATAATTCACATTTAGAAAAAAATGACTATTAAAACAAGAAAAGAAAAACCACAAACAATTAAAACATAGTAGGTGCACAACATCAACCAATGTGCTATCATCCTGTGAAGTTTCAGGGATAAGGACTTGGAGGAATTGCTTATTTAAAACTTGTACCCTCTTTCATAAATTACTAAGTTCCCAAATCTGGGAATTTTTTTAAAAAAAAATCGATAATAGGACGTGTTCATCTTCAAAATTTGCGAAATCTTTCTGTGAGGTTTCAGTGATCTGGGTTGAAAAGTGTAGGAGTTGATTACACCAAACGTGTACCCTTTTTCATAAATGTTGTTGAAAAGTTACTAAGTTCCCAAATCTTGGAAAATAGGAATTCAATTCCCATGTCTGGAAAAATTAGACAAAAAATTTTCATAATAGCAGGTGCACAGCTTTAACCATCTTCGCTAGCCAAGGGTTACGATCCACTTCCCTTTTCTCCACTCTTAGCGGATTAAGAATTTCGGAGACACAAGGTAATGATTTTCATTGGTTGCAGTCGAAACTTGCTGCATCCAATCAAAAAGCGCCTATAACATGATCACGTGTTAATGTAGAAAGTGTATGTAAACAATTGCCACGTGCTTATTGTGCAACAAGTCTTTACATCCCTAAACATACGACGATATTTAGTGACCATTTGAATGTTTTTAATCAACTAATAGAAGTTCCTGTGTATGTTTCTTGAACAAATGCATGAATGTCAACGTATATTTTCGTTTCCTGCTTTACCAAGTGTGTAGAATCTAGACGCTACCGTGTTTTTACCTCCAAATTGAAGAGTTCAAGGGCTACCATTGGTCAAGAATAATGTATTCGGAATGGGCGTGACATTAATCTACCGATAGATGGCGCAACATTGTTATCACAAATGTTGGCTTAATCTGCCAAGGGTGCAGAGAAGGGAAGTGGATCGTAACCCTTGGCTAGCGAAGATGTGCTTTAACATATGTGCAATCTTCTTGTGAAGTGTAAGGAATCTATGTTGAAAACTGTAGGAGGAGTTTATTGCACAAATCAGGTACCCACTTTTCATCCGCCCAGCCACTCGCCAAACATCACCATACTATAAGCCGGTTTGGGATTTCGCCAACCTGTACTAATATGTTAATAATGATACTGAAAATGCAATGAATAAATTAAGGTTCTATTCAGCCTTGTGATTTCTGTTGTATAGGATTTGCATTTAGTATTTCATAATGCATAGACTCCTAGTCCAAACCTAAATTTAAAAGATATTAGTTTAAAGGTGATCGAATCTTTTAAAATTTGAATTTAATGCAAAATATAAATTCCACTATTTTTTAATACTTCAGAATATCAGAGAAAATATCTTGGAAATGATTCTAGAAATGAAATGAATAAATTAAATGTCTGTTTGACCTTGTGAGTTTCGTCCTGTTTGCACTGGGTAAAATATTATCAGATGCAAAAGGACTCATTAGTAGGCCTTGCATATAAGGGGACCAATCAAAAGATTATTTGAATAGAAAAGAGCAATTACGACCATATGGCTTATTTGTAGGCTTCGTTTTGCTGATCATTTGTGCTATTTCAAGTTTCTATCTATCTATTAAAGTTTTCAAGATAATAGGCAAAAATAGGGAAAATGACCAATAAAGGGCAATTACTTCAATAAGGAATCGACTTACAATTTTGTCATGTTCACTTATTTGTAGATATTATCTTGTTGCTGATTTTTGCTTCTTAAAGTTTCTATTTATATATTATAGTTTTTAGGCAAAAACGCAACATTTGATAAAAATCGTCATTAAAGGGTAATAACTCTAATTTAGAGTCGTTTGATGATTTTGGCTACTTGACCTGTTTGTAGATCTTGTCTTGCTGATTATTATTTGTTTTAAAAATTCTGTGAATATTTTCCGGACATATGAGTATTTGGATAGTACGCGTATGGTTGGACCATATGTGTATATACTCGTTTGGTTATTAACGAGCCGGACCATATGAGTATTTAGACCGTATATGTAGTTTTCGAACAAATGCAAACTTCCTTAACAGACACAACTCGTTCTCTGAACCAAAATCGGCACAAGTTATTAGTTTATTGAATCTTGGTATATTTTTTGTCTTGCCTTCTCTATCTAGAGTCAATTTTAAGCACATTTATCCTGTCGACAGTTTCCGCTTTACGTGAAACCACATGTGGTTGGGGCATGGACATTTTTTTCCCGGCGTTTGAATTAGATTTTCTTTAATTTCTTCTGATTTTCCACTTACTTTCACTTAACCGATGTGTTCATACTCTTATTCATACGATCTTACAATAACAGTGATTTCTACATAAGAATAGAGGGCCGCATGTATATAAACTACTGTAATTGTAAATCGTATAAAAAGGAGCATGAACAAAATTAAAAAAACTTAAAATGTTTAAGAAATTCTAACCTACAAAAAACAAATTGAAACACCAAAAATAAAGAAAAAAGAGGGTTAAATGCTCCAACTGCAAATGTGTAAAACAGTTGTCTTCTTGCTTAACAGTTCATTTAGTCATTTTCGGAGTCGACATATTGTGTTTCGTAAAGACAAATTAAAAATGCTCCTACTATCATTTTAACTTGTGAGTGAAATTAATTTTATTTCATTAATCACGTTACAATAATTACCAAATTATTATCAAAGACCCCGTTCACACTTGGACATTTAAATCGATTTAAACTAGGTCGGTTTACTTTAGATCGATCTAAGCCCAATGTGAACGCTTTGAATCGATCCTTAATCAATCTAAAAGAAAATACCAAAAGAGGTAGTTAAGTTTGAATCGATCTAAAGTGAACCGATCTAACTTTAAATGTGAACGCAGAGATCGATCTAAGCTAGCACGATTGAACCGAAAATAATTTGCACATGTATAACAAAATGATTGACCAACATAAAAGGGCTGAAAATTAACGAAAAATATACGAACAGCAGTATCAACATTTGAACTTGTAATTCACAGTAAAACAATAACTTCGTCCATTATTTTTTTTATTGCAAGCGTATGTATCAACACATTAATTTGATTAGATATTTCTATTTATACACAGTGTTTACAATTTGATGGATAATAAGGTCAGATCGTTTGCATTTTTTAATAGAAACTATTAATTTATGACACCTTGAAGGGTGATGCCTTACGCAATTACTGTTCAACGTTCATCGTATTAATTACCCGGACCATACGCGAATGGTCGGAACATATGAGTATATACGCATATGGTCATGACCATACGCGTATGGTCCAAATACTCATATGGTCCAGAACATATATATAATAATTTCCCAGATAATAGGGAAAAAGTTATAGAAATGGTTCAAATCGTCATTTAAGGGCAATAACTCCTAGAAGTCGTCTGACAGTTTTAACGTAAATAGACAATTATTAAAGCTCAACATTCTGAACATGTTTGCTCCGTAAGAATTTCTCTATTAATCGCGGTCTTCAAAATAATAAGCAACACTTGACTTTTACCCCTATGTTCGATTTTTAGCCATGTCGGCCATCTTGGTTGATAAGCTGGGTCATCGGACACATCTTTTAAACTAGATACCCCAATGATGATTGTGGCCAAGTTTGTTTAAATTTAGCTCAGTGGTTTCAGAGAAGATTTTTGTAAAAGTTAACGAACGACAACGACGACGGACGACGGACGCCAACTGATGAGAAAAGCTCACTTGACCTTTTAGCCAGGTGAGCTAAAAAAAAATGAATTGAAAAGACAGTGAATGAAAGACCACCCATAAAAATTTTGCAGTTAATCAATTTGAATTAAATTTAGAAATTAGCTTTATTTCATAAAATAATATAACATAAATGTTTGGATTTTTTGATATTTTCAATATTGATTATTGCCACGCTGAAAACGTATATGTTACATTCATGTACGCTTTATAGAAAAATCTTTTCACAAAAAGACATAGTCATATTAACACAAAGGGGTTCAAGCCAAAAATATGCCTAAACATAAATAAAAGTAGATGTAAAGTAGAATAGATTTGTTCCTATCTTATTTGATACATAAAGCTCATAAAAGGATAACTTTATACAAACAGATTTGCAGAAATATTAAATACCATAAGCGCCATAAAGAGTGAGATCCGTGAAGTTGACACGAAAGGATTCAAATGCTGTGCATCCATCACCTGTAATAGGTCTTGAAAATTGTAAGAATTCGAAAATATAAATGGCAATACTTTAATACTTGATTATAAAAATCTAGTCTAATAAAATATCACAATAAATAAACGGAAACTCAGATTGGCCACATATATACCAGATCTAAGAGACTCCTTATTGTGTCTTAATTTAGCATCTCCCCTTTTGGCCAGGGTCACCTGCTAGAGAATTCAAAATCTCCCTCTTTAAAGATTATCCCCTCATTTTTCCTCCTGTCATCCTTCTCTTTGTGAAATATCACCCTAGTTTCCCTCCTGTTCCATATGTTCACCATTAGAGTTGTGTTGGTGGTATTTTCTGTGGATGACTCACTATACAATGCTTATTTGAAAAGTAAAATGAGGTAAAAATCTTGTTTTAAGTAATGAATTCCATGTATGTCCAGTATATAATCAAAATACATCTGTTTGTGCTAAAAAGTAAAAATACTTTGAACTTTGGTACAGAATTTTTAATGAAATAAACTGTTGACATAGAGATATGTCTTGTCTGTTTTTAGTTTTGATAGTTAAATGCAAATGTTGATATGAAAATTTTTGGAATTCTAAAGAAACTAAGGTTTCAACTCCCTCAGGCAAAGTTGTCCTTAGATGGATTTGGATAATATTATTTATTTTATGTCCTTCTCTGTTTTGGTTCTTATACATCCTTGGCTTTCAAATATTTGGATTTGAGTGTTCCTAATGAACTTGTTGTTTTATTTTTTTACAATCTAAATCCAATGAACCATGATTGAAGGTTAAGGGAAAAATAATCTCCATGGAAATGGCCTATGCCAATCAGAATACAACTGCATACCGAATACGTTGACTAATCATACATGTAAGTCGTTCATCTAAAACTTGCCATCTCATAAACTTTAAAAGGGCATTATCAGCGATTAGAAAAACAATTCAAAATACGATTCGTTTTGTTGAATGTATAAATGAAAGAGGAATTTTGAGATAATATTTCATTACAAGCAGTTAGCTTGGCCAAATATGTCCAAAAAAAAAATCAAAAACATCGCTTATGTTATATTGACTTGCAAGTGAATAATTCGACCTTAAGTGAATCCGTATTTATGTGAACTTCAATTAAGCTCCTTAGGTTGAGATGGGTTACGCATGTACTAGGCTTGTTCAGCTATTAATAGGAAAAAATGTCAGCATTGAAAGTGAAACAAGGGTGACCCATTTCGTTGACTGATTCGATCCACAAAAAATCATTCTTATACAGGTAATAACGATCACTAACTTATTTTTTTAACCAATAACAAGAAATCAAACAGACCTAGAAAAATCCAATTAATTAGATAGCGTCTAGACTAAAATACACACGAAATGCTGATATATATTTTCAAGTCCATGCATTGTTAATTTGTCTATTTTAGACTTATTGTGATTTGGATATACGTTTCAGTATATCATAAATCAAATATAAGAGTTTGAGTCAAATCGGTGAACACGAATTTTACAGCTAATACCCATTTAACATGTAAACTATGCATTCAAATCAATGAACCATGACTGAGTGGAGAGATATTTACTAATCATAATGAAACTTTATACCAAATATCATTTACTAGTACTTATCATTAGTGATTCCTTCAAAATGACCAAATCTTAACGTCAACATGTAAACTATGCTAAGTTTCAAAGTCAACGGATCATGACAAAGGGAGCGGATCCAAATAATCTCCATGGATATGATATTTCAACTGTTGATACAAGTACACACCAAATATCATTGAATTATTATTAGAGGTTCCCCTCAAACTGACATAACATAATCCCAAATTTTAACAAAATTGGGATGTCGCCACCGGAAACCTCACTTTTAAGACATAAAGATTGAATTATCATTGATGGTCATATTTATAAATTAACAATTTACAATCTTTGAAATTTTTGAAAAACTAAGGATTTTTAACCCATGAATAGATTACCGTAGCTGTATTTTGCAAAACCTTTCGGAATTTTGGTTCCTTCATGCTCTTCAGCTTCGTACTTTATTTGGCCTTTTCAACTTTTTTTACTCAAGCGTCACTATTGAGTCCTTTGAAGACGAAAAGCGAGTCTGGCGTACAAAATTGTAGTCCTGGTATCTATGATGAGTTTATTTTAAATGTGAATTGCAACACTGATCAAACAACATAGAATATAATATTCCATAGGGATTTTGTGTGTAATTGTCTGAATCTGATTACCGCCCAGCATGATTTGATACTAACCTGTTGCAGAATTTACAATTTTCATATAAAATAATATTTATGGTCACAAAAAAAGTAGCTTAATATTTTTTTAATAAAAATACATTCAATAGTGGATTTTATGTTTGGCAAATTAGTGAACATAATATTTTTTATAAATACTGCATTTGCAAATTACCATAAATGACTTTATACTTAATTCGAATCGGACTAGTCAAATGTTTCCACTTTATAATATTAATTCGTAAATACTACACGGAAGTTATTAAAACGGAATTATAAATTCTGCTACATTTAAGGCTGCGTACTCCACGGAGAGTCTAATAGAAATAGCTAAATGCGTCCTCTAAACATTTGATAGTATCTACTGTTTACTGGCTACCTTACTTCACTAAAACCTTTACATATCGTTTCATCCGGGCTTCTTTAATCATTTCTGTTTTTCTTGGTAGTTTCCAACTTTGTTTAAAAAACTTAATATTAAATTTGTAATAAATATAAAAAAAGAAGATGTGGTATGATTGCCAATGAGACAACTTTCCACAAGACACCAAATGACACAGAAATTAACAACTATAGTTCACCGTATGGCCTTCAACAATGAGCAAATCCCATACCGTATAGTCAGCTATAAAAGGCCCCGAAATGACAAATGTAAAACAATTCAAACGAGAAACCTAACGGCCTAATGTATGTACAAAATAATGAACGAAAAACAAATATGTAACACAGCAACAAACGACATCCACTGAATTACAGGCTCCTGACTTGGGACAGGCACATGCAGAATGTGGCGGGGTTAAACTAGTTTGAAGGCGCCAACCACTCCCTCCCCTAACCTGGGAGAGTGGTGTAACAGTACAACATAAGAACAAACTATAAAAATCAGTTGAAAAAGGCTGAACACATCAGATTGATACAAATAGAAATATATCTAACAAAAACACAGAGTGGACGTCGACGGTTACTTGTACATCCAAACAACAAAAAGACACTAATTACAGATCTGAGAGTACTCACAGTTACTGACAGCTAGTTCAAATCAAATAACAACTAATAAAAAAATTCATGCATCTAAGACTAAATTATCAATCAGTACACATCCAACATCCAATGGGTTTAGTGTAAATACGTCATAAACAGTCAGAAAAAAACAATACCTTGTGTAATGCCAAGATACAGGTATCGACATATTGTAGAGCCATAAATGTGCATATATGTATAAAACAATAATATTTAGTTTGATTTTAATTTACTGATTACAAAATCAATATTAATACCAATAAAAACAATATTCAAATATCTAATACAGTGTTGAATTGGTAACCTTTTAGAATAAGTTTAAAGCACATATTGAAACTAATTATTTTTAGTGTAAAAAATTCGTATGATGTTATAGACAAATGTGTATTTTTCACCAATTTACTGTTATCAAATGAATATCGTTCATTTTTTAACGCCGCCGGGGTATATGCAAAAAGGATATGCCTTTTTTACCCTCTCTGCCGTGGTATTTGCCAAAAAATACTCTATCCGACTGGACGCTTGTAACGTCACGATCATCAATGCGTTTTTGAACGTTAACATTCGGTGTAATTAAACAGATATAGCATGTTCTTGAGGGGTATTTGCGAAAAATACCAGTCTTGAGAATGAATTTCCCTCGCCTTACGGCTCGCGAAATTTAACATTCTCTCGACTGGTATTTTTCGCAAATACCCCTCTTTAACATGATATATCTGTTCAAAATACAATGATTATTTGCATTTTGCGGACCTATAAGCTTTATGAAAACCTTGGCCGCAACCTACGATCCAAAATATTTTGTAACCAAAAGCTTAAGGTGCCACAGTATTCACTCCTAAGACACACCATTTTTTAGATCAGAGGTGGCCTTTTGTAAATAATGGGGAAAATGTACCATAACAGACGTTTCAACACAAATAATGCATAATTAAAGGGTCTTAACATCGAAAATGTTAATGTGAGATGCAAAAAGGTTATTTTGTATTGATAGTAATATCTGCTGTCTACAAAATTTAGTATGTTTAGTATGTTGGCTCTATTAAACAAACATTGAAATCTTCGGGTTAATTCTTGTCCTTCGTGAACCTCCTCCTTTAATTTAATGGTGTAATGACAAACGTAAACTTCTTGATATCGCAAGGCCATAAAGATTTATCTAGTTCATGATTCTGTCATGTGTGGAATTTCTACAGAAAATTAAAATTCTGACAATATGCATACAATAAAATATGTACAAACAATCACCACAAATTAAAAGTTGTAGCTTCAGTTAGAGGTGTATTTGATATACCCCACGCTCATAATTTCACAAAAAAATGAAATAGTTATATATTCTGTATTTTCTGGAAACTTTTAGTAAAGAAAGTAAAAGTCCAGACAATATATACCCCTTAAGTATACATACTAACATTTTGCACACGTTCAAATTGAAAACTGTTGGAGAAACACATATACCCTACATGCTCAATATCACCAAAAAAAAAAAAAAAAAAAAAAACGTCCATCATACTGTCATTAGTCATTATTGGAAAATTCCAAGAAAATCCAAATCCTGATAATATGATACCCTGCATAATTAAAAATTGTTCTACCTTTAAAACTGAAAATGAATTAGCCAGACAATCCATATACTATGCATGGGATGAACGGACGAACAGGGGTAAAATCATATGACCGCACGTTTGGTCGCGTAACGGCATAGCTTTCATGTGTATATATTTGTTGAAAAAGTGATAATAAGAAAATGAAAATATTCTATTTGATACAAGTCAAATGAAAGGGATTAATCTAATTGTGTGATACGATAAAATTGTGTGGTGGGTGCTTACCACGTAGCTAATGTTGAATGACTTATATTTTAATTATAATATAATAAAAAATGCGTATTTAGTTGCCATAAAAACATCTAAAGCACATATACAGTTATTTGAGTTAAAAAAATTCAGAAAAGGGTGAGAAAATGCCTAAGTCTTTAATACACTCCAGTATTTTGATAACCCACTTTCTTCTTAAACATGTTAATTTAAAAAGTATATCAAAATTTCTTTGGTCATAGCAGTATACTTTAAACATCTTAATTGAAAAAAGTTTTTTTTTGCCTGGTAAGAACTGATATCAAAGTGATCTGAAATCCCTAGTGGAAAGATTTGGCGAATGATGTGCATAATTTCATTCATATTTTACTCTTCCATTATAGTGGTGATGGATAAGAAAAACTTGATAGAGCTCTATTGAATACTTTTTAGTTACGTTCCTGTAGATTTTTAGAAAGATTAGCAAAGTTTTCAGTAAATGGAACAAGATTAATAGAGTCTACAAAGGCGAGTAACTAAATTTGCATAACTACTTTTAAATTGCAATTTGATATTTTCATCAAATTAGGTTCAGTTTCAAGTATAAACTTTTATTCTTTTTCAAACAATAGAAATTACCTATTAAATCATTGAAAGTTTCACAGTAAACATGTGACCAATGGATATAGAGACTTGAAACTAAAATCTTTATTTGTTATCTCCAAAAAATTGTTGTTTTCAGAGGCATTTCTATATTCATGTTTTCTCTCCTAAGGAATTTTCAAGGGATTTTTATTGAGCTTGGTTTCATACTTTCCAGACGCCGGTTTTCACCAATAAAAAAAATTCTGCAGTAATCTTTCTATTTGTTTGTTAGAATGGGCTTAGTTTTCGTTACAAACAATAAATTTCCTATATTGATACATACACATACCTCCACTTATCATTGTAACCTGAATTGTAGATTAAATGATTGTTCCACAGATTTACAAGTAAAGTGGACAACACTTGTATTTTGATTGTGTTCGTGCTCTAGTGGCTAAGACCGACGGCTACAGTGCTGACGGTCCCGGATTCGATCCTAAAGTAACGTATAGTAAAGGAATCTTTATTTAAAGTCGGGTTTGTATATACAATGAACATACAACATGACCTTGTTAGAGCTCTTTAATCTACTGATATAAATATATTAACATGAAAAGATCAATCCTGACTAAGGGAACTGGACATTTCAGTACATTAGTATAGGATATGTTCGAACATCTATCCTATATAAAATAGGAAGGGTCTACATACAATTCTGATTATTACTCCGTCATCTGTGTTTAATTGTTCCTTCATTACAGTTGTCAATCAAACTGGTATTGTATCAATACTTTTACTTATTACTTAATTAAAAAGACAAAACTAGTCACGACGGTAAATTAAAAAAGGAAATGACATCCATGTAAGAAAACTTCTTTAAAGATGTAATCAAATTATTTTACAGTTAGTTTGTGTATATTAAGGTTCATGTGGACCCTTTGGCTGAAATGGCTGCATTTTCACCTCAAAATTTACTATGAGGACAGACATACCTGCGCATCTGGAAAAGTTTTAAGGCATAGCATGCCCTAGATAAATAAACTTCTAATGCATTGTATGTTTTAGAAAATTTAAAACTTAACTGGATTTAGCAGTGCACTTTTTTTCGTCCCTGCAGAAGATGATAAAATTAACAAACAGTTGAGTTTCACTTGATATGGTCCACTCAGGTACACAGTTTAAATCACCAATTATTGTCAGGTATCTATTGTCCATCTATTGTCCATGTCAATCAAAACAGTTCACTTCAATTATTACCTGTGGGGAAGTTCTCAAACCTCTTTCCCAACTTTGTTTATTTTGGCACCTTCTGGTGGAATGAAAAAAAGTGCACTGCAAAATCCGGTTAAGTTTTTAATTTTCATAAACATAAAATATATTTGAATTTTATTTATCTAGGGCATGCTATGCCTTAAAACCTTTCCAGATGCACAGGTTTGTCTGTACTCAGAGTAAATTTTGTGGTGAAAATGCAGCCATTTTAGACGAAGGGTCCACATGAACCTTAACATAGAAAACCCTCATTAAAAATATCTTGATTCTTACTTTTAAAAAATGTATGAATATTGTGCATATTCAAATATCACATTTTGAAAATAATTCATAATTAATAAAAAGGTACGTACTACATATGCTAATTTCAGGATTAAGAAAACTACAAATACTCTCAGGACGATGTGTGCTTGTTGGTATGACGTAAGTACAACACTGGTTTTCTTAAGAATGATATTATAAATTTTTCTGCATCCAGGTCCGTGCGCTCCACAAAGTCATATACTAGTAGTTAACATCATGCCATTACCACATCTAAGCTTATGGCCGCTTCTGAACATTTGAAGGTCCCTTCTATGTATTGGTTACCTTAACTACACAAAAAATAAAACGTAAAATATGTTTCATTTCGGCCTCTAGTGAGTGTTCTATAACTTATCCTTCAGTGCTTTTGTCTAATTCCTTAACTACTATGAAAGAACTTATTATTAACTTTTGTAATAGGCACTGACTACGACTACCCGTAAAAAGTAACAATAAGAAATAATTATTGTTACTTCCGAGACTAATTGACTAAATGCACATCCAAACAAGGACCAGATTCCATACGGACATTGCATTAATATCATTTTTTATTGTTCCCTGCAAAATTTTAGATTTGCAATTTATGTCTTTTTTGTGTGTAGCATCAGGATACTTTGGACTGACTTCGTGTCAATGTTCCGTATACGTTGTATTTCAATATTTTAACAAATGTATATGAATAGAAAATTATTTATTGAACTTAGCATTGATAAATTGAAAGCACATTAATACAAAATTTCAATCCTGGTATCTATGAAGAGTTTATTTACAACCACTGGGTCGATGCCACTGCTGGTGGAGTTTTTATTTCCCCGAGGGTATCACAAGCCCGGTATTCAGCACTTCTGTGTTGACATGAATTATCATTGATATGGTCATAATTATGAATTAACTCTTTACAAAACTTTGAATTTTTGAAATACTAAGGCTTTTCTACCTCAGGAATAGATTACCTTAGCTGTATTTGGCAAAACTTTTAGGAATTTTTGGTCCTCAATGCTCTTCAACTTCGTACTTTATTTGGCCTTTTCAACTTTTTTTTATTCGAGCGTCACTGATGAGTCCTTTGAAGACGAAACGCGCGTCTGGCGCAAATACAAAATTTCAATCCTGGTATCTATGAAGAGTTTATTATATATACTTAGAATTCTTTTAGCTATTTGTTTGGTGTCCAAGATGAAGCTATAAGTGGCATTTTGAGGCCAACATATTTCAACGGTCGTACAACTCAAGACACCCGTCGAAAACTATGGATCCATATATATGCACACTAAACAGTTTAATTCTGCTATGTCCTTCTCTAGCGATTTCTTGATTAATAGAGCGTTTTCCAAGACTTATTCAAAACATTCTTGTTGATCCGATTGAAATAATGTTCTCGTCGAGTAATTTCGTAGGAAATTTCTCAACTGAAACAAATTGTTCTTTTGAATAAGAATAGAGAGTTGTTTTAATAGACCCTCTTTAGCAAAAGTGAACGTCAGATTGGTCAATACATCTGGAAGTTTAACATGTTAATGTTTTACATCATAATTTAATTGTTTTAATTTATTTCTGAATAAGATTGCTCGCGAATCAAACATCTTTGATATTAGTGCCTAACTGAATATATTTTGCGGGTACTGACAATAACTGCAGGTAACAATGAAAATGATTTTATTGTTACCTGTAAATTTGAAATCGAGTACCTGTCCTGAAATAAATTTCGTAAATTAGTCTCGGAAGTAACAATAATTAATAAAACCTACGTGAGGAAAGACCTTAGTGTTTTTCTAATGTTCTTTTTTTTTTCTTCCAAGATTTTTTTAATATGGCCTCTCCCCGTTTCAATTGAAGTTATCATGACCAGATTTGAACCATCGATAGACCTCATCATGAACTATAACCAGATGACATATCATGACCTTTTATTGACAATAGTTAGATCTTAGTATAAAGTTTTACCAGATAAGGTAAGATAAGATTATCCTCTTTGAGAGTTATATCCCCTTGAAATAATTTCTTTTATTTGCATTTTTCTTGAAAAAAGAATACAAATAGAATCCATTTGAAAATGTTAATAAACATAAACAATTATTGAGTTATCCCTTGAAATATTATACACATTTTTTTTAAATTTACATTTCGAGTAAGGCAAAAGGTCAATTAGTGCAAAAAAAATTACGCTTAAAATTTCAAGCTTACAAAATAAGAAAACGATTAGAGATAGGTGCATACATTGCAGTGTAAAAAATGTTCCTCTCGAATTTTTTTTTATACATTAGGCTCAAAACTGGCCGACCATCCGTTCAAAAGTTACGAGGAGATAATTGTTAAAAGTATAATATTTTGTGTATATCTTTGAAAATGTAACATATATCAACCTACTATAAATTGCAAAAACGATCAGTATTTCAAGACCTTCAATTTGAGATCAATGTCAAGGTCTAGATGAAATTTTACATTGACCTTCAAAGTGGTTCTGAGTTGAATGGAGGTAGTCTCATGTCTGTACGACTTCCGGTTCTCAAGTTTGGTATTGCATCATATATTTGATTATTCATTGTGACCTTGATGAACTTTGGAATTGTCCCATTTTTTTTTTTTTTGTTATTTTTTTTTTGTTACAGTGTTGTACTTTAACTGCAGATCATTTTTCACGTAGTAGATTTGAGACATCTGTTGTGGTTTTAGAGATAATACAGTTTGAAATTTTGCGAGCGGGGGCTTGTATTCCTGAATCAACAACAGCTAGCCACCTGACATTTTCAGTTTATCATGCACTACAAACCAGTAAAAGTCTGAAATGGCCTATATCTGTACTCGACTGTACTGATTTTTACTCGACCAGTCTGAATTGGTCTGAAATTTACTTGATAATACTCGATTGTAGTCTGAACCATACTTAACAGTCTGAACTTGTACTCGACCCTTACTCGACCAGTACTTAACCATTTTATACGCGTCTGGACCATGCTCGACCTAGTCTGAACCATACTCGACCTAGTCTGAACCATACTCGACCAAGTCTTAACCAACCTAGACCTATTTTTTGTATCTATCTATTGTATTTCATCAATTTAGGAACTGTTTTTAACAACAGCTATTTCCCCTGGCTAGAAATTTGAACAACAATTTGTCATGTCAGTTAAAAAGAAATGTTAAAATTAAAAATGTATTCAATATAGCATTGAAACCAAAATTTCACAATAAACATAATATAACTTCATCACCATATTCATCAACACTTATATACATACATATATATCACCTTTAAAATAAAAATAAAACAAGCTGATCCAATAATCTAAAAACTAAATTGTGACTAGTATTTTCAATGTTATTCAAAATTTTTTGAATGTTTCAGATATATTTTATGGTTACTGGACAATTTTCACCATTAACTAAAGCCTCGTATAGATTTATGGTGTCAGTTGAGTTTAGTTAATAATGCAGTGGACATTTTTTTTTATTAAAATATATATAAAATAGCATATAAAGCAACTTAATAAATTTAAAAAATGACACCAAGAATTTAATATAATCATGATAATAGAACTTCCAAAGTAATCCTGTGATAAACATTTAAAAAATGAAATGTGTTCCAAAGTTACAGTAAAAATTTATTTCAATTAAATTTAAATAATTTTTGTCAAAATTTAAGACATGGAATACAAGAAGCACTTTAATAAGGTTTAATTACCTCAGTACATGTGTGTTTTACAGGTAAAAAGAAAGCCCGATTTTTCTTAAACTCGTGTATTACTTATCTAGTGAATTCAAAAGGCCTTGCGATTTAAATTTCACAGGATGTTGCAATTTTGAATGAATATTATTTAGAATTTAATACTCTCTGACAAGGTGTGATCTTTTTCATGAGTTTGCCCCAAGCAGGAGGTATTACTTTATACTTCACCACTAATCAGAAGAACAATTTTATAAATTTCTTTAATTTTTATCCCATTTTGATATATATTGTATATAATATCCCAAATTATAATAATAGATATATTTCTAAAATAAAGTTAAACAATTTCAGTGATTTTGTTGGCTGTAGTTACCTCATTAAAAAGATAATTATATAACAATTGTACATTTTTTGTATGTAACCATGAAACCTATGTAGTTTTTATTTAGGAATTTATGAAAATTAATTTAAAAAACAAAAAACACATGCCAAACAAGAAGCACCTTAATAAGGTTTAATTACCCTCAGTATAGGTGGGGTTTTTAGGTAAAAGAAAATCTTTTTTTAACAAAACTCTAAAACTTTAAAATTAATATAATTAAATTATTATATAAGATAATTTGATTTAACTATCTCTATTCGATAAATCTGAAAATCATGTAAGAATGTAAAAATCTGTTTTTATAATATATTTTTATTTTATTGCGGCTGTTGTCATGTAAGTTAAAAAGAAATTTATTTTAACAGTTAAAATTTAGAAAAAGTAGAGGTTATTTGGTCAAGTAAGGTTCAGACTAGTCGTGTATTGTTCAGACCTTTGGTCGAGTATGGTTAAGACTGAAAAAAATAGGTCGAGTACAGGTCGAGAATGGGTTAAGACTGCTTCAGACTGGTCGAGTAATAGTTCAGACTATTTTCAATGGCAAAGATAAGGGTCAAGTACAAATCAGTACAGTCGAGTATGGTTAAGACTGGGTCGAGTAATGTCGAGTAAAATTCAGACCAATTCAGACTGGTCGAGTAAAAATCAGTACAGTCGAGTACAGATATAGGCCATTTCAGACTTTTACTGGTTTGTAGTGATGGTTATATGTTTAACTAATTACCAAAAACATTCAACGAAAAACAAAAAAAAAGCAATTTGAAATTTTCATGTTTTGCATTTACTTATTAGTTTCACAACTTTTTAAGACTTTGCCAAATGCGGTCATTCGGTATAGCAAATTGAACGTCTGTCTAAATGAGCTCTATTCAAAAATCAAAATATCAAACCACCTTTTCTTTCCAGTGAGAAGGATGGGTCATTTAGTGCAAAATTAAAACTTCTAAGATGGTTAGGTTGTCGCATATCAAATGAAAGTCCATAAAGCGTACATTTCAAATGTCAAATCTACGTTCCCCAAAAATGGGTTGGGTGGGGACCTTGAGGTCAAAAAATTAATTGTCGTCTACGGTAAGGTTGACGTATATCAAATGAATGATCAAAATGTGTAAATTTCATATATCAAACTCCTGCCCCCAAAAATGAGTTGGATGGGGTTATCAAGTGCAAAAATAACTAGTATCTCAATGTTTTTTTCAAACAATTGAGATACTAATTATTTCTTATTGTTACTTTTTGCGGGTAATCGTAGCCAGTGCCTTTGTAATAAAGCATAGGGTTGGCGCGCCCGCAAACATGTCTGGCTACATCCTGTTAAAGAGGCTGGTGTCCAAGGAAAGAATTGAATCCAAAGTTTCAATCCAATCCCTCCAAAAAATAACCATGCCCAAAACAGGATGTTAATGAATACCAACCACCCCCCCACCCACCACCCCCCCCCCCCCCCCCTCCCCCCAAAAAAGTGATACTGGAAATAAATGTGTACAAAGTGATTACAATTTTTTCCTATAAGTAAATATATGAATATTTACTCTTTAAAAAAATCTCTTTTACAGAACTCATTGTTAATACAGATCTCTGTCATGTAAAATTCCTATTTCATAGTTCTTAATAAAAGTTCACTAATGTTTGATAGAAATTAAGTCATTTCATTTTTTCTTAGATTGTTTGTCAAATTTATCTATTTCAACATTTGGCATTCTGCTCTATACTTTAAAGCGTAGAATTTGTTTCAGGATTTTTAAAAATGATTATGTTAGAAGCCACATATGTATATGGAACTTCATCTAGGACACAAATTATAATCTGAACTAGTTTGGTTCAATTGGCCTTGTAGCTTCAGATAAAATATTTAATATTTTATGAGAGACGTGGTAAGACTAACACCAAATAATATTGACGGCAATAACTCTTATGACCGAGATAGGCTGGTGTGCTAAAAAATTATTAGTTGAATGGAGAACCAACTAAAAATATGGATCAAAACCAAATAAAAATACAGGCTGAAAATGTATAAAAATCAAAACAAAAGGAAAGTATGAACATAGATAGAACCATGTTTAGTTGTGGCTAATAATTTGTATATATTGAAGCCCTTTTTTTAATCATGGTAAACTATTTAGTCAGAAACTTTTGTTACCAAAAATTACATTTATATTTAGTTTGGAAGTTTGGCTGTACCTGTAGAAGCCTTATTGCAAAAGGAATACCACATCTTAGGGCTATTCCATTAAAATGTATGTGAGAGGGTAGGAAGGGACTTTCAAAATATCCCTACAACCAAGAACCATTGTTTAGATAATTTTGCATAATGGTAATAGATGCATACTGAAAAAAGACCCATGACCCACATTGAATAATTAAACTTCCCTTCCTACCCTCCCACATACATTTTAATGGAATAGCCCTTGGTGTGTATGGTGATGTTGTTTATAGAGCCTATAGATTTAAATATGATCTGTATAAACTTATTGATCCTTTAAAATAATCTTATTTCTAATGGTAATCAATTGAGCATTGTAGTAACATATTTGAATAGTCTTTTATTGGTAATGAAATTGATTATATATGTATTCAATAGAGGAAAACATAACCAAATATATATTGTTATACTGCTTTGAATTCGTATGATCTTAACCCTGTTGATAAAGTCAGTGCTTTTAAGGTCTACTCTATCAAGCGAAAAACCTGTCTTGTCAGGTTACCCTCATCTTGTCCCCTTGTAGTTATACCTATGCATTTTGAATCACAATTCAAGGATTACCTCTTTTATAAGGTCAGTTTTCTCTGGTCTGCAGGGTAACCTTTATTTATAGGTAAGACTACTTATAATTTGTTTATGTTGTCCATGGGGGACATAACTGAAGAACGGTAAAAGTGATGCTACCCAAATTTGTACTTGATCTGAGTTTTGTGGTAATAAGTATTATATAAGTTTCATAACATTTGGTTGAGGCTAACTTAAGTTAGAGAACGGAAACGAAAAATTCAGCAATTTTTCCTTTTATAAAGGAGCATAACCCTAGAACGGTTAAAGTGATGCCACCAAAGTTCAAACTTAATCTGTGTTTTGTGGTAATAAGCATTTTGTATAAGTTTCATAACATTTGGTTGAGGCAAACTTAAGTTAGAGAACGGAAACCAACTTTGGGACGTACGTACAGACAAGGGTAAATCTTAATGCTTAACAATAAAAACTTTTATTAGTTGTTGAACAAAAAAGTCTCAAATTGATTATATATGTAGGACTCAAATCTATGGTGGGTTCCAAATCTAAGGCAGACTCCTAATCTATGGCAAATGTAACGTTACAAACGTCAAACAAAACAAATCTATGGCGGATTTTTGTTTTCTCCAAATCTATGGCAGATTTTGAAATTGCGTAATTTTCTGGGAAAAAGAGTAACATATAACGCCACAATTGAATAACGCCATATAAAATCGTCGCCGCCGCTAACGATGGCGGAACCCAGAGATTTGAACACCAGTCCAGTTGAAGGTATTTCTCTCTACAACAATTTGCGGATGGTTTAAATGAAGATGTGACCTATTATCCGGAAGAAGGGCAAAATGTGCTGTACCGGCCGAATCTCGCGATGAATAAGGGCACAGCTGTTTAACCGGTACCGAATATTTTAAAAATATTTTACCGTCTACGGCTGCATGCCAAAGTTTATGAAGGGAAAGATAAAATTACCGGATACCAATTTGATTTAAATCGTCCTCAAATAAAAAAAGATGTACTAACGATGACAGAAATATGTGAAAATTCAAACTGTTTATCTTTATTTTAGTTTTTTTATTAAAAAAAATGCCCTCTTGTTTGTTATAAGGGACTTACTAGTTGATTTAATTAATGGGTTAAACAGGTACCATTATTTCAATCTTGAAGTCCGTATTAAGGTATATGAATTCATGATTTACGAAATTGTTTTGATTGCCATCACCATTTGGTTGAACATTATGGAATGTTTATTTCACAACTGTTTATTTTCATGCTCAAATTGTCGTACATTTCCACTTGTTTAAGACAAGTCATTAGTCGTATATGGACTGCATTGTTTTTCATTTGCCCAAAATTTGCCATAGATTTGGAAACAACAAAAATCCGCCATAGATTAGGAAATTACAAATCTTGCCATAGATTAGGATTGTAAAAAATCTGCCATAGATTTGGGATGACATGACGTCACATTTGCCATAGATTAGGAATCTGCCATAGATTTGGAATCCACCCTAGATTTGAGTCCTACATATATGTATTCAATAGAGGAAAACATAACCAAATATATATTGTTATACTGCTTTGAATTATGATCTTAATCCTGTTGATAAAGTCAGTGCTTTTAAGGTCTACTCTATCAGGCGAAAAACCTGTCTTGTCATGTTACCCTCATCTTGTCCCCTTGTAGTTATACCTATGCATTTTGAATCACAATTCAAGGATTATCTCTTTTATAAGGTCAGTTTTCTCTGGTCTGTAGGGTAACCTTTATTTATAGGTAAGACTACTTATAATTTGTTTATGTTGTATATTCCCTAAATCAGGTGGATGTTTACCGATTCGTATTTCTGTCTCAGGTTTAATCATTAGTTGGAGTTGACTTTGAAATAGCTTTCAGTAACTGTGAGTACTCTAAGATCAGTACTTCATGTTTTTAGACTTTTTGTTAGTTTTCTGAGCTGAGTACAGATTTTTGTGTCAAAGTCATTCCAACTAATTTTACAGTTTGTTGGTATTTTGTGCTGTCAGGACCCTATGACTAAATGGTTGTTGTTTGTTGTTGTCTGCCATTCATTATTTTCCTTCATCGTTTTCATAATAAATAGGTCATGCCCAGGCCTTTAGGGTTAATCAACCCCTTCTGTAGGCCTGTGAATTCTAAATATTCAAGATTTGTTGGTAAATTAAGCCAAGATTTTTGGAAAAAACGCACTTTATAACAGAGATTTTCATTATAAAATTGTGAACATAGATTACTTTCTTGTTAGTCCATGATGTGTTAGGGTTTATTGTCTACAAAAAGTCCTAAACAACCTTTCCAGTCCAAAAAAACTCTTGCCGAGTGACTAAAGTTGAGGGCACCCTAGAAGGTAAACAAGTCAATTTTTAATACCTGTTTTAACCAATATCTTTATTGATATAATTGTTTTTAGGGAATCATTGCTAGTACGGCATACAATAATCCTCTATCTATTAAGCACCAAAGTGTCAAATATAGGAGTATAATTGAGAAGACTGCAGATTTTTTATGTTTAGCATTGAAGCAACACAGGGGTACATTATCCTTAATGGCTTATTGTACATGTACAGTATGGGTTTTTCTTATTGTTGTAGGTCGTGAAGGTGACCTTACAAAGTTTACGTCCTTTTTCTTTGGTGTCTGGTGGGTAGTTGTCTCACTGAAAATCATACCATATTTATCTACTATTATACTAAATAGATCTTCAAACTGATTTGATATATTTGATGTTTGTTTGGTTGCTGTCTTATCTACATTTACCTTAATTCGTTTATCCATCAGAAATGTACTGAGATCTGTTCACTAAAACATACTGCTCTGACAGATTTTCACAAAAATAACTGCAAGATTAATATTTGTTAATAGAGATGTGGTGTGTTTGGTGTGGAAATGGAATGTTCTTGTGATTACCCCTTGTCAACAGATGCTACTCATATACTCTATACACCATATCACAGAGTTTAACAGCTCAACAACACATTAAACTGTAGAAGACATCAAGAAGTCTAACACTTGGAATTTATAGGATGTAAATTAACTAGATATTTGAATAAATGCCATAATAGCAGATTTTTAGTAGAAAAAATTAAATAAAATGCTTCGCTGGGGTGCAGCTTGATACGACCGCAGAGGTCGAACCCTGAACAGTTGGGGCAAGTATGGACACAACATTCAAGCTTGATACAGCTCTGAATTTGGATTGTTATTAAATATTTGACACAGCATAGGTTTCTGACACAGAAAGAATGTGGTCTAAGAACTTGAATTTTTTTAATTTACCTATTATGGTCCAATGTCCAAAATCAAAATACATGGTTAGATTCAGCATATCAAAGAACCCCATATATTCAATTTTTGTTAAAATCAAACAAAGTTTAATTTTGGACCCCAACTTGGACAAACTTGAAAACTGGGCCCATAATAAAAAATCTAAACACATGTTTAGATTCAGCATATCAAAGAACCCCAAGAATTCAATTTTTGTTAAAATCAAACTAAGTTTAATTTTGGACCCTTTGGACCTCAATGAAGACCAATTTAAAAAACGGGACCCAAATTAAAAATCTAAAAACACGGTTAGATTTGGCATATTAAAGAACCCCAATAATTCAATTTTTGATGAAATCAAACAAAGTTAAATTTTGGACCCTTTTGACCTCAATATGAACCAATTTGATAGCGGGGCCTACAAATAAAAAATCTAAATACATGGTTAGATTCAGCATATCAAAGAACCTCATATATTCAATTTTTGTTGAAATCAAACAAAGTTTAATTTTGGACCCCAATTTGGACCAACTTGAAAACTGGGCCCATAATCAAAAATCTAAATACATGTTTAGATTCAGCATATCAAAGAACCCCATATATTCAATTTTTGTTGAAATCAAACAAAGTTTAAATACTGGACCCTATCTTGGACCAACTTGAAAACTGGGCCCATAATCAAAAATCTAAACACATGTTTAGATTCAGCATATCAAAGAACCCCAAGAATTCAATTTTTGTTAAAATCAAAAAAAAAATTTGGACCCTTTGGACCTTAATGTAGACCAATTTAGAAAACAGGACCCAAAATTAAAAATCTAAATACACGGTTAGATTTGGAATATCAATTCAACTTTAGATGAAATCAAACAAAGTTTAATTTTGGACCCTTTTGACCTCAATATGAACCAATTTGATAACGGGGTCCACAAATAAAAAATCTTAATACATGGTTAGATTCAGCATATCAAAGAACCCCATATATTCAATTTTTGTAGAAATCAAACAAAGTTTAATTTTGGACCCCAATTTGGACCAACTTGAAAACTGGGCCAAAAATCAAAAATCTAAATACATGTTTAGATTCAGCATATCAAAGAACCTCATATATTCAATTTTTGCTAAAATCAAACAAAGTTTAATTTTGGACCCTTTGGACCTTAATGTAGACCAATTTGAAAACTGGACCCAAAATTAAAAATCGAAATACACTGTTAGATTCGGCATAACAAATTAATAAATGTGATCAAAGATTTTACAAATCTAATGCGCCATACTGTGCAATTAAAGATTACTTCTTGAAATTTTTCAATATTTGAAATTTGAAAAAAAAATAATATTTGAAGAATAATTCTTTTTAATTTCTGAAATCTGAAATGAGAAAAAATTGACCCCCCACAATTTCTTTTTATCCCCCCCCCCCCCTTTTTTCCCCAAAAAAATTCTTTCCCTCAAGATATGGTCATAATCTCAATTCAAATTTCCAATGGAGTTGGCAACCATAATTACCCATTTAAATTTACCATAGTGCTAACTTAATCTATTTTATAATAGAATTAATAAAAATATAGTGTCAAATCTTTCATATGGATTTTTTTTGTAAAAAAAAAAGACGCAACATTTGCAGATATTTTTACTGGTCTTCCTTTATAAATATGCATTTCTTTAAACATAATTTAAAAGCAGTGTAAGGGAAGTAACTAAAACGTTGTATTTGGATTACCTCCCTTACACTGTTTTAAATTATCTTAATTGTTCATTAACCATTACTTTATACATAATTTAAAAGCAGTGTAAGGGAGATAATTTCAATGATGTATTTGATTTATCTCCCTTACACTGCTTTAAATTATGTTTTGTACTAAAGTTTTTGTCCATTAACCAGGACAACCTTGTTTTTCCCCCTTTTTTACCCCTAATTCCTAAACAGTTTGAGCAGTAACCCCCCAAAGCAAATCCTAACCATCCCTTTGTGGTATGGAAACTTGATGTATAATTTCAGAGAGATCCATACACCGTTCCACAGTTATTGTCTGGAAACTAGAAAATGCTTATTTTTGGCCCCTTTTTGGCCCCTAATTCCTTAACTGTTGGTACCATAACCCCCAAAATCAATCCAATCCTTCCTTTTGTGGTATTTAACCTTATGGTCAAATTTCAAAAAGATCCATTCACTTAAACTAAAGTTAGAGTGCGAAAACCAATGTGTCTTCGGACGACGACGCCGGACGACGCCAACGTCATACCAATATACGACCACAAAATTTTTTTGCGGTCGTATAAAAATAAATGGGGAATGTGTCCATGGGGGACATAACTGAAGAACGGTAAAAGTGATGCTACCCAAATTTGTACTTGATCTGAGTTTTGTGGTAATAAGTATTATATAAGTTGCATAACATTTGGTTGAGGCTAACTTAAGTTAGAGAACGGAAACGAAAAATTCAGCAATTTTTCCTTTTGTAAATGAGCATAACCCTAGAACGGTTAAAGTGATGCCACCAAAGTTCAAACTTAATCTGTGTTTTGTGGTAATAAGCATTTTGTATAAGTTTCATAACATTTGGTTGAGGCAAACTTAAGTTAGAGAACCAACTTTGGGACGTACGTACAGACAAGGGTAAATCTTAATGCCCCCTGCGCTACGGCGGGGGCATAAAAGCTTTTATTAGTTGTTGAACAAAAAAGTCTCAAATGGCTGGATTGCAATATTTGTGAATAAATTTTATCAAATAATGACAAGATAAAATTGAGAATTGAAATGGGGAATGTGTCAAAGAGACAACCAAAGAACAGAAAACAGCAGAGTCTGGAAAAATTAAAAAAAAATCTTCAAAGAATTCTATAAATATGTGTAATCTTCTTGTGTTGTTTGTGGGATCTGGGTTGATAACTGTAAGAAGAGTTGATTACACGAAACTTGTACCGTCTTTCATAATTTTTGCTGAAAAGTTACTAAGTTCCAAAGTCTGACAATTCCAAAATAGTAGGTACACAACTTCAACTAATGTGCAATCTGCCTGTGAAGTTTCAGGGATCTGGGCTGAAAACTGTAGGAGGAATTGATAACTTTAAACATGTACCCTCTTCCAAAAATTTTGCTGAAAAATTACTAAGTTCCAAAGTTTGGAAAAATGAGAAAAAAATCCTCAAAGAATTCCATAACAGCAGGTGCACAACTTCAACATATGTGTAATCTGCCAGTGAAGTTTCAGGTATCTGGGTTCAAAAGTGAATGAGGAGTTAAAATTACCAAAATTAGGTACTTTTCCTTGCCTGCCCCTGACATCATCATATGTAAAGCCAGTTTTGGACTTTCTCCAACATGGCTAACAATGATGAAAAATTTCATAAATGTGTATAACATGTAAACAACATTATTGAGCAAATAAAAGCTACTTTGAATTTTTCCAATAATAAAGTACCCGCCCTTTGAAACAGTAAAAGAAAAATCGACAAAAATAGAATTTTATAGTTTGTTTAAATTTCAATCAATTTGAAAAAAAGGGTTCTCCATTTATTACAAGAAAACACCAAAATTGGAATTTTTCCAACAATCATGTACTATAACTCTTGACCAGAAAAAAAACAAGAATTGAATTTAACATATCTTTAGTAAACATTCTATTAAAATTTCAATGAATTTCAAAAAGAGGTTCTCTGTTTACCATCTGGAAATCTGAGTGTGACAGGCGGAGAGACAAGAGGATTCCTATATAACCCAACTCTGCCAAGCAGGGGTTAACAGAGTCAAATTAGTATACCAGTATCCTTTGGAGGGGAGATACAACTATCAAGTTAAACAAATACAAATGTTTTCGTAACATTTATTTTAAATTATACAATACGTAAGAACACTGACATATAAACTAGTCTTTCACCACCATTTATTTCCCTTCCATTTCTTGTTCTCAAAGTCATACTGTGCACTAATACCAGTCATCTGTTGTTGACCTTGTTTGATCATTCTTTCTATAACCTTCTTCTTATATTCTGGGGTCATACTTTCTGGTAGCTGTTTACTAAATACTGAAAGAAAAAAGAACCATTTCACTGCATCCAATCAAACTTTCTCAGAATAAATAGAATAGTGAAAACTCACATCTCATTTTCAACAGAATTTTTTTGATAATATACCCGTTATAAGTGTTCTCCCCAGATATTTCATATAGCATCCTGGTAAACAGGGAAATTTGAAATACCATCTTGTTTCTAAAAAATATAGCATCACATCCATTACACAACCTATAAGAAAATCAATTTAGATAGCATCACATTCAAGAAATATAGCATAACATTACCATGATGCTAGAAGTCCCTGGGGGAAAACACTGCTAAGTTTATTAACCCTTTCCTCCATGGAAATTTTTTTTTTACATACTTGATTTGCATAGGATTTTTCATTAAAATGCTGAAAATATGCTTACTTTAATGAAATATTAACTGTACCTCTAATAGACCAGTTAGACATTTGAAATTTTTTGTCAGTTATACATTTAAGTCAGATCTACAAAATTTACTAAAAAAAATTTTTTAATATTGTTGCCATTGTAACAGATTTATCCAAATATAAAATTAAAATGGTTAAATTTTGGGTTAAATCTGGTAATATCAATTTGTTTCTAAGAAAACAATGAGAGAATTGAATGTACATAAATAATCTGAATGGAAACTTTATTCACCACGGCTTGTTGATATGTTTATCTATTGCCTGGTTACTTACTAAAAATTGTCTATTTTTTTCCTCATAGCAACAGAAGTATTTCCGTAGCAACCAAAGAAAATTGTGATTAAATTTTGAATTTAAAAAAAAAATTGGTGAAAATATTTAAAAATAAGGTTTTTACAGGTTAATCAAGATGACTCATATATTGGAATATATTATGGAAAATAATATTGTACATTATTTTTCCCTAGCAACAGTTTCTGTTCATAGCAACCAACTGAAATCCTGTATAATAAGTAAAAAATGAACAGTTGACAGTTAGATGTTTTGGATGATAACAAATGGAAACTTTTTATCACAACATTGCTCTTGAAAAAGATTTAACATATGTGTGCTCCTAGCATCCAAATAAGGCCCAAGAATCAGACTGAAAAGTAGGTGCTTAGGCCAACAAATTAGAAAATGCATTATTAGTTATCAGATATCTTGTTTCTAAAAGAAAATCTATGATGTTTGCGAAGTTGTTTAACAAAGACCTTTTTGTATACTAGTAGTGATAAATATCACAGTTTAAAAAGGCAATATGAAAATAATAGCATGTGGTATAGTTTCTTTTTATTACATTTTAGTACACCATTTTGCATCTGGTTTTAGTTGTGTTCAATGGAACACTGACACTGTTATTGTTAACAACATGCTGATTATGCATATGCCTGTTTCTCTTTGTAAAGTCCCCTTGAAAATGTAACATCAATCCTGAAATCTAGAAGGGTATTAAACTTTTTCCTATGTTGATATCCTGCTGTGCGTTTCATCACAATTTAAATTTATAAAAAATAAAAACATTATTTCAATTTAGGTTTTTTCCTATAAAGGCAAACCCCTTCCCCTCCAGAAATAACAATACATTAACTTGAAAGAATTCAGCTCACCCCTTCCCCAGGGTTAGGTATTTTCTTTGCATCATTCCTTCTTCTAGATACACAGAAGATTTGAAAGAAAAAAGATGAAGGAAAGGTTCCATTCATTTGTAAAACACGAATCATACATATATGCATATCTTTCAAAATCTACAATAGATAGCCATAAAATTGATTGGTTGTTTGTTTCACGTCCAGTGGCAAATATTTCATGCATATTCAGAAGGAGGTCCTTATAAATCCTTATTTGTTTACCTCTTCTCAATGCTAGTCTTCTAAAGATCTTTCTGTAGACTGTTTTGCATACAATAATGAAATAAGGAAATGTGGCAAGATTGCCAATGTGACAACTTTTCAACAGTCCAAATGATGTGGATGTAAGACAATGACCATTCATAGTTTATGTGTTATGCATGTTATGACAAAATGTGAAGCAATCCACACTAGAAAACCAACGGGCGATTTATGCTAAAAGGGTAAACAAAAAGATGATAGACAGCAACCAACAACAACCACGGAATAATAGACTTCTGACTTTGGACAGAAACATACATAATGTGGTTGTGTTAATTATGATTATGAGCGCACATTACTCCCCAAAGAGAATCAAAAGGGACATTCAAACGCATAAGTTGAAATAAACTGACAACACAATGGTAAACAACGAAAAAGAAAAAAGACAAACAACAGTATACAAAACACTATATAGAAAACTTAAGACTGTGCAACACAAACTTGGGCAGTGATTCAAATAGACAATAAATGTGGATAGTGTCCACATGTGGACACAGATGATGCCCCCGCTTGCATATCATATAGTTATAAAGGGACATAACTGAAGAACGGTAAAAGTGACGCTACCCAAATTTGAACTTGATCTGAGTTTTGTGGTAATAAGCATTGTGTGTAAGTCTCATAAAATTTGCTTGAGGCTATCTTAAGTGGAGAACAGAAACTAAAATTCAGCAATTTTTCTATTTTTAAACACGCATAACTCTAGAACGGTTGTGTATAAGTTTTATAACATTTAGTTGAGACAAACTAAACAATTCAGCAATTTTTATGATAATAAAGGGACACAACACTAGAATGGTAAAAGTGTCGCCACCAAATTTCATATTTAATCTGTATCATGTAGTAATAAGCATTGTGTATAAGTTTCATAACATTTGGTTGAGGCAACATAAAGTTAGAAAACGGAAACAAAAAATTTGTACTTGATCTTAGTTTTGTGGTAATGAATATTGTGTATAGCATAACTCAATAATGGTTAAAGTGACACTACCCAAATTCAAACTTGATCTGTGTTTTGTGGTAATAAGCATTGTGTATAAGTTTCATAACATTTGGTTGAGGCAAACTCAAGTTAGAGAACGGAAACCAATTTTGGGATGTACGTACGTACGTATGTACAGATGGACAAGGGGAAACTTAATGCCCCCACCGCTACGGCAGGGGCATAAAAAAGGAATAAAATGGAAAAGTCTGCTTTGAATGGCTTGAATCGATGTAGATAGGAGTGCTAAGCATCCATCCAAACACATGCTCTTTAATGGCTGACTTGACTCATTAGATTGGCAAGAAGTACATATAAAAATAAAATGCTCCGCAGGGCGCAGCTTGATACGACCGCAGAGGTCGAACCCTGAACAGTTGGGGCAAGTATGGACACAACATTCAAGCTTGATACAGCTCTGAATTTGGATTGTGATTAAATATTTGACACAGCATAGGTTTCTGACACAGAATGAATGTGGCCTAAGAACTTAAAAATTTTAAATTGGACATTCACCTATTATGGTCCAATATCCAAAATCTAAATACATGGTTAGATTCAGCATATCAAAGAACCCCAAGAATTCAATTTTTGATGAAATCAAACAAAGTTTAATTTTGGACCCCGATTTGGACCAACTTGAAAACTGGGCCCATAATCAAAAATCTAAATACATGTTTAGATTCAGCATATCAAAGAACCCTAAAAATTCAATTTTTGTTAAAATCAAACTAAAGTTTAATTTTGGACCCTTTGGACCTTAATGTAGACCAATTTGAAAACGGAACCAAAAATTAAGAATCTAAATACACGGTTAGATTCAGCATATCAAAGAACCCCAATAATTCAATTTTTGATGAAATCAAACAAAGTTAAATTTTGGACCCTTTTGACCTCAATGTGGACAAAGTTGATAACGGGGCCCAAAAATCAAAAATCTAAATACATGGTTAGATTCAGCATATCAAAGACCCCCATATATTCAATTTTTGTTGAAATCAAACAAGTTTAATTTTGAACCCCGATTTGGACCAACTTGAAAACTGGGCCCATAATCAAAAACCTAAATACATGTTTAGATTCAGCATATCAAAGAACCCTAAAAATTCAATTTTTGTTAAAATCAAACCAAGTTTAATTTTGGACCCTTTGGACCTTAATGTAGACCAATTTGAAAACGGAACCAAAAATTAAGAATCTAAATACACGGTTAGATTCAGCATATCAAAGAACCCCAATAATTCAATTTTTGATGAAATCAAACAAAGTTAAATTTTGGATCCTTTGGACCTCAATGTGGACCAATTTAAAAACGGGGCCCAAAATCCAAAAACTTAATACATGGTTAGATTCAGCATATTAAAGAACCCCAAGAATTCAAGAATAAAACCCCATTGAAATTGATCAAGAAATAAGCAATTTATACGAAGTCTCTTCTTTTGCACAATACTGTGCAATTGAATATTTCTTGCTATTGCGCAATACTGTACAATTGACAATTTCTTGCTATTGCGCAATATTGTGCTATTGGATATTTCTTGCTATTGCGCAATACTGTGCAATTGAAGATTTCTTGCTATTGCGCAATACTGTGCAATTGAAGATTTCTTGCTATTGTGCAATACTGTGCAATTGAAAATTTCTTGCTATTGCACAATACTTATTAGATAATAATTTACACATCCTGTTTGGTGTGTATCTCCTACCATATCATTATTATTTGCTTTTAAATATTAATCAGAAATAACCAACTTAAAATGGAAAATTTTAAAAGAAAAAAAAAAGGAAAAAAAGAAAAAAAAAGAAACCCCCCCCCCCCCAAATTTTTTGAACCCCCTTATGATTCATCACCCCCAAACTCAATCCCAGCCTTCCCTTTGTGGTATGGAACCTTGCAGTACAATTTCAGAGAGATCCATACACTTGAACACAAGTTATTGTCTGGAAACTAGAAAAATGCTTATTTTTGGCCCCTTTTTGGCCCCCAATTCCTAAACGTTTCGGGCAATTACCCCCAAACTCAATTCCAGCTTTTCCTTTGTGATATGGAACCTTGTAGTACAATTTCAGAAATATCCAAACACCTTCACACAAGTTATTGTCATGAAACTAGAAAAATGCTTGTTTTTTGCCCCTTTTTTGGCCCCTAATTCCTAAAATTTTGAGGCAATTACCCCCAAAATCAATTACAGCCTTTCCTTTGTGATATGGAACCTTGTGGTACAATGTCAGAGAGATCCATACACTTACACACAAGTTATTGTCTGGAAGTTACAAAAATGCTTATTTTTGGCCCCTTTTTGGCCCCTAATTCGTTAACTGTTGGTACCATAACCCCCAAAATCAATCCCAACCTTCCTTTCGTGGTATTGAACCTTATGGTAAAATTTCATGGAGATCCATTCACTTAAACTAAAGTTAGAGTGCGAAAACCAATGTGTCTTCGGACGACGCCAGACGACGACGACGCCGGACAAAGACGACGACGACGCCAACGTCATACCAATATACGACCAAAAAATTTTTAATTTTTGCGGTCGTATAAAAATTAAAAAAAACAAAACATGTGAGTGAGTGAGTGAGTGAGTATTGATCTAAGAGTACACAGTTACTGAAAGCTAGTTTAAAGCCAATTGATTATAACTATTAATAGGTTTTTTTTTTTCTCCTAGACTAACAAAATATTAGTCATTAACAGCCAGTGGAAGTAGAAAACAAGTTCCTCAAAAATCAACTTGAAAAAAATTTGCAACATACAATGTATGAACATGACATGTTCTTTCATCAAAGTTTAGGATACTAATATTATTTGATATCCCTGTTGTTCCTCTACTAAACATTAATAATAAGATGTGCCGATCAGTTGGTTGCTTTAATTTAAGGTAGCTTTTAATCAAATGAGTAACTACATTTTTACTTCTATCTCGCATTTTGATTCTCTGAAACCCGAAATACGGCGAAAATCGTGAAGAGAAAAATGCATGTATGTCTGTTCTTTTAGTCTGACATATTTTATAAATGGGAAGTGAACCGCAACGTTAAGGCTCTGTAATTTGTTAGTCAAATTGTTACTACTAAAACAAAGTGGTTCACGGAACTATATGCCTTCATAATTGTTGAAATAAACATCGCGGAAAAAATATTCATCATCTTTTGTTTGTGTAAACATCACTGTAAAAACGGTAAATTCTATTGGTGGGCGGGGCTTAGAATCACAACTTACAGATGCTGAATATTGTTGCATAATTCGCTATTCTCGTTAATTTAATTGAAGAACTTAAAATAATTATGATTGAAACTTAAATGTCACTTTCTATAAGCAAAAACATTGAAAGATTGTACGTTGAAAGATTTTTTTGTGGTCATTAAAATTTGTATGTTCCCGCCCACTTAATGACTTGCCGGAAGTGGTATAATGGGATTCCCCAAACACGTTTACATTTTACAAGTTGCTATATTTGTTCACACAATGGGTCAGAAAAGAATTGTATGGACTCGACTGCATATCGCCGCGTTGTTCATTAAATTTCTGATATTTCAACGTAAGTTTAAAAAAAAAAATGCTTTTGTCGCAATAATGTACGACTCCAAAGCGAGAAAAGCGGCAGTGAACACTCGGAGTTTCAAAATAAAGTTTTTCTTACGGAAAATAATTTTTTACGCAAACTGTAATCAGGAGTTGTGTTCATAAAGTGTCATTGTAATACATAAATGTAAGTAATGAAGAAAACAATAGGATGTCAAAATGACAGCAAACCAGATTTTACATACATTTTAACACATGATTTACTTTATGAAACATATATGTGTATTTTCAAATAACACTGTTTAACCAAAATTGTAGAACCACTTTTATACTACATTCTATTATTAAATCTAATCAGATTGCATTTGATGAAGACTTTCACATTCTCTGTCTAACCATTGCTAACCAACTAAAAGCAGGGCTACAGATAAATCTTGGGATTTAGATTAATCTTTTTATTTACTGTAAATTCAGAAAATATTGCATGCGTTTTATCATTGCGATTTTTGAAGAAATGGACTAAAATGTGAGATTAATTATTGTGATTTCAGGAAAATCTGCATACAGATATATGTATCAGATATCAGAATGGGAGTTCTTATTATTGCGATATTTACCTAGTTGCATCATTCACATTAATAAAAACCTTGCAATAATTTCCAAATTTACAGTATTATAATTTTTATACTGTTATAAATAAACTTACTATAGTGTTCACACCACCACATCCATAGAGCTGAGGCAGTACACACCAACAATGTAGCTGAGAAGATCTGTTTCCATTCACCTGTAGGTGCATTCATTTCAGAAAAGGTTTGACAGAAACTTGCTCTATACACTGAAATCAAAAATACATGATATAAATAGACCACTTGAAATTTGCTACAAATGTGTGGTTTTCTCAATTATACATAATTAATTAACAAAGTAAAGGGGTATTTTGATAGATAATGGTACAATATGATAAGGATTAATAATAACAACAGTTATTACATGGGCATCTAATTCCAAATGTCTACAATATAAAAATACACTGTTATTTTTCACTTGAAATACTATATATATATATTTCTATTGAAGAAACTTTGCATATTGTTGTTTTCAATATTCCAAGTTTTTTATTGCCTTTGATCTACCATGTCTACTACATGTATATCTGAACTACTTTCCAGATTTTCTTGTTTTTTTTTTTTTAATAAAATGGATATCTTAATTGCTTTATTACATGTTAAGTCAAAATATGTAAAAATATATAAATATTAAATTAACAGATGTATCTTCAGCCCTGATACACATTTGGACAACTCTTTTGTGTATCTATAAAAATAAGATGTGGTATGATTGCCAATGAGACAACTCTTCACAAGAGACCAAATGACACAGAAATTAACAACTAACGTACAGGTCACCGTACCACCTTCAACAATGAGTAACACCCATATCGCATATAGTCAGCTAGACAGTTTTTCTAGTATTGGATAAACATGAGAAAAGATAATACATTTACTGGTTCTGAAGAAAACAGAAACTTTTAATGGTATATACATCTATTGCTGCTGATGGATATAATAAAAAATTATCTGATATGATAATTTCTGATCATATGTTGACACTACATATAATTTATTATGCTGTTTTGGATATTTGTCCACAAGTTTTTACTTTTTTATTTGTGAATTGACCATCTGATGTAATAGCAATCCTGTATAATATGGAACATATGCTTTAATAAAACTTTAGTGTTCATTGTTTTCCTTAAAAAAAAAGTTCACTCATATTCATGCTTTGTTTACTTGTTTAAATTATATGATTATTTCCAAAATTAACATGTCTATCTTGTTTGTAACTAATACTTGTCATAATTCCAAATCAAATTTAATTTTAGAAATACTGATCATGATATCAAAATTCGTATCAAAACTTAAAACAATATTACATCAAAAATTAAAATAATATATAATTACATGAATTATACATAAATACACAATGTACATGTATATATATATTACTTCATTACAGATCCATCATAGCCTGCATCTTTCACCTGATAGAAATGTTTCAAAAGTCTTATAACCATGAAGAAATATCCTTATTTCCAAAATGGCATTAAGTAAATATGTCTGTTTTACCTGACCATTAGTGACCAATGAACAATCAAGGTATAATTTGCTATGAGTTTCCTTACTTTATCTTTTGCTACATTTACTCAACCTTAAGTGATAATTGGTTGTCATAGTAACCACATTCTAATAGTATTTTAAAAAAGCAACCTGAAGATGGGTTTCCTTTTGCCTTTAGTACAATACTGATCGTTGATAACATAAAAGTCATAACAAAGATTTTACTTCACATATCCCATTAGAAGTTCATCATACTAGACTGCTGATCAACATCATTATACCTCATACAGAACAATCCTGCCATACTAGGTTTCAATGAAGCCAGCAATTTATAACAAAATAATTTTGGGAATCATATGGCAACATTCATTATCCAAAGTAAGCTGTGATATATCTAACCTTCATGGAATATGTTTGTGTGCCTTCTTTGTTAAAGTGCTTCATGGGAACATTTCAACAATTATCAACAAACAACAGAAGACTGATGCCAAGTCATGGTAATAACGCAGTTATTGGTACAGTGGTTAAAAGCAAAAGCAAAGCTTAAGATTTGACCAAGCTACCATGCAAGCAGTCACATAAATGACTAACAGATTTAGCTAATACAGTGCACATTGACAGCAATGGTATATTAGTGTATAAACACTGATTATAAGTGTGTGCACACCGTTTATAAAGCAGGTCATAGTAGACATTTCAATAACTTTCAACAAATCATATTTAAATTAAGACTTAATTTAAGTGTAAAATTCTTTTATGTTACACAGGAAATGCTTTATAAACCAGAAGACAAGTGGTTATTTACCTTCTTTATTTTCACAGAAAAGTACCTTCTAACAACCAAATATACATTTCTTTTCAAATCAGTTTAATAAGGATATGGACAAGGCAAATATGTGACAAATTTAAAGAAACCAATTAAATATTCAGGGGTTAAAATTAGCAGTGGTCCGAGGTCCGGGACCTATAAGATTTACGGTCAGACTTCCAATTTGGTTATTAGCTGTACACTACGGACTTTCGATTTTCAAGTTCCAGAAAACATATATGATGAATTTCTGTATGAAAAACTTTGATATAACTTGCAAATTGATGTGGTAATGAGTCACGATAAATTAGCTGTGTGCTGAAATTTATTTTTATCTTAGCGATCTACTTCATGGTTCATTAAATAGTACAGTGTGTCGGATGACAATTTTTATGGGTGCTTTCGTCATGGTTCGCATTCGTCATATTAACGCATGTGGTTAACATTGCTAAACCATGAGTTTGTTTTGATTTGGCGTCACGTATTCTAAGAGAAAAACGGACAAGGCAGATGAAATTCTGACTACCTTGGGTGTAGCTAAACAAAAGAAGTCCACAAGGAAGTCTTGAAAGTTTAAACAAGGTTAAAAGTTATGAATTTGAAAAGGTTAGATTTTGTGTCTGACAGTTTCATCATAAGACAAAATAATTCAATCTTACATGTCTTATGATTACAAAGAAGAGAGATGTTAACAGAAAGCAGGTATAGCTTGTAAATGATGCCACCACTGACACCTTTTGAGCATTACCAGTTTAGAATGGCTATCCAGAGTACACACGTCTCAGTGGATCTGAAGTGCACCATTATTTAGTATGATATGTGTAAGCTACATCAGTTATAGTAGCAGCAACTGAAAAATAATTTACAACAAAATAGTTCAGTCTCAAGACATTGTTACTGACTTTCATTATCTTTTTGTGGTAATAATATGGGAAACCAAGCAGGATGTTAATGCTTACTCAACAGTCAGGGGTACTATTTAAACAAGTGATTTCAGAATCACTTCTTCGAGTGATTTTGACTGCGAAATATTAAAATTTTTCACAAAAATAGACACAGACTTTTTAAAATCACTGAAACAAGTAATTTGGGAAGTTAAAATGTAATCACTTCAATAAGTGTTTATAACATTTTCTTGATATTTTTCCCACAAGCTTGATTTTTTTTTATTAGTAAAAAGACAAGAATTCAATTGAAAAAATAACTATGTACATACAGAAATTGTCTTTTGCTTGATAAGTCTGTCAGTTTTTCCAGTTTATTTAGAATATGCAAAAACTGGAATAATTTGTAGATCAGGACATAACCTTGAAGTAGATCATTCTAACTCTAAAGAAAACCAATCAGGTTACCTAATATTGTTGACCTTTGTCTGATAGTAAGAGTAGTTAATGAATATTTGATTACAGAACAATTCCCAAGGGTACTTTTAAAAGCTTTAGCGCACTAACTTACTGGCCAAGTGCACTAGTGAAATTGATATACAAAGGAAAAGGGATAAAAGATCTATGTAGGAAAATTATAGAAAAGTTTGTCAAAATATGGAAAATCAATGAAATTAGCATTTGAAGATCAAAGGAAACACCAAAATCACTTAAATAGGTGATAACTGAATTTATCAAATCACTGAAATAGGTGATAATTATATATATAATGAAATCACTTGTTTAAGTAGTACCCCTGACTGCTCAATACAGCACATCCTTGTACATGTATTGCTATCAAATTATTTGAATATTCATTCTTATTGTAAACAAGAGTGGAAACACTGAAATGTCTCGCCTGTTTTAGTGTTCATAATTGAATTTATGTTGAAAGTAAAAAAATAAGTTTATATAAGCTTTACATTAAATTAACATTTTAAAGATGAATGAACATGAAGTCAAGGTGAGATAAACCCTATCAGACAAACATGTAGGCCGTACAATGATTCCATACACCAAATTTATTTAACATATATTGCCTAAAGTATCTTAGAAACAAACCTCATTGAGGAAACTGAACTTTGACCAATGAACCATAAAATGAGGTCAAGGTCAGATGAAACCTGTCAGACAGACGTGCACACCTTACAATCATTCCATACACCAAATATAGTTGACCTATTGCTTATAGTATTAGAAAAACAGACCAAAACACAAAAACTTAACATTGACCAATGAACCATGAAAATAGGTCAAGGACAAATGACACCTGCCAGACAGACATGTACACCTTACAATCATTCCATACACCAAATATAGTTGACCAATGGCTTATAGTATTAGAAAAACAGACCAAAACACAAAAACTTTACATTGACCAATGAACCGTGAAAATGAGGTCAAGGTCAGATGAAACCTGCCAGACTGACATGTATCCCTTATAATCATTCCATACACCACATATAGCTGACCTACTGCTTGTAGTATCTGAGAAACGGACCTAATCACGTAACTTTAACCTTGATCACTGATCCATGAAATGAGGCTGAGGTCAGGTGAACCCTGTCTGATGGACATGTAGACGTTGCAAGGAACCCATATACCAAATATAGTTATCCTATTACTCATAATAAGTGAGAAATTTACATAACAAAAAACTAAACTTTTTTTTCAAGCAGTCGCTGAACCATGAAAATAAGATCAAGGACATTGGACATATGACAGACGGAAAGTTCGTAACATAAGGTATCTGCATACAAAGTATGAAGCATCCAGGTCTTCTACCTTCTGAAATATAAAGCTTTATACAAATAGTTTACGCCGCCGTCGCCGCCAGATAGTAATACCTATGTCTCACTTTCTGCAACTTTCGTCGCAGGCGAGACAAAAAAACTAGAGTTAGAGATCTGGTTTAACTGATGGTTATTAGACCTTTGAAAATCATCATATTGCACCAATCATTGATCATCAGTCGATGTCTATTCAGAGATCACTAATCTATAAAATCTTATTTTCATCACAACCTTTCATTGATGGACCAAACGTGTTTGCAACAAGAAACTGTGTTTAATGAAACAATATGTTTACAAATGTAAAATACACCTATGGAGATTAAGTTGTTAATCACCCCTGGTAGCATTTTTTCTCAGTGATTTACTCTCAAATACCTTTACATAGATTCAATAGACAGTACATCACAAGGTCATAAATCAGATTGTTATCACTCAAACTCTCTTCTATCAATAACATGTAATTCGCTCAACACAAGTATGTAAATGTAAGAAAGATTGTTTTACAAAATCACCTTCTGTGTACTGTATTATAGACAAGCAACACTTTTGATCAGACTTCAACTTTGAATATTGTGGGCACCTTTGAATTTTTTGTTTTTCATATTTTTATTTATAAGAGTTGACATGCATGAACACCTGATAAATACATACAATCTTTTCTTTCCTCCATGGTTAGATTCTTCCATTCTCCTAATTCTTTATCCTTGAGAGCCATAACATCTGGGGTGTTGGCCTTCCACTTGAGTGCTGGAAATGGATAATCAGTTCTGTCTTCATAACAGGGTCTGACACTGTAACCATTGCCCACAATATCTCTGTTTCCTAAAAAAATAATAGTGAACATAATGAATGGGTTAGCATCAAATTTAAATTATATTCTAAATGTAGGCATATGTCAGATACATGTACAATGTAGCAGCAATAAATCATCACAGCAATAAAACAGCTTACTCTCTTCAAAATTATGATAATTCAATTCAGATAAAATCAAATATCATCTGAATTGGAGAAAAAAAAAGGTATATATGATCTGTTTAAATCCAAAATGACAGTCAGACTGGTCTTGGTACTCATTATAATATTAATTCAATCACTAGTGTTCATCTTTCGTTGTAAAATATGTGTGTTCAAAGTGAAAGTGTGTGTGTTTTTATTTTAAAGAAACAGGAACATTGAATAATTTACACACAAAAATATGAGTTTAAGCCACTATTTACTGAAAGATTGTTGTGAACATGGTTAAAGTGTGCAAACATGCCAAGATGATATGATTGAACTCTTTTTCTCATAGAAAACTTTTTTCTGTTTGAGTATTAATAAACTTATGTATTCTGCGGTAAAATCCATCATTTTTTGTTTGTGTATAAAACTAACCTATTTTGGAATATTGTTTATCTATTTCTGTTTGTCATGTTTGTGTATTAAACTACCTATATTTTTTTATTTTGAGGTAAAATTTATCTTTTTCTGTTAGTGTATTAAACTTACCTATTTTGAGGTAAAATTTATCTTTTTCTGTTTGTGTATTAAACTTACCTATTTTGGGGTAAAATTTATCTTTTTCTGCCTGTGAAAGTGTTACAACTTCTTGTTGTTGACATACTGAGGTAGTTGACACAGCTCTCAAAGGGACTTTGTTTACAGCTCTAGCAGAGGACTTCAGTATATGAAAACTCATGGTTGCCTACAAATACACAAAGAGTACATTTAATTCAGTTAATGACTTATGATGTCATGGATGTGGACTTAATAAATATTAGATTTCATGATCTTTTGCTTCAACATATTAAAAAAATCCTTACTATTTAAAAATTTGTAATCTATGTCTCACCTGCTATTGCTGCTGTCAGTGTACAATTTTAATGTTGACTTAAAAAGTGAGTCCATTTATCAGTAAAATAAAAAATTTAAAAAAAAACACCAAACTTTTTCTTTATTTGCCATTTCATGGTCTTAAAGCTTAGGAAATAAGTATGACCTTAACCTTGGTCGCATCTGAATGTTTAGATAAAGGAAAAAATCCAAAGCTCTATGTCATGGTCAGCAAAATGTTAAATATATCACAAGGACCTTAGAGCTACGGTTCGGCAACTATCCACCAAATTGTGAAATAACAAAACTAATTATGCAAATGAACTGAATAGAATGAATACATGGACCGAAATATATATATGTATAAACGAGTCTAAATTGAAAACAAAATTCAAACCTATGATTGCGTTGGATAAAAACCGCAATATTTACAAGTGTGCATGCAAAACAAATTTCTTGTTAGAGGGGTCTAAATACAGCACAAACAACATTTTCCAAAAGACCAAAAAAGTGAAAAAGTTTATTTTAACAAAACGCATTTGACTAACAGGTCGAACAACAAATGACTTCTTAAACCCTGTTGACTGCCATTGGCGATTGCCAAATAAACAGATCAAAGATTCAATAAATGGATCTTAATTATAAATTTAATACTAAACAGAAAACAATAAACTTGCGGAAAAGATGGTATACCCGCAAACAAAAGGTGCAAAGGTTTGTGTACACCAAGTCACCATATCCGCATTTCGACAATTAATGTCTCTTCAGCAGGTTGGGAACAAACCCTCTACATGGTGTTTTTACCTGTATAGAGTGATAAACCTTCTATAGAGGGATAAAATTATCCCTCTATAGAGGGGTATTTTTGTTTATACTGGATTTAAAGCAAAATAGGACAGATTGGCATTTTCTAGTTATATTGGCTATAATCTATAGCATTGTATGCATCAGTTGATGAACTTAATTTAATTTGTACATGCCCAGTTTACTGCTAAACTGACTGAATATACAATCTATTGTTCATCATAATTGAAAGCTGTGATGATCAGGTAAATTCTACTGTTATGCCCCACTGAACAGAATTTCTATTGTTAGATTTAACATAAAATATAAAGGTCAACTGTCCCTTTTGTTGTTGATCAGGTGTTCAGATAGCTATACAATAGATTTCAAGTTCTGTCACTTTAGCAAAAAACTGGGCATCCCAATTTTTAATAAAGTGCATTTATTGATGCATACAATGCTATAGATTATAGCAGAGACATATAATACAAGAGATTCGCAACTCTAGTAGAGTCTATATAACAGCCAATGAAATGACGTGGCCACCGGAAAGCCGATTAATCCGATGGATTTATGGGTAATAACCCGTATTGTTGTGTAAAAGGTTCTACGCCTCACGATTTTTCTAATGGATAATGCCGATGCCTTTCACAGCTAAAGCATGCAAGTATATTTAAAAGTTACAAAAAACTAATTCTTATAATTTGTTATTGATAAAATGTGTTCTAATGATGAGATTAATCAAATACAAACAAAGTTAAAACTCGGCCCATTTTACTTCACCTATTGCCGTAGAAACCATTTGATCTCCCAATTTTTTTCTTAAAACTTGAAAATATGCTAATAAATATATAATTTTATGGGCCAATAGTACTCCCAAATGTTGTTTAGTGAAAATAAGACTATTTTCGGAAAATTTGATCCAACAATGTGGCGATTTTTTCTGATTGATACCCGAAATTTTTTATTAAACTGGCTAAATATTGAAATTGTTCATGGACAAATTTCCTTAAATCAGTCCTTCTTTTTTGTGCACTATGAAATTTATAGCCTGCATTTTGTTAGACATTTTATTCATTTTTCATTCTGTTTATAGCAAAGTTGTTTATTTTCTCCTATTCTGAAGTCATTGTTTTTTTCTTCTTTTTAGGGTGCCAAAGATGAACGAATGCAGTAAATTTACAAAAGGAGTAAAATTTTCCTAGTAAAGGAAACCTTCTGCTGGTCGTAATATTATGAATGAGCTTCATATGCATCTGTTGTCGTTTCAGACTACGCTTCTCGTTCAAAACATTCATGAACCTAATTCATTTTTAAATTAAAATCGTATTGAGGACATTTCAATGGTGACTGCAAAAGATATATATATATATATATATATATATATATATATTTGATAATAAAAGATTTTATTTACACCAAGGATTTGTATATGTATACACATAAACAATCTTACTTTTAAATTGCCATCTCTTTACCCCAGAATAATAAGACAAAAACCGCTACAAATGATTAAAAGACAAAAACCACTACAAATGATTGTCTCGTGGAAACAAGGTTATAAAATACTTTTTAAATAGTGTCTTCCTTGTTGCTTTGATGTATGACCTGTGTTTTTTTATAGATTTTTTTGTCCAACTCCAAACGCTTATATCCATCTATGTATGCAGTATTGTCAATTGTTTTTGTTGGTGGGTCTCTCGCTTATGTTTTCGTCCTTTTCACTATCAACAAAGAGTTCGTTATCAGTTTATTCAACTAGGAGTATATCTAAGTCGTAACTATTAAGATTGTCATCCCACGAAATTAAGATTGTCATCCCACGAAATTAAGATTGTCATACCACGAAATAAAATTGGAATTTTCCATATTGCGTGCACATGAATGAAGCTTTATTCAAATGAGAAATTAATTGTAATTTTCTTAAATATTAATTCTCAATACACACTTCGAACATGAAGAAACCATAAATTTACCGACAATCATTTAAAAAAACAACTCATTGCAAGCCTATATGATAAAACTGTCAAACAACACTTAGAAATCAAACATTTACCGACAATCCTACAGAAAAAAAACTCAATGAAAGCCCAATAAATGAGGAATATGAAAATAAATAAAATTTTAATAATTTATAAATATCAAGAATAAAAAACAAAGCCTATCATGATTAACCATTAATTAACAAATAAATTAAGTTTTTTTCCATATTGATTAATTATACATTTTGTGACTTGTATTTTTGGAAAGAGTGTGGACACCTGTGGTGTGACAACTTCTTGTTTACAAGGTGTTAATTAAAACTCATTATTTATAACATGTTCGTGATTTACCTGGTCATCGAATAATTCAAACCTAATATACATGTCACACTGTGAAATTATGTCTCCGAGACAGGTGTATATTCAATAGAAACCCATTATGTAACTATCAAATAAAATGAACTCTGACACAATTTATCAAGTGTTAATTATTTAATATCAGTTTTTTTTTATACAATATCAAATTATGTCTCTTTTTCAATAATACAAATCTAAAATCAAAATTACATTAAAATAAATAATTATATATGTACTCAAATTATATTTAATTAATTATGATAAATTTAACACTGAAACAGTTTATGTTATGCTTAAACATTCGTCCTTACTTCGAGTACTTTTAATACTTTTATTAATGACTTTATTACCTATGGAGATCTCGCGAGGTTTAACTAGTGGCCGCGTGTTATTACGGGATTTCGCCGAGTTGCGAATCTCTTGTATTATATGTCTCTGATTATAGCCAATATAACTAGAAAATGCCAATCTGCCCTATTTTGCTTTAAATCCAGTCTAAACAAAAATACCCCTCTATAGAAGGATAATTTTATCCCTCTATAGAAGGATTATCCCTCTATACACTAATACAGGTAAAAACATCATGTAGAGGGTTAGTCCAAATAATTATGACGTCTTGAAAGGCTATTATATTTTTTTTCTTTGACGCCTTACATCGATGTAAGGCATCAAAGAAAAAAAATATAATAGCCTTTCAAGACGTCATAATTATTTGGACTAGTAGAGGGTTTGTTCCCAACCTGTTCAGTGATGTTAGGAATCGAAACGGTATTTGGAAAGCCATACAATTTACCTCAATTTAGGATAGCCTCTTGAATATATATCTATATTATATATATAATGTGAAAAGGCTAATACATGGGGTAATCTTTAACAACCTGTTATTTTTGGTTATACAAGTGTTGAAGGTCATTTTCAGTGATTAAGGTAAAAGTACTCGCCGTACTCAATTATAATGGTCTGACCATAAAAAGGAATTTTCGAAATGTGTGGCCGATAAACAAAGACAAATATCTGAACATTTGCGTATCCTAATCGTATCTGCCAATTATTGAAAAAGTGCTAAATTCTTCTTACTTTCCTCAGCGAGTATCCCAAATCACGTAGTTTCTCGGAAGAAAGTCTTTGTCTAAATGGCACTTGATTCGGGATAGTCAAAATACGATTTTGTGAGATTGTTCGTTTTGAAGAACTATGAAGGTATAGCCTAAGATCACAAAATATTTCTTCATAAATATCCCTCCACCAAGTACATTTAAAAGACCCTTTGCATGATTCACATGACACACACCCCCACATATATATTATATATATATATATGGATATGGTGACATGAAGGTGTTCACGCTTTTTGGTTTTGGTTTTGATGTTGAGTTTTTTTTCTTTCTATTTTTTTACGATTAAGTTAAAAGTTTTTTTTTATGTATAATCAATACAATGATTACTCTCTAATGAACCATTATTGTCTGATTAGTTTGTTGTTTAGTTTGTTTTATTATGTTATGAATAATTACATTGTAATTAATCTGCCCTTCAAAGGACACCTTGATTGGTTAATAAAATTATCTATATCTTTATCTGTCACTTATTACAACTCTAACCACACTTCCTTATACTGTAGTATGAGAAACAAAACTGTATTTCCGAGTCTGTCCTAGTTGCAGTGACTATTATAAAACCAACATTTACTAAACCCTTCAATATCTGCAATTTAGTCACATGTATGCCTTAAGGTGGTACCCAACACCTTGACTAATAATAATTTGGCTCGTTTAATTTTCATAAAATTTTGACCGAATGTTTACTTTGACCCTTTGACAAAAATATAAAAATTTCAAAAAATTTGAACCAACCACTTTATCAGAAAAATTTCATTGGTTATATAGCAGTTTGACAAACACCAATTTTGATCATTGAGAAGCTTAATATTTCCTTAACAATACAACGTAATCAAAACGTTTAGCTGATTTTTACAGAGTTATCTCCCTGTAGTGTTAGGTACCACCTTAAGCTCTAGATAGATTTCTCCGGGAGATCACATTAATATATAGTATATATTTTTCTTCTTCTTCTATATATAGTAGTTAAACCCATTGATGAGTACTCAATACTTTGTGTGTGCGTAGGTGCTGGTAATGTCTATTTACAATGATTAAAATACAAAAGTAAAAAATACGGTGCATGCTGTACAGGTGGTGCACCGTGCAGGATAAAAACATTCCGTCATCTACGCAATCAGTGTCTTGAAAACTTCCATAGTCACTGGGAGCTTTCACTGTTGAGTCCATTAGTTTATTCCAGGCTATTATTGTTTTGGAAAGAATGAATACTTGAAATAGTCGTGTCTTGGGCTGAAGATGGTGTATGCCATGGAATTGTAGTGTCTTGATGGTCTGTTTAGTGGGATAAAATAGTTTTCTGTTGGAATTGGTACGAGTCCATTTATAATTTTGTATAGTAAGCATAGTCTCATTCTGATGTTAGCTCTTCGTTGATATAGAGGTATTTAATTCATTATGTGAAATATATATATATCTTAAATTATAAATATGTTCAAAATGAATAACTTTCGGCATATTTCTTGTGAATTATCTTTATGTTTATACCTATGTTACCTGTGAAATTAATGTAACATTTAAAAATATATTCCCAAATTCGCGCAAATGTAATGCGCCCAAAATGCCAACTATTGAAGTATCACTTATTTGTATACAGAGTTATATACAATTTATATGACCATTCACATATGGTCCAAATATACTCATATGGTTCGGATCATATCCATTTTCTGACTATTTGAAATCCCCTAATTCCCCTTTCGCAATTCAATAAATGTTACAAATGTATGCTTTTATAAGATTTGATACATTTTTTTTACATGTGAATAATGAAGTCATAAAATTAGATTCCAGATTTCGATCCTATCTTTACCAATAATTATACCACAGAAGTTCTAAAACCTATGTTGGCTGTATTCAATTCGAACTTACTTATAATTAATTAAAAACCGCGAGGGAGACTTTTTAACATCTACATGTATCTTTTTATGATAATATTTCTAACCAATGATCCCATTGTTCAAAAAACGAGATTTTGGAGGAACACCTTTACCCGGCTAGTAATGGACTTTCTGCTAAAATACAAATCAGGACCATAGAAAATAAAGATAGATGAAAAAAGATACAACTGTCATATTCCTGACTTGGCAAAGGCTTTTCCTAATGTAGAAATTGGTGGAGTCAAGAGTACACCATTATGCCATTAGTTGTAAGGTGAGTTTAAAAGAAAGATAATTATTTTTTTATTATTTTAATAGATACTTAATTTCAAATAAAGTACGTAATATCGTTTATCTTACTAAAATTTAATCTGAGTTTGTTATAGTCTGAGCTTGTTTTAGGGTGAGTTTGTGAAGCAGGGTTTGTTATAGGTCGAACTTGTTATAATCCTAGTTAGTCTAATGGGACGAGACATCAGGGAGTCATTTGCAGTCAATTTTTATTATTTTCCTTCAAATTATAATGACTTTTGTTTTTCATTTTTTTGTATATAGTCCACATGTGCATAATTTATTCTTCGGACGTCAATGGTTTATGAAGAAGTGCTATTTTTGTATTTGAAGTTCGGTTTACTTTATATTTTGTTACATTAATTTGTGTAACTTAGTGATATCTTTATTATTTCTTAAAAGGATCATCTTTCCTCCTGCATAGAACCTTTTTTCAATAAACAAACATCATAATGATCCAGATATCGGAAAATGATGTAGAAATATTTTTGTTGATTTATATATTTTATAGAAAGTCCAATGAGTTAAAGAGCTATAACATTCATATTTGAATTAATTTACATTTCCTTATGGTGGGATGCTGAGACTCATTCGAAACGGGTTGAACAAGATGCCAGGACAATTCAGAAGTTTTATTTGGGACCCAAAACTGATAATTTCACAGATAATTGCACTTCAATGCCTGTTTTATGCCACATACATAGTCTTTATTTATCTTCTTGATATTGCTGGCCGCTTCGACGCATCATTAGACCAGATTTTTACGCAGATAGTAAGTGAATATACCATATTGAATTTATGAATCTGGGTCTGTTTGCCCACAACACTTTTGCCTAGTAATTCAATCATTGACCGGATACAGATAGAGATGGTCCAGAGGAATTCTAGTCAAATCAGCACCTGGTTAAATCAGCACCTGTTCAAATCGGTACCCGGTATAGTCAAATCGGCACCTAGTCAATTTTGCACCTGGTTAAATCGGCACCCGATGAAGTCATTTCGGCACCCATGTTAGATATGTTTAATATATGTTTTTTTCAGTATTTTAAGCAAAAAGGTTAAAATAAAGAAGGGGTTAAACAAGTATTGACTTATTTACATTTTTGGGGGATTTCTGTATGTATTTTTTTTTGTCAACTTAATGTGTATTCAAGGTATTGGATATTTGTTATGCATGTTTTAACTAGTTGAGCATTTTGCATGATTGTTGGTTTAATGCTGTTTAAAGTTTCCTGAAAAACCACCTTAATTGCTTATTATTTTGCATGCAAGTTTGATTAGTGATAGTTATGAATGGAACTCATAGTTTTCCCTTTTATTGCATCTAATTTTCTCATAATTAAACAACAGCTTGGGTAATGGCTTCATTGTTTATTATTAAGTTTTTGAAGAAAAAACAGCAATAACTACCTGTATAGAGTTAAAACAACAAACATGTTAATTATGTAATTGATATAAGTTATTAATTAATTGAAAAGAAAACTAATCAAAACATCAGTCATAGAATGTTGAGAAAACTTTAAACAATAAATTTTTAAATTTATTTTTAAAGATGTAATGAATGATAAAATCCAACCCCAAAAATAATCATAAATAGAAAGATCATTTATACATTTTTAGAATTATTTTTATATATATATTATATCAAATATTATTGGATGCCGAATTGACTTTAAATAGGTGCCGATTTGACTAGATGCCGATTTGACCAGGTGCCGATTTGACTTTTTCTATGGGTGCCGATTTGACTTGTACCCGTCCAGAGATGAGCAGCATGATATGTGATGAATATGTAAGAAAAATGCGCACAGAAGTCATGACAAAATATTCAGTTTATTAATGGTGGCTATGTCATGTATGTCTGGTAGAAGTATGGTCTGATTTTCGATAGTAAATAGGTGAACTTCATTTTAAACAATGTGTACCAGTGATCTTTTTTTTTTCGCTCTCTCCTGTGAAGTGACAAAAAGTCGCTTGGATTTCCAAGAATAACGATGCTACTGATAACAATTATAGTTCTTTTCATATATTGTATATATATTTATAACTATAATTAAGAATTAATTATTCTTATATTTATAGCTTATTTATTCTTTTAAAAATCAATGACACATGAAAAAATATTTCCAAAAGAAAAGGCCTCTTTCATTTCTTTTATTAAAATGAGTAATTGCTATGTTTCATTATCTCTGCAAACGCCGTATATTTCCGGAAAAAGATGCAATTTTCAATTGTTTATACTATTCAAATAAATATAATTTCCTTTCATTACATTTAAAATTAAAAGTATTCTTTATCACGTTGGTGAGAAGACGTAAAATTAATCATGCATTACAATCCATTAATACCCTTAAAATTGGATACGCAATAATTTGACACGATTGCAAATAAAGCTGTTATTTGGTAATTTATTAAACGAATGAAAAAGAAAGGAATAAATAAAACGCATGTTAATGGCATCGTAAACATTAAGAAACATATATTCCAATTAATTCAATTAATTAGTATATCATTTAAAACCACTTGATTGATTCGTAAAATGAACTTGACCTCCATCAATTATATTATAAAAATGTTAGAATTGGTTGACAACATTTTACAAAAACCTGCCGACTGCACGAGCTAAGATTGGCGGGAAATGATTTAACGGTAAACAGGAGTGATTTAAATGACCAGGGTCAAATGAGTGTAACAATTGATAGAGAAGAATAAATGATAAGGCTCTTACGGGGAAAAAAAAGCAAATATTTTATCAAAGAATTTCATGTATCTCCTCCAATGCCGAAATATTATTTCATGAAAAATACCGTTTGTCAGTTGTTAACTTTCTTTTCATTATTATACAATTCAAATATATATATGATAAAATATATATGTACAATTTCATTTCATTGAGTAACATTTCAACAATTGATTTGGTTGACTGGGGTCAAATTCCAGCAATGATTGACATGAGAAAATAAACGTCGAGGCTCTTACGGGGAACGTGGTATCGGAAGAAAAATAAAAGTTTATTTTTTTAAAATGATTAATTTCTGTTTTTAGTAAATAACAATTGATTTCACTGGATTTGTACATGACTAATATCTAGCATGTTGAAATATTTAGCTAAGTTGAAATACTCAATTTCGATGTTCATAGCTTATAAATAAAAATATTGTGCCATGATTTTTATCCGTAATTTTATCTATTGAAACAGTGAAATATGTTACAGGATTATATCATCCATAAATCTTTAAAATTTACAAGTAAGATTACAAATTTATCAATCACAGCTAAAGATTAATTTACGACCTTCCAGCAAGGTAACACATGTAATATCACTGCAGGGGTTAATTACAGTCAGGCAGATCTAGTCGGACTTCTTGTCCCATAGGGACATTTATAGGAGCAAGACTTAAAATGTACTGTAGAACTATATATATACATTTATAACATGTAGATGAGCTACCATTTTCCATTTAATGAATTAACCACCCTGGTTGGTCATTCAGGGAAATATTTGTCATAGGGCATTGTATAATTTATAACGTGAAGACATTTGCTCTGTAACATTAACATTTTTCTTACCAAAAGAAGGTATTTTCCTATAAGATTACAAAGATATGTGATATGATATGTTGAATATATGTCAATTTTGACATTTTTCTGATGTTACAGTGACATAACATGATAAAAAATTACGTTTTTGCAGACTGGATTTTTAAATTATTTTTACAATTGGAGGAGGAGGGCTAGGCTGTTCCCTTCTTGTGGACCATCACCATTATCACAGAATTATCTTAAAACTTGAACATATACATGTAGGAATAACATGAATAAACAATAAAACATCAGACTAAACATGCTAAATAGAGGCATGGTTATATTATCTTACAGATCTCAAAAAGTGGTAGTTGACATTCACACATCAATAATTATCCTGTATTGTCAGGCCTCCCTCAAGACTCTGTTCTTGGTCCATGTCTTTTCATATTTTACATAAATGACATGCCAGACAACCTCAAAATGTTCGCCTCTTTAACAATATCATCACTTACTGACTGCAACACCCTTCAATCAGACTTTACATAAATTGGAACAGTGGGAGCAAGAAATCATCCACATAACAAGAAAGCAAAAACCTACCATTTTTTAATATACACTACATGATCACATATTAAAATCAATAGACAAAGCAAAATATCTTGGCGTTACCATTACAAATGATCTAACATGCAACTTGCATATAAAGATAACATCACGAATAAAGCAAATGTATCACTAAGATAAATTTATTAAAAGAAATGTAAAAACCAACAGTATAAAAACTGAAGAAATTGCTTACACAACATACAATGACATATGTCAGATCAAAAGTACGATATTGAAGTGTTGCAAGGTAGTCGGTACATGTACATGTATACGCTACCAAAGTAGTGTAACAGCATTTGAACAGCCATGCTTGACCATCTAAGCTGGCCAACCCTATAACAAAGAAGAAATCTTGCATCACAAAATCAAACCAACTAGTTTCCATCTCAAACAAGCTTAGTACCATCAAAAGAATATACATTTGTTTAGTTTTTTTCTCCCACAAATTACTATTTATATTAATTTTTTCTTAGAACATGTAGAACTACAATGTATATCATGTATATTGTTGTGGAATTTGTTACCAAGCCATGCAGGTAGCCAGTAGCCCAGACTTGGATGCATTTAAGTCTGGTGCAAAATCAAAAATATATTGCTAGGAAAAATAAATGTTTTTATCTATAAAAAATGTTTTTTGAAATTGTATTGTCAATATGTTCATATTTTTAATTTACCTACATGGAGATGTGCCTTCTTGCAATCTTCACCCTTTTGAAGTTATGAAGTATTATGAAGATGTCTTTACATGTTAATTGAATATGAATAAGGATGTTGGAGGTGGGGGATGTGGTGGGCGTGCTGGACTGTTGTTAATTCTTCTCTACTGGTGTATATTGAATAACTCATTTATCAGTGATTACAATATACTAACAACATTTTTTTTTTCTTCTCAGGATTTAGATCTGTTTGAAGATTCTGGAAGGGTAAATGTAATAGGCTTTTTTCTCAACAGTTTAACCAGGTAAGTTTATTAAGGAATGTGTGCATTATAAAGGTTTTCTGAGTTATTTCATTTTCCTGAGATAATTGGTACATGTAGATGAAAAAAATGAAGAAATACCTCAGCAGATCTACGACATAAAGAATAGTCATGATAGTACCAAAAATATGAAAAATATGGTTAGCATTAACATGATAAATGAAAGCATTAAGCAAATGTTTATGGGAAAGTCATTTGAGAGAGTGTATATTCACTCAATAAACAAACATCAGAAATAATTACCTTTATTAGAGAACAAAGTCCTTATTACAGTAGAAAAATCACTATAAAATTGATATTCTTGCAAATGCAAAATCTTTCAATTTCATCTTTCTGTTTTTTTTAACGTGTTCAGTAACCAGGTCCTAGTACTTTTATCATCAACTCAGTAGTCAGTACTTCGGTACTGACATGATTTATAACAAACCTTTCTAAAATTGTCCGTTTATAAATTTTGAAATTATAAAGAAACTAAGGTTTCAACTCCTTCAGGCAAAGTTGACCTTAGATGAATTTGGCTATTTTTTAAGGTATTTTTGTCTTATAGCTCTTCAACTGTTTCGGTACTTATACATCCTCGGATTTCAAATGTTTGGCTTTGAGCGTTCCTGATGAAGGTAAATCCAGAAAAGCGCTTCGGACGCATAAAATGATTAAACGTGTTGTTTTCAATATTTTACCAACTCGTACCTAATTTATGATTCATAAAATAGCCTAAGATTTCTCACAATTTGTATAACTAACAGCCTTTTTTACATTAAACCCCTGCCTTATATTATGTTTCTAGTGGCAATAAGTTAAATAGTTAACATTATGAATATATCACATTTAAACTTCACACGTTTTGATAGAAAAACAAAGGATATGGGGTATTTATCCTATAATGACACAAAATCAGTACATGCACAGCACAGCAAAAAACACGCAAAAAGCAAAGGAACAGCGTTTTTATTGCTGTTCTTCATGATCATCTCAAAGTCTCAGTGAGGCCTTCATCATGGACTAGTATGTTTTAATGAGCAAAATGCATTTTATTGAAACCCCTCTTTAGAAAATTTTATGATTGAAAATAGAATTATTTTCCAGTAAAAAAATTTATCAGATCAAATTTAGATTTTTAACATATAAACTAAATAGAATTAAAATTCTGTTTAAAGGGTAAAATATTTTGTCCTCCACATGACGTGATACTGGGGACATAGAAGATTATAAAAATATTGGGCGTCCATCTGTCCTTTCCTCCAGTCTTGTTAGCGCTTTGTAACGTGAACAGTTCTTGCCAGATTTTTATGAAATTTATATCATAGGTTTTATCACCAATGTCTTGGAAATATTCGAAAATCAGTGCCGATTAACTTTTTTTAAAGGAGTTTATATGCCCGTTTGAAATATGAGTTTTATAGAAAATTGTATTGTAAGGGCTCTAAAGTGTACAATTCTTGCCAGACATTTACGAAATTTATATGAAAGGTATATATCAGCAATGTCTCAGACATTTTTAAAAATCAGTGCCATTCAACTATTTTTAAAAGAGACAGCCCCTTGGAAATATTAATTACATTAAAAAACTGGAAAACTGCATTGTGAGAGCTTTCAAGGCTACATGTTCATTTCTAATAGGATTGTTATGAAAGTTATATCAAAGGTTTACATCAGAAATATCTGACTAGTTCGAATATCAGCACTAATCAATTATTTTCACAGGCGTTATGTCTCTTAGAAATATAAATTCTATTGAAAATTTCATTGTTAGCACTCTCAAGTATATACAATTCTTGCCAGATGCAATGTTTTTATGAAAATTATATCAAAGGTTTATATTTTTCGCAATGTGTCAGATTAGTTTGAAAATCAGTTTCGATTAAACTATTTTCATAAGAGTTATCATGGTTATGCCCCTTGGAAAAAAATAATTAAATAGAAAATTGCATTCTAAGCACTCTTGCACCTACATGTATACTTCTGGTAGGATTGTTATGAAATTTATATCATAGTTTTATATAGACAATGTCTTGGGTGAGTTCGAAAGTCAGCTTTGATCTATAGTTTTATAGGATTTATTATCTCTTTTAAATATAAGTTACATGTATATAGGACATTGCATTGTAGGCATTCTCGCACCTTTTTTTCTTGTCAAAACAATTTTTTTTACAGGAGTTATTCCCCTTGGAAATAGAAATATATGAAAAATAACATTGTTAGAGATCTCATCATGCTCATGCCAGAATTTATAAAAAGTTTAAAACATGTAAAAGAACCCTCAATTTTTTTTATTAGTGATTACTTTTTATTCCTGTTTGTTTTATAAATGTACAATATATATTTGATCTTTTTCAGTGCTGCTGGGTTATGGTTTATAGTTAAGAGAACAAAACTGTGTTTAGACTTTGCTTTTACTGTACATTTTGTGCACTTTTGTTGTTGTTGGATTTACAGTGGTCACATTCCTCAAACTTTATCATGGTGGATTATAAATGTTATTGGACTAGCGTTAATGACTGTTTGTGGAGAATTTTTGTGCATGAGAAGTGAAATGAAAGCAATTCCATTAATGGGACCGAAAACGGATTTGTAAATAATTTGAATATTATCATTATTGTATTTATTGCTTTTTATTATATAAAACATTACAAATGTATTTCTTTTTGTTTGAAACAAAATGGTTAATGGAAGATTAAGTTCTTCTTGTTGTACTATTGGTCTTATTAATCTAAATTCTCAAGTGTTATCTTCAATCAGTAACTGTGATCATTCTTTGGTACTACATGATATTTTGTTATTACTGTTTTACTTGTACCTGTGTTTTTCTGAAATGATTTTGATTGTACTTTCTACTATGTACATTTTGTGATTCCAATGGGGACTGAGTGGCCAAGTAGTCTAAGCAGTCCAACTACTGTATCACTAGCCAGTCAACACTGAGGTTGTGAGTTAGAATCCCGCACGGGGCAGGTACACTCTACTACAATCTTAATTGACTAGGTTTGTCAGTTTTCCTACCGAAGGTCGGTGGTTTTCTGTGGGCACTCCGGCTTCCTCCACCAATAAAAACTGACTGCCAGGAAATAGCACAATAGTGTTGAAAGTGGCATTAAACACCAACCATCAATGTTATTCCACTTGTCAGTTTTGAAGGAGGAAGGTGGAGTTATTAAAAAAAAACTAGTTTAATTCGACCACATTGAGAGATTATGGGGGATATTTCTTTAAATGAAAGAGAGTTTGATCTCTCTCAAAGTAACATGTCTTAATGAGGAGATACAGTGCAACTACATGTAATCAGAATCTTTCCTCTAACGGGATATACAATACTGTATTGAAAATACAAATGTGCATGACCAAACAGCAACAACTCTTAAAAGTCAGTGTGCAGTAACTTTTGAATAGAATGGAAATTGAGAATATTCATATGCTTTATATTCATATAGATATAAGAAGATGTGGTATGAGTGCCAATGAGACAACTCTCCATCCAAGTCAAAATTTAAAAAAGTAAACCATTATAGGTCAAAGTACGGTCTTCAACACAGAGCCTTGGCTCACACCGAACAGTAAGCTATAAAGGGCCCCAAAAATTACTAGTGTAAAACCATTCAAACGGGAAAACCAATGGTCTAATCTATATAAAAAACGAGAAACGAGAAACACTTATGAACCACATCAACAAACGACAACTACTGAACATCAGATTCCTGACTTAGGATAGGTGCAAACAAATGCAGCGGGTTTAAACGTTTTAATGGTAGCAAACCTTCACCCTTTTTCTGAAACAATAGTGTAACATCACAACATAGAAAGACACACTATAAAATATCAACTGAAATACCTGTATTCAAATATGAATAATGGTAGATGTTCAAATGATTTATTGGAATGTAATTGCTAAGATTTCTCACTAGGTCTGGTTATAACCCCTCCATTTGTGACTAGAATTTACATTGCTAAATGTTATTCTGTGTAGATAAAAAGGTGGTAAGAATAGACCATTGAAATTTTCAATAACATTGCATAAGTATTCACATACTGTAAATTCAGAAATTATTGCATGCATTTATTATTGCGATTTTGTCATTTTAGACTAAAATGCGAATTTAATTTTTGCGATATTGAGAAAAATCCTGTTTAATTCATATAAAAAAAATTCAAAATGCGAGTTTAAATTATTGAGATTATAACCCTGTCGCATTTTTCGCAATAATAAAAACATCGCAATAATTTCTGAATTTACAGTAGTTGAGTTCAAGCTGAACTAGGTACATGTGTATTTCATCTTTTGTTCTCCTTTAGTAACGTTGAAATTTTACTTTGATTCAATGCTTAGTACCACCATTAAACTATTGGTGCATCAAAATTAGTGCATCTCAGTTCAAGTTAAGTATGAGACCTTGTCCTGTTGTTCATTCTTCAGGTAACTCAACTTAAACTGAAATGCAGAAATCAAAGCAATCAGTGTCCACTTTTTAGCTCACCTGGCTTAATAGGCCATGTTAACTTTTGCCATCACTTTGCATCTGTTATCCTTCAACCATCTTCCTCTGAAACTACTTGGCAAAATATTACCAAACTTTACCTGAATGTTCCTTAGGGTATTTTGTTAAAAGTTGTATCGGGGGATTTGATCCATCAACAAGCATGGCAGCTGGTTCTAAAAACAGAATATAGAAGTAAAATGCAGTTTTTTGGCTTAGATCTCAAAAACTAAAGCAGTTCGAGCTAATCTGAAGGAATTCAAATTATCAGCAGATGAAGGTCTATCTCTTGGAGAATTTTCACAGAAATTAGAAAAAGGAGTTATTGCCCAGGAAATGTAAAATTTAAGGAAATTTCAAAGTTTTTGGCTTATATCTCAAAAATATCAGCAGTTAGAGCAAATCTGACAGTGTAGAATTGATCAGCTTAAAGTCTACATGAATCTCCTGCAGAAATTTCAGAAAAATCTGAAGACATTTTGTAGTTATCGCTCAATTGCTCTTCAACTTTATACTTGTTTGGCTTTCTAACTATTTTGATCTGAGCGTCACTGAATAGTCTTATGTAGACGAAACACGTGTCTGGCGTATCAAATTAGAAGCCTGGTACCTTTGATAACTATTCACCCTGAAATGTCAACATTTTGCAAATTTCACAGTTTTTATAAGACTGCAAAAAAATTTTGCGGTCGTATATTGGTATGACGTTGGCGTCGTTGTCGTCGTCCGAAGACACATTGGTTTTCGCACTCTAACTTTAGTTTAAGTGAATGGATCTCTATGAAATTTTACCATTAGGTTCAATACCACAAAAGGAAGGTTGGGATTGATTTTGGGGGTTATGGTACCAACAGTTAAGGGATTAGGGGCCAAAAAGGGGCCAAAAATAAGCATTTTTGTAACTTCCAGACATAACTTGTGTGTTAGTGTATGGATCTCTCTGACATTGTACCACAAGGTTCCATATCACAAAGGGAATGCTGGGATTAATTTTGGGGGTAATTGCCTCAAAATTTTAGGAATTAGGGGCCAAAAAAGGGGCAAAAAACAAGCATTTTTCTAGTTTCATGACAATAACTTGTGTGTAAGTGTATGGATCTTTCTGAAATTGTATATATCCGTACTACAAGGTTCTATATCACAAAGGGAAAGCTGGAATTGAGTTTGGGGGTAATTGCCCAAAACGTTTAGGAATAAGGGGCCAAAAATAAGCATTTTTCTAGTTTCCAGACAATAACTTGTGTTCAAGTGTATGGATCTCTCTGACATTGTACCACAAGGTTCCATATCACAAAGGGAATGCTGGGATTAATTTTGGGGGTAATTGCCTCAAAATTTTAGGAATTAGGGGCCAAAAAAAGGGGCAAAAAACAAGCATTTTTCTAGTTTCATGACAATAACTTGTGTGTAAGTGTATGGATCTTTCTGAAATTGTATATATCCGTACTTCAAGGTTCTATATCACAAAGGGAAAGCTGGAATTGAGTTTGGGGGTAATTGCCCAAAACGTTTAGGAATAAGGGGCCAAAAATAAGCATTTTTCTAGTTTCCAGACAATAACTTGTGTTCAAGTGTATGGATCTCTCTGAAATTGTACTGCAAGGTACCATACCACAAAGGGAAGGCTGGGATTGATTTTGGGGGTAATTGCCTCAAAATTTTAGGAATAAGGGGCCAAAAAGGGGCAAAAAAATGCATTTTTATAGTTTCAGGACAATAACTTGTGTGTAAGTGTATGGATCTTTATGAAATTGTACTACAAGGTTCCATATCACAAAGGGAATGCTGGGATTGATTTTGGGGGTAATTGCCTCAAAATTTTAGGAATTTGGGGCCAAAAAGGGGCCAAAAAAACAAGCATTTTTCTAGTTTCCAGACAATAACTTGTGTTCAAGTGTATGGATCTCTCTGAAATTGTACTGCAAGGTACCATACCATAAAGGGAAGGCTGGGATTGAGTTTGGGGGTGATGAATCATAAGGGGGTTCAAAAAAGTTTGGGGGGGATTTTCTTTTTCTTTTTTTTTCTCTAAAATTTTCCATTTAAAATTGGTTATTTCTGATTTATATATAAAAGCAAATAATAATGATATGGTTTGAATAGGTAAATTAAATTTTTTTAAAGTTCTTAGACCACATTCATTCTGTGTCAGAAACCTATGCTGTGTCAAATATTTAATCACAATCCAAATTCAGTGCTGTATCAAGCTTGAATGTTGTGTCCATACTTGCCCCAACTGTTCAGGGTTCGACCTCTGCGGTCGTATCAAGCTGCGGCCAGCGGAGCATTTTATTGGTTATTATCTTGAAAACTTAACAGATAGAGAGAAATTTTATACAGTAAATATTACTAAAACAATAAGATCTACAAATAAGTAAATCTGGCAGAAATTGTCAAATGAACTGTTATAGGAGTTATCACTTTAAATGATGATTTTAACCCTTTTTGCAGGAAACAAGAGTTGATAGAGTGAATCATTTTACAGTAAAAATGTTCAACAAAATATGATATACCGGGTATACAAAAAGGTCTACATGAAGAATCATCAATTCATCCCTTCCAATAGTTATTTCCCTTTTAAGACTAATTTTACTCATTTATGCCTTTTTTGTACTCAACTATAATAGATACGGAGAAATTGTAAAATTGCAAAGATGTTAGGCACACTAAGATCTACAAATAAGTCAACATGACTGAAATTGTCAGATGACCGCTTATAGGAGTTATTGCCCTTGAAAGTTGGTTTTATTATCCATTACTTCATTTTTTGCAGAAACCATTATAGTAATAGAGAGAAATTGGAAATAACAAAAATGCGAATAAGTTAACATGACTGAAATTGTCAATTTACTCCTTTTAGGCGTTATTGCCCTTGAATGAGCATGTTTTATCCATTCTATGAATTTTTGCAGGAACAAAGATAGATAGAGACAACAACATATAGCAAAAATTTTAAGCAAAAAAATATCTACATTGTTGAAATTGTCATATGACCCCTGAGAGGAGTTATCACCCTTAGCTTGAAGGACGATTTTTATATTCATCTTTGCTGTTTTTGCACAATCTTTGATAGATATAGAGAAACAGAAAAAAGCAAGAATGATCAGGACAATAAGATCTCAAAATCAGTTAAGGCAGAAATTGTCAACTCCTTATAGAAGTTATTCCCTTGAATGATGATTGTATCCATTTCTTTTGCATTAGATCTAGAGCAACTTTAAAAAGCAAAAAAGATCTACAAGTAAGTCAACATGGCAAAATTGTCACACTAGTTATATGATTTATTGCCATTAAATGTTGGATTTGGTTTTTTTTAACTGTAAACAGTAAAAATTATCATTAATACAAGACAAAATGCCATTAAAAAAGATCTACAAAATAATTGATTGCAATACATGAAAAAAAAATGAATAGCAAAATAGTATATTTTTACCAGGTGAGCAAATCAGTTTCCTTGGAGCATCTTTGTGGTTTTTTTTATCAGTTTCAGAAGTATTAAGGTACCAATTTCCAGATTTTCTCCATATTCATATTGAGAAATATCAATATAAAGCTTTATTTTTGGTGAATAAGTGCAATAAAACAGTTCAAAAAGCTTAATTTATATTGTTTGAAACCAAACGATATTTTACTATATCAATATATGGAAAAAAATCGTGTTTTATTTTTGCAGTATTCATGATCGAAACATGTCAAACTTATCAACTAAAGGTAAAATCTGTGATAAATCCAAGTTTAACATATAGAATGCAAAAGAGCATGCAGTGATCCAGTGGTCCAGTTACGTTTTCCAGTCCAAATCTGTGCATAGCAGATCAACATATCTGTACACTTGAATTTGTTACGAGGAGTTTGTATTTTTGATATATGAATCCATTCTTATGCTCATTCCTTGATTATGTTAATTGACCAGGCTAAGGACTATTAATCAATAAATATATTTATGACAGTTTGTTGATATATTATTTGTTCCAAGAATTGACAAATCATGACATTTACCTCATTTTGATGCTCTTGACTTGTGTTTGGGATTATGTCTCATTATCAGTCACGATATGTGGCAATTTTATTTGATGTTTTCATTTTGTTGCAAGTGTTATGTGCCCTTCTGAAATTTGTCATTTTGCATTTAACTCATTCTCATGCTCCAGTGGTCAGGTCAAGTCCTCAGGATTGGTACGCACTGAAACCCGGACCGGACCGGACTCCGGACCCGGACTTTGGTTTAACTGGCCACCCGCTGATTGATACTTTGTGTAGATAAGATTGAAACAACAGCAGGGGTCCAGTTTAGACTTTGGTATGAAACCCGGACCCGGACCGGACGCCGGACCCGGACTGGATGCCGGACCCGGACTGAAAGATTTTGACCTCTTTAATGATCTTTAATGTAATTAACATTTATTGACGGTCAGGTTAAACAATATAAATAAAGAAGAATAAACTAAATTTGTACCAGAAATGAAATGAATAATATACAATAAATAGATAATTAAGTTTAATCAAAGTTTATGATTTAGAAATGTTTATTTAAATTTCTCCAAGAGTATAATATTTGTGTTTAGTCTAAAATAATCCCTTTTATTATCATTGTTTCCTGTTGTGAAAACTTTAATTTGGGCTGTTGTTACATCACTGTGAAATACATGATTTTTTCAAATTTATTTTAGTCAGTCTTTAAAATTATAAGAAGCCACAATCTTTCACCGGGATTTTTTTTACCCCAAGATGGTACAACGAATAAAATCTTGTGCGACTCCTGATTGGATGAATATAGTGTTGGAATCATTCTAAAATTTTCACTTATTTATTTATCATATATTTATGTCGTCGGAAAAATCAATTAAAGATTAACGATGTAATACACAATCTTGAACAGGTGTACTATACTAGGGATACCTGTGTGTATTGCATTACGATAGCTATTAAACTGTATATAAACTGTTTATTGTCGTAAAGCTTGTTGACGGAAAACTTGATCAAAGGAAAAGTTTGGACTAAAATCTCCATTTATAAAAGATATTTGTCCGAGATTCAACGAAATAATTTACTGTTGGTCATAATAGACGAGTCCGGGTGGTGACCTAAAATGACCCCGGACTAGGTGTATTTGCAAAACTGACAAAATATGCACATCGACAGAGATATAAAACTGCAGACATTATTTGATGAAAAGAGGTTTTTCATGTTAATTCATTTACCCTTTTGCTTATTTGAATGTCATCGGAAAAAATTGACAAAAGACGTTTATAAGAGAAAGAGCAAAATAATACTAGGTGAGTCCGGGCCTTGACTTGAAGTAACCCCGGACTTATATAAACAGCAATAGAGAAATAAACATAATTAATTGCTAGATTGAAAGCTGTGGTTTGTTTTTTTTTCTTCTTCATTTATTGCTGATAATTATATTCATATTTTAATAAGATCGTCATTATGAATTGTGTCTCTCAATTATAAAAAAAAATTATTGTAATAAAGCACTTTGCTCATGATGGTCCCTTTAATTGGAATAAAAAAAGTATGATCTTTTATAAGTAAACACAAACAAACAAAATCATATCCATGCTTTGTAAGAAGGATTTTGACGTGTGGTAAAAAGCCCTCCTGTTCAAACGATGTAACAGAGGTTTTGGTGGTAACTTTAATCAAATTGACTCCTTTAGTTACCCTTTTTTTTATTTCAATCCAAAGGAACGATGGGATACCTTCTTAAAGATCTGTTTTTAGTATCTTTCTTTCGTTTTCGTCTTTTCTTTTTGTTGCATATGTGGGTTCGACGTCACTGTTAATGAATTTGGGAATGTGTAAAGATTACCAGTATCCATCTGAGTCCACATGAGTCCCCAGGGATTCATATTGGGAAGATAGATTTTTCGAGGATGGGGAGATCCTTTTTAACGGAATCCAATATTCTGTTGTTGAAATTTATGTCTCTTTTTGAGAGCTAAAAAAGAACTCAATAAAATGTACGTGTATATATAAACTTATGAACCAAAGCAGTATTTTAGAAATCCTTTTGAATTGAAATTGGGTATAGGAAATCTTGGTTTTCTTTCAATAACCGGCTAAACAAATTATACCATTTATCTGCACACAATGGCACCTTACAACATTTCGAGGGAAAAAAAACTTACATGAACTCTCCAATGTCTACAAATATCACTCTTTTTCGTGAATCTAAACAATCGTAATCTAAAATTTGTAGAGATTTTTTGACGTTTTTGAAAACGAAGATATGCGTGTTGATTTTTCTTGAGAAGGAGGATTGCCGATCAACAAAAAGGAACATGAATGCGCACAGCAGTGTGCACTTATAGAGATGTACATTATGGGATAATTCTGAGTTTTATTGGGAAAGGAAAGGAAACGAAAGAAAAAATAAAGTCACAGAAAAAATAACATATGTGGTATAATTTGACTGAAATGTCACAAAAATGTATAAAATAATAGATTAGTGTGTCTGAGGACACAAATGGCCCCGCTCGAGCTTACTTATAATATGTGAACATACTTCTGGGACGGACGGAAGGACAGACATCAAGGGTACCACTTTATAACCCCTTCTCCTAGTGTCTGCATGGGTATACAAATGTCATCGAATACAGATTTTTTCTGAAATTATCACCAGAAGAACCCTGATTATTATTAAACAATCAAAACTTGGTCATTGTAAGTGTCACGTTTTGCAGTGATTAGTATGTTAGGCTAAGTATCTGGCTTCATTTTACTTTCTACTTTTCCGATCGATTGTCTGAAATCTTGAAAAAAGAAATAAAATCGTAAAATCATTCGAATACACCACTATGTTGATCTTAAAATCTTGTTTAAACTAGTTCAAGACATTATTGTAATATATTCAAACAATGATGAACCCATTCATTGAGCTACTTTCTGTCTGTTTCAATAAAATTTGATGATTTGTGCCTATAAGAAGCTTCTTGACACAAGTATTTACACAAGCATTTATCACAGTCCAATACTCATCATGCAAAATTCTAAATAATTAGTAGATAGGAAGATAAATACAAGAAAATGGAAACAAACGTGGCATTTTTCATAAATATATTTACTTTTAGAATTTCCGTAGAAATTATTTCTTTCGAAATGTCTAGTCCAATGTAGGAAAAGTCAAGAAAGGTGAGTACGAGCTGTGACCAGGAGTGACTAGGAGAAAACAAGTAGTATACTTCGTACATAGCTTGGCTTTCAATCGCTGGATTTTTATATTAAAATTATAAAAAAGGTCATTATATATATATGATGATAGGTATGCTCTCGAATTTCACTTGTGACCTGAAATGAATCCAGAGTACGATTATAGGATTAAAAATATCGGTAAACGGATAGACATTCACAGGACAAAAAGTCACAAATAATTCGTTGACGATTATTTGAATATATAAGAGAAAGATCTTGAAATATTTTCTTTTTACTACATATATTCATTTTTAAGTTTAAGCAGAGACATATATATGTCTCTGGTTTAAGAAATTGTTCATAAGCCTTGAAAAAGAAAAGTAATTAAATTTTAATCATGCAAAGGATATATTTCTTGACACAATGAAACAATTTAAGTACCAAGACATTTGACATTTTGTTTTTATAACAATTTTTTGATCATTATTGATATTTATTTGATCGAATCATACACTGCCAATAGAAAAAGGGAGATGGCATAACAATGACAGAAGTGGAAGAAAATGTTTAATATGTACGAATAGAAATATTTGAGACGAATATCATTATATTTTTGTTTGCCCGGCTTTACAAGATGATTCGAAAGAAGAAGATTTATTCCAAATGAAATACTCAGACATAACATTATCAAATTTAACACACTGTTTAATTAAAAAAAAACCAAAGACACTCAGAAACCTCTGCAATTTTATACTATGTATTAATAGTAAACTCACTCCTTCTACACATAATTTATCATATTTTTACACCAAAAATATTTCTTTAAACAATTTTAACTTTTCCATTTGACTGTTTAAGTATATATATATTCTTTTATATGTTATCTCATCCGAAATTTTACGCATTTTTAATGTATTTTTATTTTTATATATATTATTTTTTAACTTCTCTGTAACCTTTGTACCTGCATGGTTTTATGAGAATAAACTCTATCTGTCTATCTATTAACACGGGCCTAAAGACACATGTCCATTGTTTAACACTAGGTGGGGTCCAGCCCTTGTCCCCGTTAATAGAATCATTTGGCTTATACTCATCACAATTATCATATTAGATCATTTCTTAAAACGATGAAAAATCGTTCAGACAAATAATTATTTTAAATTATCCAACCTAATTAAAGAATTTTCCAAAAATATTTCCATATGTTATGAAAGTCATTTTAAAATATTATTATTATTATCATTATCAGTTTAAAAAAGCGGAAAAACAATTCTAGGGAACTTTTACTTTCCCTCTATAATTTTTTACGCAGTCCGGGTCCGGCATCCAGTCCGGGTCCGGCGTCCGGTCCGGGTCCGGGTTTCATACTTAAGTCCGGGTCCGGAGTCCGGTCCAGTACGGGTTTCAGTGCGTACCCTCAGGATTAGATCTCGGCATTTGAAATTATCATGAACGATAGGTCATCAATATTTGTCACATGGACATGTCTGTCTTATTACACATGGCCTTGACCTCATTTAAGGCTTCAGGTTTAAGTATGTTCCTAGTTATAAAACCTTACAGGTCAAAGATATTTAGTCTTTGAATTTGTGGTTACGAGTAAACATTTAAGGTCATGTCTGACTGATAATTCATATGGCCTTGACATCATTTTGCAGGTACCAGATCTCACAAATTAAACGTCAAACGTCTTCAGTAGCGAAATTGTCATTTGGATTGACATTACGTTTACAGGTATATATGTCCGGTCCTCAGTAACTATTCTATTTTGGTCAAGGGTATTTGGTACTGGAAATTGCCGGGGAAGTGTGGCCTAGCGATCCTACATGCCATCGGCATAGTCGGCGTCAACATTTAGGATCAGTCTGTGTTTAAAGTTTTTCTAGACACCAATAACTTTGTCAAATCGTCATGGAATTTTACGAAACGTGAAGAAAGAGCATAATTTTGAAAACACTTTTTAAAATTTGACCCTATTTTACTGAGAAAAGGTATTTTTACGATGATCGTTAAGATACAGTCTATTGTAAAAGTTTTTAAGACATCAATAACTTTGTCAAACTTCATGGAAATATACAAACTTGGACTGGAGGTTTTAATGATCAAAAGACAGTAAAATAGATGTTTTTGTTTCTTCATTTTTGCATATTTTACTAATTAAAGGGCTTATTTTTTTGCAGGCGGTTAACGTTTTTTAGAACAGTCTTGGGATAAGTTTTTTTTTAGACAACTATAAAAAAAAACCTTCAAAGAATTTTATTAAACTTTGGCAGAAGAATTTTTACGATTAAGTGATAAGAGTTAAGAGATAATGTCTAAATCAAACTTTAAAAAGGGGCATTAGCTGTCAAATTCATGTTCACCGATTTGACTCAAATTTTCATATTCGACTTTTAACATACTAAAAGGAATATCCAAATTATAAAAAGTCTGTAATAAACAATTTACAATGCATGGGTTCGATAATATGTATCAGCATTTCGTGTTTAATTTAGTCTTGACACCATCTCATTAACCATTGAGGTGAACTCCGAAGACTGCCGACGGTCATATTACCCGATATAAACATAAATAAGATAATAAATAGATAGCGACCTCGTGCAATTGTATTTTTCTAGGTCTATTTGATTTCATATTATAGGTACACAAAATCATTTTACCTGTATAAGAAAGAGTTTTTGTGGATCGAATCAGTCGACCAAATGGTTTACCCTTGTTTCACTTTCAATTTTGACATTCGTTCTCTTTTAATAGCTAAACACGCCTAATTCATGCGTAACCCATCTCTAGCTAAGGGGCTAAATTGAAGGTCACTTGAATCACGATCATGATCACACGGACTCAATGAGCTCGAATTATTCACTTGCAAGGGAATAATTCATCAACGATGTTTCTAAGCTTATTTTGAGAAATTGAACCAAACTGGCTGCTTAAAGCGAATTATTATTTCACTATTTCACTTTCATTAATGATTGAACAAAAAAAAATCATATTTAAATTTTTTTTTAATATCTCGTAGCTAATGCCCCTTTAAAATATTTGTCAGCTTTTTTGTTCTGATAGATAGACTTATTTTTGGCAGTTTTCATATACACACAGTTTAGGATTATTTTTAGACATTGATAAATAAAACTTTGACAGAAGCTTCTTCAAGAGGAAAAAAAACGTATCTGAAGAAAAAAGTTCGAATTTGAAAAAAAAAACGTATTTAACTGATAAAAGGACTTCGACATTACACTTTTACACTGGCAGTAGCAATCACAGGCGTCACACAGGCTTCCTGGGAACCCTATAAGATTTTTTCTATGTGCCATTGACAATATTTTTATAGTATTTAGGGTTAGGTTTGTTCCTCAATAACGATATATTACAAGTCATTAGTATTTGGTATGTGAATATCATATCAGGATTAAACACGAATGTCTGTCTGATTTTTCAAATGGCCTTGGTATCATATCTCAGGCACCATAGGTATACGTTTTTGGAATATAAAATTAAGAATGGAAACGGGGAATGTGTCAAAGAGACAACAACCCGACCAAAGAGCAGAAAACAGCCCAAGGCCACCAATGGGTCTTCAACACAACGAGAAAATCCCACATCCGGAGGCGAAAATGGACGTCACACTAAACTCCGAAACATATAAATGAACCAAAATTAAAAAAAATATACAAGACTAAAAAAGGCCAGAGGTTCCCGACTTGGGACAGGCGCAAAAAATGCGGCGGGGTTAAACATGTTTTGTGAGATCTCAAACCTCCCCTTATACCTCTAACCAATGTTGAATAAACAAACACACAGCAATACGCACAGTAAAACTCAGTTCAAACGAAGTCTGAGTCCGATGTTAGAAAAGGTAACAGAAGAAACTTAGAAGCATAATCCCTCCTATTTGGGGTTTAGTATCATACCATCATAAGATATACGAGAAGAACATAACCCGTATCTTGCCAACAACTGGTTTTAGAATAAATGTGTTTACTTCCGATGCAAAGGCCTTATGAGTGAATCAATACTAATTCCAAAATATGCCATCTTTAATGACCTGACAACAGTATCGAAACTATATCTCTTTTGAATAAGTCTGTTTAAAGGTTTGGTTAGATTTTGAGGTGAATGACGACCTTTTTGTGCTTTGTATAGAATATTACCATAAAAGATGGGATGTGAAAAACCTGAACGTATAAGATGTCTGCACGTTGATTTATATTTACGAATGATATCCTTGTACCGATAATAAAATTTAGTACATGTTTTTGACAAGTTTGTGATATCAAAAACCTGGTGTAATAATTTTTCAGTAATATTGAGATTATTTTCGTTAAAATCAAATACGTTGTTGCATACATGAGCTAATCGAACAAGTTGAGATATATAAACACCATAAGATGGTGACAAGGGAACGTCACCATCTAAAAATGGATAATTAACAATAGGAAAGGAAAAATCATCTCTCATATCATAAATTTTGGTATTAAGCTTCCCGTTAAAGATATAGATATTAAGATCCAGGAAAGGGCAGTGTTCATTGTAAGTAGTAGTTTTATTTAAAGTCAGTTCAGCAGGATAAATCTCTTTAGTGTACATACTGAAGCCGTCCTTGAGAGCCAATATATTATCCAAATATCTAAAAGTATTTTTGTATCAGATGTTGTTTCGATGGGTCTTTGCTGATTTTAGTCATATATTGTTACTCGTAACAATACAGAAACAGGTCCGCAATAAGTGGTGCACAGTTCTTAGTCCCCATTGGAATTCCGATAACTTGACGGTATACGGAATCTCCATAGCAAACAAAAATGTTATCTAGTAAAAGATCAAGTGCAGTTATTGTATCAAAGCAGGTCCAATTGACATAGTTCTTTTGTTTGTTGTTATTTAAAAATAACCTAAAGAGTTTGAACATATATATTCGCATTCTGACTTTTTAAATGCCCATTTAATTACATGTGTGTATTTTTTCTTAATGAGGTTATGAGGCAAAGTGGTATATAGGGTAGAAAAATCTAAACTTTGAACAGATTCGAAATTACCAATATGAGCATGCAATTTATCAAGTACTTCCAACGAATTGTTGACACTCCAAAAGTAATTAATTCCACTATCAAAGGCCTTATTTGAACAATTTATTACCAGGTTCAGAACACAAATTAAGGTAGAAGTCAAAATCTGAGAATTGAACAAATAAAACACATTTATGGGAGTATGTCAAGTTTGTACACACACATGACACAAGAGCCTTTAAATCAGCTCTTAATGGCGAACTTTCGTTTGTGTATAAGGAGATGAACAGATACATATCAGCGTCTTCTGTAATTGAGAACACAAACAATAACGCACATTCAAGAACCCTTTTAGCCCTAGCTGTCTGTTTGGCTCTGTTGGATGTAAGAGCTTTGCATGAGGGAGATATATTCTTGACTTTCAGTTTTGCTTATTTGCTTTGTCTATAGAGTGTCTATATGCCATTTTGTTATTCTTTGTTGACATAGTTGTTTGTTTTTATAGTGATTAAGATTATAACACAATGTTGACTGCTGTACCCCAATTTTGACAATTTTGCCTATTATATCTGGTTGTTTTTCTCACACATTGTTGTCAATATAATGGAATTTTATATGCGACTGTCATACAAGTGAGAGGCTTAGCTAGCTATAAAAGGCCAACATTTTCTACATAAGGAAATGCCTGTACCAAGTCAGGAATATGACAGTTGTTTTCCATTCGTGTTTAATATGTTTGAGCTTTGATTTTGTCATTTGATAAGGGACTTTCCGTTTTGAATTTTCCTTGGAGTTCGGTATTTTTGTTATTTCACCTTTTTCGTTAGTTACAAATAATTTCCAAAATTTTATAATAATAAATTTCAATCAAACAACATCCGTATTAACTATTGCTACTCTCAATAGAGCAACCCCCATAGAACGCACACACTTTTATAGACATTATTATATATTTTGATAAACGTCCCATCAATAAAATTTACTACAGGGCAATAGGACGAGTGAGAACATGTTCAGCGTTCTATCAGTTAAATGTGTATAAATGACATTTTTAAAAGTCCCCTAAAAAAATTAGACCTGAACTAAGTGCTAGTAACGCATGCAAGATACCGGTATATTTACCATGAAGCGATGGATATAAGTAACGTTTGCAAGTTATAGGCTATTTTGGTAGGAACGCGCATCTAGTAAAGAAATCTCTATGTGTTTAAATTCAAATTGGATGAATATGTGAACTGGTTTCCATTCTTACCTTTTAATGAAATGACTTGCACTGAGTCCATATTTACAGTAAAAAACACTTTATCATACATTTTTTTTTTATTTTCGTCAAAAGAAAGGCAGACACAACACCACAGAAAAGCATGCATGGCTTTTAAGAGTCAATCGTTTAAAAAACGCATTGTTAGTAGTAAACTTGGCTTCAAATCATGATAGTCACATTATAAAAAAATCACAAAACAGTTCATGTATTTTAATTCTTGATTTGTTGTAAATAATACGATAAAGTTCTTGATGTCATTTAGAATTCGTAATCATATGGTGCGTAAACTCTACGACAGTTTGGAATTTGGAGAACCATGGACACAAACCTTTGCGGAAGTCGATACCACTTTCCATTAACAAGGCAAGCAAACATTTCGAGTGGAACATTGTTCCAAACTCTCTTTTTCATGTTTGACACTGAAGATACTGCAAAAACAAGTGCTGCCAAAAGGAATATACGAAGTAGAATATATGACTGCATTCCGATTTTTTGTGAAAATGAAACAAATCATCCTGTTTATAAGCATTATTGAATCTTGGGTTGACTGACACGTGATCTTCATGAAACTTGCAGCATCACTGACGACTTTCTTGCTGACATTGATTTATACATTCGTATGTATAATTATGTATATTTGAGTGGAAAATTAATAGGATTCTTGTTTCGCATCACGATTCGAAGATATTAGTTTTGTACGATATTAAAATTATCACGTAACAAAAGTGTAATATCATGATGTTAATTATAGATTCTTTTGGCTTAAATCGGTTATAAAATAGGGTATGCCTTTGGGAAATAAAAGAAATATACAAGACAAGAAACTGTTACATTAGGGGTTTACGAGAACCTGCCGATGAATTATATTTCTATAGCATAATGTCGGATTCAACAGTCAATTTTTTCAAACTAAAAAAAGTAGCAAACCCAGGATATTTTATCCTTTACTTATACTGCAAATGTGTTGTTTGCGCAGTCCAATGGCATTGACCGTATATTCATTTGTGATATACAGTCACTGGCCGTATATTGCCTTGTTTATGACGTTGCCAGTGCGTTTCAGTATAGTTTTATTTATGACATCAAAATAGCTATATATAGAATACAGGTTCGCGGAATTTTACTTCGTCCGCTTCAAATTTAATATTTTTTAGTTTTTACTCATCATATTTTGTAAGAGTTTTAAGAGTTGCAATATGATCCATTATAACAAACAGGATAGAAATGCTCGACAGAGACTGGAATTCTACCTGTTTCTAAGTCTTGTATACGACAGAGCCTGGAATTCTACCTGTTTCTAAGCCTTGTATACGACAGAGCCTGGAATTCTACCTGTTTCTAAGCCTTGTATAAATAAATCTAATATATATTTCTAGACAATGTATAGTAATTCTATATTTAAAACGAATGTGACTTATTGAATTCAACTTATCACCGGGTTTGTACTTACACGATGTGATAAATGATTTTTGTAATTTAGGAAATTTGGTGTTGATGGCAGATCTATGATAGGCTCTGTTAATTTTATTTAATTTATGTGTATGATGGTCAATGAAACAACTATCCACTAAAAACCAACTGCCGTAGATATAAATAACTATAGGTCATCGTACAGCCTTCAAAAAGAACAAAACCTATATTTTATAGTAAGCTATAAAAAAACCTTGACATGACAAAATGAAAAACAATTCAAACGAGAAAACCAACAACCTAATTTGTGTACAAAATAATAAACATATATGACAGACGACTTCAACCAACAACGACCACTGAATTACAGGTTGCTAATTTGGGACATGCACATACAAACTTCATGAAACTTGTAAGGCATGTTGTTTCCGGTATTTGTTGTTGTTAAGTGGCAGTATCCAACCATCAGCTGTAGCAACCAAACAGCTTCCAGTAGTACCTCAAGAACACTTTGACATAGTTTTCAAATCTAAATTTTCATGGAAATTGTCATCTTATTGGTAAAAGAAAATAACGTTTTATAAATTTGACGTGTTTGAAACGCTTTCCTGGATTTACCTTCATCAGGAACCCTCAAACTTAAAAGTTTGAAAGAGAAAGTCGTTTAAAACTTCCATACTCGAGGAGTTTACAACCAAACAGGGGTCTTAAAAGAAAAGTTAAATCTATACATACGGGTTGTCAAACAAGTTGACAAAACACAACATAGAAAACTAAAGACTGAGCAACACTAACAACACCAAAAATCTGAGGTGATCTCAGGTGCTCTGGAAGGGTAAGCAGACCCTGCTCCCCACGTGGCACCCGTCGTGTTGCTCCTGTAAGTACAAACCCGGTGATAAGTTTATGACTTACCGAATTAAACTTATCACCGGGTTTGTACTTACACGAGAAACACGACGGGTGCCACGTGGGGAGCAGGGTCTGCTTACCCTTCCAGAGCACCTAAGATCACCCCAGATTTTTGGTGTTGTTAGTGTTGCTCAGTCTTTAGTTTTCTATGTTGTGTTTTGTATACTGTTATTTGTGTTTTTTGTCAGTTTTTTGTTTCGGCTTATGAGTTTCAAAGTTCATTTGGTATCTTTTGTCTCTATCTTAAAACGAAGCATGCCAAATTAAAAACATTACTGAAACACCAACAAAAAATAAAATTGACGGTGAAGGTGAACGAATACATAAAAAGAATTACAGGAATCAACACAAATGCTAGATGGTACAAAATGCAGAATAAACCAAAAACACCCAACTCCTCCGAAAATTCCAGACGTACAAAACAAAGACAATCAACATCGAACAAACATGATCCAGGTAGCTTCACTTTATTCAGACACGCAATGTTGTTGGGTTATACCAGTATATTCGCTCAAATCCCTACGTTTGGCTAAATACACTTTATGTCATAAAGCTGAGTTCAAACTTTATTGGGACTAAACGACATAGCGAATAACCTTCATCGGAGCGACTGTCAACTTGTTTGACAATCCTTCAATACACAGACTTAAAAAGGCAAAAAATGTAAATATTTAACTATTCTTTTGAAGACCCCTGTTTGGTTGTAAACTCTTCGAGTATGGAAGTTTTAAACGACTTTGTCTTTCAAACTTTTAAGTTTGAGGGTTCCTGGTGAAGGTAAATCCAGGAAAGCGTTTCAAACACGTCAAATTTGTAAATAGTTATTTTCTTTTACCAATAAGATGACAATTTCCATGAAAATTTAGATTTGAAAACCATGTCAAAGTGTTCTTGGGGTACTACTGAAAGCTGTTTGGTTGCTACAGCTGATGGTTGGATACTGCCACTTAACAACAACAAAAACCGGAAACAACATGCCATACAAGTTTCATGAATTTTTTATGTGCCTGTCCCAAATTAGGAACCTGTAATGCAGTGGTCATTGTTGGTTAAAGTCGTCTGTCATATATGTTTATTATTTTGTACACAAATCAGGTTGTTGGTTTTCTCGTTTGAATTGTTTTTCATTTTGTCATGTCAAGGTTTTGTTTTATAGCTTGCTATTGAATATAAGTTTTGTTTATTTTTGAAGGCTGTACGATGGCCTATAGTTACTTATATCTACGGCAGTTGGTCTTTAGTGGATAGTTGTTTCATTGACAATCATACACATAAATTAAATAAAATTAACAGAGCCTATCAAAGATCTGCCATCCGACCACCAAATTTCCTAAATTACAAAAACATTTATCACATAAAAAGACCACCACTATAAAGCTTTTCAAATGGTCTTAAAACAAATCAAACGAGTTATAAAAAATCGATCATTTGTGTATGAATTTAAAAAACAAACCACACACACTTACACGACATAGTAAGGCAGAAAAAAAAATATATAGATACTCACTAATTGAAAGCAAGCAATGCATTTATTAATTAATCTATCTGAAAATTTTTAAGAAATGCTAATTTTTATTCATGTGAAATTTTTGGCAAACGGTAGTTTACCGATGTTCAAACCAGTTGAATCAATTTAGAATATACATATCACGGTAACAAACAAAAAACTGAGGGACTCACATAAACTTAAAAAAAGCGAGAGCGGGTGCGTCGACAGCGTAAGTTTTTTCTGTTATTCATGCATCCACCGCCATATGAATCCACACTCGGAACAAGACATGATTGGTAAAATTAAAGATCAGAGGACTTTTTCTGTTATGTAAAGATCTAAAACCGCGAAAAAGTATCTCTAGTGAGTTGAGACACAAACACATCCTTTACACCCCAGTTCTATTGTTATACTTCATAGTTTCTATTTCTGAAACAAGTGTAAATTGAATAGATCTATTGTTACGAATAACAATGGATTTTGACCACAGGGTGTGACGAGCGGGGTTTCTGGAAACCCCTGCTTCTACATCCCGAAAACACAGTCCATTGTTATTCATAACAATAGAAATTGACTATCTTTTAAATAGCATGAACATAAGAAATTACTAATAGTGTTCACTACAAGTTGTTTCAAGAAATATTAAAAAAAAACATATTTTAGGACATTCCAATATTAAGCATCTGTTTTCAATAAAAACAAAAAGAACCCCTTCAAATACTCCTTTGCTTGAAGCTAAAATATTTGATCCCAGTCATACAGTGGCGGATCCAAAGGGGGGGGGGGGGGGGGTTCAGTGGTTTAGAACCTCCCTTTTTTGGACGATCAATGCATTTGAATGGGGACATATAGTTGGAACCCCCCCCCCCCCTTTATTCTTGGTTGGAACCCCTTTAAAAAAACGATTCTAACTCCCGGACCCTCCCACTCCCCCTGGATTGCCCACAAAAAGGTAGTTCTTAATATTCAATCTGTATTTTTGTATTATGAGCGTGTCCGGTCGTCGGGTTTCTAATTCAGACACACTTATCTATCAGTATGTCCGAATATGAATGTTTGATTATTCTTGAGAAGGGGGGGGGGTCTTTTTTTATAAAACCGTAACATATGGAATATATTTATGATTACCTTCATTAAACTGAAACAGGTAAGTTCTTTGGATTATAATATTGCCTTTATCTTTAGTCTCTTCTACCAAATACAACGCTTGACCCAAAATGTCGTCCGTCTTATACCCGTCCATATTGCCAACTGCATACAAGGAGCATGATGTTTTTTTTTGTAATAAGAATACACGAAACGGCAACCTTGACCTGCTGATCCATATTAGCAAATGGATTTAACGGGAATATGCAAAGCAGCAACTTTGACATTTGTGAAATCTACTCACTTGTCAAAGTTTGAACGAAGATAGTCAAAGTAAGGGTACTAGAAGGGCTTCATCTAAAAAAAAAAAAAATTCTTATAAATCATGATTTGATATTGTCAATAAATATGCTATCCGTTCTTTTTCATTTAATAATCAATGTTAACAAATATAGGGTTAAGCATCGGGTGTAAGTTAGTTATACACCTCGGGATACGGCGTGTCTGGATAAGAAATACCTCCGGACTCCGGCCGTCGTGGTTTCTTATCCAGACACACCTATCCCTCGGTGTATACCTATTACATCGGTCAAACTAATTCATGATGTTGACCATACAACTTATGTAGTGTCCATTTCAGTTGATCTTCACCACAACTGTATTTGAGCAGTTCTTATGTAAGGAGCACATCTTATTAATAAAGTTAATATCATTTGTACATAAAGTTGATCTGATTGAAATATCTTTTTAGATAAGATGTAGTAACTTATGTACATTGACCATTTTTGGCAATCGCAATGGTTATTTGGCAAATCAATGATGTCATGGTGACATAACTAATGATATTTCTGCAGACCAATGCAGAAAGGCCTTACCTTATTTGGATATTTCTGTTTTAATTAAGGGAAACTTAATTTCTGTTTTACTGTAATGTTTTTCACGGAGCTTGTAAGTTAAGATACAATCCTGGTAAAGCTTAGTAGTCCTTTGGATAAATATAGTCTTAAAAGTAACAAATTGAACACAAGTAAGAACTTTGAATATTTATTGCTTTTATCAGTACTAACATTAATTTTACAATGAACACTTTAATACATTTCTAGGCATATGTATTCTATCCAATTATAGTCTTCATACTCTTGCCATGGACACTATAACGATTACCAGTAGTGGAGCAAGATTTACTACCCATTCAGAGCACCTGCGATTACATTATGTTTTGGGAACGGGTTTAGAGCTTATATACATATTTAACCCCTACACATTATTTAAATCTCTGTCCCAAGCCAGAAAACCTGTAATCGAGTGGTTGTCGTTGGTATAGCCGCCTGTCAAAATGGTTTTCCGTTTCATGCAATTAGCTTAAATCATGTCGTTGAGAAAAGGGTATGGCATTATTGTCAATGTTTAACCACCTTTAATATTCAAAGGCAGCATTGATTTAACGGTTTTCACAGTCATGTACTTGAGTTGAATATTTTGATTGTTATGCCTTGGTAATCATTACCACAAAAGTTTTTGAAGCAGTATTATTTCTAACGTTATTATCACATAAGACTTGTGATTTGGAACCGTTTAAAATGATTAAATTACATTTAATAGACGAGATACTGTAATTGTTTACGTATTCAATGATTGTAGATCCAAACAGAATTAATATGTGTCCCTTGAAACTGTAAAAATCTCGTGAATACAAAATGATATAAATATTTGACTAGTTTTGATTAAATTTCCGAGAGTTGATAACAGTTCAGCATTAATTATTCCCTATTCGTTCAGTTGACTAAATCTTTATCTATTCTAACTTTGATTCGTGATACAGGATGGTGTGATGTAGACAATAAGGTTATAATAGGTCATCAAAACACCTTGTAAAAAGTACAGACTAGCATTAAAAAAAAAGTAACTGTAAATTTAAACATAAAACTATAAGTAAACACGATTTTTGCTACTAAAACCATATTATTATACCTATTACACATGCTGCATGCTGATGAAAACAAAGAACAAGTGCACCCTTCTAAATATCGCCTGGCTAGAGAGCAAAGTTCGTAAGGAATGTTTGCCAACTTTTGCACATCTTAAATACTAACTTTCAACATATTTCGTTCTCTTAAATCATTTGGCTTGTATAATTCCGAATATCCTTTTGAGAGTTCAGTATATCAATCATAACAGGTCATATCTGCTTTAATTTATTTCGATAGTAAAATGTTAATTATGATTGTTACCCATAATGAATCGTTTGACTTTAAAATACTTACATAAAGCTAAGAAACCAGAATTGAGCTATTATGTTATGTAAAAGCTTCTCATGTTCATAAGCTATGTTTATTTTACTTATTAAAGTAAGTGCTGAATGCTTTTAAACCCAATAGTTTGTTTTAACTAAAAAAAAGTTTATAACTAAAATACGACCATGGAATAGCCTTTAGAATCTAAAGGAAAAAAATCAAAATCAAATTTTAAGACATTCAAACGTTTGTCTTTGGGCTATTATGACAGTTTTTTTTAACTGATTAATCATAAGGGCAATTCCAAATCAACTGCTTTTTCACATATACATGTAGCGAACTTAATAAGAAATTAAAAAAAAAAAAACAAGAGATCAAAAAAGCTAAAGAAGCTAAACCAAAAAGGAATGAATACAAATTAATATATGTAGTATTTTTATTTTAATCTTTTATCTTTGATAAACGGACAACAATAACAGCTTACAGATAGAGGAAAACATACTCCAAACCTGCTGATCATTGGAATCAAGTATTTTCATTTCAATGATTCAGCAATGAACCAAATTGATATAGAGTGTTAATTTATTTTTTCGTTTACATTGCACAAAAACAAGTCACTGTAAATGTTTACATTGGATTTAAGTATAGATATTATAACAATTTATACTTTTACCGACGCCATCACGAGGGTTGACCGTTATGGAATATCTGTTTCACAGATGACGACAGATACGTTCCAATCATCGTAACCACAATCCCGTCCTCCATTTCCCGAATATAACCTACCAAATTAGACTTATCACCAGGTTTGTACTAAAAGAGAAGCAAAAGATACCAAAGGGACATTCAAACTCACAAGTCGAAAATAAACTGACAACGCCATGGCTAAAAAAGAAAAAGACAAACAGACAAACAAAAGTACACAAAACACAACATATAAAACTAAAGACTGAGCAACACGAACCCCGCCAAAAACTGGTGGTGATCTCAGGTGCTCCATGCGCAACACGACGAGTGACACATGTTGGAGCAGGATATGTTTATCCTTTCGAAGTTTCGATGCATAATGTAGTTTGTCTTTTGGTCTTTTTCCTTTTTTGCCATGGTGTTATCAGTTTATTATTAACTAATGAGTTTGAATGTCCCTTTGATATCGTTCACCTCTCGATCTTTTATAATCTGTGCATATAGTTGTCGTTTGTTGATGTGGTTCATAAGTGTTTCTCGTTTCTCGTTTTTTATATAGATTAGACCGTTGGTTTTCCCGTTTGAATGGTTTTACACTAGTAATTTTTTGGGGCCCTTTATAGCTTACTGTTCGGTGTGAGCCAAGGCTCCGTGTTGAAGACCGTACTGTGACCTATAATGGTTTACTTTTATAAATTTTGACTTGGATGGAGAGTTGTTGATTTGCACTCATACCACATCTTCTTATATCTATATATAATACTTACACGATTTTGAATTTACAGTACTGCAGTGAAATTTACCATCGATTTAAAAACCAATTTTACAAATATGAAAAAACAACAAATAGTTTAATGATTAATAGAACCGACTCATACACAATGTTTTAGTTTTTGAAAGGGGGAGATGAAGAACATAGGACACAACCTCTTCTGGCAGTCGATATCACTTTCAAATAACAAGACAAGAAAGTCAGTTAAGCATTTTTTTTATATTTTGACCCTGAGAAAACATTAAATATGAACCAAAAAGAATAAATGAGCGGCGGGAATATTTCATTCCGAATAATTCTAAATTTGAATCCTACTATCTTGTTTAGAAGCATTATTTAGAGTGTTCGTGGGTTGGCAGATGTGGGTTGTAATCTTTGTGAAACACAAAACGACTTATTTTCTGACATTTATTTAATAGATGCATAATTCGTATATTTAAGTTGAAACCTTACACAAAATTGCTCAATAATTATGTAGGATGATATTTTAAAGACAAAATGATTGTAGTGCGACAGAGAATACGTCTGATGCTCTGTTGAAACTCTGTGCGAAATTATTGTATCATATTCCCCTATGATCTGAACACAAACCAAACACTTAATTAGAATGTTATATGCATTGATATAGGTAAGACATGTATAGAGTAAAAGACAAATATAAAAGCAAAATAAGCGAAGCAGAGAAATACAAAGTTATGTAAAAATCTAAAGCAAACTAAATTATCTGGATCAATGTTGAGGTTATTGGATATATATCTTTGAACTTGAAAAATTATGTTTCATATAAATCTATAAAAGTTCTTATATTTTCAAAGTAAAATTGTAAAGCAATCTCGCTTGTTTTTCTTTGTTTTTACAACAATATATTTCTCTTGTAATAAAAAGGCATAGATGGTGGATCCTTTTCTGACGATTTCCGAGTTTTAATCATAAAGGAAAAAGATTACTGTTCTTTATATAGCTGGTCCCATAATCTTACTCCGATTTGATCAGTCTTTTCTATTAGTCTTTTGGCTTAGTGGAGAAGCACAAATACAAATTTTAAAGTCTTTGAGTTAATTCTGTGATGAACCGAACTCACAGTTTGTTTTTTCTTGTTCGTTTAAACATCTCAATCATACAAATATAATTCTTTTACACACCCTATGCTTTTTAATCAAAAATATGTGTTTTCCCTGGTAGAATAGATTCTGTTTATACGTTCATAAATAAAAGAGAATACAAATATTTGACTTTGTATCATTAACATTCCGAGAATTAATTGAAGTTCAACATTCCCCCCTATGCGTTCATGGATCAGTTGACTGGTTTTTATTTATTTTTCTAACATAATGTTTTGACGTAAACAAAATATTAATTTATAATACTAGGACATGCTTCAGAACATCATGTCATGAAGTACCAACTAACATTAACAGGTAAGGAGCTCCAAATTCATTATATTCTATAAAGTTTGTTATTTGTTATAATAAACCATGTTGTGTTATATTTATCCTATAAGAAGGTTTCTAATGTAACTGACATTTTCATTTTCATCGTAACACTGCTTTCGAATATCCCCCTTTTTAATTTATTATCCATCATGTGTATGTGACAGTGCCATTTTGGTTGACTGACTATATCATTTTAATTCTTTAACAATATGATTGATTGTTAGTTTTAAACGCTACGTTCAGCATTATTGACTATATCGTTTTTATTGGTGGAGGAAGCCGGAATGCCGGGAGAGAACCACCGACCTACGGCAGGAAAACCAGTAATCCTAGTTTAGTTAAGATCGGCGTTACACGCACATGCTAAGTGCGGGGTTCGAACTCATATCATCAGTGTTGACAGGCTTATGATTGCTGTAGATGAATTACTTAGACCACTCGGCAACCGAGGAGACCTCTTCATTAAACAACAAAAGAGTCACAATTTTGAAAGGATTGTGAATCTACGCAATTTGTTTGCAATTTGAGAGCCCAGACAAAATCTTTTAAAACACCTTTTGTTTTTCATTCAATTTTGAATATTTTGAACTGATAACTCCCAATGTAACTTCTATTTTGTCTCTTAAATGAAAACAACACTATAACACTATACATTTTGTGCGTCCTATGTGCTTTTCTATTTTTTATTTATCGTCATCAGGAACACTTATCCCAAAACCTTTGAAAGCCAGGGATGTATAAATATGTCAAAAAAACCTTTTGGAGCTACATGACCAAAAGGGACACAAAATGAATAGTAATATTTGGCTGATGTCGACTTTGCCTAAGGGGGTTGGAACCTTAGTTTCTAAATAGTTTCTTAATATATCAACGGGGAAGTTGTTTTTTATTTTTACGTTATCAACTTTTTTAATGAAGATTATTGATATGATAAATCAAGATTAACGTTTAGAGCGAATCAAATTTGGAACGTTTCATCGTTTGAAACAAAATACTATTATCCTATAATGGAAAACATTAGCCTATCAACCACATTAAATATTCCGGTATCAAACAAAGAAAATAAGATTACCAACGGCATTTTTCAAATTGTATATGTTCCTTTAACATACGAGTATTTGGACCATACGCGTATGATCATGCCCATATGCGTATACTCGTTTGGTCCGACCATATGCGTATGGTCGGACCATATGAGTATATACTCTTTTGGTTATTAACGGGCCGGACCATAATAGTATTTACAACATATAGGTATTTTTCGAATAAATTCTTACTTCCTTCAGAGTAACATACAGTACAATTATAGTAAGAAACACGTGTTTGTGCTTTTAATCTTATTTTCTAAATAAGAATAGAGGGACAGCACGTATCACCTACTGTTATTGTAAAATAGGAAGAATAGGAAGAAAAACACAATAAATCACTAAAAATAATTTGAAATATTTAAGAAATTTGAATTTACTAAAAAGAAATTTAAACGCCTATATAATTGAAAATAGAAGATTCAATATTGGAAGCTGTTCTCGTCAAAACTATTTTAAACCATTTTCGAAAAATTCACGCACTGAGAATTAAAAAAAAAAAACACGCCGAGATTAACTAAACCTAAAAACACACACTGAGAATAAAAAAATACACACTGAGATTTCAAAAAGACACACTGAGATGAAATTAACTGAAAAACACACACTGAGAATTTAAAATTACATACTGAGATTAGAGCGCACATTTTATTTGCATATATCTAATTAGCATACTTAATCTGAATCTATTACAAGCTTAAAACAACTAGGGGACAGAACTCGTTAGTCCTTCAATTTGGCGCCAAATGTTTTATAAAAAAACATTAGAAATAAAACGTATAGAAAAACTACATCATTAAAGGCCAATAGAACAAGAAAAATACCCACTTACTCTCATTACAAAATATAACCAAATGGTGAAAAACTTTATCAAAATTATAAGAAAATATTGGAACAATCTGCAAAAAGACAAACAATGCAATGAATGTTTTACCCAAGTGCCTATTATAAAATTGAGAATGGAAATGGGGAATGTGTCAAAGAGACAACAACCCGACCATAGAACAGACAACAGCAGAAGGTCACCAACAGGTCTTCAACTATAGCATATAAACGTAACAAAATATAAAAGATTACCTTGCGAAATCAGGGTAATAGTTGAAAGACTTTTGAAAAGGGACCCATGCTTAAACAGTTTTAAGCAAAAACGATGTTAAGTCTTGAAATTTATTACGAATGTTGGTTGAAGGAACCGCATTTCATTAAAATGACGAGAGTTCGGGAGACCAAGATATTAATCTGTTGAATTATTGATCTCATGAATATTCTTTACTAATGTGAATATTAATCTCAATGTGTATTTTGAAACCTCAGTGTGTAACTAACAATTCTCAGTGTGTGTTATTCAATTTATTTCATCTCAGTGTGTCTTTGTAAAATCTCAGTGTGTAATTTCAAATTCTCAGTGTGTGTTTTTTTTTTTTTTGATTTTTTTGAAATCTCAGTGTGAAATTTTAAAATCTCAGTGTGTAATTTCGATTTCTCAGCGTGATATTTTATGTTTTTAAATCGCAGTGTGTTTTTTTCAATTCTCGGTGTGTAATTTTTTTCGAAAAAGGGTTTAAACATAGTTTAGACGAGAAATGCTTGCCATAATTCAATGCCCACAGTGTCCATGAGTAATACAGTTCACTTATTGCCTTATGGTGCATTTAGATATTTTTTGAAGTTTTAATTTCAAAGTCGACATATAATGTTTCGTAGAGATAGTCGATTATGATCATTTACAAATGCTTTTGCTATAATTTTGTGTGTAAAATTCACTTTATTCATGTATACGTAACAATTAATCCACAGTATGAATAAATCAGTCTAAATTGCATTGTAAAACCTTTTAATTTATACACCTTGAAGGGTCATACTTATGCAATTTATAGTAAGTGGGACTTTTCAACGTTCATCGTATTAATTACCCGGACCATACGCGTATGGTCGGACTATATGAGTATATACCTATATGATCATGACCATACGCATATGGTCCAAATATTTATATGGTCTGGAACATGTACAAAGACAATGGATCAAATGTAATTAAAATCAAGTTTTTTTTTACTTCAGTGAATTAGAAGAAGTGGCGGAAAGAGATAAAACATAGTGAGAATTTCAAAATGTTATCACGTGAACCACCCTATGCCAATGGCTCTTCAAGTAAACCTGTGAAAATAAAGAATGCTGTACTAACTTTAGAGAAATATTTCAGGAGCAACTTGTACATCTACTACGGAAAAATTTTACCTATTATAAGCACATTCGTGATATTGATAAACGTTCTGCTTATTATAACATTAATCAAAGGGAAGTTCCGAAAATCTACTCACGCCATTATGATTGCTATAGCAACAGCCGATAGTCTTACTGGATTTGTATCATTGCCATTCAATGTGTACATCTTTGGTCTGGATAAGAAAACCGATTATTTAACCAAGTCATGGTGTTATATCTATGAATACATGCAAAAATTCTTTCCAGAAATCCTACATGTATCATCTCTACACTTGACGGTGGGTCTTGCAATTGAACGTTTCATTGTTGTTGCGTTTCCACTAAAAGCCCATAGGAAATGTAAATTCAAATATGGAATAATATTCAGCATGATTATTTTTGTGGTTAGTATTTGTTGTCAGATTGACCTTTTTACTCTAGTTGAATTTGATCAGATTTCTTTACATCTGAAGCGGACCAACAAAACAATAAAGGGCTGTTTAAGGTCGCAGAAAGTTCGATCAGATTTGGAATATACATTGCGAATAGTATTTTTGGTATTTGTTCCTTGCTTGATACTTATAGTCTTTACCGTGCTACTTCTGCGAAGTTCAAAGAAAATTCAGCAATGGAGATTGGCACACTGTTTGAAATCCCAGGCTAGAAGACTGCAACGCATGGATCAGGCTGTTATTTTGATGATGATATTCATAGTAGTTACAGAAATCATCGTGCAGACTAGTATTATAATTAGCAGACTTTACGGGACAAGATTTACAACGTCTAATTTAGAACTTGTCGGGATTAGTTTCATAATCCTACAAATTACTTGCCCGATTAATTTCTCAATCCTCTGTTTTCTAAATTCACAGTTTCGTGATGTTTTTAAAAAGACATTCTGCCGAAGTGTTCAGAATGGATCGCTTATAAATTGTTGCCCGAATAAAAAGGCACCAGATACAATAACTAAGCAGGACAATGGCCAATCCGATGTTGGTATAAAGGACCTATGTTCTCAGCCGTGAGAAATAGTTCACTACGATTACACCCCACTTCTATTGTTATACTTCATATTTTTCTATTTCTGAAACATGTGTAAATTGAATAGATCTATTGTTACGAATAACAATGGATTTTGACCACAGTGTGTGACGAGCGGGGTTTCTGGAAACCCCTGCTTCTTCATCCCGAAAACAAATTCCATTGTTATTCATTACAATAGAAATTGATTATTTTTTAAATAGCATGAACATAAGAATTACTAATAGTGTTCACTACAAGTTGTTTCAAGATATTAAAAAAACATATTTTAGGAAATTCCAATTATAGCGAAAAAATATTAAGCATCTATTTTGAATAAAAAAAAATCCTTTAAGGGAAAGATAATTTGATTGATAGCGTTGAAAAACTAAATAAAATTGTTCGCCATTTGCGAGAATTTTTGTCTTCAAAAAACCATAACCTCCCCCCCCCTTTTCCCTTTTTGAAGTTAAAATGGTTGCTCCCTAAATACTCCTTTGCTTTAAGGTAATCTTTTTTATCCCAGTCATATGTCTCTTCTAAAGCATTGATCTTTAAAAAAAATCGGGGATTCTAACTCCCGGACCCCCCCCCCTTCTGGATTGCCCCAAAAAAAGGGAGTTCCTAAATATTCAATCTGTATTTTGGTATGTTGAGCGTGTCCGGTCGTCGGGTTTCTAATCCAGACACACCTATCCCTCATGAATGGCTGTTTATTCTCGAGAAGAAGGGGGGGGGCTTCTTTTTTTTTTATAAAGCCGTAACATAAAAAATACATTTATGATTACCTTCATTAAACTGATACAGGTAAGTACTTTGGGTTATAATATTGCCTTTGTCTTTAGTCTCTTCTACCAAATCCAACTCAAAATGTCGTTCGTCTTATACCCGTCCATATTGACAACTGCATACAAGGAGCATGATGTATTTTTTTTTAATAAGAATGCTGGAAACGGTCAACCTTGAACTGCTGATCCATATCAGCACCAGGATTTAACGGGAATATGCAAAACAGCAACTTTGACATTATTTTGTAAAATCTACTCACTTGTCAAAGTTTGAACGAACATAGCCAAAGTAAGGTTACTAGTGGGGTCTCATGTAAAAAAAATGTTTTTCTTATAAATCATGGTTTGATTTTGTCAATAAATATGCTATCCGTTCTTTTTCATTTAATAATCAATGTTAACAAATATAGGGTTTAGCATTGGGTGTAAGTTAGTTATACACCTCGGGATACGGCGTGTCTGGATAAAAAAAATCCAAATTGTACACAAGAAACTAAAATTAAAAATAATACAAGACTAACAAAGGCTAGAGGCTCCTGACTTGGGACAGGCGCAAAAATGCGGCGGGGTTAAACATGTTTATGAGATCTCAACCCTCCCCCTATACCTCTAGCCAATGTAGAAAAGTAAACGCATAACAATACGCACATTAAAATACAGTTCAAGAGAAGTCCGAGTCTGATGTCAGAAGATGTAACCAAAGAAAATAAACAAAATGACAATAATACATAAATAACAACAGACTACTAGCAGTTAACTGACATGCCAGCTCCAGACTTCAATTAAACTGATTGAAAGATTATGTCTTCATCATATGAATATCAGGCACAATTTAGTATCATACCATCATAACATATATGAGAAGAACATAACCCGTGTCATGCCAACAACTGGTTTTTAAATAAATGTGTTTAGTGCCGATGCAAAGACCCTATAAGTGAATCAATATTAACGCCAAAATATGCAATCTTTAATGACCTGACAACAGTATCGTAACTATATCCCTTCTTAATAAGTCTATTTAAAGGTTTTGTTAGCTTCAGAGGTGAATACTGACATTTTTGTGCTTTATAAAGAATATTTCCATAAAAAATTGGATGTGAAATACCTGAACGTATAAGAAGTCTGCATGTTGAGCTATATTTACGAATGATGTCATTATACCTATGATAAAATTTAGTAAATGTTTTGACTAGTTTGTGATATCGAAAACCCTGGTGTAATAATTGTTCAGTAATACATAAGTTTCTCTCGTTAAAATCTAAAACATTGTTCCATACACGAGCGAATCGTACAAATTGAGATATATAAACACCGTAAGATGGTGACAAGGGAACGTCACCATCTAAAAATGGATAATTAACGATAGGAAATAAAAAATCATCTCTTTTATCATATATTTTAGTATTAAGCTTTCCGTTAATGATATAGATATCAAGATCGAGGAAAGGGCAGTGGTCATTGTTAGTATTAGCTTTATTTAAAGTAAGTTCAACAGGATAAATTTCTTTAGTATACATACTGAAGTCGTCATTATTGAGAGCCAAAATATCATCCAAATATCTAAAAGTATTATTAAATTTGTGTTTCAGATGTTGTTTCGATTGGTCTTTGCTGATTTTTGTCATAAATTGTAACTCATAGCAAAACAAAAAAAGGTCCGCAATAAGTGGTGCACAGTTAGTTCCCATTGGAATTCCGATAACCTGACGCTATACGGAATCTCCAAAGCGAACAAAAATGTTATCTAGTAAAAATTCAAGGGCATATATAGTATCAAAGCATGTCCAATTGACATAGTTTTTTTGTTTATTGCTACTAAAAAATGACCAAAAAGAGTTTGAACATATATATTCACATTCTGACTTTTTAAATGCCCATTTAATTAGGTGTGTGAATTTTTTCTTAATGAGAATGTGAGGCAATGTGGTATATAGGGTAGAAAAATCAAAACTTTGAACAGATTCAAAATCACCAATATATGCATGTAATTTATCAAGTACTTCCAACGAGTTCTTGACACTCCAAAAGTAATTAATTCCACTATTTTCGAAGGCCTTATTTGAACAATTTATTATCAGGTTTTTGATTGTACCAAGTGTACTGGTAAGAAGAATAGACAATTTAGTAGTGGAACAATGGCTTGAAGACGAAATGTCTATATTTGACATATTTCTCACGGCAAATGAGAAACTAGGCAATTTTTACGTCAATCATTGAACGATGAAGAGGTCAAGTGACTTCTGTCTGATGGACATATACACATCTAAAAACAAAATATAGTTGACATATACATAATACTCATAGAGTAATTGCAAACTGACCTTATCTCAAAAACTTTTAAGTTGACAAGAATATTATATTATAACTATAATAAGGACAACTGCATATGCCCGATGGAAATATAAGAACGAAAATTGATTGTCGTATGTACATGTAGCACTTCTCTCCTCTGAAATATTCTAAAGCTTGTCACAGATAATAAACACAAATGTTGCTTTCACAGCCAGATTAGCATATCTCAATTGTTATTTAGCTATCGAAATCAATATAGCCGTGATGACCTTGTAGGTATAGTTCACTGAATCGCAGAAATGTACAATAAAAAATGTAATACTGTGGATTCATTATTATTCGTTATGTACCAATTTTCGTGGACTCCGTGGGTACGGGTGAATGTTCATCGATTTACAAATATTCTAAAAGTTTAAAAGTTTGTATGCAGTCATTTGCAAAACCATGAAATTAAATTATCTCTCTCCTCAATCAAAGAAAATTCTTACCCACGAAAATAAATCAATCCACAGTAACAAAAATACAGCAATCCAAGGTAAATTAAAAAAAGGGAAAGTTTATAAAACTGTTATAGCCAAACGCTTGGCTATGTCAACTAACGGAACGACTGGAAAACAACTGTCATAATCCTGACTTGGTACATGCATTTTCCGAAGAAAATGATGGGTTAAACCTAGTTTTACACCTAACTAAACCTTTCACCTGTATGACAGTTGACTATACTTGAATCCACTTGTTTGGATGGAGGACAAACATCATTAGTTTATTAACAAGGTTTCCATCATATCCATCATGGAATTATTGGAACTGCTGTCTTTATGTTTTATGTTTCGTAGTATAGTAATGCCTACTTTCATATAAGAATGAGACAATTATTGTTCCAGCCTACTAATTAACTGTTCATTAGTCTGCAAATCAATGAATAGGGCATTGCTATTCCGATATCCCACATACCTTCAAGTTAATCATACTGATATAATTAACATTCACAAGGTATTTATTTACCTGATCTGATAACACATATAGATCTTTGTAATGCTCGATTTCACACAATATCTAATGAATAGCATAAACGGTACCAATTTAAATGCACCAGATGCACCTTTCGACAATTAATGTCTCTTTAGTGGTGCTCGAGACCAAAATATTTAAAGATCCAAAGTCTAATACAAATGTTGAAGGGCGGATCAAATTAAAAAGGACCTAAAGTTTTAAGATAGCTATAAAACCAGGTTTAATCCACCATTTTCTACATAAGGAAATGCCTGCACCAAATCAGGAATATGACAGTTGTTTTCCATTGGTTTGATATGTTTGAGCTTTTGATTTTGCCATTTGTTAAGGGACTTTCCGTTTTAACTTTTCCTTGGAGTTCAATATTTTTGTTATTTTACTTTTTAGCCAAATCCGGACAAGGAATCAGAGCTTTTCACGAGGGAGATATATTCCTTACTTTAAAATAATTTCAAAAATTTTATAACAGCAAATATAATGACGCAAGGAAATATTGTTCTACAATTAATGTAATACTTTATTGGGAACTGCGACAACATATGGTTGCAATGACAAAATGGATGGTATAGGTATTCAAAATAGTCCTTCCCGTAGCTCGGTGAAGGTGATGAACATTTTCAACTCTACTCATAGACGTAAACACAGTTATGGTCATCGTCATTATACATCACCTCTCCTCTGCATGATGTCTCTATTAATGACCTTCTGCCATTTATACAAAAGCCGTTGGGTGTTTATCACATTTGCACGAAGCTTTATTCACTACCCTGTCAAAACTTCATTATCTGTACAGTTAATGTTGAAAACCACTGTAACAAATCCCCATTCAAACCAAAACAAACATACAGTTATCATCTCGGATATTGCCAGTCACAGACTTTTCAAAACAGTTCGCATTGGAAAAGATGAAAAGTAGAAAAGATCCTAAAACTTTCCTTTGACAACAAAGGTTTCGATGTCATCAACTTGGACAATGTCCTTCATTAAAAATTAGTTTACTCGAAAATTCCTCCCTATTTTAAAATTCAGTCTTCCCCTTCAATTTCTTATACCTATGCCAAACCAATTGCGACTAAAATTTTCAATTACAAACACGTGCTGTAAGCTCTCAATATTGACGACTACAAGTCTAAAACTCATGACTGCACCTGTGCTATATAGAAATAAGGAGATGTAGTATGATTGCCAATGAGACAACTATCCACCAAAATTCAAATGAATTGGATGTAAGCAATTATAGGCAACCGTAGTTTTCATTTCATATATAATCCGACTGGTAACAGTATTACTGGTGATCTAAACATTGGCAATTACACTTCTATGTGAAATGGGTTATCCAAAGACCCGAAATATCGTGAGCTTAAATCATCAATTGGAAACACAACATCAAAATAGTAAAGGATTCAGTCGAAGATTATGCCAGGCAATGGGATAAACGCGAGAAAGAAGACGTATGAATTACAGCTGTAAGGTCGTTGAAACAAATCCGAATTAAAACAACGGAATGGCCATGCTACATCAGTCTTCAAAGACCCAAATGTAGCAAAGCATCTGTCCTACCTCCATGTTAAATATGTTGTTGTCCCGTAGATAAAACCCCAAACAACATCATTTTTAGGTGTAAATCACGTTACATAAACTGCTTGATAAATGAAGTAGGTATTGACAATTCACATAAGTGTCCTTACAAACAACGTTATATTGCTGGGTTTTCCAAGTGCTCCACGAAACCTCTTTCTAAATTATAAACATCAATTTTATCAGCAATCAAAGCCAGGCTATAAAATTATTGTGAAACTACCTATTCTAGAGGTGGCGTGAATTAGATGTGGATACTAAAAAATATTTCGAAGATCTGGTAGAGTACATACAATCTAGGACTCTTTCATCTTGCAATAGTATTAAAAAATTTGACGTTTCTACACTTTATACAAGTATTTCTCATTCCAAACTAAAAGTAAAAATTGAAAGAATTGGTCCTGCTTTGTTTCATAAAAATATGGCTACAGTAGATACAAGAATATTTCCTTAGGGAGGGATACATCGTACTTTGTAAAAATCACACTGAAAAATAATTTTCTGAAACTGACAATATCACGATACTTGATTTCTTGATTGAAAACATATTTGTTACCTTTGGAGGACGTGTTTTTCAACAAACAATCGGCATTCCCATGAGAACCAACTGTACTCCTCTTCTTGCCGACTTGTTCTGTTATTCATATGAGGCTGACTTCGTGCAGGAGCTTCTTAGGAAGAATGAAAAACATCTAGTATTATCCTTTAACTTTGCATTCCGCTTTATAGATGATGTCATGTTCCCATCGAACTTTAATTAAAGGATACAACAGATACAGTTAAGTCTGGCTCATATCTTGACTTACATCTAAAAATTGACTATGAGGGTCGGTTGAGAACAAAACTTTATGACAAAAGAGATGATTTTAGCTTCCAAATTGTAAACTTTCCATTTCTAGGTAGCAACATTCCAGCAGTTGATACGATATTCCAGTGCTTTCGTTTTCTATCAAGATTTCCTTGGTGGAGGGTTGCGGCTCACAAAAGTTCCCAGTAGTGAAGTTGAAATCCTTCCTTCGAAAATTTTTAAGGATGCCATCACAAATTGGTTGACCGTTATGGAATATCTGTTTCACAGATGACGACGGATATGTTCCAATCCCGTCCTTCTTTCCTCCGAATGTGACCTACCGAATTAGACCTATCATCGGGTTTGTACTTACATGAGCAGCCCGACGGGTGCCACATGTAGAGCAGGATCTGATTACCTTTCCGAAAAAACCTGCGATGACCCGAGTTTTTGGTGGGGTTCGTGTTGAACAGTCTTTAGTCTTCTATGTTGTTTTTTGTAAACTGTAGTTTTCTTTGGTCTTTTTTACTTTCTTTGGCATGGCCTTGTCAGTTTATTTTCTAATTATGAGTTTGGATGTCCCTTTGATATCTTGTGCCTCTCTTTTATCAGTTATATATAGATTCTACTCCCTGCATAGAATTTAACACATGTGTTCTCCACTAGAAACAGTTTATTTTTTTTTCAAATTCAAAGTGAGAGAATTGCCGAATATTGAAAATATTTATAATTTAACTGTCGAGATTGGAGAAATCTCATAGTTACGCGATATTTGAGTCGGTGGTGGCATCTGTTTCTCTAATGATTTTTTACCATATTTTGGCACACTTTATCTTTTTTTTCAATAATCTGCAAATAGATAAGTTCTTTAGATGTGAAGTCATCAGCCATGGCCGCCTTTTTGTGACGTTACAATAGCAATTGAAAAGGAAAGCATGAACATTTATATTTTTATGATTTTTGACCAAAGGAAGATCAGAAATAAAACGAACCACACGTTAATTATAAAAAAAATAATCAACTGATCAGCGAAAGTATAAATCAGTTTAGAATTAGAATAATAAATTATATACTTTCTCTATTTATTGCAGTTAAGATATGATTTGTTATAAGGAGACTTAAACGATAGCAGAAAATTATATTTTTAATGCAAATTTTCATGCATAACTTGAAAATTCCACCAGTCTATTTTTACATTTATCTTTGATAGCTTAAGGCTGGCTAAATCAACCTAAATATGATGTCACAGTTTGGTGACTCTTGTCAAAGACCAAGTTCACCTTACAACGATTCTATAGATCAAATAAAGTTGAGCTATTTCTCAAAGTATCGAGAAGCTGATGTAAACACAAAAAGTCAATGTTGAATATAGAGCCATGAAAAGAGGCCAAGGTCATATGACTCCAGACCGATGGGCATGTACATGTTCACCCTGATAGCATTTTATAGATCAAATAAATTTGACCTTACACTCATACAATAACTGAAAAACAAACCTCATCATAAAAACTTATTGAACCATAAAAATTACAACTGCATATGTCAGCTAATGATGTGACACCATAGGTCATCTTTTAACAAAATATGGATTGTCTGGCTCTACTTTCCTCTTAAATATTCAGCTTAATACAATAAATCATAGCCAGATAATCACACCTATACATTATGTGAATTATGTCGCAGACGAGACAATAGAGGGCAATTGCTGTGCTCTGACTTCTAAATGCATAAAAAAAACAAGCCATCGTTGCTGGGTTTGTTTAATAATCAAATGGTCACCTACGTTTAAAAACTTCGTTTATGTAACTTATGACTTCTTTCGTTGAAAAACCATTCAATCATCCTCTTGACCGACACTTTTTTTTTTTATCAAAAACCATAATAGAAAGCATTAGCTCATCATTTGATTAACTGAAAATTTCAAACACACTAGCCAAAGATCCTGACCTCCAATATCTGATTTAGATATAGAGAAAGATTAAATCAAAGCATCGTATGAGCTGTGATACAGTCATTTTATTTTAACTAGTTCGAAATCTATTCTGATCTCATCTTCAATATTGTTTTCATAAAACCAACCCTTGTAAATAAAGGCAACAGTAGTATACCAGTGTTCAAAAGTCATAAATCGATTGAGAGAAAACAAATCCGGGTTACAAACTAAAACCGAGGGAAACACATCAACTAAAAGAGGAAAACAAAGGAACAACAGGAACACTGAAGTGCAACAAAAACAAACGCCAACATACATAGAAACGAACTATTGGTAACAACTGCCATATTCCTGACTTGGTACGGGACATTTTAAGAAAAAATGGTGGGTTGAACCTGGTGTTATGGCTAGCCAAACCTCCCGCTTATATGGCACTTACGTAACGAACATGCAATCTCGAACTTTATACAATTATTTTCACAATACCTGTCCAAACAATTTTCATGACAATGTACAATTAAAACATTCAAATCGGCCATCAAATCTTTGTCAATTTTGAATATCAATTAAGAAATCTAGGTACCAAAAAAAAACCTGAGGGAATCGCATTAACTCCAGAAAGAGCGAAGCCGGGTACGACGACAAGGTAAGCGGCTCCTACTATACATGCATCAATCACCCGTAATGCAAATTCCCACTTAGTCAAAGTGTCACAATTGGGAAAAGGAAAACATCGGTTAAATGACAAATCAGACGACTTTACTTGTATCAAAAAGATCTAAGACCGCGAAAACATGTCACTTATGAGTTGAGACACCGACACAATTAGTGATTGTGACCGTAAAATTCATGTAATGTCGATTCGGTCGTTCTTCCTCATAGCTCTATTGAAGCAGTTTATGTGTAAGGTACACATAAGTAAGTCTAATAAAAACTATGACTTGAAATAAAAGTCTTTGCCTCCCTACATTTACTTGTAAATGGTTACTTTAGGGAAAAGGAGGGGGAGGGGGGATATTTCTATGTTCAGACATTAATATACTTGTTACTGACTCATCTTAGAAATGTTTATTGATTTTTGATAAAAGTTATTTGTCACTGAAAATGAATGATTGAAGGTTAGCATAAGGTTATTTTCATCTATTAAGGTTTTTGCTCAAAATTGGAGAATTTCTCAATAATGCAAATTCTTTTAACATTTCAATTTTAGAAGGTATTTTTGTACATCATTTTTTCATTAATCAACGGAATGAGTGTAAAAAAATTGAAAATGCACAAAAAAAACCAACAAAATATTTAGTAACAAATTTGTATTTAGATTGGTGTCATTCTTCATTGAAAAAAATTATTTCCTGTATTTAAATAAACATGTCTTATTCTTGAAAAATCATTACAAATCCTTAATCCTACATCTTTTGCACATACTTTACAGAATGAATTGATATGGTGTATATGAAAAGTAATTAAAGGTAAGTAATTCTTAAAATCTATCATTTTGATAAATCACACAGCCTCGGTGGTCTCCTCTCACCTCAAGTGTGGAGGTCGTGTATAGTAAAGTGACAGGTCTTCCATGTGAACTTTCTTGTTAAAAGTCAAATTCAGCGTGTCAGAATATTTACTAAAGAACATTGTAAAACATTCATATTGCATTAAGATGCTCTCAATGAGTATTTAATTTGAAGCTGGCCGTTAAACAGCAATACGTCATCATTATGATATATATATATCATCCATCTAACCAACCAATGAGGTCAGGATTTGTGTATCAAACAGTAAACAGAGTTGTGCAATAAGGTGTATGTTCAATTATGTAATACAAGAGTAGGTATCAAATGTGGTCAATTAAGATTGACATTTAAGTGGAGGTCATTCCATTTAAAATTTCCACCTTTGAATGCATTTGTTTGAAAAGCATGACAGTTGTCAAGCATATTGGTAATGTATCAGTACGTACTCTTAATAAACAAATGACTATTGGTAATGTATCAGTACGTACTCTTAATAAACAAATGACTATTGGTAATGTATCAGTACGTACTCTTAATAAACAAATGACTATTGGTAATGTATCAGTACGTACTCTTAATAAACAAATGACTATTGGTAATGTATCAGTACCTACTCTTAATAAACAAATGACTATTGGTAATGTATCAGTACGTACTCTTAATAAACAAATGACTAACCAGCAAATACAAGAAAATAAGAACATACATTGTTCATACTTGAACTGATTCCTCTACAGATAATAATAGAAATTTTCACAGTTCATTAGTGCATATTAACAGACAAATAAAGTATGTTTAAGTATAATCTAGTGTGTATAGATATATAGTTATTCCTAACTATAAAAGTCTGACAGTTCGGACATGTTGATTTATTTGTTGATTTTATTTTGCTGATGGTTTTAGCTTTTTAAAGTTTCTCTTTATCAAATACACACATACACTTTTTTTTAGTGTTTGTGTAAAAGTCATCACTCATGGAAAATAACCACTATAAGGAGTCAATTGACAATTTTGGCCATGTCAACTCATTTATACTTATTGTTCTAAACATCTTTGATTATTACAATTTCTATCTATCATATTTTCTGCTAAAAATGCTAAAACTGAATAAAACCATCTTTCAAGGGCAACAACTCCTATAAGGGGTCAATAGATGATTTCAGCCATGTTTGACTTATTTGTAGATCTTAATGTTCTTGTCATTTTTGCTATTAATAGTTTATTTTATCTATAATCATGGTATCTGCAAAAATGGGCAAGTCATCTTTCAAAGGCCATAGTTCCTTGGCGAATTCGAGATCTTATTCTGCTGAACAGTTTTGCTTCGAACAATTTCTCTTTCTATTAAAGGTTTTGTATATTACGCCAAAATTAGGTAAAGACGTCTTTGAAGGGCAAAAACTCCTATAAGGAATCGGTTGACAATTACGGACATGTTGACTTATCAAAGATTATTTTGTTGTGAACATTTTTGCTATATATATTGTTGCTCTCTATCTATCACAGTTTCAGTAATAAAACTTAAAATGGGTAAAAATGGTCTTTCAGGGGCAATAACTATTTTAAGGAGTTAGTTGGCGATTTTGGCCTGTTGACTTGTCGTAGATCTTAGTATGCTAAACATCATTGCTAATTACAATTTCCCTCAATCTATCATGCATTATTGAATGTGTTAAAGCCATCTTACAAGGACAATAACTCCTATAAGAGGTCAATTGATTATTTCAGCTATGCTAACTTATTAGTAGATCTTATTTTGCTTAATATTTTTACTACTTAAAGATTTTCCTCTATTTTCTATAACTTCTTAAACAAAACTGCAAAATGGTAAAAATCATTCAAAGGCAATAAGTCCTATAGGGGTCAATTGACGATTTCTGTCATGTTGACTTCTGTGAAAATCTTATTGTTCAGGTCATTTTTAATGTTGAAAATATCTCTGTATCTGTTTTCAAAATAATAACTGTAAACTTCGAAAAAAAAAATTTCAATGCCAAAACTCAAGAATTGGTTAACTGATTTTCTGATAAATTCCAAATGAGATAGACCTTGACCTGTTAAACATTTATACCCATTGTCAGTTTTGTTTAACTGCTTTGATTTTTAGAGATATAACCCAAAACCGGAATTTTCTCCTATGTTTTATTTTTAGCAACAGCGACCTTGTTTGATGATGGATCAAATCCCTTGATACAATTTTAAAACTAGATTCTCTAAGGAACATTCAGGTAAAGTTGGTAACATTTGCAAAGTAGTTTCAGAGAAGATTTTTCTAAATGTTTACGACAATGGATGCCAAGTGATGCTAAAAAGCTCACATGGCCTTTAAACTAAAAAGCTAAAAGTGTGGGAATGCACTTTAATATCACTACGTAGCTTGTATCAAATTGTATTCAATTACTAACTCAAGCATATATGAAAGTATATATTTAAATTTTAGTAGATGTTCTTTTTTAATCAGTAGATGATTAAAATGGTACTTTAAACTTTCAAAAAAGTTAAAAAGGCCAAATAAACTACTAAGGTGAAGAGCATTGAGATCCCAAAATTCCAAAAGGTTTTGCCAAATATGTCTTTAATTCAGAATTCTACACCATCTTTAAAATCTGGGTGATACCTTTAGAACATTAACATTTTGAAACAAGGAACTTTCGTGACAGATTTTATTTTCCTTTTCTACTTTCAGAAATCTGAAACCAAAATATTTTGTCTGTTAACTGAATATAATGTCCTGGATAAGATTCTACAAGAATTACTGTACAGCAAGATAATGCACTGTTAGTATACAGATGGCTATCTTTTTCTTAAACAATAAATCACCATTTCTTTTTTGTTGAATTCAATGTAAAAAATCTATCTCAAAAACCAATCTTTACATCAGTTCTTTAATTGTCCCTTTAACCCCAATTAGTTTCTTATCTGATAAAATATATCGTAACTGAACAAAACAAATCGGAAACTTCATAAAGAATCTAAAGGAAAAAAAAACATCAAAATTGAACTTAAAGTACTTAAGAAGTTCCAACTTTTGTCTTTTGGACATTTTTACCATTTATATCACTGCCTATTTACGTGTAGTATTAAGTAAAAGGGTCAAAAGAACTTAAAGGAAGCCATGGCAAAATAAAAGAAGTAGTAATAAATAATATAAAAAGTATTTCTAAATATTTTATTCTGTATACACAGACAACAATAACAGCTAAAACAGATGAAGGAAAACATACTCCTGTTTATGACGAAAGAAAGTACATCAAATTTTATTACAAGTGTCTTATATCTCAATAAATATGTATTGCAGGAGTCCGAAACAAATTAATTCAGTTTTGATCTATATTCACATACAATCAACACTGCAATGCAGACAAATAGTTGCTGTAATTATTTACACTGCATTAAAGTATAAATACTACATGGATTCACTATTTATTCATTGGATACTAATTTTCATGGATTTCATGGGTACAGAGGAACCATGAATTTAAATGTTAAACGAATTTCAAATATCTATTGAAATGTATGCTGGCACTGGCAAAACTACAAAATCAAATATCAATGAATTTGCAAGTGTTCCCCAAAACACAAAAATTGATACCCACGAAAAATAAATGAATTCATAGTAGTATAAAAAGTGCAAAATCTGTTACATAGTTACACAAGTGAAAGTTGTTGACAGCTAATGCCCCTGTAATTACTAGCACACATAAATTCTGAATGTACAGTTATTCAGTGCAGTTTATCCAAAAAAATAAAGAAAGATTTGCACAAATGTGCAGATGAGAAAATTCAACTTAGGAATAAATAGAACCAACACTTAAAAAATTCTGGCCATTTTGCTCAAGTTTGTTTTTCATGATTCGAAAAGTTTACTGATCCTTAACCATATCAATACTTTTTAATTTATAATAAAACAATATTCATATTGTACAAAAACATTAAAAATCATGGCTCATACAACTGTAGGGGAAAGTGATGTCTCTCGTATAGTCTAACAGAAACAAGTAGTAAGATTTTAGTAGTTAAGTGATTTTAGGTCCTGACAACATGTGCTGGTTCACTTCTTAAGCTTAACTGTTTGGCAAGCACATAAACTAATTTAATCAAGCAAACTGTCCCCGTATCATGTTGACTTCATAAGTCCTTGCATTCTTCCCTGTATCAAAGTGTGTATGCATTACTGTAAATTCAGAAATTATTGTGAATAATGCGACTGGTTGAGTATTGCAATAATAAGAGCTCAAATTATGATATCAGATACATATATCTGTTTGTAGATTTTCTTAAAATGGCAATAGTTAATCTCACATGTTGTCCTTTCTATAAAAAATGTAATTATAAATGCACACAATAAGTTCTGAATTTACAGTATTCAATTATCAAACCAAAGACAGATCAACAACTGAGTATGATTTCCCAAAAACTAAATGTCTGTTAAACTGATAATGATTCATATGACACTCCTTCACTTTCTGGATTCTCTTTTTTGAGACGTAAATGGTCCAATGTATTTTGAAAATGTTTATTTATCTGTTCAGTTTCTTCATTGGCTTCTAAACTAGGTAATGTCTCTTTTATCTTAGTTATCAACTGGTTTAATACTTGAACTGTCACCTGAAAACAGAAAAGAAACAAGTTGTTTTATAGTTACAGAGTGTTGGCATGTGTAACCTTCTTTTCAAAATTGATTGGATTAACATTTGGTGGATATTTTATGATTGGCAACTGTCCCATATCTTCTAATATCCATGCCCAGTTTTATATCTTGTCTCATTTTTGTTAACAAGAATTTATAAACTCTCTTTGCCATCAGGTATATTTATGCAAGTATAAAAAATAATATTTATAAAGCATGCCAGAGGACTCTCAGGGAAGGAGTAAATTTTGCATTTCCATGAAAACAAGAATTCCTGATTACACAACTACTTTATATACTGACCTGTTTAATACTTACTGTGATAGTTAATAAGGGTTATTACTTTGTCGACTTTACTTATGTTCTATCATACTAAATGAGGTCATTTAGGTATGTTGACTGGAACATCAGATGTTATTTTAAAACAACACACAGTATACACACATTGTGGTCAAGTTTCTTTCCAAGTCACCAAGTAGTTTTATGAAGGAACTTCTTTCCAAAGATATTAAAGTTTGAATGCTGGAATTGCACACAATGAGTTGGGAAAACATCATAATAGCTCTTTGGGCCAGGTGGAATAAATAATCTTGCTCATTCCCAAGTTAACTAGCCTACAGGTCTTGTTGTGCAAATATGCTAATACTAAATAAAAAATAAGCATTCTAAATTGTATTGTTATAAATTAGACTTAGTTTTCCTCTTATCATTTCACATTGCAATGTCAGAGCTTTTTAACACCTACTATAAGGTACGGGTTTTGTTCATGTTTGAAGCAGTACCGTGACCTATAGTTGCTAACGTTGATGTGATATGGACTCTGGTGGATAGTTGTCTCACAGGCAATCATACCACATTTACTTATTTTTATATTCTTCTAAACAGGATAGTATACAGCATGTAAGATTTCTGGATTCCATTAGACATAATCTATGAATTTGTGTTAACTACCATTGCGAGCTAGATTGACATACCCAACAACAAAATTTTCCAAAAGCTTTAATTGTTAGACTCTCACCTGATCACAGCCTTTCTCATAGTAGTAAATATAATGATTGAGTAATTCCACAAAAAGTTGAACTTGTACAGAACTATCCATACACTGGTTTGCTATCTTAACACCTTTCTTTAAACAATCTGTTACACGTTTACCATCCTTCATCTAAAAATAAATAAGAATAAAATTTGAAACATTTAATTCACGTAATAATGTTTAATTTCTTTAAAATTGCATTAACTGTATTTAAGGCTATGAAATGACACAAGTTGGTGAAGTGACCTAATTTCTGTCAGCAATCATATCTCATTCAATCTCATACCAGAGGCAGAAGTCTTTAATCTGTTTAACCTTACAGTGTTCCAGCTAGGATTTCAAAAGGGCAGGGAGCCAATCATGAAAAGGGCACTTTGGCACGATGATTGATATTTCAAAAAGAGCATGTCAAACATTGTCTTATGTTTACTGCAGGGGTTTCAGTGAGGAGTTTTGAGGGGGTTTAGTAACTTTTACTCTAGATGAAAATCAACCTTATTTTGGGTAACAGTATTAAAGGGACCATGCAAGGACGTATATTACTAGCTCAGTCTTCCCTAGAACATTTTTGATGCATGGTAGGTCTAAGGTTAAGTTGCTATGCAGAGCGCAGCGGCGTTTTGTAGAATTCTTTTTATTTCATTAGTGAAATGAATTGTGCATGCCAGTTAAAATACTACACTAGATCTGCAATACAGTCAGGAACAATACCTTACATTTTCTCTGGGGGCCAACCTGGATCCCAAAACTTTTTTCCAAGGGCCCAGTAGAAATTTTAAGGCCCTACCAGGGTATTTTTACTACAGGTACATACTTATTAATAGTCTTGAATGTTCTTAAAAAGGCAACAATATATGTTTGAAATGCCTAATACACGTAGCCCAGTGTTTCTGATTATGATACAAATAATAAATGAATTATAATAAACCACATTGAGTTTTTCAGAATTAAAATCCATTTAACCATGTCTTTTCAGACTGTTAAACTTATATTTGTAATATTATATATAAAAAATCCCCCCCCCCACTTTTCCGTTTTACACACCCCTAGATGTAGAGTATTAAAGTATTATCAGTTTCACCCCAAGAAAGTATTCATTTTTAATGAAATAATCTTAGCAGTTATTGCGAACCCAATGAAAGTTTTCCACAGTGCCATCTCTATCTTGACCAGGTATTTAAACTTTTGTAAGTTCACCTGTTCTATTGAATGAATACAATAGCTATTTTTCTGTGTGTAGTTTATTCACTGGGACCTGAGTAAAAAAAAATTCTTATATATAGACAAAAATACTTTTTTTATACTCATTAACTGCGTGTGATGATGTATTTATTCAATATTAATAATATATTTTCATTCAGTTTAATATAAACATATATAACATCGCATGCAGTTTTGAGTATAAAACATGTATTTTCCTCTATTTACAAGATGTTTTTTTTACTCAGGTAAATTAATCAATGAGTGATAGATTTCTCTTAGAAGAAATTTAAAGGTCCCAGAGAAAAAACTACATGGAGAACAATAGCTATTGTATTCATTCAATAGGACAGGTGAACTTGCAAAAGTTTAAATACCTGGTCAAGATAGAGATGGCACTGTGGAAAACTTTCATTGGGTTCGCAATAATCAATATGAAAATATTACTGTCTATAAATAACAATGAAATGTAACTGTTTCTTGTTAAAGGGGCTTTCCGAATTTTCCCGCCAAAAAAGCACATGGCTTTCAACAAATGTAAACAAAGCAGTCAATTTGTGATCATGGATTACAGCTTTAATTAATTTAATTTGGATATAGATATTCAATGACAGGTACAGTCAAGCATTGTTTTTACTTTCTTCTGGATTAAAACTAGTTTAACAGATCAATTTAAAAAAAAAAATCTTTGACATATTAACAACAGACGATCTATGGATACATCAAACGCAAATTGTCATCTTTTGAGAAATATTGAAATTGAAATGCTCACTGACCGAATTTAATGAGAAAAATTATTACAATGGTCAATTATGAAGTTTAATTAACGGATTAATGACCCATCCGATGTTGATAAGAGGATTATCTGTATTCACAACTTATTAGGTTCACCACTTATTACACCTGCTGTAAATGTTAATTAGCTGAGGGTCATAAACTTGTCAGAAATATGAAGACAGGTAGAATAATTGTATTTTCATCAAAATATTACAGCAATAAAGGCATGGACATACGAAAAAGGGCAGACAGCGTCTTAAAAAGGGCACAGGGCGTCAGAAAAAGGGCACAGGGCGGCACTAGGTAAAGGGCGGGCGGACCGCCCTGTGAAAACGACCTAGCTGGAACACTGCCTTAGTCATAAGACCATGTCTAGATCTTGAACACCAGAAGATTCACTTCCTCACAATATACTATTCTTCTTTTTTGGAATAAAGGATAAGGGCTTTTATATAAAGCTTTAACTGTTGTGACTTAATCCTCTGTTTTGCTTATTTATTAGCATCCAGACATTTTCATATTATCTGTGATTGTGTTTTGAAATTTCATAACATTATATACTTTTGAATTCACATTTCAAATTTTATCTAAGTTTTGCAATCTTTCACAAATAAAAAAATTCTCAGTTAGACCTTATAATACAATGAAGAATCCTAAACCATGAAATTAAATGTATCTCAAGTATAAACAGTAAAGTCTGTCTGGACCAATCCAATTTTGAACTTAAAAATATGGTTCAGAATTAATCAATGTTAAGTTACTCAAGTTACATCATTAATGAATATTCATCATATGAACAGATGCAACAGTTAAACAGCTTTCTGTTTTCAACAGAGTAGACCTTTGTTTTTGATTGAAAGTATCTCTTCTTTCCTTTTGATTGGACGCTCCTAATTTCTATTTGATTAAACATACCTCCCCTTCTGATGCAGCAGACTCCCCTGACCAGAACAAATGTGAACACGTTGACACACCCCTGCATTGGTCTGGTTTCTTTAGAAGTTTAGACGCAGCTAAAGCACACTGTGTCCGCAGAGGTTCGTGGTTCTCCTCACCAAAACATGACATTTGTTCTAAAGTTCCTATTATTAATGAAATAGCTGCCAACTGAGCTTTACTGTCACTTATTTCATCTTCATATAAAGAGAAAGCCTGAAAATCCAGAAATTTATATAATACTTTGTGTGAAATTCAGTAAGCAGAAAATTAAAGACCTCCATACTTTTAGTAAGATCATGAACTTTTACCTGGGGAAATAATTTTTTTGTTAGTATTGTAAACAACAAATATATTTGTTATGACTTTACAACTACAACTTTCACTTAACCAGCACAAAGATTTGATATGGATATTTGTTTTTCTGTAGAATATTAAAACTGCAAAAGTGTTCTTTCATTTAACACAAATATACATATTCCACCATTGAAACATTTTTCTGCTACAAGTTGTTATATTTTTTAAATAAAGCATAATTGCTATATTCTCCACATCCTCACTACGGTAATGTTTTAAAAAAAAAAACAAAGCAATTCAACATTATAATTGATTTCAACCACTGCTGATTTGAGAACAAACAAACCATACATAATTTATCAGAAAATAAACACAAGGTTGGGAAAATGTAGAAGTCTGCAGGGAATCAGAAAACATACTACTCTTTTTTGATTGAGATTAAAATATTATTTTTTCTATAATATCAAGCGTTCTCTGTAGTATTGCCTTTTTTCAATCAATTAATCAATTAATCAATCAATCATATTTCTGTAGCATATAAACTAAACTTTCAAAGAGATCATTAATTTGCCTGTGACATTAAATCATAAGCAGCAATTTCAAGATTTTTCATGGCTTCATTAATTTACTTGTGACCTAGATTTATAAGCAACAGTTTCATATTTTTCAATGCATCATTAATTTACCTGTGACATAAATTCATAAGCAACAGTTTCATGATTTTCAAATGCTACTTGTCCAGCTGCCATGGCACCTTGTAAATAAAGCCGTAATGGAATCTCTGCCATTTCTGCTTTTATCAGAGCTCCTATTGTTTGGTGACAAAAGGAAAATATTTTCTGACATTTCTTTTCCCAGTTTTCATCCTGAAATCAAATTGAAAAGAAAATTCCAAATTTCTACTAAAATTCATATTGAAAAGAAAAGTCAAATGACCTAAATAATGTATATATATATCGAAATTTCTTCCATCAGAATATAGATGCAGAATGTAAAAGAAAACAAAAATCTTGTTTCAAACAAACTGTTCACAGTTAATATATCAAAATTAAATGTTTCATGTGTTTAAAATATAATTAACACACATGAACATTTTAATATATTAACCGTGACCAGTTTGTTTGAAACAATATTTTTGTTTTCTTTTATTTAATCAACACAGTTGTTGTCATTTTTACAAATATTTGAATCTTTAGACTGGCAGTTTAATAACTTTATTATACTCAATTTGTATATATATAGAGTGACGTGAATAAAGCGTGAATTCAATATACAATGATACATTTTTATCTTAATTATATATTTTCAAGAATTGAAGTTGAGTGTCCTTTTGTCAATTGTTTTTCAAATTTACACCATTTATACAAAGTTTCCAGATTTTAGTGAGTTTTAGCAATAACTGTCATCAGGTATGCACAAGACAAGTGTGGAAAATTATTAATTTATTTTAGTACATGTATTTAGTATTGACCTTTAACTTTTTTTATTCTAATTCAATTGAATGGAAATGAATGAATAAGATGATCTGTTCTTAAAAAAGAAAGCAAAAGGTCAGTCTACATGACATTCCTATGATGATACTTCGGGTCATTCTGCAAAATTTGGTAAATGAATGTTAAATAATCTTTTTATGAAACTTTTAAATTAAAAAGAGGCAACAGTAGTTTACTGATGTTCAAATCTCGTATATATCCACTAAGAAGATAGTAATCATGGTAAAATAAATGGAGAATGTGTCCATGGGACACAGATGATGGGGCCCCCATTTGCATATAACGTTATAAAGGGACATAACTCAAGAACAGTAAAAGTGACACAGCCCAAATTCAAACTTGATCTGTGTTTTGTATTAATAAGCATTCTGTATCAATTTTATAGCATTTGGTTGAGGCAAACTAAAGTTAGAGAATGGAAACTAAATTTGGAACGTAGGGACATACATACGGACAAGGGTAACACTTAATGCCCCCTCCACCGCAGCAGGGGCATAAAAACAAAAAAAATGAGGGAATCGCATGAACTTCATAAGATTTTTAATGAAGCTGACTAAATATCATATGTATATGCCATTTTTGTCAGGAATAAAGAATTCTGTTCTTGATGAAGTATTGAATGTTGATTCAAATAAAATACCTCTTCTTGGATCTCTCTGTACTTCGTAGAAAGTCTGTATGCAGAAAATACTATTGGAGGTAATGTAAACTTTATTCTTTTGTCTCCACCATTACCAAAATGTTTCCGTGCTGTATTTAAAATCTGCAAAGAAATAAATAAAGTTAGCTATATCAGGCAAACTCTTCTGTCAAAGTAAGTTGATCCTCATTGTGTAAGAGTTGTTGATCCATTAATACATACATGGTACTCAGGGACAGAACTTTGAAAATGTGGTTACCATATATAGAGGTTATTTTAGAATTTCTCTTACATTTTCACTGTAAAAAATCTCCACCATAGTTGAGATTTTGAAGTGCCTTCCCAGCTTCCAATGTATGTTTTCATGGAACAGCCTTGAACAGGTTTCTAATTGAAATTTTTAGAGTTTATAAAATGCAGCAAAATGTTATTACAATTTAGAAAATTGATATAGAATCTATGTGAAGGACAGATAACTCTAAAAAACTAATTTCAGACAGAAAGAAAATGAGTCTACCAATATATTCTATATAAACTGCAAAGAAATATTGCTGCATTCAGTGACATTTCTTCTATAAACATTTCTTACTAGATATTGCTGATTCAGATCTTCTGCTTCTAACAAGTGAATAAATCTTCCCATGATTCCCTGTTCTTCTGCAAAGTCTTCTGGGTCATCTGCTTCCTCTGGTTGATCTGATTGGTCCTGGACTAGAACACTAACAATTCCTAAGATGGAATCAACCTATCAAATACAACAAATAAAAGATGCTAACTGAAAAGTGATAATCCCTCTTTTATATCGTTTTGTGATGATTATGGCAGTATGATGTCCAGGGGTTAGTGTTAAGTTAGATGCATATTCCTGAATAGAAAATGCTTTATACTAGACAGACATGCTGAGTAAGATTTTCAAAATGCTAGTTCACAAGGTTACTGTCCACAGGAAGACAATGTCATCTTTCCAGGACACAGAACTCTTGACTCTGGACTGACCAGTTTTTGCTTTTACTTCCTAATACATATATTTTCAATGAATCAAGACAGTACATTTTGGAGTTTTTTGGCCCTGCAATTTTTTTGCAAGAGAAAAAGATGCACACAAATAATACATCCTATGTGATTATCTATCTGGGGCAAGGGTTTTGCTTTATACCATTTCTTATTATGCATCAGTCAAACAGTAAAGATGTGAGGCAATTTTACTATTTTCGTAAAGTTATTATTATTTCATGGCTGTAAAACCCATTCTAAAAACATATTTTAACCAAAACTGATATGTTTTTTTCAAAGTACATAGATTTAACATATAATTCTACAAATTAGAAAAACTGATTAAAATTGAATTGCATTGATGTTAAGACTTATTTAAACTATACTACACCTTGGTTTTCAATTCGATACTTGAAAACACAATCTTAATTTGCATGAATTATCAAAAATATACAAATATATATTAAGATGTAATAATATTTTACTTTTACTGTACAAAATACTGATAGAACTTTTCAATTTTCTTATATATTTATATTCAACTACGTTTACTAACTATCCCTGCAAAGTTTCAGATTACACTTCCAAGTAATAATTGAATGATTACACATTTATTGAAAGAAATATCAAAGAAGATCATTTTGTAAGGCTCAGTTAATCCAATATGCTATATGAACTCGGTTTGCAAAGATTGGGTTAAAACATGAAAATGCATACTATATAAGGTGTTAAATGCTGCATGTAAATGTTTTACCTGTTCTTGACTTGGTATGAGGGTTTCGTTTTCCAAAGCATTATTTATAATATAACAACTCATGATCTTCCTGCTCTGGTAGTCAAAGTACTCAAACATTGGTCCAAAATGTTGTAACTGTAAAACTGTTAGTATATTGTTATAGGTATCCACTGGAATCTTCATCAGTCTTATTAACTCCTTAGATACTGGACTGCCATGCTCTAAACTAAGAAACAAAATAAATAATTAGTATTATAAGTCAACAATATCCAAAGCCATATGTCATTTAATAAATTCTGAAAAGTGTTACTGAATATAATGAGATATACAGTGTGAATAAAATGAGATATATACAGCTATATAAGAGAATAAGTTGTTGTCCTGTTGAAACTTATCCTTACTTTTTCGATAATTTATAAATAAGTTTATTACATTTCCTTCTTTAACTAACACACATGTTTTCTAATTATTAACGTTTTTCTTTAATTATATGATGGTCTACCTTCAAGGACCAAAACTCTCACATATAAAACTGAAAAGTGTCATATTTTTATACTTTTGATTCATAACTAATTGCATATTTTATTAAAGTATCAGCTTGAAATAATAATTGATTTCAGTTTATTCCATTTTTCTAGAAATTTGTCACCTTTTTCTACCTTATTTTATGGTTTTATATGTGGTGCCACTCCTTGCCCATTGAAGAATTTAAGATTTTTAGGGCCAAAATTGAGAGCTAGTGAATCAACTCCTTTGTTAAATAAGTATGATTCATTTTCAAAAGCTAAGAGTTAATTTTTCATATTGAATTTTAAAACACTATTTGATGTAGTTATAGTAATCATATATTTTGTCCAGGAATTAAACAATTTTCACATTAAAATGTTAAATATACTTCTGTCAAAAAATGCTTTTATACCAGCATATGTAGGTGTAAACAAACACATAAAGGCCTTCCAATGATGGAATATTTTTTTAAAAGTTAATATGATTGTTTCTGGACTGACCAATTGCAATGATATTGATCTCTATATTCATATTCATTTCCAATTTTGTTTTCAGTTGGTATACTCTTTTGTTCTTAGGTTTATCAAAGATATATTTGACTGATTATCAATCTAAACCTACTGATCAAGATTTAGTCTGTTAAATATCTCCTCTGTTGTTTCTAAGACTTTATCTACATATTCCACTTTATCAGGGTAACACTTCAGAGCTAAGTTGATCAGAGCTACTTGTAAAGAAACAATATCTTCTGGTGGCATATCTGGTCTATTCTAAAACAAAGAGAACAAAGTCGTTAACATTTTTTTCAAAAAGAGATGTAGTTTTTTATAAGGTCAGATAATTTTATATATAGTAAATAAAAGAATAAAAGAATAATATCTGTATTTATTATCACAATTTTCTGACCACTAGTCACATTTTATGATCACAGTTGCAAAACCTCTGACCAGTTATTCTCAAGGTCATTTTATTCATTCTATTACCTTTTGCTTACACTGTATGTACATTTTGTATATTAAACACAAATCTTGAATATATATTAACCAAAGATTTTGATTAATTTTAATCTACTGTTAACCAACTAATTTTCATAGATATCTCTTTTCAAGGATACTTGTTTTGGCATTTAGTATTTGCTATCCCACTTCCAAGCTATCTTTTTTTGAAATTTTGTGACTTTGTTAATGTATTAAGAAAAGAGAAGTTCAATGTTTTACGTATTTGCGACGATTTATATTCATGTTGTATTTTTTTCATGAAAGTAAAGTCAATAAATTGCTCACTTAATTAGTTTGTTTACAGTATTAACACTTTTTTAGACTCGGGGCAATTTACAGCCTGATATATTATATTGACATCTGTTAATTATAGAAGACAGTAGGTATGTTGACATAGATGTTTTTGTGTTGATGACTTGCTGTCTCAATGAAGTATACCCCACATTTCCTTTTACTCATACTTGTTGTCTAGATGCTGTTAATTTAGGGTATCAATATGCAGAAAACCTGGTAATTTAAATATGTGTCAAAATAAAAATAAGTAATGAGCAGCCATGTAGTGGATTGATTAAGTTACTTCTTGATTAAATGACCAAACAAACCTGAATAACTTGTGCAATCTGTTGGGAAAATATATCAAACAATTGTATTTCTGGTGGAATACCAGTTCCTTCTTCATTCTGTGCAAACTGTGCTAACCTGTAAGATACACAAAATAGTTAATGTTGTCATTACATTTTAAAATATAAAAGAAATAATACTGGTACAAATGTTAATACATATATATATATATATTTCTCTAATTCTTCGTCAATTTATCCCTTTCTGCACCCATTGTATAAAAAAATTTAATCAACGTGTGGTTCGTTTGATCTCAGTCCTTCATTGGTTAAAATCCGATTATGATGTCAAATTTTCTTGATTTCCTCTAAAATTCCTATTGTGATGGCATGAAAAAAGGCGACCATGCCTGATGACGTCACATAGAAAGAACACATCTTTTTGCAGATCATTCGAAAAGAAGGAATAAATTTGCCTGCGTATTGTTTGAAAATCATTAGAGAAACAGATTCCACCACCAAATCTCGTGTAATACGATATTTATCCACTCTCGACAGTTAAATTTTAAATATTTAAAACGCTCGGCGAGTCTCGCGTTATAAATTTGAAAATTTAACTGTCTCGAGTGGATAAATATCGTATCACACTCGATGCAGTGGTAGAATCTATATATATATATATATATAAAATGACTGAATAATAGCCAACGATAAATCTTACGGGGCGATGGATCATATAAATATGATACAGTACACTACAAAATATAATATATAACCAGTCTAAAAGGGTACAACATCACCAAAAAATGACAATAAACGAACAAATGTAACTATAAATATTTCGGATAACAGATATCCTTCATCAATATGAGCACGATGTAAAATGAATCAGATAAATCTATTCTGAAAAAAAAGTGAAACAGTTTCACCCGAACATCATATGTAGAGACGCTAATAAATTTTTAAAATTTCCAAAAAACGACTCAAAGACATGCCTAAAATGAAAATAGTAATTATAGATATGAACTGGCACAACTTTAAAATTCCAAAATGACGTCAGTTAAGATGTTACAACAGCTGCTTATAAATACATTCCCAAAAGAACAGCACTGATTGATATAAGCTGGTAAAATATGACAAACAGAGGCTGCGTATTTATCATTCCAAATAAATAGCAGTTTTATAATGAAAAGAAAAAATAATAGTAAATTTGGGCTAAGGTTAAAAGTTGGACGTGGATGCGTACTTGTATATCCCTACCAAATGAAAAGAACCCTGGTATTTAAACTAGTAAAATTCCAAAAGAATCCTTAAAACTGTAAGAGTCAAGTAAAGATGCCGGAGTAACTAGAAACAAATGATGTCAGGAAAATGAGTGATGGTAGGGAAAATGAGTGACTTATTCTATGTTTTTTCATTTATGCCCTCTGGGGAAACTGTCCTTAGCTTTCTTATCCAAAACCTTTCCCGAGCAAGTCTTTCGGCCCTTGACCAACCCTCGTTGTGGTCTATGATTGTGATTGTAAGGTTTTTGAGATCAGCTTGGGCGTGCCCAGGTGATCTCAAATGACGACTTACAGGGAGGTTGGGCTTGCAGGTGTAGTCACTTCGATGACCATTCATGCGTTTGTTGAAAGGCTGTTCTGTCTCGCCAATATACTGCATGCCACATCGACACTGAAGAAGGTATACAACATTCTGTGTTTTGCAAGTTACATTACAAAATATAGTGTACACAGACCCAGTGGAGTGGCAAGTAAATGTTTGAGTATTCAGTATTTGTTGGCAAGTCAGACATCGTCTGTTACCACACGACTTGCACCATCCTGCAGTTGAACAGCTTTTATGAGGGGGGGACGTCAGCTCTCACAAATAAGTCTTTCAGACTTGCTGGTCTCCGAAAAGCTAAGACAGGAGGATTGGGAAAGATCTTGGATAATTTTGGGTGATTGGCAATAGTTTGCCAATTGGCACGGATCAAACGTGAAAGGTTAGTGAAGGCGGGATTGTATGTTAAAACAAACGGAACTATTTTGTTGCGCCTCTTCTGTTTGTACTGTAATAGGTCATTGCGGCTGTTGTTATTAGCACGCGCAAATCCCTTATCTATGTCCAATTTCTTATAACCTCGTTTGGTCAAAAAACCGCTAAGTTCCTCTAACCTTTTAGTGACAGCCTCCTCAGAGGAGCAAATCCGCTTTACTCTGAGAGCTTGACTGTACGGGATACTTTTTGTACAGTGTTTGGGGTGACATATATAGTGTAAACTTAATACGATAAATCATTATAAATTTTTATTTAAACTAGATATGGACGATGCCCCCTCTGCTTTGCCATATGCATGAGTATACATGTAGTTCCACATACTTTAGATTTGACAAACAGTGATGTTGAAGTATAACTTGTACAACTTGAAATTGTTGCGCTGTCTGTAAGACACAAATGATGCCTCCTCCTCACCATAAGAAATTATAAATTTAACACTATGTATGATCTATCTTTATTTTTGTTCTGATTGTCTACACTTGCAGGATTTAATGTTCAGCCAAAAGGTTTCAACTTTCCAGTTTTAGTAATCACCGTCCAAGTTCACTTTCTATTTCAAGTGATCAAGAAGTTCAACTTACCGGTATTGATAAAATATTTGACAATACTAAAAATCTTATCTATTGAATCAGGGACATTAAACTGTAGTAGTACAACCCATGTTTTCGATAATATAGCAAGTGAGAATGAAATGAAGTCTATCTGCCGGTTTTTGCGAATATCAACCCACCCCCTCTTTTTTGACATTTAGTACCAAAAAAAGTCCAAATACCTGGCATTTTGAGAATATTTGGAAAAAATAAAAATCCTGTGGACATGCACACCTCTATCATGTATACAAATAACCTACAAAATATCAAAGCTGTACCTTAAAAACTGTGGGAAGAGATAGCTGGACAAACCATGTATTTAATTCGGACAGGGGTAAATAAATATGTCCCCAGACATTTTGTCTCAGGGGCACAAAAAATACTTTTAGATGTGACATATCATTATTTCAATAGAAATATAAAAGTCTTTAGCATCGACTTATTTTGTTTTTGTTCTTTGACGCTTCTAAGAGGTGTATCAAGATTCTACCTTTACAGAGCACTTGATTCAACCTGTTTTTGGATGCTGCATCCTTCTATTTCAGTCAACTTAGACCACTGTAACTAGACTGTCTTGCACAGCAACAGATCTTTGGCTATTTTAGCCATAACAATATACACTATACAGTTAAACCAGTCTAAACTTAATTCTGCATACAACTGAAATTCGATATGAGGACACATAATGAATATTCATTCAATATGTGTAAACAAAGCTGTATCAATCAAGCACAACTGTCAGTTCAAAAGGTGTTCATTTTAGACAAATGTCACTAGACTACAATTATCTTTTATGTCTCTACATAACTTACCTGTCAATAAGAGATATAATGATATTTTTCACGTTGACACTTTCATGTAATTCTGCACATGCTCTTAAGAATGAATTTAAGGTCTGTAGGTGGAAGTCATCTGGAAATACCTAATAAAAATATAAAGATAATTAAGAAATGAAGTAGTCACTGATTTAGTTTATTTCACTTATATTTGAACTATTAAAGAAATAATCAAGTTGTTCATGTTGTTGTCACTTTACATTGTAAAAGTTTTTTAAATCAATGAAAGGCCATGACCATAAACCTAGAAATCCTAAACATTAGATTTGAAGTTGAGATTACCTGTATTATACATTCCATGAGATATTCCTGGGCAATAGGATCTCTACAACTGACAGCTTGTTCTAATACACCAGGTAATACAACCTAAAAATGAAATCAGCAATAAAAACTTGATCAATACATAATGTGAACTCTATTTTTTAAGTTAATATTCAAAACTCTTTCATTCACAATACAAGTTCAGTAAAAATCAACTTATTTTTGTCACTGTTTCATATCATGAATGCAGCAATTTTTCAGTTGAACCAAGATAATACTTAATCATTGTAAATAATGTATTAACCTTATTGGTACTTTTTTAGTCATTTAAAAATAGTTCACTTTTAATATTTTCTTCTATTGTCAAATATACCAACCTTTTTGTACTTATCGATATCAATACACTCAAGTTGACTAAGTCTGACCAAGTTTGTTCCTACTAAGATTCTGAGCTCACGTCTTTCCTGTTCTCGTTTGACCTTGTCCCTTGAATGACCTTGATGTTGCATACGGACCCAAAGTTTGTTCATTTCAGAGAAATTCAGCAATATGAAGTCTATAGAATCCATAACTGTTCCAGTTTCATTATCTTTTCTGTTAAAAAGAGGATAATTTTTTTTTGTAGACAACATGGAAATAAATTGAAAATTTACAATGTTAACCTTGCCTTTTTGAACTTTTATATTGCTAAAGAGACAACAAGATCAATATTTAAGAACACCTAGTTTGGTAAACTTTTGATATTCATCACTAACTATTACATATTTCTCATAATGGAACATACATGAGGGTAATTAAAAGATAAATAATTTGCTAACAGCTCCTATGAATACTATCATTCATTGACATATTACATGTTTAACCAAGCTACATTTTGTATTTTCTGTCCCAAGTTAGGAGCCTGTAATTCAGTGGTTGTCATTGGTTGCTGTCTTTCATAATTTTTGTTTGTTTATTGTTTTGTACATTAATCAGGATGTTGTTTTGTAGTTTAACTTTTTGTCATGTCAGGATCTTTTATAGCTTACTACATGCTAAATGGATTATCTCATTGCTGAAGTCTCTAGAGTGACCTATAGTTGCTTAGATATATGTCATTTGGTCTCTAGTGGAGAGTTGTTTCATTGGCAATCATACCACATCTTCTTAATTCTATATATGATAATTTTTCGCCATATCTTTTTAATGCATAAAACAGTAAAAGGTCTTTTTACCGGATTAGCCATGTAATGGGCCATTACAACTTATGTGAAGAGAAACCAATAAAACAAGAAGGATACTTTTAACTTACCCTGCTGATTCTTCCTCAACATCAGGTAAGACATTTTTTGTGCACTGTAATAAATAATTTCTGAGAAAGAGGCCCCTAAGGGGGTGTTGCACACCACGACACATTTCAACCAGATCTTTTAAAATGTCTTTCCGTGATAATTCATTGGATTTAATGTATACAACTCCAACAGTTATTAACAAATATCTGAAAATGAAACAAAAAAGTCATCAGACAGGTTCTCAGCTATATCTCTGCTCCATTAGTCTTTATTTCCTTTTATTTTTATAGCCATTGGGTCTTTGAAAATTTACCATGTCAGATTTTGAAGCATTCTGGGTATTTTTCAAATGAATTCACTAAAATTTTGTGGTTTGTTAACAATATCCAAAACACTGAATAGTGTACCAATGCTTTTTTTTATTTTTGGGTACAAATTACCCATAGTCCTTCATACTCTAAATGCCAAATTACAAACAGATAGATTTCAATCTCTACAAATACAATGCAGTGTTTTCCCCTAGAATATTAATGCATGATAAAGCCTCAAATTATTTATTTAACCCCCATCCTTCTAAATTCATGACCACCATGATCTTTTCAGTCAATATCCCATCCTTCAAAATATTTCTAGGGAAAAAAACTGCAAAGGCTAATTTAAAAACAAGAATGTGTCCATAGTAAACGGATGCCCCACTCGCACTATCATTTTCTATGTTCAGTGGACTGTGAAATTGGGATCAAAACTCTAATTTGGCATTAAAATTAGAAAGATCATACCATAACAAACATGTGTACTAAGTTTCAAGTTGATTGGACTTCAACTTCATCAAAAACTACCTTGACCAAAAACTTTACCTGAAGCGGGAAAGATGGGTGGGCGGACGGACGGACGCAGACCGAAAAACATAATGCCCCTCTACTATCGTAGGTGGGGCATAAAAATACTGAAGTTAAAAAAAATTGCTATAAGCTTTATTTTATTAATATTATGTTTTGTAACAAAAGGCTGAGTAAATCTAATTTGCTAATTCAAAAATGGGAAAAACTTTACTTACAATCTGGGAACAATATTTCCAGCATACTGCACCAATTCATATAAATCTGCCACTTTTCTTCCCTTTTGAAATTCATCCACTAAATATAGTTCTAAGTGCCTAAGTTCATCAGAAATGGCCATATCTATGATATGTTAGGGAAGGATAATTCATGAAAACAAGTTTATATAAGAAATCTTGAGTTCTTTTTTTTTCTCTCAATTTCTTAATTACAGGTATCATCATAATTATATCTTTTGATAGAATATAAAATGCTATGCATAAATTCTTTTAGATTTTTTTTAAAATCTTATTAATGCTCCAGAAGGACAAGAACGTAATTACCTTTTGCTCTACCAACCTGTCTGCTTTGCAAATATTTATATTCAAAGACGTGTTTAATTAAAAAAAAAGTTTGTAAAAGCAGCTTGTGATAATAAAAATGAATTATGTTGTTTCAAAGTGGTAAGATATATCATTGGCCATTTACCCAACACTTCTCATAATCATACAAAGTGTATGTTAGAACTTTTAGAAGGATACACAATTCATAGTAGTTTTTTGGTGTCAGCATAGAAGTTCTGAGTTCTCCTAACATAGTTGATGCATGTTTTAGACCATCCATTAGTTTTCCTTTGTCCTGAAAGAAGAACAGTAATGCAAATTAAATCAATATATACACATAACTGTAATTCTGGATAAGGAACATATACTGTGATTTCATCATTATTTGTTGGATACCAATTCCTGTGGATTTCATTGGTATAGGTAAACAAAGAATTTGAATAGTCAACGAAGCAAACATTTTCTAAAGGCTGTGTAAACAAACTTTGGGAAATTCATGAAAATACAATTTTTTATAAATCCAAGAAAATAAATGAAATTACACAGTATATTGTCATTACCTTAACAAACTCAATAGAAAATTGGTAAGACTGCATTTTTTATAAAATTTCTTTATTTTAATACATGTATGAAGTTTCTAAACATTGATGTTGTCATTATCATTGATGAGGAGCTTGAATCAGAAATATGTACCTTTACTTTTTCTGTTTATTAAAAAAATTATTTAAGAATTAAAGTTTATTCAGTTTTAGATACAGTTGAGGTGATAGGTCTGAAATGGTACATGTAAATATGGTAAATTCATAAAATAATTTGCAATATCTTGGACCTCGTAGGAGCGAAAAACTGCAAACAATAATGAACAACCTACTGTATTTGAATAGTTGCCACCGTCCAAATCCCAATTATTGGTTGCAACTCTTCAAATACAGTGTTAATCCTTTTGTAATGCAATATTTATAAAAAAAAATAAATAAAGCATTTGAAATATTAAGGAAATGTTGACTGCAAAATTAAAACTTTGTTGCAAACCACTCCTACAGTCAATAGTAGAATTAGCTGCTGAACCATAGCTCTTACTGTCCTTATGATTATAGCATGACCATGGTCCACAAATTGTCAAAAAATATCATAAGAACCATAAGAGCTTCGGTTCTGCAGCTATAGTGGAATTGACAACAAATGTCTCCTAATCAAAACTAGCTTCACATGTTGTATTGAATTAGAATAAATAGTATAAATACTACACACCAGACATCTTTTCATCTGAAATGACTGATTCTTAACAATGTTTACAGCTTCTTCTAACAACTTTTCTTGTTCCTCCTGTGGTGATAACTGTTGGGTTGGCTACAAAAGAATATATTGTCTTAATGCCAAGTTATATAATAATTTTTCTCATTTGTCAAGACTTTATTCTATTTTTAAAATAACAAATGAAAACAAGTAAATCACACACATTATTTTGTAATACATTTTACTCATGTTACTACAAAATACATTGAGTTATTCATGAATTACAGTACACACAGGGAGTATTGCATGATTCTCATAATCCAAATACTGTGAAAAACTTGGTCATACCAAAAAAATCCAGCAACTCTAAAAAAATCTTTGATGGCAAGTGGGAGAAATCAGAAGTAATCCCTCCATTTAACATGTTTATTTCCTAAATTGTTTATTATCTCAGTGTCTTTTCTCCCATTTTTAGTAGATACATCAGTGAATTGCAGTGCCACACTGTGTAATACCAGAATCAGTGTTTGAAGTACGAGAATCACTTAAAGATAAATTAGGATGACAGTTTGTAAGTAAGCAAGCATGTTTTAGTTTACCCAGTAATATTGAGTTTGGAAATGCATTTGCAGTTTTTAGAAAATTTTGTTGAACAGAATTTCAAAGATTGCCGTGGCCATCTAATTTTTCTCCCCTTGGTCATTGAGACACCTGCTGCTACAAGTACCTTTCCATGGTGACAAGCTGTGGCCTGACATTTTTGCCCCTGTGAAAAGCTGCCTGACTCTGTTACAAATATAAATTCAAAAAGAATATCAAACTACAGAATCACTCTGTCACAGGATCTTGTGTAAGATTTTTAGTAAAACATGATAATGGAGCATACGCTTTTCAACAATTTTGCATTTGAGGAGCATACGATTTCCCACAAATATGTATTATTAATTACTGAAAAATAATGATACAAAATAAATATAGGACAAATATGCACCAATAATTAAACCTATATCAGGTATCACAGCCTCCTACTTTAATGTTATAAGATGTTTTCATCAATATTTCATTATGTTCAAATACAGTCATCAGTCAATTGTAATACTTATATGAGGCATTTTTAATTACATGTACTTGAAGATGTAAGTAATATTTACTTGTTTTAGAAAATTTTATGATTTTCAAGGTTTGAATTATCTCCCCTTAATCTGCTCAAAAAATTTACGAACACAAGTAAATTGTTTTATGACCCCTTAAACTCTCAACTTCTGGGAGGTAAAAACATGCCTGAAGAGAATTTTTCTGGTTCGCTAATTAATCTTTAATTAGATTTCAACCTTTTATCTTATGAACTGAGCAAAGAAATCTGCTGTGCACAGATGTTACTGTAAGTAACTGTGCAAGGAAAAAAAAAAGCTCCCTGGAGGCTTGTAAATGAGCAGTATTTTGAAGATATTAAACAGACAAATGAGATTTTCATTGTCCATGTAAAACTATATGTTTTAAGAGAAATTCAAGAGTACAAGGAAATAAGATTTTTTACTTGTACAGTAAAAAAAATCTGAATGACTAACAGATATGATTCTACCTCCAAAATAATTTACCTGTACCATTAAATAACAAAAATTCTTGTATAAGTATTACTCCTGACTGGTCTGTATTGGATCAAGACCCAGTACGACTGTATGAGAACATAATACAGGATTAATATGAAAACACTCATTTAATAACACAATAACCAATGACTTAAAATAACCACCAAAATCTGATCGTCATTTCTGGAATCATGTCTTTTACCAGAAAAAAATCGTCAATTTCGCACGCCTTTATCATTTTTATAACTTCATTTACCAGATAGAAGGCGCGCCTGTATCCCTGCTCTATTAAAAGTTTCCAGCACTTTCATAATTGTCATTCTGTAGGGTAGTATGGAAATAATTTATGTTCCGTAAGTACGTAATCATAATTCCCGTACAACTGATGCAGGATGATCATCTTATTAGATTTTAATTTCCCAAATATTTTGTGCAGAATAAAATCAAATTTTTCACCCGTTTGCTCAACATGTGTTGGATGTGGCGATGCCTACATTTTTGTCATGTGGTGATAGAAGTCATATGACAGATTCAAATAAAAACCGTATCCCGGAACTGCCGAAATATACCAGTATACAGGATCCAAATGAACTAATTTGGTTAATTTTCATTTAAACATTTAAATGCAAGGAATCTGGAATAACCCTAAAAATCAATAATGAATTACCCTTTAACTCATATGTAAATAACCCTTTGAACCTTTTAATTTTTACATGAGTTATTTCCCACAAAATGATGTCACTGACGTTTTAACAAAATACAATGGCTGGGTTTGCAGTCCATATATAGAGTAACTAAAAACAATTATTTGAAATCCATCTGGTGCTTAGAAAAACTTTCACAAATGCCACTTTTCAGAGCCATCAATATTTTACAGAAAGAGTCTTCCTTTATTGTACATATGAGGCATTTAAAGACACACCATAATTCTCTGACGCTACGACTTCTTCTTCTGGTATACAGTTACAGCTTCATTTATATTGAAGATTACGAACTGTTGCATGCGCGGAGTATATGATTAAAATTATATATGAACAAAAATTTATCTTTAAATTTGTAGAATACTTGGTGATATTTACATGAAACAAAGACAACAAGTGATTAAAAATATGTACATTGGTATTTATAGAAATAATTTATGTTGTGGAGAACAGTTGGTGTCAACTGATCTCTATAGGTTTCAATTGTTTGACATGCTACCACAACTTGTGGTAACATGTTCCATTGAATGATTGTTTGCGGAAAAAATGACCATTTGTAACTGTCTTTAGAGGTGGATATTTGCCGAAATGTTTGGGTATGTAATTTTCTTGTTCTAGTATCTGATGGTATAAGGACTAGTGATTGAATTGCGATGAGTCCATGTATGACTTTATAGAACATGATTAGTCTGGTTTTGAGGCGACGCTCAATGAGTGAGGGCCATTGTAGTTCGTTGAACATCGATGTAACACTACTGGTGTTGTGGTAGTTGTTACATACATAACGGGCCGCACGCCTCTGTACCATTTCTAGCTTATTTTTATATTCTGCTGTGTGCGGATCCCATAAACTACAGGCATATTCAAGTTTTGGTCTCACTATGGATTGGTATGCACGGGATTTGATATTAGTGTTTGATACTTTTAAGTTTCTCCTCAGAAAGCCAAGAGATTTATTTGCATTTGATATGATGTTGTCGTAGTGATTGTTCCATTTTAAGTTAGACTGTAAGGTTATGCCGAGATATAGACTGTAGGACATTTGCGAGAGTTTCTATAATATGTATTTTCAATGGTTAATGACAGATTAAACCACAATATAACCATAGATAATTGTCTGCAGTCCGAAACAAAGATTGCGTTTCGTTTCTGTAAGTGCGATCACCAGTTTGCATGTCCTCTGACATGGTGCACTGTATCTGAGAAGCAGCACTTGAAATTTGTCAAATTTTGAAGTAAAATAATGCGTATTGATGCAGAGCGTAATCTTGAGTAGTGATTCTTTCTGTAGTTACATTACCATTTTCATTTATTAGTTGTGCTCCAAAATTAAAAACAAAATTAACATAAACTTAATCAACTTCCGTCTGGAAAACCACCCACCATTTTGTGGTCATGTGATCATTTATTAGAATAGATGACAACTCGGACCAAAGACAAGTCGGACCCAGACTTATATCCAGTTGAAATTTAATAAACCAAATGGAACTCTTTTTTAGAGCAGGTTGAAATGGCCAAGTTGGTATATTTGAATTGTTTACATCTGTTTATATGGGCTTTAAAAACTTAATGTAGGCGCTTAATTCATGATTTTTGCATCTTAAATTCTCCCTCGCCATGCTCGTCCGAATTTTAAACATTTCATTACTAAAATCATTGGTATATAAATAAAACAAAACTCTACGTATAGGTTTAGTTGCTCGCAGTAACTTTTCTCTTTTCTAGCAAGCAATGTTTAATAATATTATAAACCAACATATTATAATAACAATATTTAAAGTACAAACACAATTGTCCAATACATTTAAATGGACTGAAATCAGACTTGATATTATAATCATACATTAGTATGTGACAATAAACTTCAAACTGACTGTCGTAGTTACTGTGAGCACTTTCGATGAAATGACACCCGCAAATTTTCCATATAATACAACGGAACCCCACCTTTTAATCCGCCAAAGTATTTCACGTGTATATATTACTCATATATATTTATATCCCAAAACAAGAACCCGTTATACAACTACTCTCACTAACCAGTTTTGAACATATAAATAGTATAACTATAACACAGGGAAAACCCAAAGTCTAAACGAAAAGAAATTTAAGGATGTTCGCTCCTCTTGTTTTTGAAATTTTGCCAGATTTTCGGAATCCTCTGGTTTTATCCATGTTTCGCCATTAAAAAATTTTGTCCACTAACCCCTACTTTTCTTTTCATAATTTTATTACATATAGTTTTAAAAGCCATATTTGAAAATCTTACAAAATCCTTGTTATTTTTCTTAGTTTTTAAAAGAGAAAAGCGGACAACGTTAATAGTATGAAAAATCTAGAGAGAATCATTTCCCGCCAAATTTTCAAAAGCTTATATGTCGAAAACAAGCACACGGACCCATCGTTTTTTTCTTATTTTTTAGTTCCTTAATTCATATTGTTTCAATAAATAACAGTCTTTTAAAAAGCTTGTTATTTTGAAACAGAGTAGCGAACATCCTTAATTATATATTCCTGTTTATACTTAATTCATCATAGTCATGGTTTACCATGTTATCCCTGACTGATGATGGAGCTTGCCTTCGAGTTATTTAGGGAGCTACCATTTGATTTTTATGGGGGCTAGGATGAAATTTGAAAAAAATAGGCAGGACAGGAGTTTGAGTAAAAAAAAAGGCAGGATGAGATTATTTGCAAAAAAAAAGGCAGGATGACAATTTATGTAAAAAAAAAAGTCAGGATAAACTAAAAAAAAAAAAGGCAGGACCGAATAGAGTAAAAAATAAAAAAAAGGCAGGACCGTATAGAGGGAAACATAAATAGGCAGGACAAAATTTTTCATCCTAGCCCCCCCCCCCCCCCCCATAAAAATCAAATGGTAGCTCCCTTATAAACTTTTAAATTAAACTCAAATTTTCACTAAACAGTCGATAATGGTAGGTGGGAATACTTTGTGTGCCGAAAAAAAAATCATCAGAAAGATAAAAGATTAATCTATTTAAAGCATTGACTTGCATCTCTGCCCCCGGCAACAGTTTTTTTTCTTGGAAAAAATCCAAAAAATAGGTAATAATCTCATCGAAAAGAGAAAGTCAAGTACACCTTTTTTATGTTCAGGCGTGTTTGAGTTGACTGTCACAAAGTTTGACCGTTTCCACTGTTTTAATAGCAACACCCTTTTCTTATGAGTAATAACAACAGAGTAGGTGTGTTTGAATAACAAATTTTCAATATAAAACTTGAACAAAAAGCTCTGGACGACAGACTTTACAAGTGGTTCTTAAATATGCATTTCTACAAAAAAATCTATTTTTTTGTGTGTATTATTCGTCTTCAACCTCTGAAATGGTTAAGTCCGCCTTTCCATGAAATATGATTTTTTTTTAATTATGTATTTTGAACTTTCGAAAATTCACCCTGACAACCAATCAAACAATAGTTTTAAGTTGACAAAATGCGTAAAATAAAATTGAGAATGGAAATGGGGAATGTGTCAAAGAGACAACAACCCGACCACAGAGCAGACAACAGATGAAAACCACCAATAGGTCTTCAATGCAGCGAGAAACTCCCGCACCCGGAGGGTTCCTTCAGCTGGCCCTTAAACAAATATGTATACTAGTTCAGTGATAATAGACGTCATACTAAACTCCAAATTATACACAGGAAACTAAAATTAAAAATGATAAAAGACTAACAAAGACCAGAGGCTCCTGACTTGGGACAGGCGCAAAAATGCGGCGGGGTTAAACATGTTTTTTGAAATCTCAACCCTCCCCCTATACCTCTAGCCAATGTAAAAAAAATAAACGCACAACAGTACGCACAGTAAAACTCAGTATAAGAGAAGTCCGAGTCCGATGTCAGAATATGAAATAAAAGAAAATAAACAAAATGACAATAATACATAAATAACAAGAGACTACTAGCAGTTACTGACATGCCAGCTCCAGACCTCAATTAAACTGATTGAAAGATTATGTCTTCATCATATGAATATTAGGCACAATCCCTCCTGTTAGGGGTTTAGTATTATACCGTCATAAAATATATGAGAAGAACATAACCCGTGTCATGCCAACAACTGGTTTAAGAATAATTGTAACATGATTCTTCTTTTTTCCTTTGATCTTTTTATGGAATTAAATAGAGACGACAAACATGTACCATAATGTATGCTTTAAAATGAAGCAAACAAATAATATTGCATGAAAAGTCACATGGGCCTATATGACTCGATGAGAAAACAGCCATGCAATAACCAACAACACTAAAACCAATATTGCATGAGTAAGCTCCGCCTCCTTAGGAAAAGATTACGCCTACAAGAAAGCACACGTATAAATGTCAATTTTAATAGGTTTCAAATAAAAAATACAAATTGAAGGAAATCTCTGCAGGCTTTTTCCGTTAGGCAAGAGAACAAAAAATATAATGCCCACTCCTAAAGTTCAAGAAGTGGTCGAAAAAAATAAATATAACTTCTGTCACTTCTGAAACAGAACGTATATTTGCCAAAAAACCCGACATATTAATATACCAAAATGAAATGTTGCTCACATGCAGAGTTAATATAAAAGTGAGTTAAGTTGAAGTTGTAATTTGAAAATTGAACTACCCCTTTAGTATTTGTAACGGTGTGGTCCTTTGACGTTTTATCACTGGAATGGCCAATACGCTCTTCCTCCACATATGAATAGAATACAATATTTTTATTTCCAAAACTACAGGGCCCATAAAGGGAATATAAATCAGATGATCGACATAATTGAAATGTGTACTAAAATAAAACATCCCAGTAAATATTTACAGAGTTCCGATTTAAAGCAAAAAAAAAAAAAAAAAAAGACGATAAGCGCAAATCAATCGAAATTTATTTTAAAAAAACACACACACACCTGAGAGAGAACTAAATCATCGCCTTCGATGTCTAGCCAATCTGGAAAGGGAATACGTCTGCCGTGCTTCCTAAAATATGTAGACACTGCGGTTTATTATATCTTCCCGCTAAACGATGATTTTTTTCCTGCACGGACTGTCGTCTTTTCAATCTATAACTTAATGGGCGGGTCATTCATGTCACAAATCATTTATAGCAACGCCTTCCTCGTTAGCTAAAATAAACTTCTCACGCTTTGCGTTCGAAAGTTTATTTTTCTAACTCGGAATACTATGCTATAAATATAACATGTGTTTAATTCCGATGCAAAGACCCTATAAGTGAATCAATATTAAAGCCAAAATATGCAATCTTTAATGACCTGACAACAGTATCGTAACTATATCCCTTCTTAATAAGTCTGTTTAAAGGTTTTGTTAGCTGTTGAGGTGAATACTGACATTTGTGTGCTTTGTAAAGAATATTACTTGATGCTTAATAGGTAGTTGATGCATTACATGATGCTTAATAGGTAGTTGATGCATTTGTCTTTTAAAATACAACTGTCATGTTAGAATGGTAATGATGCTGTGTGGATAAAGTTGTCGGTTTTAAAGAGCTAAATTTAAATTGACAGCGCGTCATCCCTTCAATGGCTTCCATTTTCGCGATTGAAAACATTATGTGTTGTAATTGCGAGATAATTTTGACATTGTAGAATCCTTACTGGGACCAAGACAAATCGAGCTAATCTTAAGACCAGTTTTAAAGACAGCCCAGTTTGACGATTTCCGTTGTAGTGACTCTTTGTATATCCTATTTTGGGGATATTTTTTTACGTTCACAGTTAATCGCAACATCTAATTCAAATCAATCTAACGAGAAGTTACTCCCCAAAAAATAAACCAACAATTAATCATTCTTAAATATTGGGATAACGCTATGAATTAAACTATAAAAAAAGTATTTTCACGAGCTGATCCTAACCAGAGACATATAATACATTGTATTATATGTCTCTGTCCTAACATACATGTAGAATATTTTAGAGGAAAAATCAAATGTTGAACATTTTTGTATATCTCACACATTAGAATAAAAACAGTTCAATACACTCAAAAATCGCAGAGGAAATAATGGAGTAATGGATGAAGATAGATACTCATTTGACAAAGCAGAGTCTCTTGTACTGAGGAAGAATAAACACATGGTTTGATGAATTGGTGGACGACGATTCGTCTTTCGAAGAAAACGAATAAAGCGATACTTTAGGTGACCATGATGAGGAAGAAACTGATTGATTTTAACTCATTTGTGACGATACTTCTTTTAAACATATTGTAAAGATATTATGAAAACATAATTGTTACTTTGGTATCCTTAATATCAAGTTCATCGAGAAAGATGGGATAGTTTCCACAGAAACCACCATCATAGTCACATAACTGTTTATTCAGTGAAAGGGCATTACCTATATAACAGAAAATTATTTAAAAGATAATAATTAATGCTAGCTTATTTTAATTTTTCTTTACAATTTGTGTATGAAGTCTGCCTCGTCAGAATAAAGGAACAAGTCGATAAACAGAGAGGTATAGTTGATTCCTGTAGGAATACAGATTGTCTATACGGAAAAAAAGTTCTCCAAACGCAACAAATGTGTTGTTGATAAAACAATCTAATATTTTGATGATATCAGTTTCAGAGATTTTTCCCTTCGGAAAAAAAAATATTTTTTATCTGTGTTTGGTATTTTTGTTTTAAGAAACAAAGGAGAACTACTTTTTTCAGTGTGTCATTAAGAAGAAAAGTCAAATATTTTAAAACTATTGCAAGTGGAATGGGACTCTTTTTGTAAGTGCTTATACATATTTTTTTGTTATATCTACATTTGAATCACACCATCCCTGAATTATACTGTTGTTTGTCTTTTGGTCTTTTTTCTTCTGTATTTGCCATGGCGTTGTCAGTTTATTTTCGACATCTTCGAGTTTGAATGTCCCTTTGGTATCTTTCGCCTCTCTTTTAGGTTGTTTCATAGAAACTCGGAAGCCTTGTTATATAAAAAGATTTAATTTTCTACATCACCGAAACGTACATTTAGTACGGCGGCTACGTGAAAAATTGTGCACATCCTGCTACAAGCATGAAACTTGGCACAAAGCTTCCTCTAGTATTACTCTTTGATTTCAGATAGGGAGGCAATCTGAAAAAAGCACCACTTCCGGTAAAATCCAAAATGGCGGACATTATACTTACATCAGCCCAATATCGAAGGCTGGTATGTGAAAAGGTATTATAATCATGCTACTATCATTATATTCGGCACAAACCTTTGTTCTGTGCTACTTTTGGATACATTATATAGATTATATGTCTTTAAAAACCCTACTTCCGGTAAAATTCAATATGGCGGACATTGTACTAAAATAAGCGTATTTTTTTAGGGAGTGTAATTGAAATGTGTTTTAATGTATTGCTACTATCATAATATTGTGCAGGAACCTTTCTATGGTGCTTCTCATGGATACAATATATAGGACATATGTCTTTAAAACCCCTAATTCCGGTAATATCCAATATGACGGACATAGAAATATCAATTTTTTTATTTTTATATTCAACTTTTTTCAAAATGTAAAAAAAAAGTGTTTTTTGTGCCGGTCATTAAACTTTTGGCTTTAAGTTATCCCCAAACCACTAATTCACTATTATGTTTAAAATGTTTAAATACACAGTTAACACTTCCGGTAAAAACAATCTGGCGTAAATTTCAGAGATGAGTACTCAATCTGTATCTTCGATGTAGAGTTTCGAGTAGAGTGATTAAAAAAAATTAAGTCACTTAAGTACTAAAACATCTTTAAAATTACTAATATATGGCCGCAAATAGATGTCTATTCACCATCACCACCACAAGCACATAAAGCAGTGCACGGGGGACCAGATTTTCCACATTTACAACGACCGCGGCATCCTTTCTTACATTCACAATGTACAAGCTCCTGACAAGATGACGAGGCCTCATCTGATGAGTTTGTTTGATCGTACATCAAAACCACGTATCGTTCTATCAATGACATTATCAAATCCATATCTGGTGATGTAGGCTGATCAATCATCATTCTAAATGCTAAACTCACATCCTCAAATGCCATCCATGTCTCCCATGCAGTCTTTTTTCCTTTTCCAGCAAACGAAGATACCGTATCACAACCGGTAAAGGCATGGAACACAGGAAGTGTGTGTGATCGCTCAATGCCTAGTGCATTTGAAAGGTCATAGATAGATATAGATCTAAAGCTTTTTCCACTCCCAAACGCAAGCCATAGTTCGTCTGCCCCTATGTCACGGAATAGCGAAACAGCAATGACAGCAACATCAGTATCGACTGTTCGAATCATGACTCGTTTAAGTCCGTGTTTCACTGCATCAGGCACATGCACCATGATTCTAGTGTCAGCCTCTTCATGTGAACATGGTGCTAAACTTTAAACATCATCACGTGGTGGATAACATAGCACATCCTGAGCATTTGTTGCTACAACTACCTTTTCCTCAAAATTTTGTTGAGCAACGTGCTGTGAAAGAAAACTAAAAAGTTCTTTCTTATTGTTGTCATCTCTCAGAAAACTTTGCCAATTTTGAGGAATGTTGTTTTGACCCTTGACTCGTCTGCGTATTCCCTTCCCCCTCTTGCTTCTTGTAGCAACCTTCAAAAAATTGTCTATGTACGCATCCCAAACTACATCCACTCTTGTTACAGTTTCCAGGTGTTTCTAATGTAAGGACAGAACACCAAATCAGCATAATCGTCAAAGGTACGAGATGTTGATGGTTTAAGCATATTCACAATTGCTGACGATTGTAACAAGAGTGGATGTAGTCTGGCATGCGTACATAGACAATAGTTTGAAGGCCGCTATTCCGTGACATAGGGGCAGACGAACTATGGCTTGCGTTTGGGAGTGGAAAAAGCTTTAGATATATATCTATCCATGACCTTTCAAATGCACTAGGCATTGAGCGATCACACACACTTCCTCTGTTCCATGCCTTTACCGGTTGTGATACGGTATCTTCGTTTGCTGGAAAAGGAAAAAAGACTGCATGGGAGACATGGATGGCATTTGAGGATGTGAGTTTAGCATTTAGAATGATGATTGATCAGCCTACATCACCAGATATGGATTTGATAATGTCATTGATAGAACGATACGTGGTTTAGATGTACGATCGAACAAACTCATCAGATGGGGTTAACGAAACAAGAAATCAACTGTTTGCGCAAAAGGGAAGACTTACTGAGGCTATTCCGCCGACTCGGTCTAGTCTTTTCCAGCATGTAAAACGTGCAATATACCAAGGCGGGTGTGTATGGGGAACGAGCTTGGAATTGGTTCCTATTGTGGATGTAAGAAAGGATGCCGCGGTCGTTGTAAATGTGGAAAATCTGGTCTCCCGTGCACTGCTTTATGTGCTTGTGGTGGTGATTGTGAACAGACATGTATTTGCGGCCATATATTAGTAATTTTAAAGATGTTTTAGTACTTTAGTGACTTAATTTTTTTTAATCAATCTATCCAAAACTCTACATTGAGGATACAAATTGAGTACTCATCTCTGTTTATTACGCCATATTGTTTTTTACCGGAAGTGTTAACTTTGTATTAAAACATTTTAAACATAATAGTGAATTAGTGGTTTGGGGATAACTTAAAGCCAAAAGTTTAATGACCGGCACAAAAAACACTTTTTTTTACATTTTGAAAAAAGTTGAATATTAAAATAAAAAATTGATATTTCTATGTCCGTCATATTGGATATTACAGGAATTAGGGGTTTAAAAGACATATGTCCTATATATTGTATCCATGAGAATCACCAAAGAAAGGTTCCTGCACAATATAATGATAGTAGCAATACATTAAAACACATTTCAATTACCCTCCCTAAAAAATACGCTTATTTTAGTACAATGTCTGCCATATTGGATTTTACCGGAAGTAGGGTTTTTAAAGACATATAATCTATATAATGTATCGAAAAGTAGCACAGAACAAAGGTTTGTGCCGAATATAATGATAGTAGCATGATTATAACACCTTTTCACATACCAGACTTCGATATTGGGCTGATTTAGTATAATGTCCGCCATATTAGATTTTACCGGAAGTGGTGCATTTTTTCAGATTGCCTCCCTATCTGAAATCATAGAGTAATACTAGAGGAAGCTTTGTGCCAAGTTTCATGCTTGTAGCAGGATGTGCACAATTCTTCTGAAATATGCTTGTAGCCGCTGCACTAAAAACTCTACATTGAGGATACAGATTGAGTACTCATCTGTTTTTTACGCCATATTGTTTATTACCGGAAGTGTTAACTTTGTATTAAAACATTTTAAACATAATAGTTAATTAGTGGTTTGGGGATAACTTAAAGCCAAAAGTTTAATGACCGGCACAAAAAACACTTTTTTTACATTTTGAAAAAAGTTGAATATAAAAATAAAAAATTGATATTTCTATGTCCGTCATATTGGATATTACCGGAATTAGGGGTTTTAAAGACATATGTCCTATATATTGTATCCATGAGAAGCACCAAAGAAAGGTTCCTGCACAATATAATGATAGTAGCAATACATTAAAACACATTTCAATTACCCTCCCTAAAAAATACGCTTATTTTAGTACAATGTCTGCCATATTGGATTTTACCGGAAGTAGGGTTTTTAAAGACATATAATCTATATAATGTATCCAAAAGTAGCACAGAACAAAGGTTTGTGCCGAATATAATGATAGTAGCATGATTATAACACCTTTTCACATACCAGACTTCGATATTGGGCTGATTTAGTATAATGTCCGCCATATTAGATTTTACCGGAAGTGGTGCATTTTTTCAGATTGCCTCCCTATCTGAAATCATAGAGTAATACTAGAGGAAGCTTTGTGCCAAGTTTCATGCTTGTAGCAGGATGTGCACAATTCTTCTGAAATATGCTTGTAGCCGCTGCACTAAAAACTCTACATTGAGGATACAGATTGAGTACTCATCTGTTTTTTACGCCATATTGTTTATTACCGGAAGTGTTAACTTTGTATTAAAACATTTTAAACATAATAGTGAATTAGTGGTTTGGGGATAACTTAAAGCCAAAAGTTTAATGACCGGCACAAAAAACACTTTTTTTACATTTTGAAAAAAGTTGAATATAAAAATAAAAAATTGATATTTCTATGTCCGTCATATTAGATATTACCGGAATTAGGGGTTTTAAAGACATATGTCCTATATATTGTATCCATGAGAAGCACCAAAGAAAGGTTCCTGCACAATATAATGATAGTAGCAATACATTAAAACACATTTCAATTACCCTCCCTAAAAAATACGCTTATTTTAGTACAATGTCTGCCATATTGGATTTTACCGGAAGTAGGGTTTTTAAAGACATATAATCTATATAATGTATCCAAAAGTAGCACAGAACAAAGGTTTGTGCCGAATATAATGATAGTAGCATGATTATAACACCTTTTCACATACCAGACTTCGATATTGGGCTGATTTAGTATAATGTCCGCCATATTAGATTTTACCGGAAGTGGTGCATTTTTTCAGATTGCCTCCCTATCTGAAATCATAGAGTAATACTAGAGGAAGCTTTGTGCCAAGTTTCATGCTTGTAGCAGGATGTGCACAATTCTTCTGAAATATGCTTGTAGCCGCTGCACTAAAAACTCTACATTGAGGATACAGATTGAGTACTCATCTGTTTTTTACGCCATATTGTTTATTACCGGAAGTGTTAACTTTGTATTAAAACATTTTAAACATAATAGTTAATTAGTGGTTTGGGGATAACTTAAAGCCAAAAGTTTAATGACCGGCACAAAAAACACTTTTTTTACATTTTGAAAAAAGTTGAATATAAAAATAAAAAATTGATATTTCTATGTCCGTCATATTGGATATTACCGGAATTAGGGGTTTTAAAGACATATGTCCTATATATTGTATCCATGAGAAGCACCAAAGAAAGGTTCCTGCACAATATAATGATAGTAGCAATACATTAAAACACATTTCAATTACCCTCCCTAAAAAATACGCTTATTTTAGTACAATGTCTGCCATATTGGATTTTACCGGAAGTAGGGTTTTTAAAGACATATAATCTATATAATGTATCCAAAAGTAGCACAGAACAAAGGTTTGTGCCGAATATAATGATAGTAGCATGATTATAACACCTTTTCACATACCAGACTTCGATATTGGGCTGATTTAGTATAATGTCCGCCATATTAGATTTTACCGGAAGTGGTGCATTTTTTCAGATTGCCTCCCTATCTGAAATCATAGAGTAATACTAGAGGAAGCTTTGTGCCAAGTTTCATGCTTGTAGCAGGATGTGCACAATTCTTCTGAAATATGCTTGTAGCCGCTGCACTAAAAACTCTACATTGAGGATACAGATTGAGTACTCATCTGTTTTTTACGCCATATTGTTTATTACCGGAAGTGTTAACTTTGTATTAAAACATTTTAAACATAATAGTGAATTAGTGGTTTGGGGATAACTTAAAGCCAAAAGTTTAATGACCGGCACAAAAAACACTTTTTTTACATTTTGAAAAAAGTTGAATATAAAAATAAAAAATTGATATTTCTATGTCCGTCATATTAGATATTACCGGAATTAGGGGTTTTAAAGACATATGTCCTATATATTGTATCCATGAGAAGCACCAAAGAAAGGTTCCTGCACAATATAATGATAGTAGCAATACATTAAAACACATTTCAATTACCCTCCCTAAAAAATACGCTTATTTTAGTACAATGTCTGCCATATTGGATTTTACCGGAAGTAGGGTTTTTAAAGACATATAATCTATATAATGTATCCAAAAGTAGCACAGAACAAAGGTTTGTGCCGAATATAATGATAGTAGCATGATTATAACACCTTTTCACATACCAGACTTCGATATTGGGCTGATTTAGTATAATGTCCGCCATATTAGATTTTACCGGAAGTGGTGCATTTTTTCAGATTACCTCCCTATCTGAAATCATAGAGTAATACTAGAGGAAGCTTTGTGCCAAGTTTCATGCTTGTAGCAGGATGTGCACAATTCTTCTGAAATATGCTTGTAGCCGCTGCACTAAAAACTCTACATTGAGGATACAGATTGAGTACTCATCTGTTTTTTACGCCATATTGTTTATTACCGGAAGTGTTAACTTTGTATTAAAACATTTTAAACATAATAGTGAATTAGTGGTTTGGGGATAACTTAAAGCCAAAAGTTTAATGACCGGCACAAAAAACACTTTTTTTACATTTTGAAAAAAGTTGAATATAAAAATAAAAAATTGATATTTCTATGTCCGTCATATTGGATATTACCGGAATTAGGGGTTTTAAAGACATATGTCCTGTATATTGTATCCATGAGAAGCACCAAAGAAAGGTTCCTGCACAATATAATGATAGTAGCACTACATTAAAACACATTTCAATTACCCTCCCTAAAAAATACGCTTATTTTAGTACAATGTCTGCCATATTGGATTTTACCGGAAGTAGGGTTTTTAAAGACATATAATCTATATAATGTATCCAAAAGTAGCACAGAACAAAGGTTTGTGCCGAATATAATGATAGTAGCATGATTATAACACCTTTTCACATACCAGACTTCGATATTGGGCTGATTTAGTATAATGTCCGCCATATTAGATTTTACCGGAAGTGGTGCATTTTTTCAGATTGCCTCCCTATCTGAAATCATAGAGTAATACTAGAGGAAGCTTTGTGCCAAGTTTCATGCTTGTAGCAGGATGTGCACAATTCTTCTGAAATATGCTTGTAGCCGCTGCACTAAAAACTCTACATTGAGGATACAGATTGAGTACTCATCTGTTTTTTACGCCATATTGTTTATTACCGGAAGTGTTAACTTTGTATTAAAACATTTTAAACATAATAGTGAATTAGTGGTTTGGGGATAACTTAAAGCCAAAAGTTTAATGACCGGCACAAAAAACACTTTTTTTACATTTTGAAAAAAGTTGAATATAAAAATAAAAAATTGATATTTCTATGTCCGTCATATTGGATATTACCGGAATTAGGGGTTTTAAAGACATATGTCCTATATATTGTATCCATGAGAAGCACCAAAGAAAGGTTCCTGCACAATATAATGATAGTAGCAATACATTAAAACACATTTCAATTACCCTCCCTAAAAAATACGCTTATTTTAGTACAGTGTCTGCCATATTGGATTTTACCGGAAGTAGGGTTTTTAAAGACATATAATCTATATAATGTATCCAAAAGTAGCACAGAACAAAGGTTTGTGCCGAATATAATGATAGTAGCATGATTATAACACCTTTTCACATACCAGACTTCGATATTGGGCTGATTTAGTATAATGTCCGCCATATTAGATTTTACCGGAAGTGGTGCATTTTTTCAGATTGCCTCCCTATCTGAAATCATAGAGTAATACTAGAGGAAGCTTTGTGCCAAGTTTCATGCTTGTAGCAGGATGTGCACAATTCTTCTGAAATATGCTTGTAGCCGCTGCACTAAAAACTCTACATTGAGGATACAGATTGAGTACTCATCTGTTTTTTACGCCATATTGTTTATTACCGGAAGTGTTAACTTTGTATTAAAACATTTTAAACATAATAGTGAATTAGTGGTTTGGGGATAACTTAAAGCCAAAAGTTTAATGACCGGCACAAAAAACACTTTTTTTACATTTTGAAAAAAGTTGAATATAAAAATAAAAAATTGATATTTCTATGTCCGTCATATTGGATATTACCGGAATTAGGGGTTTTAAAGACATATGTCCTGTATATTGTATCCATGAGAAGCACCAAAGAAAGGTTCCTGCACAATATAATGATAGTAGCAATACATTAAAACACATTTCAATTACCCTCCCTAAAAAATACGCTTATTTTAGTACAATGTCTGCCATATTGGATTTTACCGGAAGTAGGGTTTTTAAAGACATATAATCTATATAATGTATCCAAAAGTAGCACAGAACAAAGGTTTGTGCCGAATATAATGATAGTAGCATGATTATAACACCTTTTCACATACCAGACTCCGATATTGGGCTGATTTAGTATAATGTCCGCCATATTAGATTTTACCGGAAGTGGTGCATTTTTTCAGATTGCCTCCCTATCTGAAATCATAGAGTAATACTAGAGGAAGCTTTGTGCCAAGTTTCATGCTTGTAGCAGGATGTGCACAATTCTTCTGAAATATGCTTGTAGCCGCTGCACTAATTGGAAAAATCTATCTTTCGTAAAAATTCTTTGAAGATGACATAAAAACTCTTATAAACAGTCTGTGTCGACATTAATGTATTACAAGTTCTTTTAGACATTAATTGGGCAATTTGTCAGCTATTCAATGTCCTTGCATATTTAATAGAATCCCTTTTCTTTTCATGAATACTGTATAGCCATGACCATTTAAATATCAAAACTCATTAATTCAATATCTTTTTTTCAAATACATAAATACTGTATAGCCATGACCATTTAAATATCAAAATTCATTAATTCAATATCTTTTTTCAAATACTATGCAAGTCATCGAGACAAATTTGGACATTTCACAATATAACAGACAAGTGATTGCACAATTGTTAAAAGTATATCTCTGGATTTGAAACATACTGTATGGTAAGTTTTGTTAGCTTACGTCATTCCCTTTAAAGGTATTGTTTCTTTATATCTTCAAAGGATTACTGGTAGATGTACATATATGAAAACAGACTGTCAGCATATATTTAGGATAATTCGAGGGTCACTGATGAGTCTTATAACTTGTCGATAACTTTTCTCTTGCACGCACCACTTTGAATACTAACGGGACTTCTTACTCTATTGTTATTACAATCAGCCCGCTTTCTATACTCCAAAATTCATACGCCTAACAACAATATATTGTTTAACCGTTCACTTTCGCCAGGTTTTATCATTTTAATTTCCAGCGCTTGTAACAATGCAAATTGCTCGACCTGTATTTTTTTGTTATGTCAATTCCATGCATAGTGAAATACAAGTCGTATCATCCAAGAATGGATGCAAACATAATAATATTCTTCGTCCAACTGTCCTGTTTAGTAAAAATAAGTACATTTTAAAGCGAGTTTCTCTTTTAGTTTGTAACTGAAAGTACATTTTTTAAAGCAAACTTCTCTTTTAGTTTGTAACTGAACGTACATTTTATTTTTTAACAGCGAGCTTCTCTTTTAGTTTGTAACTGAACAGCATAGGCAGGGGATTCAATGATAGCTTGTAAAATACAGGGAACTATAGATTCATTTTCACATCTAAAACCGAATATACAAATTCTGGGAACAAATTCATAACTTACTATTGCAATTTCGTAACTTATTTTTACGACTTTACAATTTATAGCTATTTTAATATCTAATACCGACATAACATCTTTTATTTACAACTTCATAATTCACATTTGCGACTTTTTACATCACATTTACTACCATATACTCACAATATTGAGTGAAAACACACACTTTCGACCTTGAAATTCAAACAATCGACCAGAAAGTCATATTAACGATAACAAAACGCTATTAGTATACTGGTATATTATATGAACCATTATTCCTACTATGGATTTATAACTCACATTTGCGATTATGCTATGTATTAACGAAAACCTTCCAAATGGGTTAATTTTATTTGTTGTGATTCGTTTCATCGGTATTGAGAAATATTTCACTAGCTCATCCCATGATCCTGCTGGTATGCAGTGCACTCAGGATGATTGTTATAATTGTAGTGCATGTATACTGATTTGAAAATTATACAATTGTTTAAATGGAAAGGTATTTTTACTTTTGAAGATTTATGAACTTTTACTCAGCTAATGGGCAAAATAAATGACTAATTTATTTATTTAATGGACAAATCAAATGATTAATTTATTGATTTGTCTTTAATTTAATTTTTAAACTTCAGTACATATGTATCATTTTCAACCACTTTTACACACATCTCCTTTAACATGCGGTTGTCTTCGCTGGTTACTTATATATAGAAGAAAATACTAACGTTTTATACGTTTGTATCGTTATTTGTTTCAGTATAACTCATTTAAGAGAACTTTTCATATGAATATGTTATCAAGTGCCAGTCTTTGTAAGAATCAGGCAATTTAGAAAAAATTCAAAAAATGGCCGGGAAAAGCATAACGACGTAACCATCTTTTTTGTAGTTATCCTCATCCTGCGTGAGAAATGAAGGGTCTTTCGTTTCTACGTATCTGGTAATCGAGAAATCTCTAGATAACTTTTGGTTAGAATGATAGCAAATCACGGAGTTAGCTCCCCTTAATTGTTTATTTCAACCAAATTATAACTTGAATTACCAGAACAGGAAAAGGAAACGAATGTTATATTCTTGCACCATTATACAATTATACAATTTGAACATAAATCAATGTCAACTTAAGTGGGTTTTTGTTTGTCATGTTTTACCACTGCCTGATTCTTAGGCAGATTGCACAGGCACTTGTCTCAGAAAAAAAATTCCTATATATCTTAATTAAGGTATATAGGGGGGGTGGGGGAATCTGAGACAAGTGCCTGTGGCAGATTGGAACTTAACAACGTCGTTACGGAATAAATGTGTATATGTGATAAATATATATAATATAGTCAAATGCGTTTTTTTAAAATATACTTTTTCCCTTTTTTGGTCTTTTGGAAAATGTTGTTTGTGCTGTAGACCCCTCTACCAAAAATTTGTTTTGCATGCACACGTATAAAAATTGTGGTTTTTATCCAACGCAATCATAGGTTTGAACGTTGTTTACAATTTAGACTTGTTTATATATACATAACAAGTCTAAAAGTGTACAACATCACCAAAAAAAAAAAAATTAAATGAACAAATGTTAAATATTTTGGATAACAGATATCCTTCATCAGTATGATCACGATGTAAAATGAATATATCAATCTAATCTTATTATAAAACTACAACAATCTTGAAATTTATACAATAAAACATTCAAAACTGAACATCATAGAGACGCCTGTACAATTCTTTTTTTTTCTTCATTTAAGTAGGTTATATAGCTATTTACAACAGAGACTGCAAAGATATGCTTCAATAAAAATAGAAATGTGCGATATGAACTGGTACAACTCTAAAATTTCAAAGATGACCCCAGTTAAGATGTTACAACAACGGTTGCGTGGAAATACATTCCCAATAAACAGGCACTGACCGTTCTAAGCTGGTATAATATTTCAAATTTGACACCGGTAGAGTAATTAAAACAGAGGCTGCGCATTTAAACATTCCAAACGAATAGCAGTTTGATAATGATTAAAACAATGATAATAAATATTGACAAAGGATTAATAATTAAACGTGACTGCGTACTTGTACATCCCTCCCAAATAAATAGAACCCTGTAATTTAAACTGGTATAATTCGAAAATTCCTTAAAACTGTAAGAGTCCAGTACGGAAGCCTGAGCCTTATTCCACATTCAGTGAAATATTGAAGGTGGTTGATTGGGGTGGATGGTGGGTGAAATTGAAAACTTATTCCTATAGAGTAAACGTCCTTTGTATTCAACAGCAAAATCAAAAGTGAGAAGCTGGCAGCCTGCAATTGTAATCTGAGAACCTAATCCCTGATATCAGATAGACCAAATTAGACATGACCTTTGACCTTATAATGGAATCGACTGCCCCATCTCATGGAAGAAACCATCCCGTCTGAATAAACAACACTTATACTCTGCATAAGTTACAATTTATACTTTCGTCCTGGAGGAAAATGACAGCTTAAGTAATATTGATAGACTGATGCCAAGTGATCACTTGAGACCTACATGACATGTAAGCACAAAGGAGACGACGAATGCCAAGTGACGCCCCTAACACATTGTATGTGATCCTTGATACCACTGTGCTTTATGATTACCTCAAGACCTCTAACTTAAATTTGGAGATCCTCTTATATAATAGTTTCTTCAAGTGTTGCTCTTTAACCCTGGAACAGCTGGTGCCAAATTATACTCAACATAAACATGTACATGTATATACAACATGGGACCAAACGCTACAGTCTCTCAACTTGTCTTTAAGATGAAGAACCACAATTACTGACCATATAAAAACCAGAACCAGACAAATGACTAAACCTGACGCAAGTACTTTGACAAATTGATAAGGCTGTTGTTAACAAAGGCTTGATAAAGTTTCACTTTTAATATATAATATAAGTTTGCCCTTTGGGAGTCAGTATCTCAGCTGGGAAAATTTTGCTCCAGGCCCTGTCGACGACACTTGGTATAGTGGGTAGCCAAGCCCCGTGGACATGGACACTCCGCCAATCAACTGGAACGCAGAGGGTTCCAAAAGGGGATGAAGCGATGCTTCATCTCGTAGCAGGGTGCTACGAAAAGGGGTTGAATTGACGATGGAGAGATGAAAAGTAGTTAATTACTTGGGGATAAGAAGAGAAATTAACCAGTGGTGAATTTCGTAATGGTCCAAAGATCAGATGTGAAACAGCTGAGTGACCCCCAAGGAATTGAATAGGAAAGTGGTTGTAAGGGGATGGACTTTTAACACCTTGGACACCTTCAATACTTCACTGATAATGAAAGATAGAAATAATAAAATATGTATTTAATCATATGAATCAGTTTTTAAAATGAAACAAACAAATACATGATATTTAAAATACTCAAATGTTTAATATCTACAGGTATGTATTGTACATGTGCAAATGTACACTATATAGTATAAAATAAGAATAAAAGCAAAAATTATTTTACACAGGATATGATGTAATCGATAGATACAAGAATCATGATGATAACTTTTGTTGTGCCTTTTTAATTACATTTTTACTAGTTCATATATAGCGACAATAACTATTAGAATTCCATCTACCTAATGTTTTAATTAAGTGATCCTCAATATTAGATTTTCCAGCTGTTGTAGCAGCTCCAATTCGAAATGAATGTCCGTTAAAGGACTGAGGATTATATCCACAGATACCCAAAAGATGCTTTAACTTGCTGATGAAAAATTCTCTTTCTAGAGCTTTACCCGATTCGTCAATAAATAAAGCACTATTATTTTGAAATTTAAACATGGTTTTCCTTACAATCAAATAATCATGTAAAGCTTTAAATGGACAACAATCATGATTTAGCTTGTGAAGTTGAATATCAACACCCATCCTGAAAAGGTCAGTCTTAGACTGCTTTAAATGTAAAATAACATAGTCAGAATAAAACAAAGCCTCAGATATACATAAATTGTTGTTACAATCAAATGATTTTGACCTGCGAATTGTAAACTCGCCACAGCGTAAGAAACCATAAAAAGCTACTGTAAAAGCAGTATATAACATCTGGTCAATAAAAGGTGAAAAAATTCCTTCTTTAAGCTTAACACATAAATGTTGAAGGATATCAAAAGTTATGGGTAAGCGATCTTTAATGATCGGTTTCTGTAATCTTTTAATAGAATTAAAAAACAAGGACAGTCTCTCTAAATTGTTACTAGAATTTTTGAAAGGAGAACATATATTGTCCTTCAAGCATCTATGTCTAATTCCACATATGTATAGTTTAATTGTAGAGTACTGTAGTTTGGGATGTTGAAAGCAATGTGTAGCGAAATATATCAATAGATCTTCTGACACTGAATGAGGCTTGCTGTCAGTGACACTTATACCATTTAATAGCACAAATTTTAAAAAATGATTATAACCGGTCTCATATGACACTTTTGTCCCTTCAGATATAGAATAATTCCATAATTTACTAACTGTTTCGCTCAGTGCCACATTACTTCTGATGCACTTGGAACTATGCATGGACTCTGTTCTGCTTTTGGGGCCAGCTTGTAAAAACGGGTGATCTGTAAACGAGACAAAGCATCCGAAATTTGGTTTTTATAACCTGGAACATGTTTTGCACTAAAGTAAAAATTATATTTAGCTGCACACCAAGTCAGCTGTCTCATCAATTTCATAATTTCTAGAGTTTTTGATCTCCCCTTTTTCACAATAGCTACAGTGGCCTCATTATTACACCAGAATAATATTCTTTTACAAGACCACTCTGGCCCCCAAAGCAGTGCTGCTACAACAATAGGATATAATTCTAAAAAAGCTATTGAAAGGTTGTTTGTCAATGATGGTAAATCCAAAGGCCAGGTTGAATAAAAGAATTTTCCCTGAAAATAGCCCCCAAATCCTATTGTTGACGCAGCGTCTGTAAATAATTCCATATCAAAGCTACTTGTAAATTCATTTTCATGAAACATAGTAATGCCATTCCAGTTTGACAAAAACGTAACCAAAAATCCAAGTCTGTTCTACATTCTGTGCTTAAATGCACGAAATCAGACAAATCTTTAACTGTAGTTGACAAATTAATCAAATAAGAAACAAAAGACCTTCCAGGTAAAATAACCCTGGAAGCAAAATTAAAATGTCCCAATAACTGTAAAAGTTCTCTTTTTGTACAAGATGATTTGTGTAATATTTTGCGAATAAAATTGCATATCCTTTGCACCTTATTATCAGGTAATCTGGTTTCCATTTTTTGTGAGTCTAGTATGATACCCAAATATTCTAAACAAGTAGTAGGCCCAACTGTTTTATGACTTGCAATGGGAATGTTAAGCCGTTTAAATATTGTCATCATAATTGCCATTGTCCTCTCTCCATCTTTGTCGGGATGGTCAATTGTTAGGAAATCATCTAACAAATGCAGAATATGCTGTACCTTATAGTTTTTCTCAGCAATATAACACACTGCTTGGGAGACAGTGTCAAAAAATTTTAGGACTGGAACGGCATCCAAAGGTGAGCCTAACATAAAAATAATACATAGATTTCCACTTAAAACAAAACAGTGGCCACTGCGTAGGTTTGTAAGGACAAATTTTAAATGCATCGGATATGTCGTACTTGGATAGACTTGCTTTTCTTCCACATTTTGAAATGATGCGGATAGCATCATCTATTTTCACATAAGACATAGAACAATCACTTTTGTCTATCATATCATTAACACTCATACATTCATCATTGTGTGGTGATGACAAATCTAAAATTAATCTTTTCTTATCGGAATATTTCCCCGTTGCTACCCCTAGAGGGCTTACTCTAAAACGAGGAAAAGGACTATGTTGAAATGGCCCATACACAAAACCTTTTTCACATTCTTTCTTTATCAAATCTGAAACAACTGTAGATTGCGACCTAGCCGAGTAATTATTTTTGCATACTTTGGAAACCCATGTATCATATTTTACCATAGAATCGAAACCATTTCTTAATCCATTTATCAAATATGATCTGAAATTTATATCTGGATGATTCTGCAGCTCATGCTCAAGTTTTTCTATGTTGATAGGAGTTGATGCTTTCATCGAATAATCTTCCAAATGTACATGTAGTCATGATTTGTTATCAGGTTTAGTCTGAGTAACATCTTTGCTACTAGTGTTATTTTTGTAGGTTTGTGAATATTTTTGAGGAACATGAACATTGTGATGGTTTTGTCTATTACCTGTACATGTAGGTGCGGGGTGACCTGTAGATCTACAAGTTGAGCAAGTGTGAAGAAGGTTGCATGTTGTTCTGAAACAACCCCTGACATTATTATAATTGTTACATACTTCTTTACCGTCGTAAAATACTCTACTACGACCTTGTTTATCAAGCTTGTTTGGCATGTTTGGTCTAACTGACCTGTTGTAACCTAAGTTGCTATCTACATGTATACCCTGATGATCAGAACACTGCAATGCACAAAATTCTGTGGCATGATCAACTTGATGACATAAGTTGCATGCATTTACTCTAATACTCCCACTAACTAGTGAAAGAATGTCACGGTCTCTTTTACTCCAATCAACCTTGATGTGTTTCTCTCTTAGGAGTGTAGCTGCCTTTGCAGAGAACAGCTTATGGTAGGTATAAAATTTATCTCCATAAAATTTATGGATCTGAATCAAATCTGCTTCATATGCATCAAGCTCTTCACGTCTTTCGGGATATGACACACACATGATTCGCTTATATTTGCCAAAGGCCTGAATAAAATCTTGTATATTCAGGTTCCTGTTAAGACGGGGATCAGGCTTGCTTGATAGATTAACTTTTATTTCATCAGCAGTGATACTGTGTGCTTGAGGGTTTTCGTAATTGGATATTAGCAATGAAGTGAGATTAATGTCCTTACCCTCAATAATATTTCTTTGAATATTGGGCGACACAATATCAACATTGGTGAAAGAATCCGATCGCACTCCATTTCTTGTTGATCCATTGCGGCACTGGTATGGTGAGAAAACGGTAAGGCACTTGTCGACAGACTATAGCTGAAGTTGAGATGTGCGGCGGTTCTTTGGGTTGTACCAGAAACTGGGATAAGCGGGACATCAGAAGAGTTTCTTTGTTCGTACCAATTAGCTAGATCGTAGGTCTTGGTGAAGGAATCCGGTGTTGGTCTAATGTTGGAAATGGATGGTTGCATGCTTGTCATACACTGTGTAAACGTGTTAACCATGGTTGATGTAAACAAAGCGGCCATATTGTTTACATTGGAGTCCGCACGTACGTCGTTTCCGGTTACACTATCCATGCGCGGTGATGGGGCGGAACTTCTTTCATCTGTGGGCGGGTCTTGAAGTACTTCTCTCGGTTGCCTAATATGGTCATCCGCTGCGACGGTTGCACCTTCTCGAATTTCGTCAGTGCATAGGCGCTCCTTGTTGTCTAGATACAGTTGTTTAAGTACTGTTTTAGACCAGCTTTTTGGAATGTTAATTCCTAACTTCCGTAATTCGTCCCGAAATCTTGCACCTGTCCAATTTTCTGGATTTTCCATATCCCATTGCGAGCTTTGTGTTGCATTTTCTTCGTTGTTATATGGATGTTGTCTGTTTCTTGAACGACGGTTACGTCTGGTTGAAGAAGCCATGTTATTTACTGAAGTTTTTATAGCCGTAAAATCACGAAACTGTTTAATAAAACTGATTCAAGTTCTCAAATTTCGGGAAATAATAGTCCAATATTGAATATCAAGAAGTAATTGGAAAGACGAATTTAAACTGCAATGAATATTATGTCCGAGATCACTATTTACGATGAGGTTTTAAAGAATTGTCTACAGTTCTTCTGAATAATCGTAATCACACTTAGGAAATAAAGTCGTGTATAAAATACCTTGTGTCTCCAAGGCAGGAGAATGAAAATAAATTATATAAATCCGATTTCCAGTCCAGACAATCTTCCACAATAAAGTCTCAAGTTTAACAGCAGAAAATCAGTGTAATTAGTAAAACTGTAAAATGAAATTGAAAACTTATTCCTATAGAGTAAACGTCCTTTGTATTCAACAGCAAAATCAAAAGTGAGAAGCTGGCAGCCTGCAATTGTAATCTGAGAACCTAATCCCTGATATCAGACAGACCAAATTAGGCATGACCTTTGACCTTATAATGGAATCGACTGCCCCATCTCATGGAAGAAACCATCCCGTCTGAATAAACAACACTTATACTCTGCATAAGTTACAATTGAGTATGTAAATATTAGAATGTTAAAAATATTTACAACGCAATGAAAAATAAACGCAATATTTTGCTAGACAAACATAAAGCGTGCATCTATCCAGGTGAAATCGGATGTAGATAAGAAACTTTTGCAGCTCACTGTACATAAATTTAGCTGTCTTGTAAAGAATTCAAAATTTGGATGAAGTTCAAGATTATTTACAAAATATGTGTTTGAAGTTTGCAACGTCCATTGGCCAATATCACAGGATAAAAAGGACGATGCTGTGTACTAAATTATTTTTTATCTTTCCTGTATCTTTTCTCGTCCTTTTCATTAAGACCATCATGTTCTAAAGTGTGGAGCTGGTGGATCCAAAAGTTTTCTCTTCTCCTTCTCGCCGTGTTGTCCCACTCGGTGTTGACTTCTATGATTTGGAAAGTAACATTATCAAAAGGATGTTTCTTTGAGCGAAGATGTCTTGTGAGAGGACAGTTTTTGTTGGTTTTGTTCCAGGAACGATGGTTATTAAGCCGAATGTTAAATTTATCCATTGTTTCTCCCACATACTGAATGCCACAAGTGTTACATGTTAGTACATAAATTGAGTTCTCCGTTTTACAGTTGGAATTTGAGTAGATGGTATAACTTTGTTTTGTAATGGAGCTGATGAAAGAACTGCTTGGATTTCTTGGTCTCTAGTCAAAGACTCAAAACAAGCTTATTTTTTGGGGCCCTTTATAGCTTACTGTTCGGTGTGAGCCAATGCTCCGTGTTGAAGACCGTACTGTGACCTATAATGGTTTACTTTTATAAATTTTGACTTGGATGGAGAGTTGTCTCATTGGCACTCATACCACATCTTCTTATATCTAATTATGTTAAACAGTGTTTCCTCCTTAGAAAAAAAAATCAACAAAAAGACACTTAGATATTCAACTTTTATATCGCCCTTCAACACAAACTAGCGTTACAAAATGAAATTCACAAGACATGTTAGTTGTTTGCATATAATTTCTACTTACTTAGTATATTGTCCCTATGGTATTGCAAATTCTTTTTGAAAGTTCTCCAAAGACAAATTTAAATTGAAATGCAAATTTGACCTAAAAAGTTATACTTTTCTCTGTATCCCTTTAGATTAACTGTATCAATATAAATATATACGTGTACAGGTTTTGTCTTTCCCTGATCTTGCCCATTAAGATTAATCGATCCATGTGCATCTGTAGTGAAATAAAAAGGAAGAAAATATGGCTGTGGCGTAGCTCCATATACGCTGCCACGCCATGGCGTGCACATCGCGGACTCTAAAAAAAATAATTGACGCCGGAAATGATATCATTGAAGGCCATTCTTCTTAGTTCTATGTAGCTTTTCAATATCAGAACAGTTTTGTCGGCAATATGATCAGTGCTGAATTACCTTTAAAAAATAAGGGAAGTAAATAGACATTATATATCTTTTTGTCCTTTTGAACAGTACCGTATTTGCTAAAAATTCAGTTCAAATTTTAGGCCGGCTCGACGTCCAATAAATAATTCTCAAAATTCAGAGACTGATGAGATACTGGTTTGAAGTTGTGATATGAGCTAGATAGACGCTTGCGCTTCATATGGGCCGTGCGCTGAATTTCAGAAAAAAATATTTGCATTACCGTATGTTACAAGAGCGCAATTATTTATTTACATTTTACCGGCAAGTTTTTGTACTCAATGATACTCAGAATAGAATCTTGTACGGCTTCTGATTGGATGATACAGGATTGGAATATACTTTTAATCGAAAGCTTGTCCAATTAGGTTTATAAAATCCAGAAAAATCAAACACACATTTTACAAACTAAAAAGTAAAATAAGTACAATACTGTGTATTCTCTTAACAATGCTACCGCCGAAAGGTCGTCTAGAATGAGAAATGACAGATTGTTGTCTTTAGGTTTAATGTAAATCCACCGTGATTTTGAAGTCAATTTAGACAAGGCCATGGACGTTGTCGTTGCAGCCTAAAAGAAACGGAGGGCAGATTTTTTAAAATTGCTGATGTTTCTTAATTAAAAATGAGCAAACCCAGTCTTTCTACTTTGCTTTTGAAACTAAATTTAGGCCCTCAGAATGCACCATTTGCGTCTAGTTAAAATAAAACCTTACCGACGTGCTCTTCAAATGGACCCAGCTACGCCCCAGCATGGGACAATCAGACCCATAAGTCAAAAAAGAAAAGGCAATATGGTCGCTATAAAAGCAAAAGAAATGTAACATTTAGGATTTAGCAGGTTGGGGATTATCTCCCAAATGTGTTATAATATCTCGTTTTTATACGACAGTAAAAAATTTTGCGGTCGTATATTGGTATTACGTTGTCGTCGTCTGCGTCGTCCGAAGACATTTGGTTTCCGGACAACAACTTTAGTATATGTAAATAGAAATCTATGAAATTTAATCTCAAGGTTTATAACCACAAAAGGAAGGTTGGGATTGATTTTGTGGGTTATGGTCCTAACAGTTTAGGAATTAGGGGCCAAAAATGGGCCCAAATAATCATTTTTCTACTTTCCAGATAATAACTTGTGGAAAGGTGTATGGATCTCTGAAATTAGACCACAAGTTTCCATACCGCAAAGGGATGGTTAGGATTAGCTTTTTTTTATTTTTGGGTGGGGGGGGGGGGGGGGGGGGGGTTATGGCTCAAACCGTTTATAGGAATAAGGGGCAAAAAGGGGGAAAACAAGGGTTTCCTGGTTAATGGACAATTACTTAAAAGTACAATGTTATGTTTGGATTACCTCCCTTACACTGATTTTAAATTATGTATAAAGAAATGTTGTATTGTCTTGAGGTGATTAGTTGTCAATTTATTTTTAGAAGTTACTATTAAAATGTTGATTAAGGAATATTAATTTTAGCCATGATTATGTATGTCATTTTCTATTTTAAGACTTTTATGATGTATTTAAATGGGTAATTATGGTTGCAAACTCCTTTGGAAATTTGAATTGAGATTATGACCATATCTTGAGGGAAAGATTTTTTTTTTTTGGGGTGGGGGGGGGGTGGGGGGGTGGAAATTTTTTTCTCATTTCAGATTTCAGAAAAAATATAGTATATATTATAATTTTATTTTGCAAAAAAAAGGGGGGGGGGTTCAATTCGCAACAGCAGTGTAATGTACAAAAGCAAAAAATTGAATATAAATTCAAATCATGTAACCAATTCTAAGTTCGATGACTACAGTTATTCTGTGTCAGAAACCTATTATGTGTCAAATATTTAATTACAATCCAAATTCAGACCTGTATCAAGCGCAAATATTGTGTTCATTTTTGCCCCAACTGTTCAGGGTTGGACCTCTGTGGTCGTATCCAGCTGCGCTCGGCGAAGAAATTTATTGGATTATAGGTAAAATATTACAAAGTGCAAATGATTACATGAAAGGCAACACCTTTTGGCTCACAGCTTTTTTTTTTTGAATAGCTGGTTGCTATTGAGTTTGATCTCTTAGAAGACGCTGTTTTTCAAATGACCAATCTAGCAACTTATTTATTTTCAATAATGAGACAGCCACCCAACTACACAGGTTTACACAAATGAATTGTATCTTTATTCACTGTCCTTGGATATATGTTGGGTTAGTGAGTGAATCGTCAATGCCTAGTTCACTTATCAAGCAATTTTAAAATTCTAAAATGTCATTTCCACACTTAAAGGATATTATATATTGTTAAGGCCTTTTTGTGGGAAAACCAACATCTTTGTAATCGAGTTACGGCTTATGTGAAGAAACACAAACTACACGCAAGGAGCAAATAGAACGTCACCATCAAGGAAAGAAAATTCAGTTGTAGGAAGGGGAAAGTCATACATTTGTGATCACAGATTTATTGGGAAAACATTGAATAACAGAACAAAGGCAGCGATCACTAAGCATGAAATAATTCGGCAAAGATACCAGGCCAATAATTTTGTACGCCAGACATGTCGCTCGTCTACAAAAGACTCATGAAAAGAATTAAAATGCCAAATAAAGTACGCAGCTGAAGAGCTTTGAGGACCCAAAATTCCAAAAGGTTTTTACAACTACAGCTAAGGTTATTTATTCATGGGGAAGAAAATCCACAAAATTGTGAACAATTCGGATCAGCCAACAATTCAAGGTTTTGTTAACAGTTAATGTATAAATATGACCATGTCAATGATATTTCATGTCAAGACAAAACATGCAAAAGTCGAGTGATTAAATCTCATGAATATATATAACAAAATACATGTAATACATCAGATGACTTACAGCAAATATGCAATGTAAATAGCAAATGCAAATACAAATACAACAAAATAAATCAACTAAAGAACTCTCAAAGTTTCTCATCAAGAGATATTACTAAGAGAATGACATATCCGACGGTCTTTGTTAACTAAATGACATTATAAAAAAACAAAAACTAAATCTAGATCTTCATAGGATGTATGTAAACAAAGAAAATATATGCCATAAATTTTCCAACTCCAATTATTTACAAATGAAATGCTCTCTCTCTCTCTCTCTCTCTCTCTCTGTGTGTGTATAATCTTAACAAGGAAGTTATATATGTAGGACATGTTATACCTTCTTTTATTGGCCATTTGTTAACTATTATGTATATTCAATAGAAATAATTTGAGCATTTAAAATAGGTATTCGTCAGTTAAATATAATTAAATACTGTACAAAAAAATCGAAACCATTTCGATGTATTTAACGTACAGTCCGGTGAATTGCATTTAACTATTAAAAGAATATCCTTGAGCGTCAAACGTACTGTAAGGTAAGATTTTCGTCACTTATTTTATTGATTTTAAAGTTTCAAAAGACCTTAAATTACAATGACTTCTGATGGATTTACGTGTAAAAAAATAATATTAACAAAAATACCGATCTCCAAGATAAATTCAAAATGTGAGTCCAAAAAAGCTGACAAAATCAAACGTTCGACTATATCAGATTGAGGAACGCATAGGCGGATCCAGGGGGCGGGGGTGATCGGGCCCCCTTTTGTAAGAAAAATTTTGTTGATTATATAGGGAATCACTGAAGCTGGAGCCCCCCTTTTTTTAGGTTAGTCAGCCCCCCCCCCCCCCCTTCCCCTCTTTACAAAAAGTTCTGGATCCGCCACTGGAATGAATAGAAAACAACTGTCATATTCCTGTCTAGACCATACGTCGTGAAAATAAAAACATAATTTAAAACATTCACAATGCAGCTGTCAACAGGATGACTACTCACTATAGTAATGATAACTAGGAAATAAAGCTTTCTGCCACATAGCTATTGTTTTTTTCCCGTAATATCGATGTGCTCATGAATTCCAGAGTTTTACGGAACTGACGTTAATGAGTTTTTTTTAAGTATTTAAGTTACGACTGCAGTAGAAATTGAACTTGAGTTTTCAACTATAAAGTAAACGAATTTATGGAGATATCTTCAATTGTTTAATAACTTATTTTGCATGGACTGCGATAGGAAAAGTTTAGGCATTTCGAAAAATAAAAATAGCAAATCAGAATTATAATGGATAGAAAAATTACAATTAAAAAAATAATGTCTTGTATGGATTCATTTTTTGTTTGTTTAGCCTTTTACGTTTATATCCCATATTTCCTTTATATATATGATGATGTCATTACTTGTTGCTTTCAATAAAAATTATCATCTTGATATTTTAAAATCTTTTATGTATAATTGAATGCCTATTGATTGTACATACTACGAATCAACTTACTAATAACTGAATTCTAAATGCATACATGATTTGTCGAATAAAAATTTGTTTAAATAAACACGTTGTCTATTATTCCATTGGATTTGTGAAGTTTTAAACTGAATAGACAAAATGCAGATCAATTTTACTTTATTATTAAATATCTTATTGCATATGCATTTAAAAAAGAATTAAATGTATTCTTCTGTCATAACAACTGATAAATAATATTGTCTTAATGTCTAATTTTTGATTCGTCCTTTTTTGGAATGTTTAAGGTTTTAATAGTTCTGTTGCAAAAAAATATCACCCCTCCCAAATAGAACTCGCCAGTGTTTTCCATCATTGATGCTATCTTTTATCTTTGTTAAAACAGGATAATTTACGAAGTTTTGAGTGTAATATAAATTGGAAAAATTGTTTTTACATATACCAATCCCTATTTCTGTTAAAAAAAGTCCATTAATATTTATAATAAAAACAAAAACAATACCAATAAAAATGATCACAAACAGATTCAACGTAAAGTGTTATCATTTACCTATGATATATAGCAATTGCAAAAAAAGCAAGTTATACACGTTTTGAATGGAAAAGGTGTCATTCATTTTGGTTATCCATATATTGGCTATTTCAGAAAGAAACGACACTTGACTAACCTTTCGTTCTTTACGTTGAAAAGAGTACAATAGATATCATGAACTTAAATACAAAAAGGTAGTGAGCTACATTATTTCTCTTTGCAGATAAAGAAAAGAAATTACAACAATCCACCCAATTAAAGGCTACAGTAGTTATCTCATGTTCAAATCTCAGTAATCGATTAAGAAGATACAAATCCAGGTAATCAATCACAATCAAGGTAATCACATGAACTCCAAAAGGAGCGAGACCGGGTGCGTCGACAGGGTAAGAGTCTCTTGTTATGCATTCACCACCCGCCATGCGAACCCATACAGTCAAAATGTCACAATAGAGAATTGGACACGATCGGTAAAAATATAGATCAGATACTATATTATCTAAGGATCTAAAACCGCGTAAACATGTCGCTTGCAAGTTGACACACAGACACATCCTATGGTCAACTAATGAGGTCTATATAGCGTAAACACGAATGAGCGTATATATAACCGCAATAATGAAACAGAAGGTATGTTACTGCTGAGAAATGGGAAGTTGACAATTGGGAAGATAAAATCATCTAGTTTGTCATAGATTCTACTTTAAAGTACTATGTACATATAATTTACATTTACCCTTAGCAACTGGCTGTTGGCACAATATCACATGGGGTGGATAGAAGACGTAGCTTATGTAGAAATGGTATTGGAGATGAGTTCCATATTTTGTTTATATGTAGAAATGAGAATATTGTATTATTAATTAAGAAATAAATACATACCTAGGTACCGCAGATCTTACCCAGATCATTCTCAAGCTGTCAAACCGACCCCTTAACATAGAATTGTCCGTATTTTGAGTTAGAGCTGGTATAATTTTCTATAGTTTTGATATACTTTGTCCCAAAAGTAGAACACTAGCTACACTGTAAAAATCTTTTTAGAGATAATGCAGGTGCGATATTTTGAATTTGAATTTATTGTCTAAAAGAAATGTACTACGAAATAACTGTGTTCTGTGGCATTATCGATCCATATATATTATTCGACTATTTGTATAATTATTCACACTGTTTGATTTTTAGAGCTAAATGTAATGACTTTAATATGTTTATTTGTTTTCTGTCATGTTATGCATAAATTTTGTATTCTATATTTGATCTCAAGTTATAGGTTTAAATGTATCTGAGTGTTTTCTAATAAATCTGAAGTCGTCTATTTGTGTCAATGTCGAGATCAATATAAGATGCATCGGTAGTATTCTTCGTCACTTAAATCTAAATTTCACTAAGATACATTATAATAAAGCAAAAACTCAAGTATATATATCTTTATCATATACTTGTATAAAATATTACTAAAATTTTACTGTTCAACCTTTATTGACTGCTTCCGAAATGTTATCACATGCCTTTCCGTTAATTTCCGTGACGTTTATCACATGCAACTTCGTGCATTTCCGGATATTTGCTCGAAAACGACAACAAAGTGCAGAAAACCGCAAGTGATTTAAGACTTTTCACAAAATGGTTGAGGAGCAAATTTCAAACTAAGAACATGATAATTGTTGTGACAAGATAAATAAAATGCTTGTAATATCAATAAAAACAATTAAAGTTAAGAAATTTGTATTTGGTTGTCTGTAAATTATTATCTAAAAATTCATAGAAAGACACAATTTTAATTAATAGTTCTTATCTGTATTTCTTCTGCTGAAGTATATGATAAAAAGATGATTACATGTCATTTTTCATATCAGACCCTTTATCGGCCCTCGTTCATGATATCAGAACTCGAGCCTGCTCTTGGGCTGATATCATGACCTAGGGCCGATAAAGGGTCTGATATGAAAAATGCCATGTAATAATCTATACATATCACATAGTTTGTTTCTGTGAGTGCTGCATTGTCGTTTTTGTTTATTTGTGTATTTCTCTGTCCTACATGTTCTTCCATTTATTTGTATTGTAGTCCTGTCATGTAATGTTGTCATTTTAGTGTTGTATTTAACATTGCCATAAAAGCTGGAGGTTTGGCTAGCCACAAAACCCGGTTCAACCCACCAATTTTTTCTTAAAATGTCCTGTACCAAGTCAGGAACATGGCCATTGTTATAATATAGTTCGTTTCTGTGTGTGTTACATTTTAATGTTGTGTCGTAGTTCTCCTCTTATATTTGATGTGTTTCCCTCAGTTTTAGTTTGTAACCCGGATTTGTTTTTTTCTCAATCGATTTATGAATTTCGAAAAGCGGTATACTACTGTTGCCTTTATGTAATGGTCCACATCGTCCCGAGTCTAAATAAGAGGAAACAGTAGTTTCACGATGTTCCAGATTCGTAAATCCATTGTGAATATGCAAACAACATAAAGAAATGAATGAATCGTATGAACTTAAAATGGAGCGAAACCGGTGTTCCAATATGATACCCGACATACGAAGCCAGTCAAAGTGTCACAATATGAAATAGGACACATTGTATTAATTTACAGATCAGACGACTATTATGGTATCTAAAGATTTCAAATCGCGAATACATGTCTTTCTAGACAATTTGCGGTATAGGCTGTGCTCATTGTTGAAGACCGTACGGTGACCTATAGTTGTTAATTTTTGTGTCATTTGGTCTCTTATGGAGAGTTGTTTCATCGACAATCATACCACATCTTCTTTTAAACATGGACACCGAAATCTGCAATCAACACTAAATTCTTAAACAGAATCAGAATTAGATAACAGTAGATATATCTACACACTAGGTAGGTTCGTGACCAAAGACATGCACATTAAGACCCTTGTCTGTTTTATCTCAATAAATGAAATCCAAAATATATATAGAAAAGTGTACATTAAGAATAATCCAGTAACAGTAAAAAATCTACATTAACAAATGGATGTATGATTAGTCTATGTGCAGTCATAAAGCACAATAACCTGAATTTATTCTTGAATTTACTATTACTAGCATATACTTTCTTCTAAAATGAAAATAATCCTCATTCATTAATTTGAGCTAGGTTAGCTTTATGTTTCTGGTTTTTGGCTCAGGCCACCTATAATCATTTTGTTACATATTCTTACATAGACGAACAAACAAAGAAAATTACAACAAGAAAGCTCGTATAGAAAAAAAAAACGCTGCTTCATCAAATGAATCTGAAAATCAATCTCATCTTATCCTAATAATGTTTTTGACAAATAATCTTAAAACAAAGTGAAGGAAACGTTATTAAAGTTTAAGTATTTTATGCTTATTATGTTTCTAAAATCTACAAAAATATGTTCGTTAGTATATCCGTATTTCAGATCAATCTTCAATATTATTCAAGCTTTAAATGTAGTAATTGAGGTTCAAAACCTCAATTTTGTCCAATTCCTCGACTCGAGGATAAACTTTTAATGTTATCAAAGATTTATTGTTTCTTCGGCAGACGTGAATATCTTTTTGAATAATGTATTAAAAACCTATTGGACCAATTGAAATTGGATATAAAAAGACAAGTAAGAAGTAAGAAGCTATTTTGTGTTGATATAAAATCGGAAAGTGGAAACGAATTTTTAGGTAATAGAAATCTGAGCTATTGCTCGATGTGAAAACGCACCAAACATGAAGCTTGATTTCAAATATCAAAATGTGTTGATTCGTAGTTCCTTAGAACGAAAATTTCATTCATAATCATAATGTGTAAGAATAAACAAGTTGAACTGTGCGTTACTGCTTACTAATAATACCTCCGCTATATAAATGCACCACAAACTAAACAATGCTCAAACGAAGCTTTCTACCGAATTTCAGAGCTGAGTTTCGTAGTTCCTGAGAAAAATGCAACGAAAATTGCATACATTACCGTTATGTGTAAGAATATATAAGTATTCGGTAAACCGGAAGTTGATGAGTGATGAAAGTGAAAATGCATTAACGTATAGTATGTATAGTATAGAATGCTCACAAAAAGCTTTTAACTAAATTTCAGGAGATAGTTCCCTTGGTATCTTTCGCCTCTTTTGTATTAGACCGATATAATAAGCCATAGTTAAGATCTTTTGATCAACAATGTAGCAAACCACACGAATGCAGGTTGCCGTCCGTGTTTGCTCTTTCTCCTCAATGAGGCATGCTAAGTAGAAAATTGGAAGCAGCAAATACCAATTTTCAAATCTATGGTTGAACCCATGATCTCAATTACTCAAAGGGAACACTCTATCACGAAACAATAAAGGTGGCTAGTCCAAAGGGGGCCAGGTGGTTAACATCCACCTCTCTCTTTTAAAACATTATATACACATTTCAATTCTTTTATAAGCTACACTAATTTGTCCTTTTTATGAATCTTCAAAATTACACAACAATCGTCATTGAAATTGGTTGAAAAAAAAATGACTGTAATGGCAGACAATACGTTTAACGTGTCGTACATCAATCTAATTACAGGTTGCACTTCTGTAAATATAGACAATGCAATTTCCCATAGGATCGGAACTCCTTTTACGGCTAAAACTGTGTCACTTTTCCTATGAAGTTTCTTAAAAAATTATATCCTAGAATGGAAAATTCATTTGTGCTACAATTTTTTTTTTTTTCAAATTTCAAAATATAGGGCAACATTTACATGCCCCGAACTTCTAAGATTTTAAACTTAAACTAAAATTCTGTATTACCCCTGCCTTCACTTTTGGTCCTCCTCAGAACTCAATTTCGCCGCTGTCCGTGTGTATTTATACTGGTAACATTCCCAAGTTATGTCTCTATGAGAGGAAACATAAAGATTATATCTGGGAACCAGTACATAAACAAAACAAAATATCTATGAATATTATATATCTCCCCGAAAGAGGCATGGTTTGTGAAACAGCTGTATTTATATTTACAAAGTGCAACCTACAATACACATCTAGTGTTAGCTCTTCTCCCTTGCAAACACAACGTGTACACAGAACTTGAATTTCAACCCGATAGGTCGCTTAAACTGGGTTTGTTTTATTCATTGAGAATTAACTTGCATTAACTGTCGTCAGTTTTTGGGTTATGTCTTCTTTTTTTTTTTTAGTTTGCATTGTTTTTTTCTTATTTTGTTCTTATTGGTCTCATTAATTGTTTTGCCTGAAATCTTAATATTACTTTTAAATTCATTTAGATTTGCTTGAAAAGGAATATGAATACTATATCTGAGATGCGAGAGTCAGAAGTTCTGAAATTTAAAATTGATATGGATGAAAAACATCATGAGGCCGAAAAGAATAAACTTTTGCTGGAAACAGAGAAAGAACGTCAGGAGCTTGAAAATGTGATTGACGTTTTAAAAGATCGTGCTATAGATCAAGAAGATAAAATCAAACAACTTGATGAGTCAAACTTTAAGAAGGACAAAACAATCGAACAAATGAGAAAGAAAGAAGAAAAAATGCTGATCATGAAGGAAGAGTTAATGTTAAAAATTTCAATTTTGGAAGAACAAATTAGTTCTTCATCAGAAACATGTGAGAAACAACAAAACGAAATAAAACATCTTGGAGTGGAGTTATCGCGTGTCGAAAATGAACTTCAAATTATGAAACATGACAAAAAGTTGCAGGACAATGCGATTAATGGTCTCACAGCAGAAATCAAATTACAACAAGTTGCGGTTAACACACACTTAAACACTATCACAAAACAATTGGAAAATCAATCCAAAGAGTCTGCGAAAATGGCTGCCATGCTAGAGAATATGTCAGTAACAAAAGAGACTGAAAGAAGTGTTAGTATTCAAACAGCGCAACATGTCACTGTGTCACTCAATCAAAAAGGTGGTCGCACTGGGATGTCTGTAGAGAGAAAGGTTGTTCCAGTAAGGATTTTTAATCCGCAAATACGAAGTACTGGAAAATTTTCCAATTCTCCGAGTAAAAGGCCTCCTTTAAGCAGAAAAGATCAACAAAAATCTGAATGATTAAATACGAATGTAAACAATATTACATTTAAAAGAAAAATGAAACAAGGAGTTTAATTGAAGATTTGTACCCGTTTTACTTTTATACAATCATCGAAAAATTAAACAATAGAACGACTTATTTCTATATACTAGTGTCTGGCAACTTTTGTCATACATGGAACATTAAAGTAACATTATATATATATTTTATTATGTGAATATGCATTTTGTGATATATATATAGAGAGAAATTCCGATATAATATTATTTTGAACGGAACACCGTCTTAGCAGCAGTTAACTTATAATATTCACGTTGTCTCATTTAAACACATCCTACCGGTACTTTCTTTCGCTACTGCGTATACAATCTGAAACACAGGTCACATAAATGTTTTACGTCATGGCAGGTAGGTAAAGCTATATTCGCAATTTCTACTGTTTAAGGTACATGTACTTATGATAGGTAACATTTGATTTATTTTACTCATTGGGAATACAATAGGCCACGTGTCTGTCAAATATGTGGTGGAATTAAGTTGTTTTGAAAGAAAAAAGTTTGAAACATAGATACTTGAAGTTTTATCCTTATTATTGTTTGCGATTGGTAAGATCTGCTGTCAGTGTATGTCATGTCTGCTGTACACGATAACAAAAAAACAAATTGATTGACCAAATCCAATCAGATATATGTTAGTATTTAAAAAAACAGAAATGTTTCTTCTTTAGTAAGACAACCGTACATGGTCTACATATACTTTATGAAATTTTGAATGTGACTATCCAATTTTTTTTTTTTAAACAAATAGGTATCATTTACCAAACTTTCTTGAAAACAAATGAACACTCAACTTGCTTCATTGATGTATGTCTTAAGAAATGAAGACTTAACCTCATGTTAGAAAAACACATTATCTATTGCATTAGTAATACACTAAACATAAAAAATTACCATAAACTACTGTAAATAGGTGAAAGCTAAAACAGATTTGTCTACCTGTCATTCCGAAAAACATTCATGGCATTCGTCGGAAGTATGGTACCGATTACATCTGCATAACCGATAGCTAGTAAGAAGGGGTTATTCTGAAACAGAAATATTCCAAATGCAGAAGTGGAGTTTGGTCATTGTTGAATGCAGTACGATGAGCTGTAATCATTCACATCTTTGTCATTTTTTCCATGGATAGTCGTTTCATTGTTAATCATACCACATATCTCCTCATTTTTATTTTGAATTTGAAAAAAAAAGTATTTAAAAAAAACCAAAAGAGTCATAATAACCAAGTGTCTTAGATCTCCGTGTAAAATGTAAGTATCCCAAATACCCTATTATTGAATTTTTAATATTGTGAACCACAGAATGAAAACTTGAAAAGAGAGACCAATTTGTTAATTCCAAATATTATGTAACATTTTGGCTTCAAAGAGTTAGAGTCTAACAAACACTTTATGATAACCATTGTTTGAGAAAAACATATTTTGAGAACTAATTATTTTCACTTTGTTTAGTAGGAGTATAGTTATAATGAAAGCGGCGAGTATAGTATATTATACTCCACCATTTAACCTTCTAGTATTACATTTTCGATTGACGACTTTTATTTGAAAGGCAAATACCTGTATATGCACGTGTGGAAATTACTCATTTACATTTTTGCTATTTTGAGTTTATGCGTTTGTTGTTAATGCTATAAATATTTTGTTGAATACATTATTTTACACAGTTGTAATTTTATCAACTTACTATTAGGACATAATTATATTTGCTAATAATAGATAAAAAAAAATTAAAAACCCACACAAGCGACATTAGAAATATTCAATTTAGGTATCTGACGTATCTCGGATACATATATGCATTTGTAATGTAAAATAACTTTTTAATTGATTTTTTGTTGACAAACGGGATACAATCAAATTGAAACATGTTCCATCACCAATTCAAAATTCGCTATGAATCTGATTTTTTGTTGACAAACGGGATACAATCAAATTGAAACATGTTCCATCACCAATTCAAAATTCGTTATGAATCTGATTTTTTTTAAGTATACACTACGTGTAAAATAAGTCGCAAGTGTGTTATTCTCTCAAAGTTACTAATATGTAATAAGTAAGTAAATTGAGTATTTCAAATCAGGACCCTGTAATCCAGGGGTTGTCGTTGTTTTTTCAAATCTTGTTTTAAAGGCTTAAATGAGTATGTTGATTGTCCCCTTTCTTTTATGGTGATAGTCATTTGTTCTATTGTAAATATATTCCTTGGCTTCCCCTAAACGATGAAATGTTCAACTCGAATGGTTTTCATGGAAGAGTCTGTATTACAAGGAACTCAAAATAAATGAATGTCTGGATGGGGGTCTTTAATTTCTGCTTTTTTTAATTTAAGAGATTTTTTTAATCTTCAGAAATAACGCTTATTCTGTTGAATCATAAAAAGTTTACTATTAAATTTTTCTGTAATTAGATGATTTCTTTATTCTGTATGTCGTTCATGATTTTTAATCAGTATTGTAGTGTCTAATTCATTTATTTTTCACAGTTATTTTCATACTTTTGCACCTTATTATTCTTTATTAGTTATTTTGTTGGGCTCATTTTTCTCTATTCATTATTTTTTTTACAATATATCTCTCTTCTGTTAATCCCATCCAGACCCTTATAAATGTAAACAAAGAAGTCAGTATACAACCATCTGAAACTATAATTATATTGGAAAGTACTTCAAAGAAAGTTATTTGATTAAAAGTATTTTTTGCCTAATTAGCAAAGCGAAATTAATCGAATGGAATAGAAAATGACAACAGAACGTATGTTATGAACATTGCAAGCACTTTATTATGGTACATACATAAAAGTTGCTTAACAACCCTCTTTTCGTATTTAGTGTGAATTCTGATTATACTTTACACTGTTATAAGGAAGTGTATAGAAACTAATGACATTTACTATGAGATCTCAAGCTTTCCAACAAATGGTTAAAAAAAGATCAGTACAGAAAAGGTTCATAGGAAGTAAGTAATATATACGTTAGACTCAATGTCGGTTTAAAAAAAATGTAAATTAAGGCGACAGTTGTTTATAGAATCTCTGTCTGTGTAAATAGACTTGGAAGATACAAATCAAGGTAACAAACAAAAAATGAGGAAATCGCATTAACCAAAAAAGGGCGAGGCAGTTTGCGTCGACAAATCAGTATTATCAAAGTGCGAAACCATAAGTGTTGACACATTACAATGATAAGATATACTCGGTAAATTGATTTAATCGAAACCTCTATTACGTAAACATTTTTAAGTTTAGAAAAACGACTTTTGTTATCTTCTGGTCTTTCTGTTTGAGGGAAAGACTTGGTAAAAAATCAAAAACATAAAAATTCTGTAACTACTGTGATTGAATTAATGAGATGTATGCTAAAATTTAAAAAAAAGATAGTTTTAAAACAGACATTTCAGCCACTACCCATGTGCACATTTTTTTAAGGCACATATACAAATAATGAATATTGATGCAAACAAAGCAATAGAGCAAATATTCTACAAAGTACCCCAGCAAGTTACTAGAACATGTAGTTAAATTATTATTAGTTATATTATTTATATTGACACAAAATATAAGTTTTTCGACTTTCATCTCAGTTTGTATAGTCACATCAGGAAATTTTATATGATGTCCCGACCTCCATTTTGTAAATGGTGGCCAACGGATTATATCAAAATGGTACTCAAGGTATCATTTTGAATACCAGATATCAGTTCATGATATTATTTTCTACTTAGATATCAAAGTTTTGTTGAAAAACGAGCACTTAGAATGTTCGTAGTTTTCGGAGGCCATTTTGAAATTTACGGGCGACGATTAAATTTTGATACCAGGAATTAAATCAGAATGTAATGTTCACGAAGATGTTTAATTTCTTGTAAATTCCAATGGTAAGCACTATGAATTTCTTATGTATTTTTCCGGCCAAGTCGGAAATGGCGGCAATGAGATAATTTTATTTACCAGGAATCAATTTTGTCAGCATATTATACATTTATATCAATTTTCGATGAAATCCTAGCAATTTTTTAGTATTGCTAAAACAGGCAATGTAGTTTTAATTCCAAAATTATCTCAATCACACATACTACAAAATGTAAAAACTGATAGTCAACGTAACTTAAAGGAAAAATGTCGTTCATTGCAGATCAGGTCCCTACACAAAAGCTCAAATTTAAAAAAAGAGCCGAGACAAAATGCTTACTTCGAGACAATTCAGATGAAGACCATCATTAAATGTTATTTGGCCTTTTTAACTCTCTTGATTCGAGCGGCATTGATGAGTCTTTTTATGGCGTACATAATTTTAATCCTGGTATCTATGATAGGTTTATCTTGCGATGATACGTCAACAAAAGAATGAAGCAGATGAGAGAATTCCAATAAAATGATATACTCGAATATAAAAACCACACGGTGAAATTTTCGTCAACATCATGTAATTCTAAGATGATGAAAAATGATAAAAATCATGTGTTTTTAATAATCACGTGATTCTCAAGAATCTTGCCTAAATTTGCATTATCATAAGGTCACCTATATACACGTATCTCATATCTAACATAGTGATTGATTCATGTTACATTTCATGTTCTTGATTATGACAATTTTTGTTCAATATACTTTGCAGATGAACGTTCCACGATTAAGAAACGTTGAGTATTCTTATAGAATAAAGAATGTGTTCATCTAAGCCATAACACAAAACCCGCAATTTTTTTCTTAAGATGCAGACCTTGTACTTCTTCAATTGTAAATTATTTTAATTCGCCGTCAAAGTAACCGACCCTCTCAATTTGAAAGTAACTGGAACAAAATAATTATTAATTAAAAAAAAAGAATGAAAAAGAATCAATAATAAAAAAAAACCTTTTAATAAATCACATAAGAATCTCCTTTTAAGCAGATATGCGAAAGACCAAGGCCAGAGTTTAACAACAACAGAAAAGATATCGAGAGGTAACTATTCGGAGGCAAAGGATGACCAAGTGACCACACTGTATTGTAAACTCTGAATTAAACCAGTTGTTCATAAATTTTTCAATCATATATTGAACCAAATTCTTAATTATTAAACCGGACATTAAATAAAGGCAACAGTAGTATACCGCTGTTCAAAAGTCATAAATCGATTGAGAGGTCTTTCCACGTCAATTTTCTAAATTATTGATAAGAAGCTACTTACGGTTAACTCAAAGTTACTATTGGCGTCCAAGCATAGGTTTCTTCATACTGATTCAATAACTATATGTTTCTATATATGTTTGCCTGTAGTAAGGGAGATATGGGGTACTTCCGGTTTATTGAAGGTCACTTCCGGTCTCAAATGATCGGCATTTATATGCGTATTTAAAAATATATAGTTTCTAGGTACTTTTCCATAAAATTTGTGCAAACATGGCTACTTCCGGTTTACTCAAGGTCACTTTCGGTTGATATTTTTCGAGGTCATATGTCAACCAACAGTTTGCAAAAGACACTATGGCTTTATCATGTACAAAGTTGGAGTAATAATCAACCTTAAAGCTTCATAACAATCAGGCAAACATTCATTTCTTTTATATATATCTTTAAAAGTGACAGAAGAGATCATAAAACAAGGAAAAGTCATAATATAGAATATGACCTTGATCTTGACCTTGACCTCAATTTTATTTTAGTGATTCAAGGACCTTAAATCAATATACTTTAGGTCTCTATCGCTTACCATTCATGCTATACATCAATCTATCACTTATGCCAAATACAGAAGGGGAAATAACTCTCATATTGAGTCTTCGTACCGCTTCGGACAAAATTGCACAAAACATCCTGAGGATATAACGAGCAATTTAGTAAAATAAATTTTTCGCTTTTTTTACGGTTACGGAGGAGATGCACCCACAAGAAAAAAGTGTTCGGGGAGATAACTCTTACAAAGAAAAGTATACGGTTAAGCAGGGTTAGTTTCAAAGGCGCATAAACTATGCGATATCATATACCAAACACCAAAGCGACATCTTGCGAAACAAAATTTACACGCAAGTGGCGGAAGAAGAAAAAAAAATATTAATTAGAAACCAATTGTTCAGAGAACAATTGAAGGTCTTTCCACCCATAAAGATCTATCCTGGCCGTGTAAAGCGCAACTTTTTGGTCCTCGGTGCTCTTCAGCTTTGTACTTGTTTTGGCTTTCAAACTTTTTTTATCTGAGCGTCACTGGTTGGTCTTGTGTGGACGAGACGCACGTCTGGCGTATTGAATTTTAAGCCTAGTACCTTCTGCAAGCTATTATTCGTGTGTTTCTCTGTCCTATATGTTCTCCCATTTATTTGTATTGTGGTCCTGTCATGTGATATTGTCGTTTTGGTGTTGTGTTTGACGTTGCCATAAAAGCGGGAGGTTTGGCATGCCACAAAACCAGGTTCAACCCACCATTTTTTTCTTAAAATGTCCTGTACCAAGTCAGAAAAATGGCCATTGTTATATTATAGTTCGTTTCTGTGTGTGTTACATTTTAATGTTGTGTTTTTGTTGTGTCGTTGTTCTCATCTTATATTTGATGCGTTTCCCTCAGTTTTAGTTTGTAACCCGGATTTGTTTTTACCTCTATCGATTTATGAGTTTCGAACAGCGGTATACTACTGTTGCCTTTATTTAATATCAAACTAATAAAATTCGTTTTAAAATGTAATTTCCAGCGTCAAATAATAGCTTATTGTACGCTGATTTCAAAAATATATGATTTCTATACATTTTTCTCTAAATAAGGGAGATAATTTGTTACTTCCGATTTTGAAAATGTCACTTCCGGTATTATTTGATAGTTTACTTCACACTGCTTCCAAAAATATATGGTTCTATATACTTTTATATGTTATATGTACAAAATAATAGGTTAAGTTGTTTGCAACCTAATGCAAAAAGTCCCAAGGCTTTATCATGTATACATATGAGGTAAAAGCAAAGGTCAAAATCTAGAACGTCAAATTAACCTATGACCTTGAGCTCAATTTCAAGGTCATGAACCCAGGACCTCAAATCACCTTGACCTTTGACCTTGACCTAATTTTTTTTTTTTTTTGGACCTAGGACACCAAATCAAAAGACCCTAGGTCTCTATCACTTATGGTTTACTAATTACAAATGCATATCACTTATATCAAATGCATAAGGGGAAATAACTCTCATATGGAGTCTCCGGAACGCTTCGGTCCAAACCAATCTAACATCCTGAGGATATAACGAGCAAGTTTGTGAAATAATTTTGTCGTTATCTTTAACGGTTGCGAAGGAGTGACAAACACAAGAAAAACAGTGTTCGGGGATATCATTCTTACAAAAAAAAAGTATTTGGTTATGCAAGGTCAGTTTTGAAAGCGCATAAACTGTTCGATATCATATACCAAACATCAAATTGACATCTTGCGAAACAACCAAACAGCGAAAGAAAAAAAAAATTAGGCGGAAAAAAAAATATATATATCAATTGCTTTAAAAAAGCAATTGTAAACGGTCTTTCCCCCTTAAAAACATGATTGATTTCTATGTATGTGTGTGTGTGTGTGTGTGTGTGTTTGTTTGTTTGTTTCCTTCTTTCTTTAAAGGGTCTATATTATTGTGTTGGTTAAGTTTCTATATTTAGTTAGTAAGTTTTTATTCTGTTTCATGTCCCTCGCGCGTCTCTCGCGCCAGATTGAGACGTCACGTGACGAGGGTTTATAATAGCGAAAACTTAGTATAATTATTCATATTTAGGTGGAGACGTTAGACAGACAACATGTATATCGATGGAGTTACACACAATGTATTTCTTTTGTCATTGTAGGTAATTGATGTTGTGATCAGAGTTCACGAGCAGTGCATGCTTTGGATTTAATTGATCCTGTGTACTTTTAAAACATGTTTATGAATATTTTCATACAATGTACATTTTTCAGCACCAGTTTGTAACACAGATTTGTATTTTAATCAAGGAGCAGACATTTTATTGTTGGATTTCACTGAGATTTACAGAGCTAGCAAGCGATTTTTACGGCATTGAAATCTCTACGAAAATTCTTGGAAGATAGCTGCACAACGTTGTTATACGAAGATGTAATACATGTATACACTGCTGACTGCAAATTTTCAGGTCGATTGGACATGTAGTTTCAGAGAAGATCACATAACATGCATGTGGGTTTTTTCTTCTAGAAGAATAGTAATAACAATATTAAAAACCAATTGTTCAGAGAACAATTGAAGGTCTTTCCACCAGTAAAGATCTATTTTGAAATAAAAATATTAAAATTCGGTTTAAAATGTCATTTCAAGCTTCAAATGATGGCTTATTGTACGCTAATTCCAAAAATATATTGTTTCTATACAAAAAGGAAGATAATTTGAGACTTCCGGTTTGATAAATGATACTTCCGGTATTTTTTGAAAGTTCACTTGACACTGATTCCAAAAATATATGGTTCTATATACTTTTACATTAAATATGCACAAAAAATAGCTAATTCCGGTTTACACGAGGTCACTTCCGGTTTGCTTTCCAACGTCAAATGATAATGCAAAAAGTCCCATGACTTTATCATGTATACTTATGAGGTAAAAGCAAAGGTCAAAATCTACAACGTCAAATTTACCTATGACCTTGCGCTCAATTTCAAGGTCATAAACCAAGGACCTCAAATCAAAAGACCCTACGTCTTAATTATATATGGTTAATGAGTTATATCATCATATGCTTTATTTTAAATATAAGGGGAGGAGAAAACTCCTATTTTATGTTAGTGTACCCAGTTCAACAAAAATGTATGTGTTACGACATGTCGCAACTAACAATTTAGTAAAAATAATTTGTCGATTTCTAATACAATTTTTGAAAAAAATGAAAATAAGCCAAAATAAAATTCTAGTATATAACCTTGAGCTTTGACCTTGACCTAATTTTCTTTCTTTTTTTTGGACCAAGGACCTCAGATCAAAAGACCATAGGTCTCTATTACTAATGGTTTACCAGTTAGAAATGCATATCACTTATATCAAATGCATAAGGGGAAATAACTCTCACATGGAGTCTCCGGACCGCTCCGTTGAAAACCAAACTCAACATCCTGAAGATATAGCCAGCAATTTGGTGAAATAAATTTGTCGTAATCTTTTACGGTTGCGAAGAAGTAGCAAACACAAGAAAAACAGTGTTCGGGGAGATAACTCTTACAAAGAAAAGTATTTGGTTAAGCAGGGTCAATTTTGAAAGCGCATAAACTGTTCGATATCATATACCAAATATCAAATCGACATCTTGCGAAAAACCAAACAGCGAAAGAAAACAAAATTAGGCGGAAGAAAAATAAAAATCAGAACAAAATCAATAGGTCTTTCCACGGAAAAGTGGAAAGACCTAAATATAAATCAATTGTTTTAAAAACATTTGTTAAACGGTCATTCCCCTCCGAAACATGATCAAATGATTTTTTTTATTGATTGATTTGTTGGTTTGTTGGTTGGTTGGTTGGTTGGTAGGTTGATTGACTGATATACTAATTAAACACATGGGATAGGAACCATTGGAACAAGCGAAAAAGAAACAAATGCGATCTTGGACCCCGTATTGAACAGATTGATTGATTTGTTGGTTGGTTGGTTGATTGATCAATTGATTGATTGATTGATTGATTGATTGATTGATTGATTGATTGATTGATTGATTGATTGATTGATTGATTGATTGGAAGTTTGCATGGCACTCTTTCTATGCGAGGCATCGGACTTAATGTCAATATTCTGATCGACGACGTGGCTGCGTACTTTGTACAATCCGCACTCCCAAACGGACAGACTCAGGATTTCCTAATCAATAAAAATCCTTACATCTTCTTTTTTAAAAATTTTCTCAATTTTCTACGGGAACTCGTACTTCGTGGTTTCTTTTATGTGCTGTATGTGCATTTTGTTTGAACTTGTAGGAAAAAACTGAGTAACATTTTGTCTTGGAAGTTTCACTTTCTATATTTGGATATGCAATGTTTTATTCTAATTTTAGGTCTGCGCGCGCGGTGGTGTTTGTGAAGTCATGTGACGCTCAAATATATATGTCTAGAGTTTAATTTCTTTTCAGGGGAGACCGTTGAACAGAGCATATGTGTATTGATCGGACAAACACGATCACTATTGGTTTTATTATTTACAGGTCATTGATGTCGGATCATGCATGCATTTTACGTACACATGTTTACGGGATCACAGATTTGTATTTTAATGCATGTTTAGAAATTTGATTGTAGGATTTCAGTAATATTTAAAAACTTGGGAGCGATTTCTACGTCAATGAACTTTATTTCTCAATCAAACAGACCGCGCCTATCGGGAACATTTTTTCTTGATTCATTTTACATTTTACAGGTAAACTATTGCATGCACACAAAAAATTATGCTGTTATTATAGTATTTAACAAAACGTTTATCGATTAATTTCAGAAAATACATGAATTGGAGGAGATTTTTGCAGGGATGGATTTTTATTTCAGAAAGAGGTTTGTAAAAGCAATTTTTTTCTCATAAAAATGGGATAACTATGAAAAAAACAGTTGAAAAAAAGGGGGTAGGTGGGGGGGGGGGTTGAGTTTAGTGGTAGACTGTGGTTGATAATTGAGATAAGTCACATTTACTATACGAAAGCTGCAAAGTTTGATAAGTAATTTGTTGATTTGACCATAACACGGGCATATCCCTCCAATAAAATGACGCGTACCATTTTGACAAAAATTTCTAGTAAGGACGTGTCGTGACAAACATTTTGGTTAAATTGTTTTGTCGATATCTATAACTCTTAACTCTTTCTGGGAAGAAGCGATATGAACTTAATGTAAAAAATCACACAACATGACCTTGACCTTTGACTTTGACCTAATTTTCATTTTTTTTTACCAAGGACCTCAAATCAACAGACCCTAGGTCTCTGTCACTTATGGTTTACAAGTAACAAATGCATATCACTTATATCAAATGCATAAGGGGAAATAACTCTCATATGGAGTCTTCGTGTCGCTTCGGTCAAAATTGGACAAAACATCCTAAGGATATAACAAGCAATTTGGTAAAAATAAATTTGTCGATTTCTTTTACGGTTACGGAGGAGATGCCCTCACAAGGAAAACAGTGATTGGGGAGATAACTCTGACAATAAAAAGTCTTCGACTGAACAGGATCAGTCTCAAAAGCGGAATAACTGTTTGATATCATATGCAAAAAATCTAAGCGACATCTTGCAAAACCACAATACCCCGCAAGAAAAAAAAGTGGCGGAAGATGAAAAAAAAAAATAATTAAAAACCAATTGTTCAAAGAACAATTGAAGGTCTTTCCACATCAATTTTCTAAATAATTGATACGAAGCTACTTTTGGTTTACTCAAAGTTACTATTGGCGTCCAATCATAGGTTTATTCATACTGATTCAATATATATATGGTTTCTATATACTTTTGCCTGAAATAAGGGAGATAATTGCCAACATCCGGCTTAGAAAATGTCACTTCTGGTCTCATATGACAGCTTTATTTTCACTGATTCCAAAAATATATGGTTTATTTATACTTTTGCCTGTAAAAAGGGAGATAATTTGCTACTTGAGAAATATAAAAGACTCTAGGTTTATACGGCTACCGGTTTATGAGTTACAAAAATATAACGACAAATTTATTTGGTAAAGGTAGATAACCCCTATAAGATTTCACCGAATCGCTTTGATCCAAATCAGCCAAAAATTCCTGAAGATGTAACGAACAAATAGGAAAAATAATTTTGTCGTTATCTTTTTTGGTTACGAAGGAGATACACTCACAAGAAAAACAGTGTTTGGGGAGATAACTCTTACAATGAAAAAGTCTTCGGCTAAAAAAGATAAGTTTTAAAAGCGCAATAACTTTTCGATATAATATCCAAAATATCTTAGCGACATTTTGCGAAACAACTGTATACCGCAAGAAAAGGGTTTGGCGGAAGAAGAAAAATATAATAATAATCAGAACAAATGCAATAGGTCTTTCCACAGAAAAGTGGAAAGACCTAATAATCAGAACACATACAATAGGTCTTTCCACAGAAAAGTGGAAAGACCTAATTACAACTACAAACGATAGACATTTAACAATATCCGATCAGAATTACAAATACAACATCATAACTAAATACATTAATGTTGGATAAACAAATACCGTGACACGTCTTATAGCAATGCGAATTCACACTCAGCAAAACAGTCATATTCGAGAATAGGTCATGTTCGGTACTTAAAAGACCAGACGACGTAAATGGTAAACCACAATCTAAGACGTGGTAAAAATGTCCTTAGTTAGTTTAGACACAGACACATCGTATGGATCAACCAATTTCTGATGGTTCCCATAAAATTTACGAAGTGTCATTTTTAATCTTTCCTCCTCATAACTTTGTTGGAGCAGTTTCTGCGTAAGGAGCACACTCCTGTATATGCAGTCCGTATAGTGTGAACATGCACGAGCACAACGTATCAACTGAGATATGTAAACACCATTCGATAGGGCAGAGGGTATTTTACTGTTGAGAAATAGGAAATTGATAATTGGGAAGTTTAAATCGTCCTGTTTGTCATAGATTTTAGTGTGAAGTCGTCCATCTGTGTCAATATTGAGGAAAAGATCAAGGTATGAAGCAGTTCACTGGGATATATGAGATGTAAGTATTGGCTGAAATATGGGTTATTCAGTGATAGGACATCATCAATATATCTGAAAGTAAAATTAAAGAACTTCGCAAGGTGCTTTTTGTTTTTGTTTTTAGAAGGTTTTGAATGAATTCTGCTTCATACGAGCACAAAAACAAATCGGCCAGTAAGGGTGCACAATTAGTACCCATTGAAATACATACTGTCTGTTGAAATATCAATCCTCCAAACTCAACAAATATATTGTCGATCAAAAAGACCAGCATTTTGATAATATCATCTCCAGTATATTTTCTGGTAGATTCAGTGTGGTTTTTCACAAAATATGAATTATTATAACCCAAAACAAGAAATTTGTATCTACGATTCCCATTTTTATAGAAAAAGCTCTGTTTAATGAGATGGTGAAGTCGATCATTCCATTGAGCATTGGGAATAGTAGTGTAAAGCGTAGAAAAATCAAAAGTATTAATGTTGCTGCAAAATTGCAGGCAGAGATTGTGATCTAAGATTAAGCAGTAGATCTTAAGAATTTTTGAGAATCAACATCTGGTTAACACCACTGGTAGAATATATCTCATCACAATATTTTTGAAGGCCATCTTTTACTGTAGAAAGAATAGTAGTCATTACTTTAGAAATCTGTTTAGTCGAACATTTTGTTGATCCAGCTATGTATCGTTCTTTATATGGAGTTTTGTGAAGCTTTGGTATCCAGTATAATGACGGGAAATTTTCTTCGTTTTCTTTGATGTTGATACCAAAAGAAAGAAGGACAGATTTGTGATTTTGTAAAAATTTCATCCTTTGTAAATGATGTTAAAGAATATGTAGGATTACCAGTTGTGCTGTTTATTCCAAGCTCTGTTGTGAGACATTGCAAATAATGGCTTTTACATATGAAGACAATATTATTGGAGGCTTTATCTGTTGGAACAACGACATATTCGACATGCAAAGAGGATAAAGCATCCACAACCTTTGGATTCTTGAAAGGGTTAGAAACCGTTGTGATCATAGTACATCGTAGTTTCAGAATGATCGAATAGCTTTGATCCATTCAGACAAAGTGTCCAGTTCTGGTTCGTCTTGTTCGCGCTATACCCATTTTCTAGAATAGTCCCCAACTGCATCCATCAGTAACCTGAAGTTCTTTTTCCAGTTGATGGGCTGGGGAATTCTATATGTTGGTCAATTGGCTAACAACTCTCTTAGTTGTTCATTGGTAACGATGCCAAGGTCGCCAGTAATAACATGACCAGATGGACTATTGTGACGATGCACATGAGTAATCCGGAGGTTTGGATTTCACATCTTTGAGGTTAAAGGCCTCTAAAACCCTCTTGTGGTTGAAAATCTTGGATGCAATAGACTTGGTGTAAGTATAAGAAATTACAGGTGTAGCGTTATTTTTGAAGTAATCAGGTATAGTTTTTGTACAGATTTTTGGTGGAAAATATTGCTAATATTAATAGTATATAAACCTTTATTGGCGAATTCTACCTTAAAAGAAAATACGTTTTTCTTCATTTTTGGATGTAGTTGATACGGGTTTGAATAGTCTATGGTTAGCAATGTCCATGATTATTGCAACTAATCTATACAAACAGAATTAGAATCAATAACGGAAGTATTTTGGGCCTCTCGAAATAGTAAATAAAGTTTAGATAATGGAATGGAGTATAATTTAGTTCTGATATGATGAATTCCTAAAGGTTTTTGAACAGACGTTAACAGACTAACAATTGCCACGGTGTGTACAGCAGGTGGTGTATATTTTCTGTGACCATGAATTCTATTTGGTCGAGCTGAAGTATTCAATAATTGTAATGTTTTGACAGTACTACACCTGGGACTAGACAAAATACCTATACCATCAATATTGTCATTGCATCCATAGGGAATGGCTGTTCCCAACTCTTTTATCCAAAAGTCTTCTCTTTGTAAACGATATAGTGTCCTCAATATGGGGTGATTTGTTGAATGATATATTTTTTCTATAATCCTGACTTTCATTGAAACAATAGAATGATCAGGCTGATTGAAATGTTATTAGGATCATTAACATTAGACCGATGGTCATTCATTCTAAAATTGAGTCTTTGTCGAGTTTCCCCGACGTAGATCAATCCACAAAGAGTACATTCAATACCGTACACAATATTGGAAGCAGTGCAATTCAAATCCTCATGACTGTGTGTATTGTAACATTTGGTGGTCAAATAACTTTGAAAGTGGGTATCAGATATTAGTGTATCACAGGTTTTACAATTTTTACGGTTACATTTGGAAATACAGCAATATTGAAAGTTGTCATTGAAATCTAAAATATCTGAAAGTTGAACAGTACAGGGCCGAATACAAACAACCTTGTCTGAATTTTTATAGTACAACGAGGAATCAGAAGACTGCACACGTTTCATTTTCATTTCATCATTTAAGATGATCATGGGGACACCTGATAAAATAGGTGTTGTTGTATCCTTGACAACATCCGATTGACACCTTTTTATCCTGGGGGGCGTGTTATCCAGTATAATATTTTTTATTCTACTAGTTTTCATGCTGTAAGGCTACCGGACTGGTAGAATCCTCGGGGACAGATTGTCCACCAGCAGTGATTCCGGTCCGGTGGTGATAAATAAAGGCAACAGTAGTATACCCTGCATTCGGTATCAATTTCATCAAAGTTGAATAATTCATACATCTCCGTTTTTTAGACGTATTTGTATAAGATAAACGTCAAACATTTCATGAAAACAATTTTTAGAAACGACGTTATATTAAATATAAAGACTCTTCCTAGAACTAATGCATCATTATAATACCTGTAAAATGATGATATTGTGCCTACAACAACAAATTTATTTTGATTTTACGAATATCTGTGTTCTTGTAAATTGTTTTATATTTGTGATTTAGATTGTGTAGTAGATTTTAACAACATTCGGATCTTGACTCTGCAAGTGAAGAAATTCCTAGACAATTGGCCTTATCTCTTTGAATTGTCATTCAAAATTGTTAATAAAATCTAAATGATTTTGCTTTGGCTCGGGTTTTAAATGTCTATTAAACATGATCGAGTAGAATATCTTTTTACGGTCAGGATATACGTCCAATGACGGGAGGAACGGTGACCGAGAAATGCGTACTTCACCTTGTATTTATAAAATTTGCATTAGGTAATAACTGTGGCTGTCTCGACATCAGTTAAATAATTCTTTCTTTTCACAGTGAGCACAGTGAGCTGATCAAGATGAAAGTTTGAACTAATTAGCATTATCACTTGTATTATATGTAAAGTTTTTTTTATTTTTCATTTTTAAACTGTGAGGCAAAAATGGCCTTTTCCTTAACTTACATGTACATGCACATATCACAAACAATCGTAACATAAAAAACAGCAAATCATGGGATAATAGTCTGTGTTTAAAACCACATTCACTTTTTATCTATAGTAAATTATAAATCAGGACAACATTTCATTTACCTGTATCCTCTTATTATGAATCTTTAATATAGATATAAAGTTATATGTTGCATAACTGTTCCAAATAGTGAATGTCAAGTGATGTGGGTCGCCGCTTCAAAAACTAAAACAACAAGGACCATGTAATTACTAGAGGTTTTGGGAAAATGGAATGTACAGTTGGTGGGTATATGCCTTATTTACAACTCCGAAAGCATATCTAGGCAGAAAATACTGAGTGAAAATAGGTCATTTAAGGTCTTTCCGTAAAGAAGGGGGTATTTGTGCCAAAAAACACTTTTAATTTTTTTCTTTTAACCTGCACCTATGGACAAATGGCATTAAAAGCAATTAGTACAGAATAGTTTGTAATGTACATGTAGGGACTATTTCATAGCTTTCACAGGAATTTCAAAGTCACTGGTCTATGAATTGATTGAACTATTGATCAGATACACGAGTATGGGACAACTCGGCCTGCAACAACTTGGACCGACTGATAACTCAACACAGACCGTCTATATATTCAACTCAGACGGTCTATTAAGTCGACTCGGACCGTCTTTAATGACAATTCAGATAGAGTACTAAAAGAGTATTTGCACTATTCAATGATTTTAAATGATTAAATGTCATATATTTTACATGAAGGTATCATTTATTAAATATTATTAGAATCAAGGAATCGTGAATCAGTATAAACAAGTATTTAGAGACTATGCATATCAGACTAAAATAGGAGTTGGGGAACAATAATGCCAATATTGGCCAAAAAGGAGAAGGTATGATACAAAATGTTTTTAGAATTATTGAATTCTTAAATCAAAAAGTATTATATAGCTATCAAATCACATCATTCTGCAAAAGGCTTTAGTCTGTCAGATATCAATATCTTTTTTTTTGAATTTGGCCTTACTATATTTCATTCAGGACTTTTTGCCTTCAATGCAAAAGAGAGGCTATACTTTTTTGTCCTTTTTGGTTTATAGCTCTTCATCTTTTTGATAAGCTTTGGATTTTCAAATATATTGAGACGTTGATTGTCGAAATGCGCATTTAGTGCTGAAAAATTGGTACCGTTTATGTTATTATGTCAAAGTGATATTCCAACTCATAAGTCGAAAACAATATGACAATGCCATGGCAAAAAAAAAAAAGAAAAGACAAACAATAGTACAAAAAACATAACATAGAAAACTAAAAACTGAACAACACGAACCCCACCAAAACAGGCGATGATCTCAAGTGCTCCAGATGGATGAGCAGATCCTGCTCTACATGTGGCCCCTGTTTTTGTTTGGCAAGAATGCAAGGAACTATCAAAAACAGATCATGGTATTAATGTATAAATATCAGCAAAGTGTTTTACTAAAAAGATATTTTACTATAAAATGTATTTTACGAACTTCAAAATGAATGTTCAAACTGTATCAGATAAAGGTGACCTTAAATGTTTATGGCATTTCTTTTCATGTCCTATATGTCATATAGCACGTCACATATTTAAGTACTTCAACATTCTGGGCTTTCCGATTGTTGGGCATTGATAATAAAGTGAACTAATTCTTTGTTCGGAGGATGCTGTATATATAGTTAACTAAAACGACCAGCAAAAGAATTAATCAATGCAAGTTTAATTTTTGACAGTTGTAAATAGATTTTAGATTGACAGAGAAACAATACCATACCTTTTAGATTTTGGAATAAACTTAGACGATGTTCGTTGTGTTTTTCTTGAAGGAAGGTTATACCCACACTGTAAATGAATTTAAGCCGCAAACGTTCATTTTGGTCTTAATATTAACTGAAAAGTCGGAATAACAAATTATTTAGTCATGTTCATTTTTTTGGTAAATTTTCAGATATTACGCTTACATTGCATTCAGCTCTGTTCAGTATTTTTGAGAGAATTCAGTTTAATGTTGATGTTTACAGGTAAATAACAAGTACTGAACAGTCTGACTATAGGCTGATCTTTATTGACTGCAAGCGAATTTTATTGAATTTACCGCAATAGATAAGTCTGAAAATTGATTGAAATACTAAAAATGACTAAATATTCTACTGATTCGTCTTTTAAGAGCTTTTTACATCAAAATGACTGTTTCAGATCAAAATTGGTTTACTGGTGCCAGAAGAGAGAGAACTTTAAAGTTTCGTTTTTGTATTTTGTCACCATTTCTAACTAGCTATTATACATTATATGCGTTAAAAACAATATAAAAAAAAACCAGACTGTTGATTGAGACCGAAAGCCGTCGCTGATTATCAAGGGTATACGGATCAAATTTTGAAAAAAAAATATTACTATAACAGCATATTTTTCAACAACGTCCGTACCAGTATAAAATAAAACCCGTGTAAATACAAATTCCCAATGACTTTTAAATGTGTTAAATTGCATAACTTAAACCTGTTTTACTTCATTTGTAATAAATATTAGGAGTAATGCTAGACGTATCGTCTTTTGAAATTATTCACATAACCGTAAGACAACATAAACCTTTACTAAATTCTAATTTCTGTAGAATACATGTTAAAGCGAGATAGAATATTCTAATTTTTACGGTGATGTTGTTTACCTAGTCCGTAAACTCAAATACGTCTGTACACTAATTCCTTTGGATATTGGATGTGTACTGATTGATATTTTAGTTTTAGATACATGATTTTTCAGTTGTTATTGGCTTTTCACTAGCTTTCAGTTACTGCGAGTACACTCACATCTGTACGTTGTGTCTTTTGGGTTTTTATTAGCTGTGTTTGTGATTTGTAACAATCTGACAAGTTAAGCCATTTTCAACTGATGTTATAGTTTCTTCAGATGTCGTGCTATTAAACCACTGTTCCAGGTTAGAGGAAGGGTTGGGTGACCGCAAAAAACCCCCCACATTCTGTATGTGCCTGTTCCAAGTGAGGTAATTTGGTGTTTGTCGTTTGTTGCTCTGCATCATATTTGGGGTTTTTTTTTTCGTTTAGTGTTTTGTACATTTATCAGGCTGCTAGTCTTCTCGTTTAAATTGTTATTCATTTGTCATTTTAGGGTCTTGTAAAGCTTCCTATGCGGTATGAGATTTGCTCATTGCTGAAGGTTGAACAGTGACCTATAGTTGCTAACTTCAACGTAATTTTTTATGAGCAATCATACCATAATCTTTTTTTTTAAATATACAAACAGAAAACCCCATGCTCAAAATACGTTGAAAGGACCAAACTAAAGCACTTCAGAGTTAGAAAATAAAATTAAAATTGAACCACAAAAGGTTTAATCATCTTCTATTCCTGGCTTTCGAATAAATTAAGCTAACTATTTGTGTCATACATGTGCATATGTATGTAATCAGTATGTCTTCCATAGATTTAATTTCCAACAGTTACTATGGTGATATATAATTTCTTTTTTGTGTCTCCATGTAAACATTCTGCATTTATTTACCGTAAAATATGCAAAAAGGGGCATGAAAATGTCAAATGTTTCCCAAAATTTTACTCAAAGTAGAATTTCAATCCCGTTGAGTGTTACCTTTTCTGAAACTGTTGGCACTAATCTGTCAAATCATCAAAAAAACAATTGGGTGCCTTCTGCCTCCTTTTTTCATAAAGTTGAATCACATAAAGATAGAAAAAGCATCATAATAATTTCTTTTCTAATGTCAGGTATGGATATCAAAATACGGATCGTCATACAAAAACAACTCATAATACATACATTACAAACTATAGATGTTCATATAAACCCACTTTGAAGGCTATATTAATCTTCAGTTACTAGTATCCAAATTCATTTTAATGGACATATTTGCAAAATCCATCGTGCCAAAATGCGAAACCATACACCTCACTGTGGAGTCTTACCTGACAAAATGAGCGACACGAACGCAATCGGAAACCAAGGGTGAACTTTTGTTCTCAAGAAGTTTAATTGTGTAACCCATTGGTGTGAATCAGACGTTGATTCTGGAATATTTCAAAGATCTCTTAGAGAATATTAAAACGAAACCTCTCTCCTCGTACAATAATGTAAATATTTAATTTTCCTACCCCGTACACAAGTTTTTTTCGCATTCTTAATTAATAGACAAATTGAAGGAATAAGTCAAATCTTGTACACGCCGTATGAAAAACATACATCTAACGTTAACAAATATCTATACTATTAAATGAGAAGGCCTCATTTTGTGTGTCGCTTCTCTTCCTTCCACAATAAACTAATCATCATGCCTTTGTGTTCTATAGGTACAATGCATAGTCGCATTTGTCATCCTCGTTTATGATTATTCCGTTTGGGTAATTTTGGAAGGAAAACGAAAATAAAGGCGTCCGGATATTGTTTCCGTCATCGGACGGACTTTTAAGTCATAGACAAAACTTCCGTTTATGACACAGAATTTTCATAGGTACTTGGGGACAGGACAATTATTTTCGCTTTTTCTGTATACTATGAACATACATATACTACTAATAAAGTGTATTTGCTATTTACTATCAATTCCAAGTTTACTATCAACGGCAGTCATATATTATATAGAGATTATAGTATATGTCTGCTCATAGTATACAGAAAAACGCGAAAATAATTGAAATTAATAGAAAACAAAAACATTAACGGATTTAGAAAAAAAAGGGGATGTCTTAAACAAATTGTCCTGTCCCCAAGTACCTATGACTTTTGATACCTTTAATGAAATTCTCCAGTCATAAAATCTTTTACAAAAATTCATTCTTCAACAGTTTACATGCTTTCAACCACGCTCTAAATGCCCGCGATTTCGGGGGTGTGTTCTAGTATTTTTTAAAACGAGATGTATGATACTCTGTCAACAACACTCTTATTCAAACAAAACGCTTTGAATTTGATAACACCGAATTATGGTTGATTTTAATGTATTGACAGCATATTTGTTTCGTTCGGTGGACGTGTTTGTAAACAGACAGCCAGCATTCCTATTGGAACCAACTATCAACCTCATGTTGTCGACTTAAAACTTGTGTATTTATTCGTAGGAGACAGATATGAGCTTCTTAAAACATAAGCAATAAATAGTAAACATTTTTATTAAGCTTTACCCTATGTTGTAAACTTATTGAATAAATCAGGTTTGATGACTACAGTGATTGCATTTATTACATTCATTAAGTTGTAATAAAGGATACAACATATACTGTTCAGTCTGATTCGTATCTTGATATTTGTTTTATGTACATCTAGAAATGGCAATAAGTGTCAGTAGAAAACTAAACTTTAATATTTTTAAGATATAGATGACATGCTCTCAACAAGAATCAAACGTTACTTGTTTATTGATTTTCATCCTTTGAAGTTATTGTTTCCTGATTTTGTTGACGATGACTAGCTATTATAAATGCCAAAAGTGGCATATCCACAAGTCGAAAACAATTCAAAGGTTGTATCCGTGAATATGTGTCATTCAAAAAACAATTATAGATTTTGTTAAAAAAGAGGGACGAAAGATACCAGAGGGACAGTCAAACTCATAGATCGAAAACAAACTGACAACGTCATGGCCAAAAATAAAAAGACAAACAGACAAATAATAGTACAGATGACACAACATAGAAAACTAAAGACTAAGCAACACGAACCCCACCAAAAACTGGGGGTGATCTCAGGTGCTCCGGAAGGGTAAGCAGATCCTGCTCCACATGTGGCACCCGTCGAGTTGCTTATGTTATTACAAATCCGGTAAATAGTCTAATTCGGTAAGTCACATTCGTGAAAAGGGAAGGGTATTGTAGTTACGACATAAGGAACATATCCGATATCATCTGTGAAACGGTTATTCCATAACGGTCAACCAACTCGTGATGGCGTCATCATCATGTTAAATCATTTGTTATTTGTTAAACTATTTGCTTTGAGAGCAGAACCCATACTTATTTAGGGAGCACGTCGCATATATATGCATGTTGAACGATATTTTTCAACTCCTTATTGATTTTGAAAATGCAAACATTTATATGCGCAGAGAAAGTTATTCGCACATTTTCATAGCGTTTATCACAGTCTTAAAATATAAAAATATTGCCTCCTTGCAATAACAACGCTTTCAGGTTATTTGTTTTCAAGTGAAAACGTGATCAAGTCCTTTTTAATTAAGAAAGGAAAATTCATTTACAAAATGAATCATTATTCATATCTACAAAAATTATCAATTTCTTAAAATAAAAGGTTTTTAATGCTCGAAAACCTCACTTGAAACTTGCCTGCCGAACCTTCAATAAGAAATATACTAGTCCGCTGCATACTCAATCAATACTGCTTGGGTCATTTCTAATATTGAATTAAATGGTCAACATATTTCCTGATACGATGCTATGCAACAAAAATAACAATCGAATAGAGAATGGTACTGATCGAATGTGTTCGCATGGCCTGCTTTTACAACCATATAGTGTTCAAATATTCACTTATCTAATTAGGGCGCCCCGACACGAACCTGATCAATATATTATTCTAGATTTGTATATTTAGTTAACTATTTTACTGATACATTCTCATAATACAAACTATGATTGTATTATTAAAATGTATCGTTTTCATCTTTATATTACCTTTTCATGTCTACATTACCTTATCGGAGCACTTTTGTAAATATGCCTTATGAATAAAGTTTTGTTCCGTGACGTGAATTCTCGTATCATTTGAAATTTATCGGAATGACTCTTTTCATCTTGATAGTTTCAGCTGCATAACTGTTAGTATTTGCGTTGGAATTCATCTGTCAAGGTAATTTTTCAACTTTCCAAATGTTCCTAAGATTCTGTTATTCATTAGATGATGATAACATAACAATTATATCATAGAATGAAATTACACATTTTATGCATAAAACGCATTATTTTATAATATTTTTTATACGGTGTAAAGTTCAGTAAAATGAACATAATATGATATTTATTATTAAATGTTGATATGACTTTGAAAGCGAAGTATCAATACTTAAAAAGCAATGAAGCTGATTTGCTCTTTTCAATATCATATATGGTAAATGTCTAAACCTCTTTAAAGCAAAAGCTTTTGCCAAAGGAAGTGATTATAATCATTGTCTAGGTAAAAAAAAAAGTCGCCTTTCTACACGTACAAACACAGACGAGATTTCTGATAGACGAAGTGATATGTGGAATAGTAAATGTTGTTGTGTGAGTAATTGTCCTTCATTATAATTGAAATAATAAAGATACAAAGAAAAATGCAAATCTCGAGCAAAAGAAAACTTAGTTCTGAATCATAACCTGTCGCATGGATCTAACGCAGAAGAAAAACAGTAATTACCTGGTGCCCTTCAATGGTCCGAAAAACCGACAACCTATCATGACACTCAGCGAATGATGTTCCCGTCCCGAACGCAACGTTTTCTTCTTTTATTCGAGGAGGCCACGGAGAAGACTTGACGGAACCCGGAACGCTACCATCGTCGAGTTAGCGCACCGACGTTCTGCAAATCGGAATGGCGAGCAAGACGAACCACAAAAGGAACTAAGTGCATGTATTCGAAAACCGAAGACAATGATAACGCCGAGGCTATTTACAGGTCGTCGAATGATGTACAAACTGAGTGTTATTTATCGAATCATGACGAAGAAGGCGATTGGAATGATCACATAGCCTGTGCGGAATTTTGAGGAACTCACCGTGTGGTGATTCATTTTCCAGTACAACTCTGATTGATTTCTTCGGTAACCTCTTGCAGACGCATGAAACATATCACCATGATTTTGAGAACGATGTATTGGTAAATGATTCCAAATACCTCTACTTTTTGACACCCAAATACAACCGTCAGATAGCGACAACTCTAGAGTATACTGCGTTCAATATGACTAACTGATATACTGTAGTTTCTCAATGAAGGACATTATAAAAGACTTTACTGCGCAGTCCAATAATGCAAAACTCGACGCGCATAACACTTTAAATGATTGTTCAAAATACTGATTTCGTCCCAAGCACAAACAATATCACTGTACACTACCATTTTAAAACAAGCAGTTTCAAGATGTTCACAAAAAAAAAACACGTGATATCTTTGACAAACTAGGTTTAACTACTTTTATTCATTTGTTACGTTTTATTATTAATTTGATAATACAATACAATAAAAATTTAATTATATCTGTTACCTGAATATTTGTTACCCATATTTATATTTCTGCTTATTCCTGTGTTTCTTTGGTTACGAAGCAGATTCAACAGGCCATTGAGCTCAGAAATAGTTTCAAGAATATATATTTATATATAGCGGATGTGGTCGAGTGGTCTAGAGCGCTGGAGCGGTTGATGCTGTAGTGTATCAAAGGTGTGAGTTCAAATCCCGTTGGGGGACAAAAATTTGTCAGCATAAAAATCTAATTCTAACACTGTTGGGTTTAATTTTCATACTTTTATGAATATTTGTATTATCATGCATCTCAATCACACTGAAATTCAGTGGGCATATACATTGTATGGTTGTCACTTGCTTAGACTTGTTTGTATAATATACTTATTTCTAGTGACTGTATAATGAATTGAATCATTATCCCATACGCTCTGTAAAAATTGTTGAGTTAGATTGCTGACAAATAAAAATACATTGTGTATAAAATAGATAATATAACATCTACACACGCTTAACACACATGTCTTATGTCTATCTCTAGATTCGCCTTACGTGACAAGGTAACACCACGACTATTGAAGTTATATGTTTATATAGCGGATGTTATCGAGTGGTCTAGAGCGCTGGACATGAGGCTAAGCGATTGGTGCTGTAGTGTATCAAAGGTGTTAGTTCAAATCCCGTTGAGGGACAAAAATTTGTTAGCATAAAAATCTAATTCTAACACTGTTGGGTTTAATTTTCAGACATAAAATTGAGAATGGAAATTGGGAATATGTCAAAGAGACACAAACCTGGGCAAAGAGCAGATAACAGCCGAAGGCAATCAATAGGCCTTCAACGTAGCGAGAAAAACCCGCACCCGGAGGTGGTCCTCAGCTGGCCCCTGAATAAAAATGTGTACTAGTTCAGTGAAAATGGACGTCATATACTAAACTCCAAAATTATAAATGAACTAAAATTAAAAAAAACATACCAAACTAACAAAGGCCAGAGGCTCCTGACTTGGAACAGGCGCAAAAGTACGGCGGGGTTAAAATGTTTTGTGAGATCTCAACCCTCCCCTATACCTCTAGCCAATGTAGAATAACGAAACAAACAGCGATACACACAGTAAAACTCAATTCAAAAGACGTCCGAGTCCAATGTCAGAATAGGTAACAAAAGAAACTAAGCAAAATGAGAATGATACATAAATTAACAAAGGACTACTACATGTAGCAGTTACTGACAGGCCAGCTCCAGACCTCAGTTAAACTGATTGAAAGATTATGACTTCATCATATGAAAATCAAGTACAATCCTTCCTGTTAGGGGTTTAGTATCATACCATTATAAAATATATGAGAAGAACATAATCCGTATCATGCCAACAACTGATTTTAGAATAAATGTGTTATTTCCGATGCAAAGACCCTATGCGTGAATCAATATTAATACCAAAATATGCAATCTTTAATGACCTGACAACAGTATCGTAACTATATCCCTTCCGAATAAGCCTGTTGAAAGGTTTGGTTAGCTTTTGAGGTGAATGCCGACATTTTTGTGCTTTGTAAAGAATATTACCATACAAGATTGAACGTGAAATACCTGAACGTATAAGATGTCTGCATGTTAATTTATATTTACGAATGATGTCCTTGTACCGATGATAAAATTTAGTTAATGTTTTGACTAGGTTGTGATATCGAAAACCCTGGTGTGATAGTTTTAAGTAATACAGATATTTCTTTCGTTAAAATCAAATACGTTGTTACATACACGCGCGAATCGAACAAGTTGAGATATTTAAACACCATGAGATGGTGACAAGGGAACGTCACCATCTAAAAAGGGATAATTAACAATAGGAAATGAAAAATTATCTCTTTCGTCATAAATTTTGGCATTAAGCTTCCCGTTAAATATATAGATATCAAGATCCAGGAAAGGGCAGTGTTCATTGTTAGTTTTAGCTTTATTTAAGGTCAATTCGGCAGGATAAATCTCTTTAGTGTACATACTGAAGTCGTCATTATTGAGAGCCAATATATCATCTAAATATCTAAAAGTGTTATTAAGTTTTTGAATCAGATGTTGTTTCGATGGGTCTTTGCTGATTTTAGTCATAAATTGTAACTAAGACAATACAGAAACAGATCCGCAATAAGTGGTGCACAGTTAGTCCGCATGGGAATTCCAATAACTTGACGATATACGGAATCTCCATAGCGAACAAAAATGTAATCTAGTAAAAATACAAGGGCAGTTATAGTATCAAAGCAGGTCCAATTGACATAGTTCTTTTGTTTGTTGTTACTAAAATGACCTAAAAGAGTTTGAACATATATATTTGCATTTTGCCTTTTTAAATGCCAATTTAATCAGGTGTGTGATTTTTTTCTTAATACGATTATGAGGCAAAGTGATATGTAGGGTAGACTAATCAAAACTTTGAACAGATTCGAAATCACCAATATAAGCATGCAATTTATCAAGTACTTCCAACGAATTTTTGACACTCCAAAAGTAATTGTTTCCACTATTATTAAGGGTCTTATTTGAACAATTTATTACCAGGTTTTTGATTGTACCAAGTGTACTAGTAAGTAGAATAGATAGTTTAGTAGTGGAAAATTGGCTTGAAGACGAAATAAATCTATATTTGTAAGGAGTTTTGTGCAGCTTTTGAAGCCAGGACATATTTGGAACTTTCATTATATTTGGTTCTGCTTGTAAAGAGGTAGCTAAAACTTTATGTTTGTGACAGATGTCATTTTCCAAAAATGGAGTCAGTTGGAATGTTTCAGAACCTCAATGTAAAATTTACGTCAAACAATAATGATATTGTTAGCAGCCTTATCAGCCGGGACAAAAATAAATTCCTTGGCGAAATCACTCGTTTAACAATCAAACCTTTGGTCCTTTTTTTTTTTTGGTTTTATCAGTCTTTCGTCGTTTGTATTAAGTTTTGAACATACACATATTTTGGCCTCTATCATCAGTGAAGAGGTATGTATTGTCGAAAATAAAATTGGTACTGTTATGTTAATGTTATAAGTATGGGCTATTTTGATGGAATAGTCCACATCCTGATATATAAACGAGTGTTTCGGTTCAATGATGCGCCTCTTGACATAGAGCATTAAGTTACTGTGTACGTATTACGTTAAACACCCGCTATCATATCGTACATTAAGAAGTTAAACTATAGATTTTCAATTTACAAGATCTTAAGCGGAAATTCCTTGACCTGAGGTAAGTAACAGCATACATGTAAGAGTGGGGTGATCTCAACATTTTCGGTTTTTAGTAGAATAGGAATACTGATCATAATAGTGTTAGTCTAAGCAATGACTGGGCTGTGATAGCTGTAAAAGTATTGATACAGGGCTACCGTGAGAACGGACATGTTTTATTTTAAATCTTTTCACGACTGATGCATTTGGACAGCAACACATTTTTGTTCGTTTTTAATCTAACTCTACTTGAATTAAGATTGTTTATTTTTTAGAGGTAGGTTTTTTATATTAACAGGGAAATATTTTCATTTTAAAAGTTACCACAATCGTAGAAGTTCAAAGAAATCAAGGCAGTGGTATTACTCTCTATAGCAAGTAGGGTATAGCGATTCAAGAAAAGACCGGTTTCATATTCCTTCCAAATTGCATCCGAGTTTATTAAAAAAGGAGGGATTAATGCATATCAGTGCATTTTTTTTGACGAAATAGTTTAAATGTTCCCTGATAGTCGAATGTTTGTTTGATCACTTCCCTTTTGTTACAGTTGTCCGTTGTTGACCATTACCATTTTTTGGTTTCCGTTACGTAAAAAATAAAACCCTTTATAGATACCAGGGTTAACATTTTGTACGTCAGACACATGTTTTGTCTACAAAAAGACTTTTGACTCCGGAGTGTATAATTTTTTGACAGGTTACTTAACTTGTGGTAGGACATCTTGGTACTCGGTCAAGTAAGTGCAAGTTAAAGAAGTAAAATCAAGCTTACAATCTGTACAATTTAGACAGGAAATTAACTGATTCATGTTTTCTATACACTTCAAACTCGTCGGAAAACAGTAAACCTTTCCCCCGAATTGCACAGATTATATGTTCTTCTTCCAAATACTGTAAACCAACTTATTTTCGCGAGCGATTTATTTTCGGGAATTTCGCGAGTACAAAGATAACACGAATATAAATCGTCGCGAATATGTAAAACTTGGATCTTTCCCTATTTAACTACATCAATTTAATTTGAAAATCGCGAAATTAAATAGCCGCGAAGTGGACTAGAAAGTGTTAAACGCGAAATAAAGTATCCGTGAAAATAAGTTGGTTTACAGTAGTGCCCACATTCGACATGATGAATATTTTGGCAAGTTGAGTATAATTAAAACAGGTTAAAACAACTTGTTCTGTTGATTTAGTTTGAGGTTTTGGTCACTTGAGACTTCTAAATAGTGCCACATTCAACATGATTAATATACTGGCAAGTTGAGTATGACTTAAAACAGGTTGAAAACAAATTGTTCTGTTGATTTAGTTTGAGGTTTTGGTCAATTGAGACTTGAATATCTCAAGAGACTTTGCTGTGGCGATATCTGGTGGCAGTTTGTTCCAATCCTTGACGGTGTTTACGAAGAAGGACCACAGTCTTTGGTGGCTGGCTGTAAAAGGTAAGTATGGTGTCCTGTTCGGTTAGAGCTTCTTGTTGGTTTTTGTAGATATTTACTCTTGTCTATGGCTACAAGGTCGTTTGTTATTTTGTAACACATGATGAGTCGAGCTTCTTTTCGTCTTGTTTGTAATCTTTTCCGTCCTAATTCAGTTCTCATGTTGCGGACACATGATCTAATTCTATGTCTGCAGGTTACTTATCGTGCAGCTTGTCTTTGTACCTTTTCAATTTCATCTATGTGGTTTTGCTGGTATGGGTCCCATACTGTCGTGGCGTATTCCATTTTCGGTCTTACTAATATTTCATAGGCATGCTCTTTGATGGATTTTGAGCTAATGTGGAGGTTTCGATGTAAGAAACCACGGTTTGGGCTGGCTTTTCCTGTGATGCTGTTAATGTGTTCTCCCCAATTTAGATCATTTGCAATGGTGCAGCCTAGGTATTTAGTCGCAGTTTCATGCTCCAGCGTATGGCCGTGGAGTTTGTAGTCCCACTTGATTGGCTTTTTCTTTTTTGTGACTGTGAGGACGCTGCATTTTTCGGGATGGAACTCCATTTTCAAAAGTTTTTCTCATTTTGCCATTTTGTCCAGGTCTTCTTGGAGTTTATGGCAGTTGTTGTCTGAGGAAATGGTCAAATAGACCACAGTATCGTCCGCAAACAGTTTCACTGTGGAGTGTAGGCCTTATGGTAGGTCTTTTATGTAAAAAAGAAAAGAGATTGGGTCTTAATACTGATCCTTGTAGTACCCCTGATTCTACTTTCACTTTTTCAGATGTTTTGCCTTCAACAACTACTACTTGGATTCTGTTGGTGAGAAATTCCTTTATGCATTTGTCTGTTTTACTTCGAATGCCATGATGGTGTAGTTTATGGAGGAGTAAACTGTGGGACACCTTGTCAAAAGCTTTTGAAAAGTCCAGATCTGATTGTTTTCCGTTTTCCAGATTTTTTGTGATGTCATCGATACATTCAAGGAGTTGTGTTTCGCATGATCTTTTACTCCTGAAGCCATGTTGTAGTGGGTAAAGGATGTTATTTACCTCTGCATGTTTCATGATGTTACTGGTGACGATATGTTCTATTATTTTGCAGCAGATACATGTTAGGGGTATTGGCCTATAGTTAGCTGCTATGTAATTCTGGCTTTTTTGTGTGCCGGAGTGACATTAGCAGTCATCCGGTATCTTTCCTTTCTCCATTGAAAAATTGTATATGATGGTTAAGATCGGAGCAATTTTACTGGCTAGTTTTTTCAGAATCATTGGTTTGATGTTGTCTGGTCCAGCAGCCTTGTGTGGTTTTAGATTTTTCAGTTGTTTATTCCACTCCATTATTTGTGATGATTATTTGTTCGCTGTTTGGATAGTTTTCTGGAAGATCTGTCAAAAGTGTTTTCTTTTCAAAATCCTTTTACTGATGGGACATGCAGCAGAGAAGACTGATTGGAATTGATAATTTATAATATTTGCTTTATTTATTGGGTCATTTTCGTTTCTAATTTCCCATTTCTTCTAAGTGGCTCTTCTCCATTTTTATCACTTTTCTTTTGTTTTATATAGGTCCAGAATCGGTGAACGGATGTCCTCGTTATCTTCTGGCGTTATTATGTCTTCTATATATTTCCAATAGGCTTGTCTTGATTTTCTTTGGATGGTTTGTTTCAGTTGTTTAAATCTTTTAATATCAGTAGCATGGTTTGATTTCTTTTTCTTTTAATAGGCTCGGTCTATTCGCCTCATAAGTTTTTTGATTTCTTGGGTTCTCAATGGGTTTTTGTCCTTAGTCTTGCATATTTTGGAAGGTATATGCAGGTTAGAACTGCTTTCTAGGTCTTCTTTGAACATAGTATATTGATGTTTGTCTTCTTGTTCAGGCTTTCTTTTTGAATTTTAATATATAAACCATATTCATATCTTCTTTTATGCTGTCTCATTTGGTTCTTCTGTACAGTTGGATTTTTCTTGGCGTTTGGTTGTTTGTCATTGGATTGATGTTCATTTCTGCATACACAATATCATGGTCTGAAATTCCTGGGATGACATCAAGTCTCATCATTTTACTAGGACAGTTGGTGATAAGAAGGTCCAAAGTGTTTTTATTCCTAGTTGGCTCTTGAACTAATTGAGTTTATCCATTGTCATCAAGAATATCTGAAAGCTGGTAGTGTTGTTCTGCATGTTGGGTTCCTTAGCGTACTGTTTTGTTTGTCCAATTCCATCCTGGTAGGTTGAAGTCACTCCCAATCATTACGCATGTTTTATTTTGTGAAGCTCTAGTAACAGCTGTTTCAAATTTAGAGAGGCTCTCTTTGTTAGATGTTTTAGGATTATAATATGAGCATATGCAGCGGTCTTTTGTGCCTTTTTGTTGTATTCGTATTCATATTATTACATAGTTAGTGTCTAGTTCTAGTATTTCAGTGCTTAGAAACTTGTTGGTTGTGTATGGCGATAAGGACTCCATCCCCAATTTTATTTTCCTTTCTGTCCTAGCTTGCGATAGATGTTATATTCTGGTGGGAATATTTGGCTTTTTGGTGATTGATGAATCCAACCAAGTTTCTGTCATTATCATTACGTCTGGCTTTGTACTATCTATAAATTTTTGGACTTGGAGCTGTTTATTTCTGATGGATTGACAGTTCACATTTAGGATCCTTAATGGTATAAATGGTTTATTTCTAGTTTCTTGTTTTTCTCTCTTTGTAGTTGATGTGTGTTTTGGTTTTACACATTCTTGTTAGGATGCTGTACTCATATCAAGTGTACCATCTAGTAATAAGTTAAAGCTATTGTTTGTTGAAATAGCTGTTGAACCATAACATAAGGAATTGTAGTTTGGATTGTCACAAATGATACAATCCCATCGCACAGGGATGTTTTTATCATCCACAAGGTAGCTGTAGGTTTTATTGTGAATATCTTGGCAGTTGAAATGAAACTATTGGTCACAGGTATCGCATCTTATGGATCTGTCGTCCCATGTCACTGGCTGGTCACATGTTCCATATTGGTATATAGTGCTGTCATTATGTGTTGATCCTGGGTTTGGATTTACATCATTTGCATTTGCTTATTGTATGAGTAGTAAATATGATGTTACTGATTTACATTTATAAGGATAAGCTCTTGGTGATTTTAATTCTTTTGGTTGCTCTTACTAGACCTAATACTAGGATGTGATACACAGAGTAGGTAACCTGTTGAAACATTATACAATCCGGAATCAAAAGTCGACAATTTGAGAAAAGTAATATTTTATTAAAGTAATTCATGTACGGATGTCAAGTTTGATTGTCTAACAAAATGTTAAGTCTATCAATTAAGTAGACATTTGTCTCTATGTAGTAATTACAGTATTGTTTGAATCAAAATTGTGTTACAACAGACAGCAGTGACCAACAGTCCGCTCACGATACCATATAGGGCCTCTTCTGTCGTTGGAAGGTCGATTGATTTGTTCTTCATGCAACCTCCCTGTATGTGATTTTCCAAGCCCTGAACGTATTAAACGACAAGTAAGCAGTTCCGAACGTTCTGAGATCTACTCTGTCATCCATTGTGACAGTCATGTAAATGTGTTGTCCCCTGAAAGTCTTTATCTGGTGACCCTCTGATATATAGGTAATGTCGTCGTCCTCCTAGTTTTTGTTTGAGCAGGACATGCGGTAGATGTTCCAACTCCGGGTTTAAGACCTTCAAATGACTTTTGGTTGTGGCATTGGATTGATGTGTCCTTTGGTGTATCTCTCATCTGCTTTTATTCATATTAACCCGTTTATAAACGAAACTTCATTAGGAGAAAGGGCATTGTCATTCTAGTGTTTTAATCAATATCTGTATTCGAAATAATTATACCATGTCTTTCAAATATTGTTTGCGTGAAGCTGTCTCCGATTAATGACACCATCATCTCAGTGAACATTAAACTGTTAATAAGAAATGAAAAAAATTGATAACTGATAGTTTAACGGAGCGTGATGGAATCTCATCATGTGCTTGATTTTGACACGTCGATATATATGTATCCATATGAGAACTGTTGTCATGTTGATAGTAGATATGAAATAGAATCATATACACTAAAGTTTCTCCTGCTTTTAAATTATTTGCACTACTAATTACGATGAAGTAACATTCACGGTACCAATTTTACCGCACCAAATGTGCATTTCGATAATCATTGTTTCTTCAGTGATGCTCTAGTCCAAAATATTTGAAGTTCCAAAACCTAATACAAAGGTTGCAGAGCTGATCAAACCAAAAGAACTTAACGTATATCCAAATCCTGACAAAGAAATCAAAGCTTTGAATGAAAGAGATATATTTCTTAATTTAAGATAGTTTTAAAAATATTTTACAGCAATTGTTGATAACAATATCCGTATTTCCATGCCAGTACCAAAGTACTGGCTACTGGACTACTCATACCCTCGGAGACTAACAGTTCACTATCAGAGGTATCGACAAAGTGGAAGTTAAACATTAACGGTACTAACATTACGTACAGTTTAGTTCTTAAAAATTGTTTTCCATTCATTCTGTCGGTCAATGTGGTCTTGCGTTTGATTTTGTCTGGTTTAGTGAACTTTTTGAATTTGCCTTGGAGTTTGGTTATTTTTTTAATACTTTTTGAAAGGTAAATGCATGCTGCTTTTCATTTTTCTTGAAAAGATTCTGGATGAAGTATGCCCAAATGAATAAGGAACATTTCTACAAGAAGAAGAGCACAATTCATTAATACGTCCTCCAAACGTCGTTAGACTGTATTTAATGAATTAATCAAGCATCTTGATGATTTCAGCTGACAATTTTGAGCTCTTAACAACTCACTTATAAGTAGATGTAAAGTAATTTATTACACAATATAAGTTATTTGGAAAGATTATACCCTCTGATTTTATAATGCAAAAAAAAAATGTTACCTTTACGAATTGTATTGCAGTAACTCAAGAAAATTATACAAAAAGAGATGTAACAAAAGACGATATCATTCATGATGTTTTATATTAAAATCTTTCTTTTACTAACACACTACTTTAGCAGAGAAAGAAATAATATAATGTACATTAACCAAACACAATAAACATCTTTAATGGATTTTGTTATATCTGATAAGTGACTGGTACGCATTACTGTGACTTGACTATAAGTGTTGCTGTTTACCTTTACCTATTGTTCAACCAGATTGTAAAATTGACAATACAATTGGGACATTTGAATTGACCCGTTGGTATTGCTAGAGTTGAGTCTACCTTGATGCTACCTGCAGAGTTTTAAATTCACCTTACCCAACTTTCAGCATGCTTTTGTCCTGAAGTTTTTCTTCACCTAGGGTTATTCTATTATTAGACTAATAGGGAAGAAAATATTATTAACTTACATTGTTTTAGGTCCCCAATATAGACGATAAATCGAATTTTGACCCAAAAATTTAAATCAGTCAAAGATTTTCTTAACAGCATGTTGATATGTATGACAATTAATAAAATCGAGAATGGAAATGGGGAATATGTCAAAGAGACAACACCCCGACTAAAGAGCAGACAACAGCCGAAGGCCACCAATGGGTCTTCAATGCAGCGAGAAAATCCCGCACCCGGAGGTGGTCCTCAGCTGGCCCTAAATAAAATTGTGTGCTAGTTCAGTGAAAATGGACGTCACACTAAACTCCAAAACATATAAATGAACTAAAATTAAAAAAACATACAAGACTAACAAAGGCCATAGGCTCCTGACTTGGGACAGGCGCAAAAATGCGGCGGGGTTAAACATGTTTTGTGAGATCTCAACCCTCCCCCTATACCTCTAGTCAATGTAGAAAAAAGAAACACATAGCAATATGCACAGTAAAACTCAGTTCAAAAGAAGTCCGAGTCCGATGTCAGAATAGGTAACAAAAGAAACTAAGCAAAATGACAATGATACATAAATGAACAAAGGACTACTAGCAGTTACTGACATGCCAGCTCCAAACCTCAATTAAACTGATTGAAAGATTATGTCTTCATCATATGAAAATCAAGTACAATCCCTTCCGTTAGGGGTTTAGTATCATACCATCATAAAATATATGAAAAGAACATAACCCGTATCATGCAAACAACTGGTTTTAGAATAAATGTGTTTATTTCCGATTCAAAGACCCTATGAGTGAATCAATATTAATACTAAAATATGCAATCCTTAATGACTTGACAACAGTATCGTAACTATATCCTTTCCGAATAAGTCTGTTTAAAGGTTTGGTTAGCTTTTGAGGTGGATGCCGACATTTTTGTGCTTTGTAAAGAATATTACCATAAAAAATGGATGTGAAATACCTGAACGTATAAGATGTCTGCATGTTGATTAGTATTTACGAATGATGTCCTTAAAAACTGTTTTTAAATAATAAATGAATGTTTAAATTGTTAACCCTTATACATAGTATTGTCCAGTTGTCAGTGAAACAGGAAATACTATTCAGGTGTTTTCAGATGACTATGTTATATTTGATGTGTTTCCCTCAGTTTCAGTTTGGAACTCGGATTTGTTTTTTTCTCAATCGATTTATGAATTTTGAACAGCGGTATACTACTCTTGCCTTTATTTATCATAACAACTTGTATATGAATAAAAGGAAATGACGGGTATACGTCAATGAGACTGTTTAGTTTTAAACATACTTTATTCAAAATGACCAATGGATCAGACACAAGTTTTATAACTTAGTAATGTCTTTTTTAAAACAATTAGAAATATAAATATTAATTAATGAAAACATCAAATGTCATATACTAAAAAATCATTGATGCATTTCTTCATATATCCCTTTAAATTTTTCTTTTTGAATTATTATTCGCATTGTTTGAAATCTATTTAAATCAATGTGCATAAAAAATTGGGTTTTATTTTATTTGAATTCACCTCTTATATGCCATTTAATTTTGCTTCTTAATATGTGACTTTGACTGGATTGTCATAAATGTATCAAGTAGGAAATAATTCATTCAAAATGTTTTGTATGGCTTTTACATGATGATGTACATGTAAAAGCCAAAATAATTTTGGAATATAGCTTGCAGTGTTTTTCTTTGAAATCTATAAGAATTTTTGTGCATAAAAATACTGTGTTCACTCAAGGGAATTCACTTTTTATAAGATGGGATTTAGTTAATCTGAAAGGTAAAAACAATCAAAACTGGAATGCAAGTAGGAGAAATAAGTTCAACCAACATGTTTCTGTGGCTTTATATGTTAAATGTGATTTTGAAAATAATCATTATTAAATTCTAGATCTAATATGAAGATGATTCACCTGTTTAATTTTGAATATATATCATGGAAATGAAATAAAATGTGAATACAGTTGATATAGTCAAATCTAGTGATAAAGTGAATAATAAAAGTAAAATATTCCCCAAAAAGATATAACATGAGGATAACAATTTTGAATGTGACATTGGAAATAATCATTATAAAATTATGGATCTGATATTGTTTAATTGGGATTTATATCATGGGAAATAAAATAAAAACTGAATACTGTGGATATAGTAAAATCAAGTGATTTAGGGGAAAATATGAATAAAATGTCCCAAAAATTTGTAATGTGATATTGGAAATAATCAAAAATTACAAAATTCTAGATCTAATATAAAGACTCTGCACCTGTTTAATTGGGATATATATCATGGGAAATTAAAGAGAATACTTTGGATATAGAAAATATTCCAAAAAAATAATAGATTTATGAAAATATTTCAAAATTATTTCAAATAATGAAACTGGAATACTGGATGGAATATCAAAAATCTGTGTCAATAAATAAATAGATAAAAAGATAAACAATTTATTCATAACTATTTTTTTTTTATATTTCACTATTCATAAACGCTTTGTACAAGGATCATGTCAATAAGTATTGAACAAATGTTTAAATGAAAGAATGCACACATTTGTTCTGGTGTTTATTAATCCTGGGAAATTATGGAAATCAAAATGAAAAGTTACAGAGTTCTTATTTACACATAAGTTAAAAAAATATTTTGAGTTATCTCCTATTAGAACAAGCCAAAGAGATAAAAGAGGACTTTTCAACGATATAAAAGAAATCCAAGCACTCATAGTATTTGGCTATGAAAAAATTAAGAGGAAATGTAGTGCATTATATGACAAGCGATTAAATATCCTGCAAGAAAAAAAAACTATATATTCTTGTTCTGGCTTGCTCACTCCTTAAATTTGAAAATGACATTAAAGTGAAAATCTCTCGTATTTCTTTTAAATGTAAAATTGTTTCTTAGGCAATTGTATGGTCATTTACGAATACATTCATTTCAATGAAAAAAGACTGTAATTTCAATGTATATTTCCTTTACTTATTTTAGGATTCTCTAAAGAAAAATAGTAGGAAATGAAATTTAAAAAAAAATCAGCCGTTTTTTAGCAAAAATTAGAACATGGAATCATTTGCATATTGAGGCCATACTCAAGCTTATTTCATACCATATACAGTGTATGCTAATTTAAACTGTAGGCATGTTATGTTATTTACTGAAATTAGCACTGGTTTTATAATTTCAAATGGGTCAGATTACAAAATTTCTTAATTGATCATGTACTATTTTAATTTCATTTCCTAATAACAGCTTTACATTATTATTGTTGTTATCATTATTATTGTTATTGGGATAGATGAGTCTTTTTTAAAATAGCAAATGATATTTACCTGAAAATTTGCTGTTTTCATCTATAAATAAACAACAGTCAGTTTAATTTTTGAACAAAATTTAACCACTGAACAGGTGAAGTCACTTCATGGACCTTTCATAGGTAAATCCATCAAGGTAGATTCTTACTGGTTCAGTGAGGTTTAAATCTGGCAACTGGTCAATTGAAATGTCCCAATTGTATTGTCAATTTTACAATCTGGTTGAACAATAGGTCAAGGTGAACAGCAACACCTATAGTCAAGTCACATTAATTGGTTTGATATTTTGTTACAATAGTAAATGTTGAACTACCTTTGAATATCAAAATTATTTCGTGTTTTAAATTGTTCAAAGTATAAACTTAAATAATAACATACAAAAAAATAACCAGGTGAACAATGAGCCCTTTTTGAATATAAAACAATATTTTGGTCCATAATTTGAGATTGTATGAATCAAACTCCAGAAATTTGTATTTTGATGAAGAAGCGACCCTTACTTAAAAATCTCGAGGATCTCGTTAAAATCATACATCCTTTAACAAAAGACAGATGTAGTCTATTTTGTCTTTAAATAAAGTTGTTCATAACAAAAAAAAACTAAACAAATTAAATCAAACAATAGTTAATTCAAAAACTAAAGCAATAGTCATTGACTTTTTTAAATATGCAATAACCAAAACACAGAAAAATAAGTGTTGTGATGCTAAAGTTTTATATTTTTTCGTAAGATTATTTTGCAAATGTAAAACATCTTTCAATTGAAAATATAACTTAAAATGAATGCGTCCATTTAATTTATGTCATTAGGTTTCTGAAACGTTGACGTTCTCTCACGTCTTCTTTATGATAGAAACCTTACATTCCTTTGAAATAATACCGAGGCAACAATACTGGTATAATTTGTTTCTCTTTTTAAAGTTCTCCTGCAAAAATGGAAAAATCCAAAGAACAAACTGACTCTAGGGAAACTTGGTCTGGGCGCTTAGAATTTCTGTTATCCTGTGCTGGTTACTGTATTGGTCCTGGGAATATTTGGAGGTTTCCATACCTTTGTTATAAAAATGGTGGAGGTAAATGCAGCTTATTTGTGGAAACAGATTAATTATATTAGATCTGCCTTAATATGTGTTGCGCACTTCATCAAGTGTATGTATCATTAACATGAATAATTACAATAAAAACAATAGGAATTGTTGATCTAGCTTATGTCGAATTGAAAAAAAAATCATCAAAGATACTGTGATTTTAATTTTGAACGCCAGACGCGCGTTTTGTCTACATAAGTTGTGCACGAATCAAAACAATTAAACGGCCGAATAAAATACCAATTTGAAAAGCATTAAAATCCGAAACAAAAAATCGAAAAGTTGCACCAAATAGGTTAGGCAATCTATGACTGGGGGAATAAAAACCTTAGAATTTCGGACAATTTTATATTTTATATACCGTGAATTTACATAAACTGAACATACTAATGATATGTTATGTCTACACAACATTTGTTGATTATTGGACTGGTGATACGTCCGCCAGAAGTGACAATTACCAATAGATTGTAAACTTTATTATAGATACCAGGCGTATAATTTGGTACACTGGACGCGCATTTCGTCAACATATGACCCATTAGTGGCACTTGAATGATCAGCTGAAAGGCCAAATCAAATGAGAGTTTGAAGAGCATTAAAAAACCAATAAATTTTGAAATCTGTGTCAAATACAGCAGTTTAATTTTTTTTTTTAATCTAGGGACGTTCCTAATACCATATTTCATATTTATGGTGATAGGAGCTTTGCCGATGTACTTTATTGAGTTTTCAGTGGCACAATTTTCCGGTAGAAGCGCAATTTCATTATGGGAAATTAGTCCCTTATTCAAAGGTGAGAGCATATATAATTTCATTTGTATATATTTCAAGGCTATAGATTACATACAACTATGCATGATAAGGGGGAAAAAATCACAAAACATGTCGAAAAGAAAACAGCAGAAAGTGATAAAGGTATACCGGATCATAATGTTACTATACCTACGTACATCGCATGTATTAAATCATGGTGTACTTGTTTGAAATATTCTACAAACAGACGCATTCGATTTAACTTATTATATAATCAAATTTATTAATTCGTTTCATAAAGTTTCGTTGTGTATTCAGTTTTTATACTGAAGTTATTGGTTCGTGTAAGATTTATGTTATGTTTAATATCATGAATATTTATGAGTACGTGTATTTTAGAGAAGACGTTAGTATTATGTGTATTACTTGTATTTTATCCCTTTGTCTTTATGTACACTAACTAAATCGGACGTTTTTAAAGTATTATATTGTCTTGTTTCACAAGAGACATCAATCATATTACACTATAGTCAATGAAGTAATTTGTCATATCCGGAGATTTGAAATGATTATCAATGATACAACTTTCAACCATAGTTCACAGAACAATGTTAAGTCTGCAATGAGAACAAAACACACACACATCACACACACACACACACACACACACACACATATATACAATATAAATGCGAGGTTCGCCGAGCTTTTCTCCTGTTTCGTAGCAAGTACAAATAAATTTTATATTTCCGACAATGTACATATATTGTTTTATCATGCTATTTTATCATGCAATACTTAGTACCCACTTTTATTCATCAGACACTTTAACAAGTTAACGTTGTTAGAACGTTGAATTTTTTGATTAATTTGGTATATGAAAACCATCCATGATCATTATTCCATTGAACACTGTTGCAATAGCACCCACGCATTTCAGCTATAAGCACATAATGCGTTTATGATAACGGATTATAAACACTTCGATTGTTTAATCAGGTGACGACGGATATTTTCCAATGGTTGTAACCACAAGCCCGTCCTCTTTTCCTCAAATGCAACCTACCAAATTAGACTTATCACCTGGTTTGTACTTACTTCCGAGGCATCTCAGATCACCCCGGTTTTTGATGGGGTTTGTGTTGCTCATTCTTTAGTTTTCTATGTTGTGTTTTGTATACTATTGTGTGTCTTTTGGTCGTTTTTCGCTTTTTGCCATGGCATTGGGAGTTTGTTTTCGACTTATGAGTTTTAATATCCTTTTGGTATCTTTCGTCTCTCTTTTTGAATAACTTGTTTAGCTGTTCGTTAATCAGCATTTAGTGGTTGTCGTTTGTTGATGTGGTGCATAAGTGTTTCTCGTTTCTCGTTTTTTCTATAGATTAGACCGTTGGTTTTCCTGTTTGAATTGTTTGACACTAGTCGTTTTGGGACCCTTTATACCTTGCTGTACGGTGTGAGCCAATGCTCCGTGTTGAAGGCCATATTTTGACCTATAGTTGTTTATTTTTTACACATTGTGACTTGGATGGAGAGTTGTCTCATTGGCACTCATACCACATCTTCTTATTTCTATGTTAATGAAGATAAAGAATACAGTGAAGTTGTGACCAATTACAACAAACTCCTTTCACTGTTGACCAATTGATGATATAAAAGATAATCTTAAACAAAAAAACATTTATGTTTCAAAAAGCATATACTTTATAAATTTTCTATAGAAATTGTAATTATTTAATACAATTATTGTAACATTTCAAAGTTATAGTTATAAATTATCTTTCATAAAACACTCTTTGAGATATTGTATAAGAGCTACACTATCTAAATAAAAAACAATATGATATGTTTAATTAGGGAATTATAACAGAAAACGAGTAATAATGATCTAAATGTGTTGCAACCTGAGTGTTAATTTAATTATACAATTTCTGAAGCAAAAGTTACAATGATATAATTCAAAACAGTTTGTCAGTTTGCTTGTTCACAGTCTTAAATTCTATGTTCATTAGGATTTAAGTAGATGTCTTTATGCATACATGATATAAGGTAGCTTGTACCGCATGATACATCTGACTGTAACCACTGGTTTTTGGTGGAGTTCGGGTTGCTCAGTCTTTAGTTTTCTCTGTTGTGTTTTGCATACTGTTATTTGTCTTTTGGTCGTTTTTCATGTTTTGCCATATAATTGTCAGTTTGTCATCGCCTTATGAGATAGAATATCTTTTTCATAACATAATTTGGGGAACCGATTACGAAACGGTTTTTCCGGTCTGTAACTAAATTATTCTATATACCGGCCAGAAAATAGTAACGCAATTCGTTATAAAATTAGTGTACTGCCTACTGAATAGAAGAAGTAGTCCTTGACTTTTGTAGGATGCAGAATGTGACACGTTATCCTAAATGTTAAACTAATAAATTATTCTAGCTTCCAGATACAAAAAAGTGACTTATCCCCGAATTTTACTTACAATGAGCAACATGACGGATGCCGCTAGTTGAGTAGTATCCACTTAACATACGGAGCCGCTGAAATCACCCCCAGTTTTGAGTTTTTAGTCTTCAGTTTTCTAATCTTGTTTTTGTGGACTTGTTTGTCATTTCATCGTCTTTAGTTGTTTTATATGGCGTTGTCAAATTCTCTTCGACTCATGAGTTTTGAAGGTACCCTTAGTATCTTCTGGCTCTTCTTTATGAAATAATTTTTGGTTACGGCTATGGAATGGCAATGTAGGAATCTTGTTCTCGACTGTAACATTACCGAAAGCGATTGCACATAAGCAACATGACCGGTGTCATTAGAAGATCAGTTTCTGTTTACCATTCCACAGCACATGAGATCACTCCCGGTTTCTGGTGGGTTTTTGTTGCAGACTCGTTTTCTGTTGAGTATTTTGTAAAATGTTGCTTTTATTTTCGCCATTTTTACTTTCGGTTATTTATTATCTGTTTTTGTTACTCATACGATTTTGCATTGTCCCTTTCGTATCTTTTTGACTGTCTGGCTATTGTTAAATACGTTCAGATACCGGCTACACAATGGTATATGTAATCTTGAATTTCATCAAATAATTTAAAGTACCGGCTGCGGTTTGGCAATTCTGACTTATTAAAAGGTAATCGGTTCCGATTAAGGAATTGTTATTCTGACTGTTATTAGATGATTTCAGTTACATTGTACTGAATGGCCGTCCTTACTGTTATTTGATTTTTTCAGGTATCAGATGCAAAATTAAAATTCTAACTGTTATTAAATGTTTTCGTATACAAGATTACGGAATGGGACATATAATCCTCATTTTCCTTAAATAATTTCAGGTACTGGCTACGGAATGGTTATCCTAACTGTTATCATATCGGTCTACTTCAATGTTACGATGGCATGGATACTGTATTATCTTTATAACTCATTCACATCCATTCTTCCATGGAGCACATGTAACAACCATTGGAATACTGACCAATGTTATGCTTTAGGTGGATATAATGTATCGTTAGGAAATGAAACGGCAAACAACTTCACTAATCAATCTGGGTTATCAAATGTAACGATGTCCTATCCGAAACTGGATGAAAACTTAACTGGTCCGCATTTGTTTTTAAATCAAACTATTTTAGAAGAAAAACTTACAGCTAGCGAAGAATTTTGGAGGTATTTAATTTTATTTGAGTAAAATTGAGAATGAAAATGGCGAATGTGTCAAAGAGACAACAACCCGACCATAGAGCAGACAACAGCCGAAGGCCACCAATGGGTCTTCAACGCAGGAGAAAATCCCGCACCCGGAGGTGGTCCTCAGCTGTCCCCTAAATAAAATTGTGTACTAGTTCAGTAAAAATGGACGTCACACTTAACTCCGAAACATATAAATGAACTAAAATTAGAAAACATACAAGATAAACAAAGGCCAGAGGCTCCTGAATTGGGACAGGCGCAAAAATGCGGCGGGGTTAAACATGTTTTGCGAGATCTCAACCCTCCCCCTATACCTCTAGCCAATGTAGAATAAAGAAACAATAATAAAAATACATCTAACCAATAGCCATAGATAAACGTATATAGTTTGAGAGGGGTATTTCTCAAATTAGTATAAAAATAATATCTCGTGAATTATAAAGATTTTTTAGTCAAAATATGAAATAGAAAAAAAAAGAAAATATAAAACAAAAATTCAAAAATGGCAGTATCTTACAATCGAATTTGCGGCTCCCTTTAAACAAGAAACGACGAATGTATAGTACAGTGAAAACTCTGTGTTACTCCAAATAAAACTTGTCAATAGGTTATTAGCTCAATGACTCACGTTTATTACGAAATATGTCCATCTTCGTGTACAAATAAACAATCAATGTACAAAGGCAACAACCAATCCACTATTTGTGGATAAACCTTGATTCGAAGAATATGTTGTTTTTCATCTACAGAGCCAGATAAACATTACACTTATAATCTGAATACATAAATACATTCAACAATTGATGCGCACTACTGTGCTAAGAAATACCAAATGCAAAATTGAGTACTCGATAGAAAAATCTACTTTTATAAGTCTTTATGATGTTCGTGCGTCCAAACGCTATTCTGAACGCTATTTTGATTCTCTCACTAAATAATTCAAAACTTGGTGACTATGTTGAACGCATCTATCCCATCGAACTTGAGATAAAGGACACAACAGATAAAATTAAGTCTGCCTCGTATCTTGACTTACATCTAGAAACTGACAATGAGGGTCGGTTAAAAACAAAACTTTATGACTAAAGAGATGATTTCAGCTTCCCAATCCATTTTTATGTAGCAACATTCCAGCAGCCCCTGCATACGGAGTATATATCTCCCAGTTGATACGATACTCCAGGGCTTGTATTTCCTATCATGATTTCCTTGGTAGAGGGTTGCTGCTCACAAGAAAGCTATTAAACCAAGAGTTCCAATTGTTAAAGTTGAAATTATTTCTTCATAAATTTTACGGACGCCATCGCGAGTTGGTTGACCGTTACGGAATATTTGCTTCACAGATGATAGCGGATATGTTCCTAATGTCGTAACTACAATCCCGTCCCCTTTTCCTGAATGTGACCTACCGAATTAAACGTATTACTGTGTTTGTAGTAACATGAGCAACACGACGGCTGCCACATGTGGAGCAGGATTTACTTACCCTTCCAGAGCACCTGAGATCACCCCCAGTTTAATGGTGGGGTTCGTGTTGCTCAGTCTTAAGTTTTCTATGTTGTGTTTTGTGTACTACAGTTTGTCTGTTGGTCTTTTTCTTTTTTAGCCATAGCGTTGTCGGTTCATTTTCGACTTATGAGTTTTAATGTCCCTTTGGTATCTTTGCCCCCCCCCCCTTCTTGCTCATAGCTGAATATTTGAAACTATGAAAACATATATTGAATTGTTGTTTTGAGAAAGAAACCTTCCAAGTTAGGAATGTTTCCAGTTTGTTATTATATTTTTGTTCAAATAAAATAAAACTGTTTTTGGGAAGATATCTAATTTAAAATGATAATCTGTATAAAGTCATTTTATGTAATGATCCGTTATAATAACCGATTTTTCGACTAAAATGACACAAATTCAAAAAAATATCAACACTGAAATGTGTCTGTTAACCAACCTGTTTCGGTTATTCTGAATACTTTACCATATTTTCCAATTTTCCTCTAACTTGAGGTATCACTACAAAGATAATGTCGATAGAAAGGATCTATGAACTTATTTATTTGATGTTTTGTTATTAATCAAGATACAACGTGCTACGAATATCGTCTGGTATAGACAACATGGGACATCTTCACCTCGGCTTGTTGATATGTTTATCTATTGCCTGGTTACTTACTTTTATCTGTGTTTGTAATGGCATAAAAGTTTCTGGGAAGGTATGTAGACTGATTATTTAAATATAACTTTTCTGTAAAACACATCTGACTATACAATGTTATATCCTTTTATGGCACAGATCAAATCAACATTGATAACACATGCACTACTATGACTAGCAAAAACTGAAATACTAAAATTGTCATCCACATTTTTTCTAATTATTTATTTTTTTTTTTTTACAAAATTATTTGTGCATATGCGTGTTTGTCGAAACCATTGAAATTCAAAAACGTTTTGCCAACTCTAACTAATACAGAAAAAAATCCATAGTGTTTTGACTAGTTTACAGACATGACTGCACCAGTAATATTGTATATTAGCTCAAAGGTGTTGACTATTATACAGGTGACATACTTTGGTACGAAACGTCCACCTGAAGTTGTATCGACCTAGTGATGGTAGAAATTCATTAAAGACTCCGTGGTTGTAATTAAGTGCGTCAGACGCGCATCTAGTCAACTCGCTAGTAGTATAGAACAATCTAAAAATATGTTCATTAGCTGTTGTTGTCAATATTATCAACACTTTACTCTCAGGTTGTGTATGTGACGGTTACATTTCCATATATAATTCTGTTGGTTTTACTAATAAGAGCAGTTATGCTACCTGGAGCATCTGAAGGATTGAAATTTTATTTGATTCCGAAATGGGACAAATTACTTTCAACTCAAGTGAGTAATGTATCATTCTATATCAACAATAGATAATGTAATATTTTTCTACAAGATACCTTATCAGGAACCTGGTACTTAGGTATTTATAATGTATCGTGGATTCCCTGTTTTTGTATGGAGAATATAAAATGTATTAGGAAAGTGTAGGCGTAAAGCGGACATAAAAACATTGTTTGAGAAAGGAACCTGTGAATGTCATTAATATGAAAAGACACAAAAACTAAACAAATATTAAATGATTGATGCTTAACGACAAGTTTGATGATATCATTTATATATAAATGTTCTAATTAAGCGATCCTGAAAATATTACAAAATGTGTCAACTAATGACTTTAACATAATTTCTCATTTTTTTTTTTAATTTACGGAATAAAATATGTACATACTTTCCTTGGTAACCTTTTCTTTTTTAAATGCTTGATATACAAATATAAAAAAAACCATGTTACAATCTTTATGGAACTTTTGAATAATTATGAAAAAAACATTAAGTACTAATCAAGATTTATATATTCTTAAAGAGGACAATCCACCATTTATCCAATTGTGGACTTATAAATTGAAAGGAAACTTGCAATACCATGGTAAAAAAGAAAGACGAAAAGACAAATAAGTCCACATAACAATACAGTACAAACTTAAGAATGAGCAACGAATCAAAAATTGGGGTGAGTAAGGGTAGGCAGATCTTGCTCCACCAGTGTCACCTGCCATGTTGATCATGGTAATTACACATTCGGTGATAAGTCTCATTCGGTGATGTTGCAATCGAGATAAATAGGGAGACATCTACATACAGAATTCATACCGCATAATTATTCTGAAACAGCCTAAATGGAAATTCTGATTGAGAGAGGCTTCTAGAATAAACTATTTGGATTGAATGACCTTATACTTAGGTCTATTGTCATGACAGTACGTTAGAAGGTGAATATTTCTTTTGACAATTCATCAATGTTTTCACAGCTTTGGGGAGAAGCAGCATTACAGATATTTTTCACATCGGGAGTTGGTTGGGGTACAATGATAACATATGCCAGCTTTAACAAGTTTCATCATAACATATACCGGTAAACAAATTATTATTAGAAACTTCAAAAAGACGACTAAACAGACTTTTATTTAAGTATATAAAGAGCGTATTTTAATTGGCTGATTATCTCTCATTTTAGACTTCTAATACTGGATGCACATATTATTTAGTTTCTACCGTTATCCAGTTTGGAAATCGTTATAACTGGATTTTACGGACAAGTGGTTAACCATCTTATTGTTATGAACTGGTGATTCATGGAAAAAAAAAGAAAATTTCAAGTCATAACGAGAAAAGGCAATCATATCTCTCTAAACTAGCATTCTTTCATACTATACCTATTTTGTTGAAAGTTTTTTTTTTAACTCAGTTGAAAAATAACATTAAAACAATGAAACTGCAAAGCAGAAAAACTTTACTGCTTGAATCACTCATGCCGAAAAAACCATTAACAGTATCAATTTTACGAACATTTCTTCTGTGATGTTCGAGACCAAAACATTTGTAAATCAAAACCTAATACAAACGTTGAAAAGCTGATAAAACAATCCGAGCTATGCATGAGGGAGATCCATTCCTTAGTTCAAAATCATCTCCAAAATTTTAAAACGGCTGAATATTGACCATTGACCGTGTAAAAAGATATTGTCAAAGCCAGTATAGTTTGTTGCCACCTACTATCTAGTGATATGTTAAATAAGCACGATCGTCCTTGAATTGTCAAGAGTTTTATTATGCTAAGAGCAGAAAAATCCTTTATGACATCACTATATGATGTTAAAGTTTAATTAAGTCATAAAACAAAAAAAAATATCTAAAAAATGAAAGCAACACGTTAAAAATTGTATCCGTCCGAAGGGCTTTTCTCGATTAACTTTCATCAAGAAAGATCAAAGCCGAATATTTGAAAGCCAAGGATGTGTATGAACAAAACAGTTGAAGAGCTATATGATCAAATAGCACTTAAAAATTTGCCAAATGCATTTAAGGTCAACTTTGCCTGAGGGAGTTGAAACCTTAGTTTCTTTATAATTTCAAAATTTATGAACGGTCAGTACCGAAGTACTGACTACTGAGCTGATGATACCCTCGGGGACTGATTGTCCACCAGTATCTTACACTTAGTTTCCATCTTGTGGTAACTTTCATGGAGATACTTAAAAAATCCATAATGATGACAACATTAGTGAAGAAAATTATTACTAGTATATGAACGACTTACCCTTTGTTATGCTGTAAATTTTTGCTTGCTTTGGTATATCGAGAATTTCTACATGGAGCATACATATAACTCACAGATCACAAGACGTCATATTAGAATAGTAAATGCTACATGATATATTGTTTTGTAAAGACTAAAGGAATCTCTATCCCATTGTTTTGTAATCAATGTTTACAAATTTATAGAGTTATTTTGGAATTATATTTATAAGTACAAATATTAGTTTTGAGTTTGGCAAAAATCTTTTATTAGCCTATATAAAGCATCAACACATTTCCTATATATTTGCAATAATGATGATGTGTTTAACGTATCTTCTTTGTTCGATTTAGTAAACGTGTTCACAAAAAAGAGAGAAGTATAAGTCAAACGAATACAGACAACACATGGACCAAACGATAAACGGAGAAACGGCAAACACCAATCCTCATAACACTACAAACAAAAACAAAAATTGAAAACAAAACAAATACAGACAACACATGGACCAAAAGATAAACAGAGAAATGACAAACACCAATCTTCATAACACTGCAAACAAAAAGGAAAATTGAACACAACAAATACAGACAACACATGGACCAAAAGATAAACGGAGAAACGGAAAACACCAATCATCATAACACTGCTATAAAAGGAAAATTGTACACAACAAATACAGAAAACACATGGACCAAAAGATAAACGATGAAATGACAAACACCAGTCCTCATAACACTGCAAACAAAATGGAAAATTGAACACAACAAATACAGACAACACATTGACCAAAAGATAAACGGAGAAATGGCAAACACCAATCCTCATAACACTACAAATAAAAAGGAAAATTGAACACAACGGAATATTAGGCAGCAAGATCATTAGAAATTGTTTTGCATTATTCATAACAATTATTAAATTAACTGTTTTCATTGCAGAGATTCCCTTATTGTTCCCTTAATGAATTCAGGCACAAGTTTATTTGCTGGTTTTGTTACTTTTTCTGTCCTTGGTTTCATGGCACATGAAAAAGGAGTCTCAGTGGAAAAAGTTGTAACACAAGGTATCTATCTGATATGCGCCAAGTTATTGAATTCAATATTTCAAAGAACACACTGTACACATTAACATACTATATATGCAACGGCAAAACATTGTGTGGTTTATCAGGTGACAACAATGAGGACAATACAAGACAAAATGATATATTATCCCTTGAAATTTAACTGTTAAAATATGCTATTTTTATTTTTAATCTGAACTCTTAAATCCAGCATTTTCAGTCTATTTATACTCATAAGATTCGAAAACTTCTAATTAAGATACATTTAAGGCCTTTTTGGTGTTATTTGCTAATAAACGTTTGTTTTAGGTTTTGGATTTTCAAATATTTTGAACTCGCGCATTACTCAGATATAAAGTGTCAAAATGCGCTTCTGGTGAAGTTACATGCAAATAGGTACCATTTATGCATTTATCATCTGTTATATGTTATAATGTTACACGAGTATTTTGGTTTACATTATAGGACCAGGATTAACATTTGTAACGTATCCAGAAGCTATTTCAAGATTACCTCTGTCTCCATTATGGGCTGTTTTATTCTATCTAATGTTACTTACAGTGGCAATAGATTCACAGGTATTAGAATAGTGGTTTTTTCAATTACCTTAATTGTAAGCTGTTTTGCCTCTGTCTTTCGTCCGTTCCATGAAATTTTCGTCGAATGTTTCCCAGGAACTACACATTCAGAGTTTCTTTAAAATGATAAAAAGCTTTTTAGGGCATTCTAAACCGTGTACAACGTATTCACGTTCATCAAATTCAACTTCCTGTTTACCAATCGCTTATCTATTCGTACATATAACGTCCCTTATAAAATTTTCTTCACATTTTTCTATGGAATTTTCAAATCAGACCTTCCTGATATTTTGTTATCAGGCTTCATGCGAACATGCTTTATCGTGTGATGCATTTTCTCATTCCACACTTATCAACTTCCTGTTTGACGAATACTAACATTAATCATTATCACCATTAAGAAAATTAAGCACATTTTTCTCAGGAAAAAACAAACACTTCATGAATTTCGTGGTCCTTAGCGCTTTTCTGGATTTACCTTCATCAGGAACTCTAAAACCGAAACATTTGAAACACAGAAGATTTAAATACGTAGAAATGAAGAGAGTAATATAATCAACAGGGACCTAAAAGACATGTCAAATTTACCTAAGGGAAAATTTCGAATCAGGAAACCCTCAATTTTGGTGTTAACATTCACTTGAGCAAGCTATACTGTATGATGTGTCCTCACATTTATTGATCTTCAACTTCGTTTAAATATTATAAAAAGAAACAACATAGTGTTTGTTTCACAATCTAAAGCAGCATGTACGTTCATTACAGTTTGGTTTTGTTGAAACCATAAATGCTTCGCTGATTGACGAATTCCCAAAGTTCCTGAGACATCGGAAGAAAACACTTTCCGCTTTGCTGTGCTTATTGAAATTTATTCTTGGTATTCCACTTGTTATGCAGGTATGTTGATTCATGTTTAAGATGACAAGAAGCAATTCATGTATTTAGTACATAGAGTAGTCTCAAATGGTCACGTTACTAGCCATAGACGTTGTTGTCAAGCTTGATAGTAGAGCTTAAGGGCTTGAGATAGATACAAATGGCTGATACTAACATGTAGTTGTTCTCTTTATGTAAGAATTATTTATATAGTCCACATCTTGCACATGTGGTTTTTGATCGCCCCTTGGCATCTGCATACTACCTTATGTCTGAACCTTCCTCTAAAACGCCGTGGTGATTGATTGATTGTTGTTTGCTTTCTGTTTAGTGTCAAATACTCCATGCATGTTCAGGACGAGAACAAATTAACAATATATACAATAGAAAGGTTATGTAACAGGGTCATCTGGGATGAAGGAAGGAAAAATTGGACTGCCACTAAAAAATTAGGGTATATTGGATAGGGACAGAAATTTTGCCGTGCAAAAGGTCACCTACGGACCCCTCGTAAACTTTATTGAGTTCTAAAATGCAGGCAGTATAGCACTCTCTCTTCACGAGGAATTGGATTTAACATCCCCATTCTTACTGGACGTGGATACGTATGTTTAGCCAAACGTATGCCCCACTTTAGCAAGGGTTTTACGGCCGGTCGGTAGAAAACCACAGTGGCCATATTTCTATCTCGTGTTGAAATTCATTCACTGATTTTGTAAAGAGATATCAAGAATTTTCTTTATTTCTTGTTTTCCTTCATTTTCAGGGAGGTATATATGTTTTCCAAATAATGGACTGGTACTGCGCTTTGCTTTCACTAATGGTTTTTTCTTTGATAGAATGCATAGTCATTGGATGGATTTATGGTATGTAACATTCCTTCATCTCCTAGCAAGCTTTTTTTTGTATGTTATCTAACGTTAGAAACGATAGATAAACAGAAACTTGTTTTGCAGGAACGCAAGCTGCTGTGGTTGAAATCATCCACCCTGATCAATACAATGCGTAGTTTGTGCTGTTCACAAAACAATTTTCCTCTTGCCTTACAAAAATGATTGGATATTTTCTCGGAAAACAACTGTCATATTTCTGACTTATATGGTAGATATTTTCTTATGTAGAAAATGGTGGATTAAATCTAGTTTTAAAGCTAGCTAAACCTCACACTTGCGTGACAGTCGCATAATTGCTATTATATTGACAACAATGTGTGAACAAAACAAACAGACATAATAGGTAAAAATGTCAAAAATAGGGGAACAGCAGTCAACATTGTGTTATAATCTCAATCACTATAAAAATAGACAAAGCACATACGCAACATTGAAACACAACAATACAAAAAATGACAACAGCACAACACAATGGCGGGATGTACAAGTACCGAGCCACGTCTAAAGGATATTACCAAAAATAGACCAAACAGTAAACGTTAATAATTTACAAAGACATATAAAAGAGCACTATAACATCTAATTAGGATGATAAACAACGTCAGTACCTAGAATCTCTTCACCATGACCATCATGTATTATTTGTGAAGTTGATACGGAATATTTATCAACAAGGTCTTGGTATCTTCCGAACTTTTTAGAAAAAGGACGAGACGTTCATTTATATAACCCTGGTTCATCAACTTTTTGCTCAGACACTGGTGACGTTTTACAAAGTCTGAGTTGCAGCTGCAATCTCTTGAATACCAAATGAGTTGGGAAATTTCTATAATGTCATAGATTCTGGTACTGAGATGACCGCTGATGTCAAATTCGAGGTATAAGTCTAAAAATGAGGCGGAGGAAGCCGTGTCTCTTGTTTCTTTAATTTATAGTGCTGGAGGATATATTGAACCCAATCAGAAAAGTTTGGATTGTTTATGGAAAAAACATCATCAATATATCTGAATGTGAAATTAAATGATGTGGCTTCTTTGATCTTCTTGTTTTTGACAAGTGTCTGATGGAACTTCGACTCATATAAAAATTAGAAGAGGTCGGCAAGGAGAGGCGCACTGTTCGATCCCATAGGAATACCGACAATTTATTGAAAAAGTCTACCTCCAAATTAAACAAATATGTTGTCAATAAGAAACTCCAGCATACTGATAACTTGTTCCTCTGTGTAGAATGTTTTACCTTTTTGTTCACTATTAACAAAATATGCCGTATGGTATCCCAAAGTAATAAATTTATAGCGTATGCTACCATTTTATATTGAAAAGCATTGTGGATCATTTCCTTTGAACGCTTTTTCCAATTTCACATGGGGAATGGTGGTATACAGGGTTGAAAAATAAAGTTTTGATAGAATTAATTTCAGAGAAAGATCGAGATTTAAAATTATCTAGAAGTTCTTTAGAGTTTTTTAGAATCCACATATTGTTAATACCACTAAGCGAGTAAACAGTTTCACAGTATTTCTGAAGACTCTCTATCACTGCGGACAGGTGCAATCTGAGCCACAACTTAAAATATCTTTGGATATTACGGTCAAACGCCTCAAGCAGAAGTAAAACTTTTACAACTACAAAGAGAGGCGAAGGATACCAAAGGGACATTCAAAATAATCTGACAAAGCCATGGCTAAAAAGAAACAGACAAACAGACAAACAACAGTACACAACAGTACACAACACAACATAGAAAACCAAAGACTGAGCAACACGAACCCCACCAAAAACTGAGGGTGATAAAAAGTTCTTGCCATATACATTTTTTTAAATCAGTACATGTCTATCAATACTAATTTGGCAAATGAATAATGCTGATGTAAGTTCAGTATGAATAAGTCTAATACCAAGCTTACCTTGACAGGTGTTGATCGTTTTTACACGGATATTGAAATGATGATAGGATACAAACCCTGTATAATGTGGAGTATATGTTGGAAATATATCACGCCTTGTTTGCTTGTGGTAAGTGCTATTCTAACTTTTGAACATCATTGGGGACGTCCAAAATTTCCCATTTTCAAGGCATTATGTTATTAACATATTGAGAAAAGCTATGTTGAAATTAAATAACTTATTTTGAAAAGGGCGTTTATTGCAAAATACATAAATACAAAGAACAAGCACTTTATTTATTTGCTTGTAGCAACCTGATTTCGGTCATTTACAGATTCAAGCGGCTTGGTTGAACATTATCCTTAATAAATAATATAAATAGCTTGCGTATTTATTCTTAGTAACGGCATATTATAATATAATACATGATATTAAAAGTCATATATATACATGTATCATACCTATTTAAAAAAATACCAAGTTTATTTAGTAACTTTAACACAGTATCTCTTTTCATCTTTTGTGAAATTATACACCCAGTCGTTATCAGCATCATATCTGTTTCGTGTAAAAGATGAAAAAGACGGTATTTCTAGCGCTAAAAAGAACAACAACATTGCAAAATCAATAAACACTCGAAATAGCTCTTCATCCTTCAACAACAAGAGCTACAGGCTTAATATACCATTAATTTCTTTCTTCCGATAGCGATAGTATGAAGATCTTTAATGCCTTTCACCAAATTGCAGAATTTCAATAAAACGTTTATTTAGACTTCATGGAACCTTTTGGGAGTGTTGTTTCCTTACTTGGTTTTTGTTTGTGTTTTTTAATCGACAGTATTAAATCAACAGATGCAGATACATCAGCTAGCTTCCTGTAGAAGCGTTTAAACTATGGCCCTTCATTTAAAATTATGTGCCGTCTTTTATTTTTTTGGTTTAAGCGAGTAGTCATCCTTTTGGTAGCTGGAATTTGAAGGGTTTTTTGGATTGTAGTTTAGATAGGTAAAGTGAAGTCTGTCAAACCATTAACCCACTTCATTTTGTTAGCCTATTCTGCCAGGTAATCTTGTTCATGTGTTGTTTGTTTTTGTTTTTAATTTTTGTTTGTTTACTTTCTCTGCGGAATCTGAAGTTGCTGGTTCGTGTGGTTTCTTACTTTTTCACATATACACAAAATTGTCAAGGGGATGAGTTTCAATCTTAAAACTTAAATCTTACATGGAAAGGGTCAGTGAAAGATTTTTTTTTATCGCATTCAGGCTAATAACGCTTCAATTGTAGATAAACTGAACCTGATATAAAACCAAGATTCACCTGATGATATGATAAGGCATAAGTAAGTGATGATCGATGGCATTAAAGTGAACACCTTTAAGATTAAAAATAATTTCGCATGGGTGATAAATACCATTTCAATACTCTGCTTGTTTTTATCTTAAAGATGTGAGATTGTTCGTCTATTAGTCTATTTATATGTAGTGTGTGCGTATTACTTTTGTGGTTTGAATGTTTAAATTCTCCAAAGCAGACAAATAAGACAGTCCAATGTCTATTTCATATATAAAGGGATAGATAATCGAACCGTATTGTCAATATATTGAAACAGAATGTTTAATGAACTGCAATTATAGGTTAAGAAAACACTGACAATAACGTTGAAGTAATAATAAATTTCCTTGATCATGATGTCACTGAGAATAACTGTTTACTAATACTCTTAAAATCGCGCCATCATAACTTAGTTCTAAACAAGTGCATACTTTGATTTCTTTCAGCTGATGTTAGCATTTAATATGCTTACTGTTACTCCGGTATCATATAAGGCATACAAATATCCATCATGGGCTGTTGGCATTGGCTGGATAATAGGATTGATATCCTTGATACCTATACCAGTCTGTTTTTCCATATCATTATGGCGATCAGAGGGGACACTAAAACAGGTAAGATGCTATAAGCTTTGTTTTTTTGTTTCAGGAAAGATTGTTCGTTGATAGTTATGTTAAATATGTTAATTCAATACCAGGTGTAAAGGTGATTGATAGCTTGGTAGATAAATTCGAGACAAAATACAAAAAAGTATAATTCAAGGTAATGATTCATTGCTACACATACTCCACTATTCATTAAAATCTAAATTATTCCCAAGCTTAAATTAAGACAACAGTGCTTTATCGTTGTTCAAATATCGTAAGCCTATTAAGAACAGACAAATCAAGATAAAAAAATGGGGGAATGGCATGATCTCCAACAAGAGCGATACTGGTTGCGTCGACAGGGTTAAGCGTCTTCTACTATGCATGCATCACCGGCTATGCGTATCCATGCTCAGTCCAAATTTTACAATTGAGAATAGAACACAATCGGTAAAATAAGAGATCAGACTACTATTCTGGAATCTAAAGATCTAAGACCACGAATACCCTTGTAGGTTGAGAAACAGTCAAACAGAATAGGTCAACCAATTCGTGATGGTGACCATAAATCTTATGAAGTTTCGATTTCAATCGTTCTTCCTCATAACTCTTTTGGAGCCGTGTATTATTTAAGAAGAACATCCCTTTTTAATGAAGCCAGTATAATGTCAATTTGCACGAGCGTGAGGACTTTTCGGTTCCTAATTTTCTTTAACTTCGTCCTTTATTTGCCCTTTTTAACATATTTTATTCGAGCGTCACTGACTTATGAGTTTTGATGTTCTTTTGATATCTTTCGCCTCTCTTTCACTGATGAGTTTTTGGAAGACAACACCCGTGTCTGGGGAACAAAATGTTTATGCCGGTTGTCTATGACAAGTTTACTTAAATGAGATATATAAAAAGGAGATGTGGTACGATTGTCATTAAGACAACCATCCATCAGAGTTCAAATGAAGTGGATATAAAAAAAAGGTTCATGTCTGTCATATTTGTTTTTCGTTAATTGTTTTGATATAAATTAGGCCGTTAGTTTTCTCTATTGAATTGTTTCATATTTTTCATGTCGGGGCCTTTTGGATTTCTTTCATTGTTGAAAGCCGTACGGTTACCTATAATTGCTTACATCCACTTTATTTGAACTTTGGTGGATAGTTGTCTCATTGGCAATCATACCTCATCTCTTTTTTTTAACTATAGGTCACCATGCAGCCTTCAAAAATGAGAAAAAAAACATACCATATAGTTGGTTATAAAAAGCCCTGACATGAAAAATGTGAAACAATTCAAACGAGAAAACTAACGGCCTAATTTATAATAATATCATTCACGAAAAAAAACATAACAGACATGAACCAATGACAACACTAAACAACATGTTCCTGACTACTGACAGGCAAATTACGAATGTGTCGGGGTTTAACATGCTTGTCACCGCTCAACCATCCCTTAACCTGGAAAATTGGTGTAACAGCACATCATAAGAATAAACTGTAAATGCCATTCGCAATTGCTTAACGCAATAAATCGGTATGAAGCACACAAAAAAAATCCAGCTAACATTAAGACAATAGACACAAAGCACCGATATAAGATTACTAGCAGTTACTGAAAGCTAGCTAAAAGCCAATTACAACTAATAAAGAAAGCATGTTCTCCCAGACTAAGTAAAGTTCCTATAGGGAAGAGAGTATGTTACGGCTGAGAATTGGCAAGTTTACAATTGGAATGTTGAAATCATGATGTTAGTTTGAAGTCATTCGCCTGTGTCAATATTGAGGCCTTCTTTTTTCCGGTAGTATCCTTAATCTGAAGTTCACTGGGATGTATGAGATGTAAGAACGCATTGAAATGTGTATTTTCTAGTAACTGTACATCATCAATATATATAGAGTGAAAATAAAAAAAACTTTGCAAAATAGTTTGTGGTTTGTCTTTAAGAAGTTAATGTATGAATTCTGCTTCACGTAAGTACACAACAAATCGTTCAGTAGGAGTGGACAACTAGTAGCTATTGGAATGCAGACTATCTGTTGAAATATTGATATCAATCCGCCAAACTCAAAAAATATGTTTTCAATCAAAAAGTCCATCGTTATTACGATATCATCTTCTGTGTACATGTAAATGCATTTTTTGTTGGAATAAGCGTGATTCTTTACAATTCAGATTTTGCATAACCAAAATAAGGAAAATGAAGCTATGATTACCATTTTTGTAAAAAAATCTGTTAAATGACTTTTGATTGAGTTAATTAATTATGCTGGTTTAACTTTGATTAAAATGAAAATGATTATCTTATATTGTTTCATAATCATATACATTTTACTTATTCAAGAGATTAAAAGAAAAGATGAAATCAAGCCCTAATTGGCGACCACAATTGGATGCGTTTAAAGGCACAGTGGATTCAGTTACACTCCTTCAGGAAAAAGAACTTGAAGATACGATTTAAAAAGTTTAAAACAATTGTTATTTCCTATATCCATCTTTCAAGTTTATAATTAATCAACCAACAACTGTATTGCTTACACTTTCAAGATGTCCTCAATCGTATAGTATTGCTGTTCTTCTAGAATCTTTATCATTGTTTTCCAACTGTCCTTTGTACTAAATTTCAAAACGTAGATTGTTTTGTCACTTGTCATATGCACTGAAAATTATAACGTACGTTATATTACATATATACTAAAGCTTAAATCAATTTAGTTATCAAGTAATAATGATACAAAATATAATATCAAAATTAAATTAGGCATGAATGTTAATTTGAAAGATTATCTATCGTCCAAATTGCTTTTAACTGTTTCGCAAATTTATTTCAATCACTCTGCAGTTGTCATTTCATAAAGTCCAGCATTTAGTTTTGTCCGGTTTTAGGTACTTCTCCTCTTTTAATTTACAATGGAGTTTGGAATTTTTTATTATACTTTTTTTCTTGAACAGAACCTGTTATAAATTGTATGCATCCGAAGCGCTTTTCTGGATTAACCTTTATTAGGAACGCTCAAACATAACCATTTGAAAGCCAGGCATTTGACAATACGTACCCACGTACGGAGATTTATGACCAAAAGGGACATAAAAATAATAGCCAATTGAAATTCATCTAAGGTCCACTTTCGGAGGGAATTGGAATCTTTGCCTCTAAACAATTTCTTAATTTATAAAAAAAAAAGAATATTAGGGTAGTATGTTATAAATCATATCAGAACCGAAGCATTGATTACTGAGCTATATATTATTATTATATACCTAAACATACAGTATATAATATACATTATTTCCATGTGACCTTGCTTTTTATCAGGTAGTAATTTTATTTCCAGTAGCAAATATATAATGACGTACTTATCTTCAAATTTATACGTTATTTCAAAGATTGTGTGTCCTATTCTTAGAAGAAGTATGATAATAAAAGAAAAATGTATCTGAGGGCACTAATGCCCCGCTCAAGCTTGATTTTAAAAGTAGCATAACTCTAGAACGGTAAATGACTCACTGTCCAAATTAAATTCTTTCTGCGTGTTGTGGTACTTAGCGTTGTGCATGAGTTTCCTAACATTTGGATTATACAAACTAAAGTTAGAGTGGAGAAACTGAACAATTAGCAATTTTCCAAATTATAAAGGAGCATAACTCTAGAACGGTAAATGACATACTGCCATAATTTAAACTCTCTCTGCGTGTTGTAAATTTTAGCATTATGTATGAGTTTTATAAAATTTAGTTGAGGCTAACTCAAGTAAAAGTGCGGAAACCAAACAATTTGCAATATTACAAGTTATAAAGGGGCATAACTCTAGAACGATAAGTGACTCAATGCCCAAATTCAAACACTGTCTGCGAATTTTAGTTTTTACTATTGTATATGAGCTTCATGAAATTTGGATCGGAAAACTTAGAGTGCGGAAACGAAAATGGGACAGACGGGAGGATGGAAGAACGAACGGTCAAGGGTAACACTGCATGCCCCCATTGCCTACGGCGGGGCATAAAAAGTCATTATTTTGCTCTTGATATTGCAAAAATAGTAAACTTATTTATGCATTACTATGCTAAGAACTATAAAGAACTATGCTAATTTTATGAATAATGGAACTAAGTTGTTAATTTCTGTTCCAGTTTGTCTCTGGTTGAGAGTTGACCCATTTGCAATCATACCACATCTTACTTTTATAAAAAGGAATAAAAAAGTACCGAAATTATGAAATGAAATGTTGTGTAGTTTGAAGTGTTATTTTATCACGTGTCAAGTTCATGTAACTGCCTCAAAATTATTAAATCTATTTATGCCTTTCAGAACTACGCTAATTGTATTGGTACAAGAACAGGTTTTTATAATCTGGACACTTTAGTGTGGACAGTTCACGTGTAATGTCACTATGACGTCATAAACATGTTGACATTTTCGTATTTTACCTAAAATGACCATTTCACGCATCGTTTTTGATCAAAATATCAATCTTAATAATTATAGCTTTACCCAAAAAATGTGTGTGTGTATTACCTGTTGTTATTAAAACATTTTGTAGCAAAATATCTTTTTGGATTAAAAAAAGCTGTAACTCATATCTAAATATGAATGACAAGATCTCAAAATGAGGTTATTTTTGCATTCTTTGCGGTTTTCCACTCATTATAAGTAGTTTGAATCCTAAATGTCAAAACGTAAGACAGACTTTAAAAACACAAATACTTATGTCCGACAGACTTATGCCATATAAATACTAGTACATCTGAAAAGTGTTATTTGGTAGATTTACGATATCATTTTATTTTTGAATTCAACGGGCAAAAAAGTGGCATTATAATATCTTCTTTCCTTTATCCTTGACAAAAGGATGCTAATATCATAAAAGGAGATATCAAGGAGGCAAAAAAAACATAATTATAACAAACAGACAACACCATGAGCTAAAGAAAAAAAGAGTGAAAGGTAAGCAGCAGTCAACAAAACACTACACAGAAAACCAGATCGAGTACTAGCATCACGAATACCGAAAAACTCGGAAACTCGGGTTTTTCGGAAGGGTAAGCTGTTTAATTCTTCACTAGTTGCACCCGTTTTGGCTTTTATGACAAATTAAAAAACAATGACAAATTGCATTCGGTGACAACACAATAGAGAAATCGAAGGCAGGAAGTGACTACCACACACTGAACATATTTGAAATTATCTCTTTGAAAGATTTGAGGCTGCTATCATTTCATTTTGTTGACCAGTTTGAATATACGTGTAACAATTTTGTTATAGTCACACTACTGTTTTTGTTTCCTATTTTAAGACATTCTGAATATTACAGCAGATTTTTGCTTCTCGTGAGCAAATACGTCAGGTGCCTTTTGTTAGGCAGGAACGGCTTACCTTTCTAGAAACATGAGTTCACCCATACATTTAGTTTTAAGGGGATTCGTTTGCTCTTGCATATGTTTTCGCTGGGTTTATTTATTTTGTTATGTCAGTGCCGTTTCGTTATGATTTTTATTACACGAATCTTTGAATTTTTAGGTGATATAATTACAAATGAGTTGGGTTTGTTTTTATCACAAACTGAGATACCAACTCTTCAAGCAAAGCTGGTTTCTGCAGTATTTGGTTATTGTTTTTTTGGATCATTTTAATTTTTTTATCTCAAAATATTGTCCTTTATTTGATGTCCCAAACATGTGATTTCCTGTCATGCGCAATTACATCATATTCTATGTTTTCATTCTTTTGTCTATAACATTGAACCATGTTGAAATGTTATTGTTTTAATTGCATACGTTAACAGAGATGCTACTATGACTGTTGATTTAAATTCTGGAAGAAGAACTCGAAACCCTATTTTGTGAGAAAAATAATTTGACAGGGACTACATAAATACTTTGAAAGTATACTTTGTCCTGTCTTCTTAGCTGTAGATTAATCAAAGTGAACATACATTTCCGATCCAAATAAAAAAGGAACTGATGTATATGTCAGTATTTGTGTGTAGGGGTTCACTTAAAAAATAAAAAAAAACTTTATAAATTATATGCATCTGAAGCGCTCTTCTGGAGTCACCTTCAACAGGAATGCTCAAAGTCAAATATTTAAAAGAAGAGATGTGTAAGTACCGAAACACGAAAAGTGTTTCATGACCGAATGAGATTAATAATAATAGCAAAATACAACTAAGGTAAACTTTGCCTGAGGGAGTTGGAATCTTCGTTTCATAATTATTTCAAATTCATAAATATTCTGAAAGGTATGTTATAAATCATGTCAGCAGCATAGTTCACCAGCATCTTGTTCGACCCAGTGCTATATTAAATGAAAATAACACGTTTTAAATGTTATGAATCCAAAGCACTTTTTTGGATATACCTTTATCAGGAACGCTTATAGCCAAATATGTGAAAACGGGGATGCATAAGAGCCGAAACAAGTGAAGAAATATTTGACCATAAGGGACCCAAAAATAATAGCCGAATTCATCTAAGGTCAACTTTGTTTGTTTCGAAACGGACAATTTCAGAAAGGTATGTAATTAATCACGTCATTTCCGACACACTCTCTACTGAGCTGATGATACCCTCGGGAATAGTCCGCTAGTAGCGGTGTTTTAAATTGACTGATTATTTGCAAAACAATAGTTGGTCTTTGATATCATATTAATATTTTTCATTTTGTAAATCTATATCTGAAGTGTACATGGTATCATGGGTAAAAGCTTTAAAAAATAATGCTCACCTAATATTAAATAAACTATTGTTCAATAAGATTTTCGCATTTTAGATCTTTAGCAAAAATCGAGGATTTTTATTTCTGAATTGTTCGTCATTGCCGAATACTTACTCTATATAATTCGAAGGATACCAGAAAAATCTTTATCCTGTCTTTCTCTTGAGCAATTAATCTGAATTATTCATTTTTTTTCTCTTTCTTTTCCAGAATGATCAATATAAACGCTATTTTAAATTGAAGCCATGAAGTGGTGAACAATTTCACTAAGTCGAATAAGACATCTCCTTTACAAAAAAAGGAACGACGAAGAAACAAAAAACATTTCACAAAACATTTTCGAGAAAAATTAAGATTGAGCAATAAAATCACAGCAAAAACCAGGGATGAACTCAGGTGCTCCGGAATGGTTAGCAATTCCTACAGCGCTAGTGGATCATAGTACATGTATTGTATAATTTACTTCTTAAGTGATCGTCATTGTAAATTTCATGATGCAAGTCCAGATATGAAGCAGACCTAGTCAGCTACAGTATACTTTATTTCAAGTGCAATAGGATTAATGCAAAACGCATTCATTCTTATAGAAAATTGTATCTAGCGTGTTTAATTATGTCCGTGTATTTGGTGTAAAGAGGTATGTTGCTCGTGAAAAGAGCCATTCTTAATGTGCTAATGGTGTTTTATGGCCTGAAAATTTAGGTTGAGGCAGGTTGAGGCGATGATAATCTTAAATTATGGGCTTTGCTGTTTTTCATCAGTTTTAGTTGTTAAAAGTGATGATCGTCGAACAAAAATGCATAATTGGTTATGTTTTACCACTATGTGTGTTGAACTCTTTGTTACTTGTACCCATTAGAAAACCGCAAAAGGACTCAGATCTATGCTTTAGGGAAATACAACGATTTCTAACATTTATAATGTATTTTAAGTGATATCAAACCTTGATCGAATAAGAGATTTTACAAATATAAATCAATTGTTTTAAAAACAATTGTTAAACGGTCTTTCCCCTCCGAAACATGATTAATTGTTTTTTTGGTTTTTTGGTTTTTTGGTTGGTTAGTTGGTTGGTTGGTTGATTGATTGATTGATTGATTGATTGCTTGATTGATTGATTGATTGCATGGCACTTTCTCTGTGCGACGCAGCTAACTTAGATAACGCCTATATTCTGACCGAACGTGACTGCGTACTTATACATCTCGCACAGCCAAACGGACGCCTGAGATGTCCTCATAAAAATTGATCCTAGCATCATTCGTTTATAAATTTTCTCTAGTTTCTATGTTACCTCGGACTTCCATTTTTCATCTATTTGTTTTGTATGCATTTTGATTGAATTTGTAGGAAAACGGAGTAAATTTTATCTTGGAAGTTTTATTTTCCTTATTTGGATATGGAATGTTTTATTCTAAATTAAGGTCCGCGCGCAAGATGGTGTTGTGAAGTCACGTGACCCTCGAATATATATTTCTTTTCAGGGGAGACCGTTGAACAGAGCACATGTGTACTGATCGGACAAACATGATCACTATTGGTTTTATTATTTACAGGTCATTGATGACGGATCATGCATGCATCTTACGTACACATGTTTACGGGAGCACATATTTGTATTTTAATGCATGATTAAATAATTTGATTGTAGGATTTCAGCAATATTTACGATTTTTCTACGTCATTGAATTTTATTTCTCAATCAAGCGGACCGTGTCTAACGGGAACATGAATTGGAGCCGATTTTTGCAGGAATGAATTTCTATTTAAGAAGTTTGTACATCAGAAGGATTGCATTTTTTACAGTAAAATGTACAGGACTGAACTTCAAGGCGAAATGGGATTCCTCAAAAAAAAAAAAAAAAAAAAAAAGGGGGGGGGAGGTGGAGGATGGTGGACCTTGGTTGATAAATTAAGATAAGATGCATGTATACATCATGATAGCTGCAAAGTTTGAGGCTATAATTAGTTCATTTTGTTCATTTTACTATTTCAGTGGCATGGAACCCCTAAAACAATGACGCGTACCATTTTGACAAAAACTTTCCAGTTATATCATATCGCGACTAACATTTTGGTCAAATTTTAATTTGCTAAAGGCAGATAACTCCTTTAAGATCTCACTGGATTGCTTCGATCCAAATTAGGCAAAAATTCCTGAGGATGTAACAAACAGTTTAGAAAAAGAATTTTGTCGATATCTTTTTTTGTTACGAAGGAGATGCACACAGATGATAAACAGTGAATAGGGAGATAACTCTTGCAAAGAAAATGGTTCGGCTTAGCAGGGTGAAATTTAAAAGCGCATAAACTATACGATACAATATGAGAAATATCTAAGCGACATATTGCGAAACAAACATTTATCGCAAGAACAAAATTTGGCGGAAAAAAAAAATAATAATTAAAAACCAATTGTTCAAAGAACAATTGAAGGTCTTTCCACATCAATTTTCTAAATAATGGATGAGAAGATAATTCTGGTTTACTCAAAGCTACTATTGGCGTCCAATCATAGGTTTCTTCATACTGATTCAATAAACATGGTTTCTATAGACTTTTGCCTGAAATAAGGGAGATAATTGTCAACAATCGGTTTAGAAAATGTCACTTCCGGTCTCATATGATAGCTTTATTTACACTGATTCCAAAAATATATGGTTTATATATATTTTTGCCTGTAAAAAGGGAGATATTTGGCTACTTCCGGTTTAGAAAATGTCACTTCCGGTCTCATATGATAGATTTATTTACACTGATTCCAAAAATATATGGTTTATATATACTTTTGCCTGTAAAAAGGGAGATAATTGGCTACTTCCGGTTTAGAAAATGTCACTTTCGGTCTCATATGATAGCTTTATATACACTGATTCCAAAAATATATGGTTTATATATACTTTTGCCTGTAAAAAGGGAGACAATATGCTACTTCCGGTTTATAAAATATCACTTCCGGTCTCAAATGACAGATTAATGTATGCCCATTCAAAAAATATATGGTTTCTATGTACTTCTACATGAAATAAGTGCAAAAATGACTACTTCCGGTTCACTCAAGGTCACTTCCGGTTGACATTTTTCAAGGTCATATGTCACCCAACATTTTGCAAAAGATCTTATGGCTTTATCATGTACTAATATGAAGTAATAATCAATTTACCTTAAAATAAAACATTTCAGGGGCAATAACTCCAATAAGATGTCGCTGGATTGTCTCAGACTAAATGTATCATATCTTCATCACAATATAACAAACATTTTGCACTTGTTCTTTAATATATAACATTAAAAATATCGGAGAAAATGCAAAAACAAGCAAAACACAAAATTCAGAACATGACTTTGACCTTTGACCTTGACCTCATTTTCGAAGTTAGGATCCAAGGACCTTAAATAAAAAGACTATAGGTTTATACGGCTTACAGTTTATGAGTAACAAAAACATAACGACAAATTTATTTGATAAAGGTAGATAACTCCTATAAAATTTCATCGAATCGCTTCGATCCAAATTAGCCAAAAATTCCTGAAGATGTAACGAACAATTTGTAAAAAGAATTTTGTCGATATCTTTTTTTGTTACAAAGGAGATGCACACAGATGATAAACAGTGAATAGGGAGATAACTCTTACAAAGAAAATGGTTTAGCTTAGCAGGGTGAAATTTAAAAGCGCATAAACTATACGATACAATATGAGAAATATCTAAGCGACATATTGCGAAACAAACATTTATCGCAAGAACAAAATTTGGCGGAAGAAAAAAAAAAAAATAATAATAATAATAATAATAATCAGAACAAATACAATAGGTCTTTCCACAGAAAAGTGGAAAAACCTAATAATCAGAACAAATACAATAGGTCTTTCCACAGAAAAGTGGAAAGACCTAATAATCAATATAAATAAAATTTCGGTCAGCATTTCAAAAAAATAGTCATTAACAGACTGTAGTGAACATTATCTAATATAAATTTTAGGACGGAAAAACAGATGTGTAAAAAATTATTCAAAAAAAAAATAGAAATGTGTTCTTGCATATTGCCATCTAGATATCATATACGTATATCCCATATTCTCTTTAAATTCATGTTTTGTATACATATATGTATGTACAACGCAATTTCGGTTTCTCTTCTGTACTGTTAACCAATGTGAGGATTAATTAGTTCAGATTATAGAAAGAATTTTACTTCGAATAAAATCCCATCTAATGCAGTCTAAATTTATGCGTAGAATGTTCTGTTTTTGACAGGACATTAAATTAATTTCATGTACATAATTGCATAAATCCAAACCAGAGTGAACCAGGTGAGTCGATAGATAAATATCTTCGAGATTGTGTGCTATCAATATAAAAAAGGAGATGGGGTATGATTATCAATGAGACAACTATCCACCAGAGTTTAAAGGAAGGGGATTTAAGCAATTAAAGGCGACCGTACGGCCTTCAACAATGACAAAAACCTATACCGAATAAACATGTATGAAATGGCCCAACAACAAGAACACGAACAGCCTAATTCAAAACGAAAAAAATTACGGAAAACAAGTATGACATATATGAACCAAAGACAAACACTGAAATACAGGCTCCTCACTAAATAATACAAAATTTGGTGACTATGTTGAACGAATTTATCCCATCGAACTAGAGATAAAGGATACTACAGATACAGTTAAGTCTGCCTCATATCTTGACTTACATCTAGAAATTGACAATGAGGGTAGGTTGAAAACAAAACTTTACGACAAAAGAGATGATTTCAGCTTCCCAATTGTGAACTTTCCATTTCTATGTAGCAACATTCCAGCAGCGCCTGCATACGGAGTATATATCTCCCAATTGATACGATATTCCCGGGCTTGTGTTTCCTATCATGATTTCCTTGATAGAGGATTGCTGCTCACAAGGAAGCTATTAAACCAAGAGTTTCAAATGGTGAAGTTGAAGTCATCCCCGCAAATTTTACGGACGCCATCACGAGTTGGTTGACCGTTATGGAATAACCGTTTCACAGATGATATCGGATATGTTCCTTATGTCGTAACTACAATACCCTTCCCTTTTCACGAATGTGACTTACCGAATTAGACTATTTACCGGATTTGTAATAACATAAGCAACACGACGGGTGCCACATGTGGAGCAGGATCTGCTTACCCTTCCGGAGCACCTGAGATCACCCCCAGTTTTTGGTGGGGTTCGTGTTGCTTAGTCTTTAGTTTTCTATGTTGTGTCATCTGTACTATTATTTGTCTGTTTGTCTTTTTATTTTTGGCCATGACGTTGTCAGTTTGTTTTCGATCTATGAGTTTGACTGTCACTCTGGTATCTTTCGTCCCTCTTTTTGGGACAGGCACATACAGAATGTGGCGGGGTTAAACATGTTTGTTCTAATAGTGAGAGGTTGAGCTAGGTACAAAACCAGGTTCGACCCATCATTTTCTACATAAGGAAATGCCTGTACCAAGTCAGGAATATGACAGTTGTTTTCCATTCGTTTGATGTGTTTGAGCTTTAGATTTTGCCATTTGATAAGGGACTTTCCGTTTTGATTTTCCTTGGAGTTTAGTACGATCGGTACGAGGCACAAATACGACTAACATAAAAAAACAATAGACACAAAGCACCGAAATAAGATTACATGTACATTAATATATAATAACAATAAACGTTACATACAAACAACGACAAAATGATTATTAAAAAAACTACACTTTATTTGAATCCATGCAATCAAACTCAGTAAATTAACAATAATAGAGACTGTTGTTATTGTTCGTATCATGCAGTGTGTGACTTCCAGTAACTATATTCAGTAAAAATAACAATAGTAAAGCCTGTTGTCTCTGCCACCATCATTCAGAGTGTGGTGTCCACTGACACGACTTTTATTACGATCGACCTCGTCATCTGTTTTCACATTTTTCTCTCTGACACGCATCCATTGAACCTCTTGTCATGGTGATTGGCATCGCAATAAGAAGAACGGTTTATTTGTTGGAAGATTTATCTTTTTTCTTGCTAAACCGTCATTTCTATAAACAATCGAATAATTATCAGAATATCAATATTACATTTATCAAAATAAGTAGTGTTTTAAATAAGGAAAATATTATAAGTCTAAAGTTCTAATTATTCTCTCTCTCTCTCTCTCTCTCTCTCTCTCTCTCTCTCTCTCTCTCTCTCTCTCTCTCTCTCTCTCTCTCTCTCTCTCTCTCTCTCTCTCTCTCATATGTTTTTGTTCCAGTAAGAAATTTTAGTTGTAATTTTTGTTTTGGTTAAGTTCATGTATAGTATTAAACAGTAACTAATATCAGCTTTTACTCTTATTTTGAATGTGATACCTGCAACAGTAGTTTATGAGAGTGTCTTTATCAAACTCTCCACCAGGATGAATACCCCATAGGGCATTAGAAGTTCTCTTGTCTTCATCATCCCAAAGGACACTTCCCATATGGAAGCCTAAAATAGTTATTATGTCAACTGCAACATAAAGTCTTATAACTATATTGTCATTAACTGGTCATATGTAAAATTGTCTTTTTATTTAATATAATCTCTACATTATTGTTATATCGATACTTGCCATCTATCGGTACCCTAATAATAACAATTTGTTTTTGAACTGATAATTTGAATCCAATCAAATACAAAATTATATGCTTATATGTATCTATTATTAATGAGTAATCTTAAGGTTAACATGTTAGTATATATATATACCTGGTGGATAGGATATTCCTTGTCTTACAATACAGTAATTTCCTCTAGGCCAATGTTGAGTTCCTGATATGGCATGTCCGTCCTTGGTACAATATTGAAAACTCATGTCTCGTCCAAATTGACATGTTGGAGAATTTTTTTTTATAATGTTGGACATAAATTAAACATTAAGAAATATGTTGCAGTTATCTGGTATTTCCGAAGTTATTTGTTGATGTAAGCTGATTGCATGATTTTTTTTCATTTATAAGTATTGTGTTTTTACATTGAATCAATTTTCGAAATTAAGTTAAAAATAGTCTGAATATTACTTAAAATATGCAACCTTTACCGTAGAAATTATGTCCAAATGGCATCACATTAGAATTTCGTTCATCTTCATTATCTTGCTTTCGCCATCCTTCCCTCCACCTAGATGGGCATCCTGTTTTCGGTTTGACTAGTGTATAGCTTCCTTTTGGCCATTGTACTGAAAAATTGTGAATACTAGATTAGTGTTGATACGTTATGAACTTCTTCTTTTATTTATTTGATAGAAATTAAACAAACATGTATGAAATATTTTTTTGAAGATTAATAAAATGTATACTCAATTCAACAAGATCCCTTTACAAAAATATAGATAACAAAATGGTATATTTTATCTAAGATTGTGATTTTAGGCGTTGGTTAAAGGGTTAAAAAGAATGTTTGAGTGTCTTCAATTATTTCTATATACTATACATAATATAGATTTATAGATAATACTTTTCAATCTCATTTTGCACATGTATTTTACTAAATTTTAATACAAATATTGATGTTTAAAATCGCAGAAAATGCTAATAATAATTAGCAAACTAGATGTCTTGTCTATTTAATCAAGGTTACCAGCATATGCATATGGAACGATGAGGATCAATGTCAATACGGCCAGCATCTTTAAGCAGGGAATACTATTGTCGAGGAACTGTAATGATAAAAGACACACTAAGTTATGTTATTATAGGTAATCCATCTAGAAAAAATCGAAATTCCATTTAGCAATATTATTGTGTTTCTATTGGAGATAAAGTTAAATATCAATTCAATAACATTTCTAGTGATCAACTAAAAAGAAACACAACGGAAAACGCCGTTCCTTTAATGTATCGGTAATTTTTATGCATTTCATATACATCTGATAAACATCATTTTGCATTTTTTCCCTTTACATCGCTGTTTGTTAAATCGCTTATAAGGATAACATACTCTGGCTAATCGTGTAAACAGAAAAAAGTTACGCTATGGACTGAAGCACATGATATATAACAACAAAAACAAATTTAAACTAAAATTGTAAATGATAGGAAATAATACTTAAATGAATAAATAGATATTAGTGTTGATATTGTTGTGTGTATACACCTAGACACATTAAAGGTTTTAACGGAGTATTGAACAAGTAAATGAAAACTTGCATAAAAGTTTCAAATTACCTACCGCTTTTTGATTCTCTATAGGATTTGACTAGTTTTTGAACTATTTTTAAAATTTAATTGTGAGATGAATAGATATGGTTAATTATTGAAATATATATTGACTGTAAAACTACACCTTTTTCGAGTATGATATTTAGCAAGAAATATATTTCATGGAATCAATAATTGTTCTTGCATTTATGTTTATGATATGTAATTTTCATTTAACCAATCAAAACACTACTAGACTATGTTAACACTACATGGTACAGGAGGTGTTTCTGGAAACCTTGTATCATTTTTCAAATTTCAGTTGATGCTTTCATTTGATAACAATTTACTCTTGTGTACACTAATTCCGAAATATTACAGCCTCTTTATTCACTAAAACAACATAGTTAACCCTACTTTATTTTGGTCATTAATTGTATAATGCAAATATTGTGATGAGGGAAATATATAAGGGGTTAAAGATCGCGTACATGAAAAACCAAAAACAAAGAGCAGCATTTTTATTATTATTATCTTCATCTTAAAGACACAATGAGGCTTATAACATGGAACAAATACTCTAACCTAACTGCAATTCAAGAGGGTTTGTAATTACATGAGCAACACGATTTTTAGACCGGTTTTTGGTTGGGTTCGCAGGGGCGTAGCTACCCGGAGGCATGGCAGCACGTGCATCCACGTCGTTTTCACACAAAAAAAAAGAAAAAAAAAACAGAGAGAAAGAGGGGGACAAAGTTAACATATATAGGAATTGGTTTTTCTATGTATGCATTTTAAAAACAACACAAAGAATAAAAGCAAGAGGAATACATATGCAGCGAAATTTTTAATCATGTAAGACATGTATGTGTACCATAAATACATACAACTGGTGTAAACTTTTAATATTACGGGCATTGTTTAGAAAATACCAGCTACATAGTTGTCGGTACCACCACCATAACGTAGACTCGCTTTGAGTGCAAAAAAAAAAAACATAATCCCTTTAAGGTTAACATAAAAACTTGCAAATTATTATTTTCCGCTTCGCCCCATAGAACACATCTTACTAGAACGAAGACTCTTCAACTCGTATTGATCCGGGAATAATGACTGTTACCTTGTGAACTAGTTCAAAATTGACTAAGTATGTAGGTTTTGACAACCTGAATAGTTCATTTTCACATCACGTCAACGTATTCTTGTCCTGGTGTGCATTTAATATTTGCTACCGGACATTAATAACCATTCAATCAATCAATAGTTCATGTATTACGTTTTCATCTATTTTACAAAAAAACATCTTGTATATAGATTCGATAATTGGAAGTCGTTTCTATATGGGCCGGCTATACGAATGGTAGATTGTGTAAAGCATTTAAATAAATTGATTTCTAACTCGTTTTACTGGACTATTTGGTCATTCAATTTTATAATGAATTTTCTGTCCGAGTCGGACACTAACCTGCTGATTCTTGTTCGAAAGATACACCAAACTTTTAATACACGTATCTTCACTGTTATCATCTAGATATTGCCATACAACTGGTCGAATGCATATGTATTTGTTAATTAGCTGGATAATAATCAAACTCAGATCATGAAAAAGATCGTGATCAAAGTACCATTCCCTATGAAAAAGTTCATTAATTTCAACTTCGACAATTCCTAACTGCGTAAAATTAGAAATTCATATCCCTCTCTCTTGTAGAGTTTACCCACAAAATTTTTAAACATCTAAATACATATATGTTAAGTAAAATATTGGAGAATGTGTCCACCAAGTATTTGGTATCCAATGATGTTTATGCTAACAGAAACTCCACATATAGTATTGTGTTTATGTTTATTGTTTGTTTTTTTTTATACTTCTTTGCTCAATACAAATACTAGCATATGGAACAATTAATCTCCGTGATTTTAAAAGCTTTCACGGCGTACAAAAAACGCAAACGACAATGTTTAGTCTTCATTCGACTCGAAGTTAAACAAATAGTTGACAACAAAAACACAACAAAAATGTCCAAGTTTTATTACGGTTGTGATTGTTTTGAAACGCTATATATGCGGAGCTTACGGGGGGCTTCGCCCCCCTGGACCCCCTACCAGGGCTTTGCCCTGGACATACTGGGGGCCTTAGGCGGCAACCAGACCCCTCGCCCTTTAGTTTGTGATTCCACTTCATTTAGAAGGTAGCTACGCCCCTGGTTCGTGTTTCTCAGACTCGAGTTTCTTTGCAGTGTTTTGTGTACTGTTGTTTTTCCGTTGGTCGTTTTTCGTTTTTTGCCATGGCGTTGTTAGTTTGTTTTCGACTTATGAGTTTGAATGTCCCTTTGGTATCTTTCGTCTCTCTTTTTACCCAACATATATATGGGCACATCAAGATAAAGTGAGATAGCTTTGCAGGAAATAATATATGGATAGGGCATGCAATTCTGACAGATGCTATGACATTTGTAACAAACAAGCCGGACGAAAGCAAAAAATAAAGTCAACCTCAGAAAAGTTATTTCAAGAATAGATAAGCCAGAACAGTAAATATATAAGAGTAAACTTCTAAAACAATTGGAAATTTCACGGTCTCCATACAGTACCAGAGAAAACCTTTGTAAATATATTGGAAAAACATTCGTGAGACACAATAATAACTAACCGCGCATAAAAAAAAACAAAAGTAAAGGAAAAGCTCTTTCATCTCTTTTTTCTAAATATTAATTTTCAACCAAAAATAATCCATTTTCTTAAATAGAAGAAATTTACTATTTTCAATCCTCGTTGTCAAAATTATGTTTGTTTTTTTCTAAATAAAATTCCAGTTACTTAAAACTTCTTAAGTTTAAACTAGTCTTGATTTTGCTTTTGATCTTTTTTTGGATATCTCAGTTTTAAAGCTTTAATATTATGTTTCAAATTTCCAGCTTTCACTACAAACTGCTCAGAGTCTGAATAGACCATATTTTGTGCCCGACCAGCAAAGTCGAGCACAGATTCTACTCGACTAGACACGACATTATCTCGATAGTACTTAACTGTACTTAATTGTACTCGACTTTGGTCTCGACTTTACTTAATAATTCTGATTCAGTACTTGATAATCTTGGTGTAGTCTCGACTCAGTTTCGACTCAGTCTTGACCAGTCTCGACCTGTCTCGACCTGTCTCGACTAGTCCTGACCTTCAAATTTAGTCTTGACTGGTCTGAATCAGCCCATCGAACTAAATTAAAAATTAATCTTACAAAATTCCATTTATTTAGTACTTTGGTTCATTGCTGTGAAATTAAAGAATTTAATTATTAATAGGTCATTACAACATTTTAAAGTTTTTTATCCTCCCAAGTCTAACTATAATATATAGAATAGTTGTGAATATGTGAGCCAAAATTTGTTCCTGTGAAAAAAGTTCCAGTGGAACAAATCCTCACAGGAAAAATATTCTGGGAGAACTTTTTTCACAGATAATTTCTATATGATTTGTTCCATCTCTATAAAATAAGTTCCACAATTTACCTGGTGAAATAAGTTCTAGGTTTGTGAGATTTGTTCCTTACCTGGTGAAATAAGTTCCTTGTCTGTGAAATATGTTCCACTAGTTATACAAGTTATCTTTTATAGTGAGCATTGTTATCAGTGAGTTTAAAGTTATAATTCAAGTACATTATAAAAACATGTATTATATTGATAATGTAATAAATAAAAGGTGCGAACATCCAATATAGATTCTGTGGAGTATAGCAAAATGTTTAATTACATTATCCATAAAAAAATACCCAAATGACAATAATTTAATGAGGCAGATAAGCAAAGAATAAGAAAAATCCGTCAGAAATTTTGTATAGATCAATCATTAATTTATGAATATTTCAATTCAACATATGTTAATTCATATCAGAATTTGTAGATAAACTGTTATCACAGAGATATGTCTCGCCCTCTTGTAATGTTGATTATACAAATGTTGAAATTAAATAGCAATACTTTATCTATGAGTTTGACTGTCTCTCTGGTATCTTTCGTCCCTCTTTTATCATGTTTCATAAGTTGAAATGAACCATATCTGAGGTACATGGCTAAACAATCTCCATGTAAATGAGATGTGCCATAGCTAATACAACTGCATACCAAATTACATTGACTTATCATTTCCCTTTAAACAAACCTAAACACAAACATTAGCTTGTAAACTATGTAAAAGTTTCAAAGTCAATGAACCATGAAGAGGGGTTGGCGCTATATAATCTCCATGGAAACGATACTTGCAAATGCCAATAAACTTGCATACTAAATATAGTTGACTTAACATTGGCAGTTCATCTTAAACTGATCTAATCACAAACTAATACATGTAAACTCAGCAAAAGTTTCTAAGTCGATAGACCATGACTGAGGGGGTTTGGCCAAATAATCTCCACGGAAATGAGATATGCCAATGATTATACAACTGCATACCAAATATCACTGACTTACCACTAGTGGTTCCTCATAAACTGACCTAATCACAAACTAATACATGTTAACTTCGCAAAATTCTCAAAGTCAATAGACCATGACTAAGGCGTGGAGCCAAATAATCTCCATGGAAATGAGATATGCCAATGCTTATACAACTGCATACCAAATATCATTGACCTACCACTTGTGGTTCCCCATAAACTGACCTAATCACAAACTAATACATGTAAAATAAGCAAAAGTTTTAAAGTCAATAGACCATGACTGAGGGGGCAGGGTCAAATAATCTCCATCGAAATGAGATGTGCCAATGCTAATACAACTGCATACCATATATGAGTGACCTACCACTTGTGGTTCACCATAAACTAGACCTAATCACAAACTAATACATTGTTGCCGCCGCCGACGCCGGAAACAGCATACCTATGTCTCGCTTTTTGACTCCGTCAAGGCGAGAAAAAAAATGAAATAGTGTGTTTTAAATATGTATTACAGTTGTTAATCATAGTTGTGCATTTGTTTTTTAATCATATTATCTACGTACAATATATATGCTGACTTAATTTGAATTTCTAAAAGATTTACCTTATTTTGAATGTTTTCGTGTTGTTTAAGGACTTCATTGTTGAGTATTAAATTTGTCAGGTACAACTATAGAATGTTTTGCTTGATATAAAGTTAATGCATCATGTTAATCTATAACACCCGGGACTTATTAAACATTTAGTAAAAAAAATACTTCCGGAACAAATTTTACAGTGCTGGAACATATTTCCTTATAATATATATTCCGGGTATACATTTTCTGTGATATAAATTCCAATGGAACATATTTCCTATGAAACAAGTTCCGGCGGATCAAATGTCAAGCCGGAACAATTTTTTTGTTACAAAAAATAATCTTAATAGCAAAAAATAATTCAGATATTACTTAAAACTATTAGCAGGGTCAGGAACAAACTTCTAATGTTTGTTTTGAGGTTTATTGACTATTTATACTAGACATGCTATATGAGAGAAAGAGAAATAAAAGAAAATCATAAATTTAAAAGACGAAAATACTGTTGGCATTCTAAAAGATTATTCTTAATTGTATGTTTTCTACAAGAATTGTAAAACAAGTATAAATATACATATACTATGATCATAATACAAAAAGACATTTTGTCAACATACGAACGGTCTCCCACAAAAGATTATGTCAAAAGATGAATCGAGTATGTCAATTGTTTAAGGGTAAGTATGATAAGGGCCTTATTCGTCATCCAACATTAAATGGTAGAGTAAATAAATATGAAGATATGTACAAGTAAAACAATAACAAAAGATACAGTATCAAGCTGTATGCTTAATAAAGTTTTTGGTCAAATTTGTTGTTTTTCTTATGTTGATGGCCTCAAAACTTAAAATAGCTTTGCAGAACTTATCACCTTCTTTATAACCAACGACGTCCATTATAAGTTGAAAAAGAATGGCGGCGAAACTACTACGTTTTGAATTTCAGGCGCTTACAATAGGTCTTATATAACAAATTACCCGTTTCACGACTCTGAGTATTTTTCATCAAAAAACATAATCAAGAAGTCCAAAAAAAACAAATAATCTGAAAAAAGAAACATTTAATTGTTAAGGATACTCATTATTCAAATATAGAAAAAGAGGCGTGGGGCATTCCACATTGCAGTCCAACTACAATGAATAGACAAAATCTTCATCGACAACAAAAATAACCATACATATATGTGAAGCGTTACATTTTAAGGATCATTTTTGAAAAGATGTGAGATACCATTGGAAATATATTAATTGTGTTCTTATAATTATGTTTAATTTTTACTACGTTTCACTCTCTACACTTTTCGATGCCTATTATGAACGAAAAACTTTCAGGTGGAAGCGGCCATACTTTTCTAACACAAATACATAAACAAACAACCAAAGAAAAAGTCAACGAACAACTCCGATATCTCTTTGAAAAAAAATAATCAATAAAAAGACATTACCCCTCCATTTTCAGTGTTAATACTTTCCCCAAAAGAAATTGGTAAATCTAAAAAAATGTATAAGCCTTTATAATTTTTGTAATCCACTACAATTTACATACAATTCTGAACGAATTAAACTGCAAAGAAAAAACATTTTCCACCTTCATCAGCTATGAGACGGCTAGCTTTTTAGAAAAGATATTACATGTATATTTATCTTACAAAATACCAGGTTATTTGGTAATTTGGTTTATTGCTGTCAAATTTAAATATTTGAATTATAGGTATCGATCTGAATTTAGTCAGAACTGAAAATTTTAGCCTTTTTTTACCTATTAACTAAGTTCTTAAATTTGACAACAATACACCAAAATACAAAACAACCTGGCATTCTGTAAGATAAATATATAACAAAGATAGCTGAAAAGTTTGATGAAAATCCAAGCTGATTTGAAAAAGTTATAAAATTTTAAAAATGACACCCTTGTTTTGTTAAAACAAGAATTTAATATAATCATGATAATAGAACTTGCATAGCAATCCTTGATAACCTTTTAAAAAAGGAAATGTGTTCCAAAGTTACAGTAAAAAATTATATCAATCAAATTTAAATAGTTTTTGTCAAAATTAAAGACATGGCATACAAGAAGCACTTTAATAAGGTTTAATTACATCAGTACATGTGTGTTTAACAGGTAAAAAGAAAGCCCTATTTTTCTTAAACTCATGTATTTCACTAGATAAGTAATACACGAGCTTAAGAAAAATAGGGCTTTCTTTTTATCTGTAATCTAGTGAATTCAAAGGGACTTGCGATTTAAGTAAAACAGGATGTTGCAATTTTGAATGAATGTTATTTAGAATTTAATACTCTCTGACCAGGTGTGATCTTTTTAATGAGTTTGCCCCAAGCAGGAGGTATTACCTTATACTTCACCACTAATCATTTATACCATTATACACCCAGATGTTATCAGCATCATATCTGTTTCGCGTAAAAGATGGAAAAAAGACGGTATTTCTAGTGCTTTATTTTTGTTTATAGTCGCAAAAAGAGCGACAACATTGCAAAATCAATATACACTCGAAATAGTTCATCATCCTTCAACAACAAGAGCTACATGCTTAATATACTATAAATTTATTTCTTCCGATGGTCTGAAGACTTTTAATACCTACTGGCCTTTCACTAATATTGTAGGATTTCAATAAAATGTTTATTTAGACTTCATGGAACATTTTGGGAGTGTTGTTTCCTTATCCTGTTTTTGATTGTGTTTTTTAATCTACAGTATTAAATTAACATATGCGGATACATCAGCTAGCTTCCTGTAGAAGCGTTTAAACTATGGTCCTTCATTTAAAATTATGTGCCGTCTTTTATTTTTTTGGTTTAAGCGAGTAGTCATCCTTTTTGGTAGCTGGAATCTGAAGGTTTTTTGGATTGTAGTCTAGATACGAAAAGTGAAGTCTGTATACACGTCAAACTAGTTTAACCTACTACATTTTGTTAGCTTATTCTGCCAGGTAATCTGGTTCATGCGTTCCTGATGAAGGTAAATCCAGAAAAGCGCTTTAGACGCATGAAATTATTAAACGTGTTGTTTTCAATTTTTTACATCACTGGGTCGATACCTCTGCTGGTGGACTATATATTGAAACAGAATGTTTAATGAACTGCAATTATAGGTTAAGAAAACGCTGACAATAACGTCGCAGTAATAATAAATTTCCTTGATCATCATGTCATTGAGAATAACTGTTTACTAATACACTTTAAATGGCGCCATCATAACTTAGTTCTAAACAAGTGCATACTTTGATTTCTTTCAGCTGATGTTATCATTTAATATGCTTACTGTTACTCCGGTATCATATAAGGCATACAAATATCCATCATGGACTGTTGGCATTGGCTGGATAATAGGACTGGTATCATTGATACCTATGCCAGTCTGTTTTTTCTATCTCATTATGGCAATCAGAGGGGACACTAAAACAGGTAACATGCTATAAGCTTTGTTGTTGTTTCAGGAAAGATTGTTCGTTGATAGTAATGCAAAATATGTTAATTCAATACCAGGTGTAAAGGTGATTGAAAGCTTGGTAGATAATTTCAAGACAAAAATACAAAAAAAGTATATTGCAAGTTAATGATTCATTGCTACACATAATCCACTATTCATCGAAACCAAATTAATCCCAAGTTTAAATTAAGACAACAGTGCTTTATCGTTGTTCAAATATCGTAAGACGATAAAGAGCAGACAAATCAAGATAAAATAAATACTTGGGGAATTGCATGAACTCAAACAAGAGCGATATTGGGTGCGTCGACAGGGTTAAGCGTCTTCTACTCTATGCATGCATCACCGGCTATGCGTATCCATGCTCAGTCCAAATTTTACAATCGAGAATAGAACACGGTCGGTAAAATAAGAGATCAGACGACTATTCTGGAATCTAAAGACCACGAATATGCTTGTAGGTTGAGAAACAGTCAAACAGAATAGGTCAACCAATTCGTGATGGTGTTCATAAATCTTATGTAGTGTCGATTTCAGTCGTTCTTCCTCATAACTTTGTAGGAGCCGTGTTTTATTTAAGAAGAACATCCCCTGTTAATGAAGTCAGTATAATGTCAATTTGCACGAGCATGAGGACTTTTGGGTTCCCAATGCTCTTTAACTTCGTCCTTTATTTGCCCTTTTTAACTTGTTTTATTCGAGCGTCACTAACTTATGAGTCTGAATGTCCCTTTGATATCTTTCGCCTCTCTTTCACTGTTTAGTCTTTGGAAGACGACACGCGTGTCTGGGGAACAAAATATTTAAGCCTGTTGTCTATGACGAGTTTATTTTAATGAGATATATAAAAAGGAGATGAAGTGGATATAAAAAAAAGGTTCATGTCTGTCATATTTGTTTTACGTTAATTTTTTTTTTTATAAATTAGGCCGTTAGTTTTTTTATTGAATTGTTACATATTTTTCATGTCGGGGCCTTTTATAGCCGACTATACGGTATGGGTTTCTCTCATTGTTGAAAGCCGTACGGTTACCTATAATTGTGTACATCCACTGTATTTGAACTTTGGTAGATAGTTGTCTCATTGGCAATCATACCTCATCTCTTTTTTTATATAAGCAATTATAGGTCACCATGCAGCCTTCAAAAATGAGAAAAAAAATCCATACCATATAGTCGGCTATAAAAAGCCCTGACATGAAAAATGTGAAACAATTCAAACCAAAAAACTAACGGCCTAATTCATAACAATATCATTCAAGAAAAAAACATAACAGACATGAACCAATGGCAAACACTAAACAGCATGCTCCTGACTGCTGACAGGCAAATAACGAATGTGTCGGGGGTTTAACATGCTTGTCAGCACTCAACCATCCCTTAACCTGGAACAGTGGTGTAACAGAAGAATAAATTGTAAAACTCATTTGCAATTGGCTTAACGCAATAGATCGGTATGAAGCACACAAAAAAAACCAGCTAACATTAAGACAATAGACACAAAGCACCGATATAAGATAACTAGCAGTTACTGAAATCTAGCTAAGAGTCAATAACAACTAATACAGAATTAATGTTCTCCAAGACTAAGTAAAGTTCCTATAGGGTAGAGAGTATGTTGAGAGTATGCTGAGAATTGGGAAGTTTACAATTGGAATGTTGAAATCATTACGTTTGTCACAGATTTTAGTTTGAAGTCATTCGCCTGTGTTAATATTGAGGCCCTCTTTTTTTCCTGTAGTATCCTTAATCTGAAGTTCACTGGGATGTATGATATGTAAGAACGCATTAAAATGTGTATTATCTAGTAACTGAACATCATCAATATATATAGAGTGAAAATTAGAAAACTTTGCAAAATGCTTTTTGGTTTGTCCTAAAGAAGTTAATGTATGAATTCGGCTTCATGTAAGTACACAACAAAACGTTCAGTAGGGGTGGACAACTAGTAGCCATTAGAATGCAGACTGTCTGTTGAAATATCGATATCAATCCGCCAAACTCAAAAAATGTTTTCAATCAAAAAGTCCATCGTTATGATGATATCATCTTCTGTGTACATGTACATAAAATTGAGAATGGAAATGGGGAATGTGTCAAAGAGACAACAACCCGACCAAAGAGCAGAATACAGCCGAAGGCAACCAATGGGTCTTCAACAAAGCGAAAAAATTCCGTTCCCGGAGGCGTGCTTTAGCTGTCCCCTAAACAAAAATGTGTACTAGTTCAGTGATAATGGACATCATACTAAACTCCAAAACATATAAATGAACTAAAATTAAAAATCATACAAGACTAACAAAGGCCAGAGGCTCTTGACTTGGGACAGGCGCATGCATTTATTGTTGGAATAAGCGTGATTCTTGACAATTCAGATTTTGCATAACCAAAATAATGAAATTGAAGCTATGATTTCCATTTTTGTAATAAAAATCTGTTAAATGACGTTTGATTGAGTTAATTAATGATGCTGGTTTATTAGTAACTTTGGTTAAGATGAAAATGATTATCTTATATTGTTTCATAAGCATATACATTTTACTTATTCCAGAGATTAAAAGAAAAGATGAAAGCAAGCCCTAATTGGCGACCATAATTGGATGCGTTCAAAGGCACAGTGGATTCAGTTACACTCCTTTAGAAAAAAGAACTTGAAGATACGATTTAAAGAGTTTAAAACAATTGTTATTTCCTATAGCCATCTATCAAGTTTATAATTGATCAACCCGGCAACAACTGTATTGCTTACTCTTTCAAGATGTCCTCGGTCGTATAGTGTTGCTGCTGTTCTAGAATCTTTATCATTGTTTACCAACTGTCCTTTGTACCAAATTTCAAAACGTCAATGTGTGCGTGACTCGTGGTTTTTCAAAAACCTTTATCAGGTACACTCGTAGATAAAAATGTATAAAGGCCGTACTTTCACCTATAATGGTTTATTTTTACAAATTTTGACTTGGATGGAGAGTTGTCTCATATGCACTCATACCACATTTCTTATATCTAAAAAAAAAATAAGGTATGCATATAACCTTCTAAATGTCTCTTGATTATATGGGTTGATGTCCCATGGTGACCGTCATAAATATCACGTCTCCTTTTATTCACATTTAAAAAGAACACCAGGAAAAGCACGACATTTTAACATATGATGTGAGATTTGCATCCTTAGTTAACGTGCAATTACATATTAATCTATTTTTTCCAAAAATCGTCACAAAATATAAAATATCTAAGATCTCTTTAAGTACATACCATCACACTATAACCATGTGTGTAAGAACCGGTACTAGTACGTTTTAAATCCCTGAGTGCCTATGTAAAGTCAGAATATGACAATTACTAACCAACCCAATCATGATTTTGAAGAAAGAAAACAAATACACATGTATGGTCTACCATGAAGTGCATTGAATATTTCCTAGTTCTTCGGAATGAAACATTGAATAGAGAACATATGGATATTCGATGGTATTTTTCTATTCCTTCATGTGAATTTATAATTTGATTTTCTGACACAATATTAGTTAAAAAGATTTCATATATTATTGTCACATGCATAGCTCTCCATGGACCCTTCTATCAACAGTCAAGTGGTCGTGGAAGACCGACAACTATAGGAGGAAAGTGCGGTTTAGAACCTGCAAATACAAATAAATTATTCTGAACTATTACATAGGGTATAACTCCGTTGATAATCCTTTATGATTATGTCATATTTTGTATTTGAGCTAATAATTAATTTTTTAAACATTTACATATTTTTTTTATATTATATCACAGATCACAACCGACTCCTCCGAAATAAACAGACAGATAAACATTGATTCGAGCGCCACGAATGAGTGTTGTTCAAATAAAATATCCATCAGGCGAACTAAATTATCAGATGAGATTTCATTCAAATACAGCACCAGATGCGCATTTCTACAAATGTTGTCTCTTCAGTGTAGATCGAGGCCGACATATTCGAAAATTCAACATTTATTGAGACGAACATATATTTTCCTACTCTAACAAGTGAGGAGTTTAGCGCTATAAAACCAGGTTCAATCCACCATTTTCTACATAAGAAAATGCCTGTACCAAGTCAGGAATATGACAGTTGTTGTCAATTCGTTTGATGTGTTTGTGCTTTTGATTTTGCCATTTCATTAGGGACTTTCCGTTTTGAATTTTCCTCGGAGTTCAGTATTTTTGTGATTTAACTTTTTATGGTACTATGTCTATGAAACTATGACTACTGATCTGCAAACCTACAAACAGACACAAATATATCATAAAATAATGAAATATAAGATTGATTGTACCTTGTTAATGTATGGATAATTCCGACACGTGTTACATGGGGAGCCCGTTTGTTTACAAATAATAATGTCACGTGGTCACGCACTGACGTCACAAATTTATATCGTCCGCCACAATTCACACAGACATAACCTGGGCCATTATCTTGCAAACTTGCAAATGGTATGTGCACAGTTATCAAAAATTACAAAAACATTGCATGTACAGTTAATGAAGAAATTATTTCATTAAATAGATAAGAATTATCTTCACTCATGACACAAATCGACTGGGTTGACATTTCTGTCATCGCGGATAATTGATAAATGGGATTAAATTGACCGTCAAGAAGGTGTAGAGAACCACCTCTGGATAACCTTAACATTAATAAGTAATACTTACCAAAATTACTCTTTACTAAACGCTATTTTCTATTGGAAATGTCAGTAAGATGTTGATAAAGTGGTGATGCAGGTTATTTTCTTCTTTAGGCGCGAAATATGCATACTCCTATTGCTTGACATTAAATTTAACTAAAGTTCAGCGTAAATAAAAGTAAATATGCAGAAGCATGACAATACATGACAATACATTAATGATAAAATGTGTATATATTTCTGTAAAAGAATATACTTTTACTTTACCCGTATACTTTACTTAGAATTACATTTGAGCGCAAGAAAATCTCTGTTTGTGAATCGGTTGAACCCCGGTTGAACCCGGGGTCAAAGTTCAACATATTAACGGAAATTTTTTGCGTTGCTTTACATCATCGAGGCTATAATTTTTCAACCAATCGGGAAATGTTTAGTTGGGGCATACATCATACATCTATTTTTACTGCAGGTTTTGAAAAATTTAAATCGGAATTATAGAAAAATGGAATGTTGTTTATAGATACAAAACAGAAAATGATGAACACTTGATCATTTTTAGCAAACAATAAATGGGATCGGGGTCTGTGTATTCACATTATTTGTACAACTCTCCTTATTCTTGTGAAGCGTGTGCTTTACATCGAGGCTTGCGTTGCTTTACATCGACGCCACAGTATAGTTTAACCAATCGGGGAATGTTTATTTAGGTTTGTGAAGTTTATGGATCACCTCAGTAGTTCAACCAATCGGCGGATTGGGAATATCTATTTTTAAAGCAGTTTTTGAACACTTTAATATGAATTATAGAAAAACGAAATTTTGTTAGTAGATACAAAACAGAAAATGATGAACACTTTTAGCAAAAGATAAATTGGATCGGGGTTCTGTGTATTCACATTATTTGTAGAACTCTCCTTACTGATGGTAAAAAATGGTCTTTTCCGTGACCTAAATGGTTCCCGAAAATTAATATTTTTATATATAGTATAGTAACAATACAGGTTCTTTCTTAATCATTTTAAATTTTAGATTAAAAATAACCCTTTTGATCACATTCCTTCTACAACAATTAAAAAGGGGGTAAAATTAATTTTCCATGAATTTATTTTACTCCAAGGTTATTTTTCAATCTTTTCTCAATAGATATAAGAAGATGTGGTATGAGTGCCAATGAGACAACTCTCCAGCCATGTCAAAATTTATAAAAGTAAACCATTATAGGTCAAAGTACGGTCTTCAACACGGAGCCTTGGCTCACACCGAACAACAAGCTATAAAGGGCCCCAAAAATTACTAGTGTAAAACCATTCAAACGGGAAAACCAACGGTCTAATCTATATAAAAAACGAGAAACGAGAAACACTTATGAACCACATCAACAAACGACAATTACTGAACATCAGATTCCTGACTTCGGGCAGGTTCAAACAATTGCAGCGGGTTTAAACGTTTTAATGGTACTCAAACCTTCATTATCCGATTCCTATGTTTACTGTCAGCTTTTAACAGCGTTTGTTGTATTTCCGAATATTTCGATTGAAAGTCGTCCCTGCCTAAATATTACTCAACACTGCAATTATGCTAGATTGCTGGAAAATTTTGAGCTTTTGATCGAAAAATTGTTGAGATGGACATTCTTAACCAAACCAAATTCTATTGGAACTGCTCAGTCGTAAATGAACGAAGTTTCTTTATTGATATGAAAAATAACAATTTTGTATTTTTGTTGTATTGTTAAAGAATATCTGTTTCTTCCTGAATATATGTATATTTATATCTATTTCATTTTAATCCTTTACATCTTTATCTTTTACATATAGCAGCATAAAATCCAATCCGGTTGCAATACCTTTTACATGCTCTGTAAGCATTATTATATATACATCTATTGGTGTGTGCCACGGGTAGTGTCAAGTCTGAAAAAAAAATCCGTTATTATCATGCAATGCAGATACACGAATAAAATCATATAGAACATACAGATTTAATACTGACTTTCATACTTTAAATCACTTTTGATGCGGGCAAAGACTACTGCATAGTCAATAAATATAACGACCAACCATCAGCACAGGACTGATACCCACGTAAAATGATAGGTTCTTGATTACTCTCGAGTGATTATTGATGAAGGCCATATTTATGTTTTATGTTTTTATTCTGATCGGACGTAGCTGCGTATAGATATCTAACACATCCAAACGATGACTCCTTTTCAGCATTTGCACGGGGTATACAGCCGGAGAGATAAGTGAAATTAATTGATTATATTTAAATACCTCAGACTACCCATTGCAAAACCAAAGAAATGAATATTAAAATAGGAAAGGAAATATGCCTCATCATTAATGCGAAAATATCTTTGGAAATCTTGGTCGAAGTCCCTAAGATTACCTTTTAAGTTGCATTAAGTTAAGATATGATAACGTTAATAGATTCCTCGGTACATTGAAACATCTAAATTATTCAGAAAAAAATGTTATCTAATGTTCTCTGCAGGAACTGTTAAAATTTCTAATGGTTTCTTGTCAAATTTTAAAATTATTGAAGTATTATCAAAATTAAAGTATACCTTATATGCTTTTGTCAGTTAAAAAAAGTAAGAAAGTAACTATACGTGGGCTGTAAAAATGATTATTCAAAGATCGATAGACAACACCATTGTCAAAAAATATATAAACACAAACAAAGTTCACAAAACAATATATATATAGGGCAAAATTACCACATTTACGATTGGATAGATCCTTAGTTGTTCCGCAAGGTAAGCGATTCCAGCTCCACAAGAAAAATATGATATTACCGTGGCTGTGACAAATGGATCTCAATCATTGTCATGCTTGATACAGATTTTCAGTAACGATCATTGCGCTCGTAGATTTTCAAACTATGAAGGATAGCTTTTGAACAGACCATTATATTAGGCAAGGTGAAAACAGCAAGTCCTCGAAATATAGATCTTTATTTTTTCAGAAATAACTTTTCCATTCCAATATCTGCACGACGGACTAGCTTGTATATATGATAGCATAACATCCTGGATGATTGCGTCTTTTCTAAAAGAACTAGACATATAGAATAGTTGAAAAAAAATCATCTAACTGTGTAAAATACTAAAATTAAGCTTACAAAAAATATAATCATTCTATTTTTTCTAAAAAAACCTTTGATTTATAGACGAGCAATGGTGTCTCCGTTTATTAGAATAAATGTTAATTCTAATTAAGTTACTTCTATTAAGGACTCTTTTTGGGAAACAAGATGATTGAGCACAGTAGTTGATATTCTATGTTCTGAAATGATGGAATTTAACGCTGCACTTTGGAAAATAGAATAGTTTAAAACACAAATATGCTTAAGGATGTTCGCTCCTCTTGTAGTTTGATTGTTTGCCAGATATTCGGAATCCTCTGGTTTTATCCAGGTAGTGCCATTAAAAATTTTGCCCACTAACCCCTACTTTTCTTTTCATAATTTTATAATATATAGTTAAAAGAGCCATATTTGAAAATCTTATAAAATCCTTGTTTTTTTTTCATTGTTTTCATGTTAAATGTATGAAAAATCTAGAGAGAATCATTTCCCGCCAAATTTTCAATGGCTAATATCTCGAAAACAAGCACACAGACCCTTCATTTTTTTTCTGCTTTTTTAGTTCCTTCATCTATATACTATCAATTTATAACAGTCTTTTAAAAAGTTTGTTATTTTGAAACAGAGTAGCGAACATCCTGAAATACAAGTTCGCAAAATTGCAGTTGTTAAAAAATATGAAATGAATACGTATACATTCGAAGAAAGTCTGGTTTATTAACTTTAATCACTTTCCAATAGTAATTAGTAAAACTACTCCTACAATTATTACATGCTTCATTTTCCATTTTCAGTGTCTGTTGGAAAACTGGTTAATGACAGATAACTTAGAATAAAAAACATAATCAACAGTACTAGCAAAATTTTCTAAATATGATCCTCGCATAAGAAAAAGAGTTATTTTTATCCATTATATATTACAGAAAAATAAACCCGATTTGTGATGTACCATATATTGATATTAAGGAATATACAAAAATGTCTCGAAGAATACGGAAAGGCACAATCTTGAGCAGTGCCCTGAGTAAATCTATACTAAACGAAAATTCAGCGAAATTCAAAGCAAACAAAAGATTTTTTTATCACAACAATTATGCGTTAATCATAATTGTTAATTACTAGACATAGCAATCTTATTGCTTGAACAACAACATTGTCATTTTGCTACGTTTCTTCTGTTACCTTATCTAACATCGGACTCGGACTGCTTTTTGCATTTTTGCGCCAAGTCCCAAGTCAGGAACCACTGTTAGTCTTGTATGTTTTTTTTTAAATTTTGGTTCATTTATATGTTTCGGAGTGTGACGTCCATTTTCGCTGAACTAGTATACATTTTTAACGGGCCAGCTGAAGCCCTTTCTCGCTGTGTTGAAGACCCATTGGTGGCCTTCGGCCGTGTTCTGCTCTTTGGTCGGGTTGTTGTCTCTTTGACACATTCCCCGTTTCCATTCTTAATTTTAATCAACTTTGTGTAAAAATTCTTTACACAAAGTCCTTATACACACTTGAGAAAGGACCTCAAGCTAACCAATCAAAACACAGCTGACATTTACATAGTTCATTATTATTTCAGAACATTTTATATATCATTCTTTGTTAATTTCAATAAATATTTTCATCCAATAAAATGCTTAATCAAATTAAAATCTATGCACAAGATTTTTTGAGAATTAATCATCTTTGCAAAATAATGACTATTTTTATAACTGATACATACAGACATATTTACTTGCAATTTCTTACTTTCAACTACCGAGTCACACTCTCTACGCATGAACTGTCAGCCCTCGTTGGTAATTTCAGTTCAGTATCTGAAAACGTACTGTTGGGATTATGTTCATTGAAGAATTCCTCAATGACAAAACTATGTATTCAAAGATTCTAAGGACCATGTCTCTTGCTCTTATTTCGCGAGGCCAGACCGGTCTTGATTTTTCTTTTGGTCCTTTATGGTTAGTCTAGCTCCTCAGAGTTTCTTTTAAATCCGAAATTCAAAATATTTAAGTTTTTTTTTAACACACAGCCACACAGTCTTATCTACCATAGTATATGATGCATCAATATAGATACATTTTTTGTACTTTATGTATAGTAATCAATCGGATTTCATGAAATTTGGCATTAATGCAGACAAACCCATATCGGGATATTTCTTATGCTTATTTAAAACAATTATTATTAAAACTGGGAAAAGTTAAGGAGAAATACAGTTGTATACTTTTCACTTGGTGACTCCTTACAGAGATCAAGGATTTGTATAGTAAGAAATGCTTCTTACTATACAAATCCTTGCAGAGATAAGATGACCGATTTGATGAAGATTATTAAAAATAAAACGATCTATATATTTTTTTAAATATCAAATACATAAGCTTTTTCCGCATCACAATCTAATTGTAGACATTACCGTTTGAAAAAAAAATTCTATAACCTTTTTTTTATTGCTACGATATGCTCGTGATTGATATGACTATGAATTTGAATTACTTCGATATGAATTTGATTGTTTCAAATATCCTATTTAAACTAACATTTTGCAGTTAATTGGTTTAATTAATTTAGTTCTCAATAAATCTCTCTTGCCTCGAATTATGATATTGTCTTGATGGTGTAGAGAAAGTGAAAATATTCAATTTATGTTTTCATTTCCATATTTCAATCTTTTGAGAAAGGCGATATACTTTGTGTAGTGGTTTCGTATGGTTATGTTTTTTTTTTTTTTCATATATATTTGATACATTTTTGACTTTAACTTAATTATAATTGGTAAAAGTTATTGATATTCGTATTTTCAGTAGCATATGTTTCGTTGTTTTCATGATATAATTCATGCAAACATTTCTTGGAAATGTTTGAAATATTTATACAAACTGTTTTCTGCTCTTTGGTCGGGTTGGTGTCTCTTTGACATATTCCCCATTTCCATTCTCAATTTCATTTTGTGTATTTTAACCAATTGAGTTGAATATTACCAAATATTTACATATGTATATACTTGTATATCAATAACCGTTTCGAATATTCATATTATACCAAATAGTGCTGAGAAAGCATGAAAATCAAGTTTTTGCCAGTCTCTTGTAACAAACATTCTAAAAAATTATTCCCCTTTTTGCCGCACAGCGATTACTGTAAAGGCTGTATTATATTATAATAAGTTATACAATTCAAAGATTGTATGTGAAAAAAAGAGATGTGGTTCATAAGTAAACCAAATGGCAGCCTTGAAAAACGATTAAACAAAAAAAAAACGTCTAGAAAGAAATAAACATAGACATGTCACCGTACGGACTTCAACAATAAACAATACCATAACATATAGATAGCTAAAAAGGCCCTACTTTACAAAATGTAAAATCATTAATGTCCAAAACAATAAACGAAAAACAAATATTATAGACAGCAACCAACAGCAACCACTAAATTACAGGCTCCTGGCTTGTGACAGGCGCATACAGAATGTAATGGGGTAAAACAGGTTTGCGAGCGTTCAATCCTCCCTGTAGTATGGGACAGAGGTGCAACAGCATAATAATGCAACAGCAAAAGTTCCATAAGAACAAACTGTAAAAGTTATTAAAACAGGGCCTGACTTATCAAATCGACACTTAACCCCCATTCACAAAACCAGTCATAAAAAGACAAAAGACACACAGTGCCAATCTATGTGTACGCACAGCTACTGGAATCTAGTTAGAAGTCAATTACAATCAATGTGTCCTTTCTCAACTGGTGGGATTCGTGTTGCTCAGTCTTTAGTATTCTGTGTTGTTTTTTGTAAGATGTTGTTTGTCTTTTCATCGTTTTTTGTTTTAGGGACCCGAGGAATTTATTCACAAAGCAACATTTCAAACCAATTTACACAAAGCATTTGTAGCCTGCTTTACTTTTCATTTGCTATATTAGGAGGGAATTGATAACATTACATTTAGTTGTTTAAAATTAATTTTGTTTTTTTACTATTTACCAGAAAGTTTTCTTGTTAATTTATAATTAATATCGTTCTTGTTAAAACGGGACAAACATTGAAAACACCACATGTTTAGTGTTTGCAGGGGAGGTAATTTTTGAATACTATATTTTCCTCTGTTCATACTCGGGTAAGAGTCGATCGGACAATCACTTGATATTTTCTAATCACTTTTGGTCTTAATCTTATTTGAAAAGTTGCAGACGGGTTTACCCCCTGGGACCATTTTATACAGCAGCCGAACCCTAAAGAACTGTACGAACCCAGTTCGTAACAAAAGAGAATAACAAAAATACCGAACTCCAATGCAAATTGAAAAGGGGGAGTCCACAAAAACGCTATCAATCAACGAAACAAGTGAAACACATCTGCCATATTCATGACTTGGAACAGGCATTTTCCGAAAAAAAATGGTGGATTAAATCTGGTTTTAGAGCTAGCTAGACCTATCCCAAAACTTGTGTTTATTGCTTACAATTGCATTCATCTCTCAAATGTACCAGTGATGTAGACAGAGAAAGAAACTTTGCTAGTATTACGTTAAAAAGGGTATGCTACAATCGCTCACGATTTTGATGTAGGAAATGTGATATCAAGCCTTTGTGACAAGGACGAGAATCAAGAAAGGGAAGTGTAAACGAATAGCAACTTGTACCTAAGAAAAAGCCTTCATAAACACAGTAGAGAGCGCCAATGACACTGTAATATTTTATTCATCGACATCGTACGTTTAACCAAGGCCAGACATACCGCTATTGTGAAAAACAGCAATCTCAGCAATTTGGGCAGATAACATGTCAGTTACTGCTAGTAAACTTTTTAGAAGTAATTTATAAGCAAGGAGTAAGCTGCCGATTTACAATTGAAACCAATTAGAATTTCGACAACAATAAGCCTTGCAGCATTTGGAGATACAACGAGAAATATTCACAACCTAGACACTACCACAATAGACTTGCAAACTCAGAGTGGAAGAAAAATGACGATCGCAGCACATTACACAATCGCAGGGGAAAGAATGCTGTTAAACTGCTGTACCTTAGTGGATGTAGATTAGCGAACCCTGTAAGCGACAGGACTTAATTTGAGATTTCAGTTTTTGATAAGTTATAATTACTACTGTGACATCGTAGAATATATAGTAATCCGTGGACCAGGTCCGACTGCAGTAAAATCGGAACTCGGATACCTGCTTTATGGACCAATGATTAATTCAACTGGACCCACAGCCTTAGCATGAATGTTCAACATTGGGATAAAACACGAAAAAGGAGAAGTCGATTCGAAAAGTTTTTTGGAAAATTGAATTTATGAGAGTAGTTGCATTGAAACCCCGTTTCGAACCTCAATGTATTGTCCCTATCCAACTGTGACCTTACATGTATCATTACAGAACAGACAATATTGGCAACCATTGCCAAGTCTAAAAAAAAGACCGTTGGCAATTGAAAGAGCTATTAAGGGTTAGATAAGAGTCGATATAGTGTATCAACGTACTTTATAGGAGTAACACAAAGAATGTCACATGTGAAACAGGATCTGCTAACCTTTCCAGAGATCGACTCCGGGTTTTTGTGTGGTTTGTGTTGCTCAGTCTTAAGTTTTCTATGATGTGTTATGTGTACTGTTGTATGTCTTTTGGTAAGTTTTTGTTCCTTCCTTTGGCATTGTTACTTCGTTTTCGACTAATGAGTTTAATATCTCTTTGGTATCTTTCGCCTCTCTTTTAAAAATAGTGAAACTTATTATATTTCAAGATAGAATTCCAATACCCGTTTAAAGTATAAAGTAAGTGTACAAACATATCTGAAGATATCAAAACAAATGATATGATATGAAAATAAGGAGATGTGGTATGATTGCCAGTGAGACAACTATCCACCAAAGTTCAAATGAAGTGGATGTAAGCAATAATAGGCAACCGTACGGCCTTCAACAATGAGAAAACCAATACCGTATAGTCGGCTATAATAGGCCCCGACATGAAAAATATGAAAGAATTCAATTGAAAAAAAAACTAACGGTCTAATTTATAACAAAACAATTTACGAAAAACAAATATGACATACATGAATCAACGACATCCAATGAACTATAGGCTCCTGACTTGGGACAGGCACATAAAGAATGTGGCGGGATTAACATGTTTGTGAGCGCTCAACCCTCCTCCTAACCCGGGACAGTGGTGTAACAGTACAATATAAGAACAAACTATCAAAATCGGATGAAAAAAGGCTTAGCTCATCAGATGGATACAAATAGAAATACATCTAACAAAAGCACAGAGTGGAAGTGGACGGGTACTTATACATCACAAAAACAAAAAGACACTAAGTACAGATCTGAGAGTACTCGCAGTTACTGACAGCTAGTTCAAAGCCAATAACAACTAATGAAAACAAATCATGTATCCAAGACTAAAATATCAATCTGTACACATCCAACATCCAATGGATGATGTTCTTCATGACAACACGACACAGACAACATGGATAGAATCTCATGCACCCAAAACAAAGTTAACTATATATACTTCGTGTATGTATGCGAACACTCAATGATAAATAAAAATAAAATGCATGATGAATGTTAAAAAAGATTCATTATTTGAATCTCTGCAATTTATTCAGGTTAAATAACAATAGAAGAATATGTTGTTTTCCCCTACATTCGTTGTGAGGCTTCCGGTAGTAAAAATTTAATAATAATAACAGTAGAAGAGCCTGTTGTTTCTGCCCCCATCATTCATCGGATGACTTCCGCTGACACTATTTTTGTTTCTACTGTCCTCGTCATCTGAGTGCACAATCTCCTCTCTGACAAGCATTCCTTTCACCTGTTGGCATGGTGATCGAAATCGCAATAAATAGAATGGTTTATTTTTTGGAAGAATGATTCTTTTTCGTGCTAAACCGTCAGATCTGAAAACAATGAAATAATAATGTATGTGAGGATACTCATAGTACTGCTTGGGTATTTTGTTTCAATTAAGTGTAACGTTAAAAATTCTTTAATCGATTAAGAATAGACACATCCAGGTAACATACAAAAATGAGGGATTTACATGAACTCCAAACAGAACGAGACCGAGTGCGTCAAAAGGGTATGTGTAGCAATAAATGATAACTCATATTAGCTTGTATTCTTATTCAAAATGTTATACCTGCAGCAATAGTTTATGAGAGTGTTTCTCCCATATGATCCACTGGGAAGTACACCCCCGAGTGCATTTGAATTTCGTCTGTCTTCATCATCCCAATGAATACTTCCGGTCCTGAAACCTAAACAGTTATAATGCATTATCTTTAACACAAAGTGTTCAAACATAGAGGTAAATTCATTATTCTAAAATACTACGACACTATAACCATAATCATAAAGTAAAATAAATCGGATAAACAAAACTTATGAACGATAATCAAAAATAAACCGTTTTACGTTATCAATTGACTTTATAGTGTATGTGCGTTCTTACCAAACATAAGCCAAAATAATGTTTCAAAAATGTGCATACTTATGATCAAACGAGATATTAGAGAAAGGATGAACACATATATAACAATTTTGAAGACTGTCAGCGCAGCTCTTTGTTGTCTTTGACCATTATTCTTACTTGCATAATCAAAAACAAAATCACAAAGAGGTGATTTGCAAGGAGTAGTTTAATTTCACACTCAGATATATTGATATGTTCTTTCCATCTGATTTGGTTCTATTAATATATCCTCAAGAACTAAAATTAAAGAAATAAAAATCACGGATTTCTCCCAAACGAGACGATTTTAATTTTGAAATTATAAATTTCACCCACTTTAGCAGCAATATACCAACTTCACCTGCATATGGGATATACATTTCCCAACTCATTCAGTATTTAAGAGCTTGCAGCTGCTACTCAGACTTTGTAAAATGTCACCAGTGTCTGAGCAGAAAGTTGACGAACCAGGGTTATGTCAAGGAACGTTTCGTCCTTTTTCTAAAAAAGTTCTTTGGAAGATACCAAGATCTTGTTGATAAATATTCCGTATCAACTTCACAAATAATACATGATGGTCCTGAAGTATAGATTCTATGTAATGACGTTGTTTATCATCTTAATTACGTGTTATGGGGCTTTTATTTGTCTTTTTATATATTTTTAACCTTTATTGTTTAGTCCATTTCTGGTAATATACTTTTGGCGTGGCTCGGTATTAATACATTCGTTGTGTTATTGTGCTATGGCCATTTTTGTACTCTCGTCTTTCATTTTTGCCCATGTACTTTGTCTATAGAGTGTCTATATGCCATTTTGTTTGTCTTTCTTGAAATAATTATTTGATTTTATAGTGATTAAGATTATAACACAATGTTGACTGCTGTACCCCAATTTTTGACAATTTTACCTATCATGTCTGTTCGATTTAATCACACATTGTTGTCAATATAATTGAATTATATGCGACTGTCATACAAGTGAGAGGTTTAGCTAGCTATAAAACCAGGTTCTACATGAGGAAATGCCTGTATCAAGTCAGGAATATGACTGTTGTTTTCCATTCGTTTGATGTGTTTGAGCTTTTGATTTTGCCATTTGATAAAAGACTTTCCGTTTTGAATTTTCCTTGGAGTTCGCTATCTTTGATATTTTACTTTTTAAGTGTGCCTTTTCAAAAGATAATTTCATTATAACTATTATCATCGGAACTATTTAAATTGACAATTATATTTGTGTTTGTGTCTGTTGTTGTGTTGCTTTCTATTTGTTCGATTGATACTGACCCTTATTATGGAGAATAAATATCTGTCTCATACGAAAGCCAATGTTCTTGTATTTCGAAACTATCAACGCTTATGGGTGACGGGAGTATATAAAAATAGTCATCTCTGGAATGTAAGCTATAGACCCAATCCCGACCTCTGTTCCTCAACCTTGACATCACCGATTGAGACCTATCATCGAAATTTGACCTACCCATACCATGATCAACACGGCAGGATCTGCTTACCCTTCCGGAGCTCCTGATATCACCCAAGGTTTTGTATGGGATTCGAGTTCTGATCATTTTATTTAAGTTTAAAATACATATACCTGGTGGACAGGATATTCCTTGCCTCAAAATACAGTAGTTTCCTCTTGGCCAATTATAATTACCGGATATGACATGCTCATCCTTGGTACAAAAGTGGAATACCATGTTTCCTCCAAAGGAACCTGCAAGGTAAACCGGCTAGTATTTTAAACCATTCAGTTTACCTAACCAACATGTACATGTTATATATGACAAGGAAACAGAACACATCGTATCAACATATTTTTCTGTGTTCACGATTTAGATGTGGAAACCATTATTGTTTTTCGCACAGAAGCAATGTTTGAGTTGATGGCTAGATAGAATCTGCAATTTTATTTTTCTTAACAAATAATTTTAACCTACCATGGAAATGATGTCCAGGTGTTATGCTGTTAGAGTTCCTACGATCTTCATTGTCTTGCTTCCGCCATCCTTCCTTCCATCTTGAAGGGCATCCTGTTTTAGGTTTGACAAGTGTATACGTTCCTTTTGGCCAATGTCCTGTTAGTATTGTGAAATTGTGAAAGTGTTGATACCTTATAAATCTATTTTATACTGTCATTGATTAAAAAGAAATAATAGAAACATGTGAAGAAAAGGAGGTCGTTTGAAGGTTGAAATATCATGTTCATGATGGGTACTTGCGAAAAACACAAGTGATGAGAAAGTAAAACTTCTTGAACAGCCAGGCGAAGGTAATGTTCGCATGATATATATCTGTTTAATTACACCGAATATGAATAGAGATGGTGAAGTTAAACATTTGAAATTTAATTCAATTGATTTACCTTTTTTCTTAAAAAGTCCATTAAAAAAGCCCACAAATGATGAAGCGTCTTCGTGAAGTGTAAAAAAGGCATGAACGCTTTGACATATATCATTGCAAAGAGGATTGAAAAATTTAAAAGGCATATCCTTGTGCATATACCTCGGATATAGTGAGACTAACAATAGTTATCTTATTTAAAAAAAAAACACGAAAGATGCATTTGCTATCAACCAATTAAAATCCAGGATACTTATATGAGGTTTATTCATACAGAAAATATTAATACTTAGTTGTCTTTTTCATCAAAGGTTACCTGCATAAGCTGTTGAAACGATGAGGATCAATGTCAATATGGACAGCATCTTTTAGCAATGAATACAAATGACGAGAAGCTGCAATTGTTAAAGACAAGCTAAATTATGTTATTTGAGTAATTTATACACAACAATAACAATTCATTTTAGCAATACTATTTATGTTCGTATTGGAAAAAAATAACAAAAATCAGGTCAGTAACATTTAGTATTGAATATACTGTATCCATCATTTATCAGTGTGTTCCTTTGCTGTTTAGAATTTCAATTTATGACCAATTGATATAAACATTTCAAAGAAACAACAATATCACAAAATTACAACAATATCTGCATTCATTTTAACGATATATATTCAGATTCACAGTGTTTTAAAGATACATATGAAAAGCAGCTATCTGATTTTACACATAACCAAATTCAACATTGTTGTTTTAACGCTTGCATTAGAATTACAAGAGGAAGTGTGTAAATTGACATCTTTTCTTTTCCTATTTGAGTTAACAATTAATCGTTGTTTGTTAAATCGTTTATAATATAATATAACGAAACCATACTCCGACAAATTGTAAAGTAGAAGATGTAACGTTAACGACTGAATCACGTAATATACTAGTGCAATACACAAATTAAAAGTAAACTTTGTAAACGATATGAAATAACGCTAAAATGAATAAATATATATAGTAAGTAGTGATATATTTGAACGTATACAACTAAACATAATCCGACTCAGTATTGAATAAATAAATGAAAACTAATATAAAATTAAAAATTACCTACCACTATTTTCCTCTTTATTGGACCTGGCTAGTCATGCAACTATTTTCAGGATTTAATTCCCAAGATAAATAATAATGGTTATTGATTTAAAAATATGTTGATTGTAAAATTACACCTTTCCAAGTAATATTCTAATTAGCAGAAAATGTTTTTCATGGAATTCGTTATTGTGCGTACACGTATATACGTTTGTGTTATGTATTTTACATTTTGCAAATCAAAACACAGCAGGATTTAGAGAACATTGCGCGGTATGGGAATTTTTCAGGAAAATTTAAATCATAATAATACTTTCATAGCAATCCTTGATAACCTTTTAAAAAAGAAAATGCATTCCAAAGTTTCAGTAGAAATTTATTTTAATTAAATTTAAAATAAGTTTTGTCAAAATTAAAGACTTGGCATACAAGAAGCACTTTACCTTAGTACAGGTGTGTTTTACAGGTAAAAAGAAAATCCTATTTTTCTTAAACTCGTGTATTACTTATCTAGTGGATTCAAAAAGCCTTGTTATTTAAGTTTTATGGATGTTATTTAAAATGTATTACTCTCTGACCAGGTGTGATCTTTTTAATCAGTGTGCCCCAAGCAGGATGTATTACTTTATAGTTTACCCCTAATCATTTCTTTAATTTTTTATCCCTTTTTAAAATATATATATCCCAAATTATAAATAGTAATAGATATATTTCTGATATAAGGTTAAACAATGTGAGTGATTTTGTTTGCTGTTGTTACCTCTTTATTGTATGTAACCATGAAACCTAAGTAGTTTTTATTTAGGAATTTAGGAAAATCAAGTTTTGATTAAAAAAGAACAACACATGCCAAACAAAAAGAACCTTAATAAGGTTTTATTACCCTCAGTATAGCTGTGGTTTTCAGGTAAAAGAAAGTCTTTTTATTTAACAAGACTCACGACTTTAAAATTAGATAATTTAACTATCTCGATTTGATAAATCTAAGAGAATCATGTAAGGATGTAAAAATCTGTTTTTATAAATATCTTTATTTTATTGTGGCTGTTGTCATGTCAGTTAAAAAAGTTATTTTAACAATCAAAATTATAAAAAGTAGAGGTTATTTGGTCAAGTATGGTTCGGACTGGTCGAGTATTGTTCAGACCTTTAGTAGAGTACGGTTCAGAATGAAAAAAATAGGTCGAGAGCTGATCAAGTATTGGTCGAGTACAGGACGAGAATGGGTTAAGACTGTTTCAGACTGGTAGAGTAATAGTTGAGACTATTTTCAATAGCAAAGATAAGGGTCAAGTACAAATCAGTACAGTCGAGTATGGTTAAGACTGGGTCGAGTAATATTAATTAAAATTCAGACCAATTCAGACTGGTCGAGTAAAAATCAGTACAGTCGAGTACAGATATAGGCCATTTCAGACTTTTACTGGTTTGTAGTGCATTGATTGTTTAAAATAATAAAATTTCATAATTGACTTTCCCATTATAATAACAATGTATGTCTCTTGTCCTGTGTGCAGACCGTGAACATTTTCTTAGTGCTTGAGGTGTATACTCTAATTTTTTTTTTTATTCTTGAGACAACTTCTCTTACTTTTCTTAAACATAGCGTCATTTGAGGCTTTCTCCTTTTTTCTTTTTCTGGTATTTTGCTTTAGATCGTAATATAAAAGGGCAGATTCATATTGGCAAAATGTGTTTAGATTACAAATTTTTTTTTGGGGGGAGGGGGTTCCCACACACACAACCAAAATAATTTAGGACAGCATAAGATATGAATCCTTGGTGTACAGGTGTACAGTATGCAAAACATGTAGGTTATATAAATCACTTGGGGCAGATAGCAACAAATAATATGTGGATATTATTTTATTGACAAAATATTTGTTTGCACCTATCCTAAGTCAGGAATCTGATGTTCAGTAGTTGTCGTTTGTTGATGTGGTTCATAAGTGTTTCTCGTTTCTCGTTTTTTATATAGATTAGACCGTTGGTTTTCCCGTTTGAATGGTTTTACACTAGTAATTTTTTGGGGCCCTTTATAGCTTACTGTTCGGTGTGAGCCAAGGCTCCGTGTTGAAGACCGTACTGTGACCTATAATGGTTTACTTTTATAAATTTTTACTTGGATGGAGAGTTGTCTCATTGGCACTCATACCACATCTTCTTATATCTATATCTATGGCATCTGTAGTAGATGGATATGTAAACGGTATGGGATTAGCAAATAAGGTAAAAACATTAAATATCTTTTCAATTTGTAAGGAACGATATCATATTACAGCGCTGATTGATACACACTGTTGTTTAGAAAATGAAAGTCAATGACTTCAAGAATGGGACATACAGGTAACTTTAGTAGCTACTCAAACAGGAGCAGAGGAATAGCAATCTTGTTAAAGAATTCCTTTGAATTTAAAATTAATAATGAAATTTCCCCCGTTTTTAAGCCTTGTCCTTATATTGTTATTGTTATTGTATCAATTCGATACACAATTACTGCCTTTTCGTTATATTCCTAAGTCTATCATTTTTGACTCTTTAATGTGCTAGTTCAACCATTGTTTACTGAGGACACTATTCATTTAAGATAGTAATTTTTTCTCAGAAAAAGTGATTATGTTTCCAAAACAACTTTTTGAAATCAATTAAATTCTTGCTATTCGATTTAAAGGGATTCGAGTTTACGTCAATAGGCTACTATCCAAACGAAACAAATAATCAAATTAAATTGTATGTCAACATACGGCCTTCAACAAGTGTCTATGAAAGTAATAAGGTCTAAATCAAACCTAGTCTTAAAAAGGAGGCGATAGATACCAAAGGGACATCCAAACTCATAAGTCGAAATCAAACTGACAACGCCATGGCAAAAAGCGAAATACGACCAAACGACAAACAACAGTACTTAAAAAAGGTTGAATGATTTGTCTAAATATGAAATACACACATTTCTTTAAAAAAAATAAAATGGAGGATAACATAAAACAACCACCGACAGGATTCCTCACGCGGGTAAGGCACAATGTGATGTTTGGTTTTCGTATTGTTTTGTCCTAAATGAGGTCGTTTGTTTTCTTATTTGATAGCCAACTATACAGTATGGGTTAAGTTTATTGTTGAAGACCTACGGTGACATGTAGTTGCTTATATCAATGCCATTTGGACTTTAAATGGAAAATTGTCTCATTGGCAATCATACCACATCTCCTTATCTTTATATATGTGTCGGTTTTTTTTTCAATTTTTCAACCCTCTCCTTTTTAATCTAAATCAGTGTACTTACAAAGGGTATATTAAAGAGCGGACAATAATAATCATTACAGGAAAGACTTCAAACGAATTTATGGATTGTGTCCTGTCCCCGATTATGACATTTTGACTCAGTGTTGATTGGCATGACGGGAGATGCATGCATAGCAGGAGATTTTAAACCTGTCGATACACCCAGTCTCTCTCGTTTTGGAGTGCATGCGGTTCCCTCAGTTTTTGTGCTTTATCTTGATTTGTGTTCATAATCGCTTTATGATTTTTAACATTGGTAAACAACTGTTGCTTGTATCTAATTCTATATTGGAATAATGTATAACAAAACCCAATTTTCAGCAACACAGCAAAACAATGATTAGCAATACGAAAAAAAGAAGGTTGGAAGTTGCTTATATAAAATCATGTCGTCCTGCACTTTAATATTGCTGGTTGTTATTAAAATATATTTCATTCAGCAATGTTATGAATAGTACAAAAAGACATGTACTATCTTTTGCAATTCTCATAATAAATTGTATATATTTAATGCTAATAAGCCGAAAGTATAATACGACCTACATACTTCAACAATACTTCCCTATATTTGTAGTTACATTTTGTTAAATGTTTGACCAATTGGGGTTTCACTTTCGAACTTTCCATCTTTGATAGGTTTAAGGCAGAAACAATCCTTTCCTCTGTTTATTAGACTGAAAGACCAAAAATTGTCGTTAACGCACATTTTAACTTTCGAAACAAATATGTCCTCAGGGTGTCAGGATTGCCCACAGAAAGACATACCTACGGTCAGACTTTTACTTGATCAATCCTGACACCCATCGGTGTGCTATACAAGAAAAACCTTAAAATATGCATTATCTATAACTTAACTATAAATTATCTGTTTACAAAGCTATGAATTTTTCGATATACTAAGGATTTTCTATCCCAGGAATAGATTACTATATATAGTTGTATTTGGGAAACTTTTCGGATTCTCGGGTCATAAATGCTTTTCAATTTCGTACTCGAACGTCACTGATGAGTCTTTTGTATACGAAACGCGCGTCAAGCGTAGAAAAGTTCAATCCTGGTATCTATGAGAGTTTATTTAGAATGATCTTGATTCTTAATTGTATGACGTGTTTTACAACTATTGTGAAATTGTCTTCTTTTCCAACGTAAGGAACCATATAGGGAAAATATCTTCACTAATAAAATACCACAAAACGTTTATTTGAAAAGTATATTGGTGTACTCTAATACGAAAGTTTTATTGTTGCGACAGTTGTAAAAGTAACCAACGTGGATCGTTATTTCTTTGATCTTCTTTTAATAACTGACACAAATATCCATTATTTATTTAACACATTTGATAAGAATGCATATAAGCTTATTTAAAAAAAAGTTGTAAAAAGGTAGAAGGCATCAGCTTGATAGCAGTAAGAGATATATGTCTTTCGGTTGCTGTCCCGTTCAACTTTACCCAACATTTCGTTTTATTCATATGTAAGCAGAATTTCAATGCGTTTCATTAAATAAAATAACTGGAGCCTTTTAGTGTTGTTTAGAACTGGAATTAATCGAATTGTTAAGATCATTTAATATTTGAGCGAGATGATTTTAAACAAATATCTTAAACATAAAATGCTTTGGACAGCAAAATCAAATGAAACCGAAAAGAGAGCCAAAACTAAATAAGGTCAAATTATAGTTTACCTGAATTTTAAATGCATTTGATTGTAACCGTATGCTTTTAATTGTATTTGTCTGTTAATTAAAGTTTCCGATATCATAGATTATATCCCAAATTAATCTTCCTCGCCTACTGATCATATTATGATGACTATGATCAAAATCATTCATTTACAGCTGTGATATTTTGGAGGAACGAAACACAGCGCTTAGTGTTCTATCATATTATAGCTAGTTTCATACATCAACTTTAAACATTTATGATTCTCAAAGAGTGCTAATGATATTAAAGAGATAATCAAACTCATAATTCAAATACGAATTGACAATATAAAAACGAAAACCGACCAAAAGATAAACAACAGTATGCAAAATATAACATTTAAATTTGCTAGCATCGATAAATTATAAATTCAGTGGTAGATGTGAAGTCGTGTCATGCAATGATGTTCGGCATTCTGTTTGAAATTTTTATCCATACTATCGTATTACCAATAAAATTGGAAGTTATCATATAGGTGTATACTTGAATTTTAATATCGTTTATAATATTTATATCCTACTACAATACATTTAAACAATTTCAAAGGTTATCAATAAAAATGTTGTGTAAATGTATATAAGACAGCAACCTTGAAACACCGTCGATAACTCATAATCTGCCTTTTTATCTCGATCTGCCATATTACATTGAAGAGCATCAGTTTGAAATAGCACTTAATTCTATCATATTGGTTTTATAGATAACAAAAACACAGCTACAAATAAATATTTGCTGAATTATTGTGCGTAGTTAATGAAGACAGGACTCATTAAACTACTTAGTCGGATAATGATAAAACAATACCTTTTAACACTCTTATCTATATGTAATGTACTTCCAAGAAGACAGTTTACAGTGGAGAAAAATATAATATTGTCGAACTCAAAAAATAAATGTTATTAAACCGCTGTTATAGTGTTCAATGTTTTTCCGAAAATAATTAGTTTTATTAAGTTAGCTGTTTTAGAATGGTATATCATGAAAACATAAAATAATGAACAAGATCATATCGTATTATAGAATGATTGCAGTTACTGAGAGCATACTCAAAGAACTTAACAGGTAATAAGGAATCGTGCCGTCCTACACTATAACGTAGTACCTTTTGTCATTTATCAAGCTTGAAAGGGCGAGGGTCGAGATAACACCACAAGGATTCATGAGCCTGTCTTATGTCAGGATCTCGTTAGTGGTTTTCTTTTGTTAAATCTTAATGTTTTTGTCAAATGGTGAATTTAGTGTTGAAGTGAGACATTTGACAACCTGTAAAATGTATTCACAACTTTTTTTAAACTCAGCGAAATTCAAAGCTTAGATATTTAACAAATACCTTTCTATTATTGAACACGCATGTTGACCTGTAGCTGTCTTTTGGTTATATGCATCGTTTGGGATGCTGTTTCATTGACCGCCCACATTTCGTTTAATTCATAGCATGCACTCACAAACTTTTAATGTATCAAACAAACAAACAAAATAAAAAAAAATGTTTTTAATAGTAAAAAACAAAAACAAAGGCAAATATTTTGTAGTGAAAGGAAACCAGTACCCTATATTCTTGGTAAGTGTCCTTCGCTGATGCCACAATCGAGGATAAGAGGACGATATAATGGCTACGACAATTGGACAATATACGTGGTCATCTGTGACATAGATTTTCCCTTATGGTCAAACAACTCATGATGGCGGCTGTATAATTTCCGGAGGACGACTTCTACTTTTACCGCTAGTAATCATGGGTTCAAAAGCTTCCTCTTAGCAGCAAACCACTATCAAGGTAATCATGATAGGAAACGCAAACTCTAGAATATCTTATCGACTAGAAAATATACACTCCATATGCAGGATCTGCTGGCTTGTTGATAGATAGAAATGGAAAGTTCCCGATAAAAAAGCTAAAATCACCTCTTTTGTTATTGTCAATTTACGGTAACAAAACGGGCGTCACGTGTGTAGCTGGATTTGCTAATCCATCCAGAGCACCTGGTTTTTGGTTGTGTTCGTGTTGCTCGGTCTTTGATTGTCTTTTGATCGTTTTTCATTTTTTGCCATGGCATCGTCAGTTTGTTTTCTACATGAGTTTGACTGTCCGATTGGTATCTTCCACCTCTCTTTTCTAGATTTATGTCAATATATGAGAGAGACTTAACTGTATCTGTGGTATCCTTTATCAAGTACGATGGAATAGGTTACTAAAACATAATCACTAAACTTTAGATTATTTAGCTTGATGACATCATCTATATAGCGAAACGTGAAGTTAAAGGTTGAATATTATAGTATATTTGCTATGCTTATTTCTAGTTTAAAAGTTAGACAACACCAAAAAATGGACTGTCAAAATCATGAATCGTAGATCGAGAAACAACAGCATTGTCATAAAAAGATATAAAAACAAATAGTTCACAATACTATACGGAGAAAAATAAAAATTGACAAACATGCATGATCCACACCAACTACTGAGGATGAACTAAGTTGTTCCGATAGGGTAAGTGCTTCCAACTCCACATGAAAAAACTATGAAGTGGCTGCGACAAATGGATCGTACTCATTGTCATGCGTAATACAGCTGCTCTGTAACGGTAGACAGACTCGTTTAAAAAATTAGACGAACCGATATAATTTTACAATTAAGAACATTTATTCAACGACTTTCTATTACAGAAATTCTGATAAGAGACGCAAGCTTTTGATCATCGCTTCAACTTTGAGATATACACAAATCATATGCCGGAGCTTTTAAACTGTTGCTACCCAAAAATTTAAGATTCACGGTGGAAATGTTGTAGTTTCTTTGTAAGCAACAAATCCCAAATGCAAATCCTGATAATAATCGTTTCAACCGAGAGATATACACACACCTTCTGCGGGTGCTTTTGGGATGTTGCAACGAAAATATTGAAGTTTCACGATGGAAGTATTGAAACCATAACATTTGTGGTATATTTTTTTCTCAACAGACCAACACTGCTTTTTTCTGGGCTTAACAAATCGTATAAAGCAGATGGAAATGAATTTTTGAGTAAGAAAATATAATGTAAAAAGAACAGCTTATGAACAGTACACAATTTTATTTGGTAAGTTGGAAGAATACTGTTCTCAAGGATATATTTAATTTTCAGAAATATCATACCTCATCTTTTGCTCTATGTACACATAGATATATATCTATATATCGAAAAAGTTTTAATGAATCAACACGATAGGTAGAAAACATAAGTCGGCAATACAGTAATATTTTTCAAAAACAATAAAAAATTCACAATTATTTCTCTAGGTATCATTTCAGAAACAATCCATTACGTAACAACTTTATCTTCCTTATATATTATATCTGGAGAACTAAATCCCTTTTTAAAAGGACTGGAAACATATAACAGTTGAAAAAAGGAATTTAACTGTACAACATAGAAAATTGAGTTAACAAAAAAAATAAACCTTCTATTATTTCTGAAGAAACTCTTGTAGACAAACGATGATGTCTTAGTTTATGAAAAATAACTTTACTGAAATGCATCTATCAAGGGTTCTCTTCGGAACCAAGCCAATAATATTGCAATAACAAGACGAAATAGCACTGAAGTAGGCATTTTGCAAAATCTAAAAAGGTTGAATTCAACACTGTACTTTTATTTGTGCTTATATTACAAGTTTGTGAAATTGCTCTTTTCGTTTTTTCTTGATACAATTTTAGAAATAACACTGTTTACTATCATTTTGATTACTCACCATTGACAATTATTAACACTACTGGTGTAATTATAACGTACTTAATTTTTCCTTTTTCAGATACCGTGGAAAACGGAAATATACTTCAAAATTTAAAAACAAACACAGATATTACATAAACACAAAAGTTTATATTTGTTTAATGCATGGCAATCAAAAGGACTGGAAGATTGTCTCATTGCTAGTTGTACATGCAGTTGCGATTGTGGACGAACATCAGGACCAATGAAATAAAGTTTAATTGCCTGATGTAATCAAGGATCTCACATCCGCAACAAATTCCTTAAACGAGAAAAAAACATTCAGGTATAACTTTAATGAAATAAAAACGCATTAAAGATAATAGGATTATTATTAATACGCAAGACGTGCGTTTTGTCTATGTAAGACTCGCCGGTAGCACTAAAAAAAATTAATGACACGCAGATGAAGAGCATTGAAAACAAAACGTTTTGATAAATCTGGTTAAGGCTATCTTTGCCTGTGTGTAGAAAAACCTCATTGTTTTTAATAATTTTACCATTACATAAACAACAAACTAAAAGAAAATGACGTATCAATGATATGTCATACCAGTTCTGACTACTGGACTGATGACGAGGTTTCGGATTTTGTTCAGACGCATGAACATGTGAGTACGGCTTTGTAAATCTATCTTATTTTAAGTTTCAATCCTCCATTTTAAAACTCAATTAGTGTTTGACAAAATGTACATAAAACACGTTTTATAATAAAAACAATAGAAAGTGCATATATCTCGATGTATATTTTACAAAACAAAACTTCCAACACAATAGTAGAAAACAATACCGTATTAAAGATTGTTTGCAGTAGTCAAATGTTATCTGATAGTGGCCTGTTAGTCCCCAAAGGTATCATCAGCTCAGTAGATTATCAGTGCGTCTGTACTAACTTGATTTTTAACACAATTTTCTAAAATACTTCGTTGATAGAATTATAAATTATTCAGAAACAAAGGTTCCTACTCCACCCGGCAACGCTGACATTAGATGAAGTTGGCTATTCTTTTAAGGTTCATTTTTTGCATACTGCTCTAACCCTTTTTATTTATTTAGAGAACATTTTAAACAAAAATATCTCGAAAAATACAAGAAGACACAATCTTGTACAATTCCCAGAGTAAATCTATACAAAATTATTATTCGGCAAAAACAAAAGATAATGTTGTTTCAAACATGATAAATCTTAGACATACCAGACGCAAAATTTGAACAACAATTATATGTGTGTATAAATTCCTGACACGATGTCGTGATAGACGCTTGACAAAACCTACTGGAAAGAAATAGCATTTGCGTATGTTTAAAGAACTAATCACAATAAACTGAGTATTGTGCAAATCTTTGAAAGCTAAAATAAAAATTGCATGTATAGCATATACCGCTAATTTTTAAGTCAGTTGTATTGTATTTATGTGATTTATGTTTACACAGTATTGGCTGCTGGTTCCCATTATTGTCATATTAACCTTTTATTGTCTGTTTTGTCAATATAACAGAACTATAATTGACTGTCATACAAGTGGGAGGTGTAGCTAGCTATAAAACCAGGTTTAATCCATCATTTTCTTCGGAAAAGTCAGCAATATGACGGTTGTTTTCCATTCGTTCCTTTGATTAATAAAGTCTCACGTTTGATTTTGTCAGTTTTAAATGGACTTCCCCCTTTTTGAATTTACCGTGGAGTTCGGCATTTTTGTTATACTTTTTTCTTGTCTATCAAATTTGGTTAGCGGTTTAAAAAAATTCAATTTTTTTTTTCGAAAGATAAGAAAAATGGACTAATATTAATATATTCAGAAGAATGATTTATTTCGTGGAATCTGTTTCTCATATGTTTGTGACATGTAACTATTATTTAAACAGATGAATTAAGAGGACATTACCTGGTTCAGAGTATTTCGGAAAGCTTTGTATCATCCTAAGTTATTTTCAGTAACTGTTTTCATAGAATAAAATGTTTTACCAATTAACTCTATGCACATGATAATCTTGAAAAAGCATGGGTTTACTTTATGTTGGTCACAAATTGTGTGATGCTAAGTTTGAAATATTTTTAGGAGCAAGGCTGTTGGTCATTTCCAATTTAACTAACAAAATGGGTTTTTTTGTCAGGTATGTCAATTAAAACGTTTCTGACGTCACATTATTGCACTTAAATAGTCAGCCGATATTATCATTCTCATTTACCTACAAAATCAACATTTTGCAAGATTTTTCGAGTATTTTATGATTAATTTTATACTTTTGTAATATTTGATATTTACTGAACACGTGTTATACTCTCAATCATTTAAAAGGAAAAAATAAATGCATGCATATAAAAAAAAATGATACAGAGACTAGTGATACCGCGGTTAAATTTCCAGTGATAACTCCTCGCAGCGTAGTAACATGGACTACAGATATGATATGGACTGTTAGAAATGAAAAGTTCTTTTCTAAACAAATCAGATAAATAAAATGTTTTCGGCATCAAAATTAAAACGCAGACATTATCGTCCGAGACCAAATTATATATAACTTATATTTGCTATATGTTCTTGATTGAATTTGATTGTTGCGGATATGATCTTGCAGTTAATTGATTTGTCTATTGTATTCAAAATAAAATCCACCTTGCCTCGAATGTTGTATTATGATAAGTAAAAATAATCAATTAATGATTTTTTATGTATATTTCAAAATTTTTGAAATTCGATATAAATGTGTAGCGTGCTATAATATTTATTGTAAACATAAATTTTATACTTTAAACTCGGAGTTATTGGTAAATTAATGCCAGTTGCAGATGTTGTGGTATTATACATTCAGGCAATAATTTTCGAGGAACTGTTCGAACTATTTATTTCTCTGCTTCCTTGTATTCTAACCAATTGGATCGCCTGAATGTTTACATGTTTACATGTACATGTATTTTCATTTGTATATACTTGTATTCAATAACCGTTTGTATGTATTTTGTTTATTTTGTTTATATTATAAAACAATACTTTATACACAAAAAAATTGACGTTATTAGGCAACAAGACAGCAACCCTAAAATTAAAGACCAAACAGCCTATTGTTGATGCGCATCATCTAACGCAACTTGGTAGTGACATAAAAGCTCTATGACGTTGTTTCTAGCCATGAAAAAAAAACTGTCAAATTATAACGTCCTATTTCGCGTTTTTCACGGATTCCAACATGGTGTACGCTTAAAACTACGTCTTCCAAAAGTGGAATTAAGCGTCGCACTGATACCTAGTGGAAATTAAACACAAATGGACACAAAAGATACTACACTATCTGTAACCTTGGTTTTAATAAAAATAATAATAAAAATATAAATTTTGAACTCGGCTTTTTGCATTTGCGCCGATCTGCATTTCACTTTTTTTCTTTCACTTGCACCGATTTTGTCTTTCATTTGCGCCGATTGTGTTCAGGTAAATTATAGGTGAAAGTTATTTTTTGGCGGGAATGAAATAAATCATATGTTTTAAGATCAAAACAATAAGAGTCTTAAACTCTTGAACCTGTATTTGTTAGACAAATCTACTATTTAACATGAAACAAGAATTATGCTTGTAGGTTTGATATAATGGGATTTTTTTGAGAGTTTAAATAACAAGCAAATATCATGTTAATATTTGGGAAAACACGAAACTGAGGTTGCTATAGTGACAAAACTAAGTCGGTGACCCCCAATTTTTTTTTATCATATTTTGTTCCTCAAATCATGAAATACCTTCACACAAAATTTTGAGGAAAAATCACTGGTAGAACTGAACAGGCTGTTTGGTCTTTAATAAAACGAAGCACGGCGTCCAGAGAACAACATATAGTTTTCAAATATAGACAAGCGTCAATGCCATATGTCAAGTTCGTCTCTAGTTTAGATTGTTATAAATAAATACTACACACTACCGAAGACTATACTGAAAATTGTTAAAAGGAAAAACACGAAGGCGTAAACATAAACAACACGAACAACCAATATCGAGGTTTCTGATGTGATGATGGTGAAGAATGGCTGTTTAACGTCCAGCGACAAGTTAAATGCATATTCAGGACGAGAACATGTTTTGAACCCAGCTTTGAACTAGACCCAGATTTTAAAGTCACAAGGTAACAGTCCGTAAAAAGACATGTTACCCTACCCGGACACATTATTCCGACTCATTTGATAGTCGTGGGAGGAGACTTTTATCGGATTGACTATTCATTTTCATCTTTTATCATGCATTCTTATAGGTTTTTTTTTTTATTTTGTACACAATTATATCCTGCATTTTGTGTAGAAGAATATTCATTTTCCTCCTATTGTATGCAACATTATTTATACCAGGCCAGGATATTCATTTTTAAAATCACTTCCCACAAAGTGTTTTGTGTTTTGAGATATAATATTAAAAACTACAAAATAGAAAGAAACATTAAATAGGAAAAAAGTATTTACAGTGTCAGTAGTTATAGAAGATTTTGACCTTCATTGACAACTTTTATCTATTTATTATGATGAAAACTAAGGCAAATAAGTCAGAAAGACCGAAATCTTTTAATTAGTCAACTCGTTATAGGATTGGTTGGCCTTCAATGAAGATATTCACAATGTTTTACGTTTAAACAATCCGCCTATTGCATGCAAAATTCTGACCAAATTGCAATTTGTTTAATCAATCCAAACTGTTCAACTGGTCAGAAATTTTAACGAACTGCTGTAGAAAACCCAGTCCAGTCGTGAAAGTGAAAGGTGATAAAATAAAGCAAACGTACAATCATATCAGTCTTTAATTCCACTTCATTGATATTAGGAATAAATTTTGCAAGAATGGAAAATTCTTTTTCAGTAGTTAATCATTTTTACTTGAATAAAAATTTCCAAATTACTTTGAACTCATAAAAATACTTATATCAGAAAAACATTACATAAGGCTGATGATATGGAACCACACAACACAAAACTTCAAATCAATAAACAATTCTAATAATTATCAAGGTAAAAAAATATAACGGAATTTGATGAGACTGTCATACAAGTGAGAGGCTTAGCGCTATAAAACCAGGTTCAATCCACCATTTTCTACATTTGAAAATGCCTGTACCAAGTCAGAAATATGACAGTTGTTGTCCATTCGTTTGATGTGTTTTGTCATTTGATTTTGCCATGTGATTAGGGACTTTCCGATTGAATTTTCCTCGGAGTTCAGTATTTTTGTGATTTTACTTTTTTCTATTTATGTGATTACATTACATTAACCCTAAAGACTTGTAGATCATAAAATGAAAATATATAACACACAATTATGTATATATATATATATATCACCTAGTTCATTTACATGATTTTTTAGGTTAAAAGCAACTATATGCATAGGATTCATTTGTTTTTTCACAGTTTGATTTAGAAGAAAAACCATGGTTATAAAATGCAAATAATTACACCATTACTAACACAATTCTATATTAATATTCTTGAAATGGTTAGAAAATACATCAAATAACACCATTACGAACTTAATCCCAATTTCATCTTATATTTTTAGAAATTTACCTCTGACGTCACTTTTTGTGGCATTGGTACATTCGGGTGACGTACAGTTCATTATTCTATTGTGCTGTATTTGTGTTCTGTCAAAAATTAATTTTAGGTGTTCATTGTTATTCTGTGGTTTACATGTTAAAATGGACTATTATATTATATTATTTATGTATTTCTCTGTCCCAAATGTTCCTGCATTTATTTGTACTTTATTCCTGTCACGTAATGTTGTCATCTTTAACATTGCTATATAAGCGGGAGGTTTAGCTAGCCATAAAACCAGGTTCAATCCACCATTTTTTCTTAAAATACCAAGCCAGGAATATGACAATTGTTATCACATAGTCCGCTTTTATGTATGTTGGCGTTTGTTTTTGTAGCAGTTCAGTGTTTATGTTGTTCCGTTTTGTTTCCTCTTATAGTTGATGTGTTTCCCTCAGTTTTGGTTTGTGACCCAGATTTGTTTCAGTTAAATCGATTTATGAATATTGAACAGCGGTATACTAATATTGCCTTTATATATATAGGGTACGGGTGGGCGGGTTATTTTTTTTCTTTCAAATCTACCGAAATTGATGATCGACGCTTTAAATCGAAATCAATAATGATATTAAAGAACTATGTGTTTACCGTGTGAAAACCAATCTTGAGGTGAATATTGCAGGTATGTAATTTAACAGGTAAATGCAGCTGAGTAGATTTCAACTGATGATTCAATTAGAAAGAAAAGTTATAACAAAACTTTGGTAAATACAAATTTAGTAGCAATAAAACATATACGAAAAAAAAACAATTTAGAAACAACGAAGTAGAATAAATTTTGCAAAAATGGAAAATCAATCATTTTTACTAGAATAAAATTTCCAAATTACTTCGGAATCTTGAAAATCCTTATATCATAAAAACATATTATTATGCTGATGATATGGAATCATACAACACAAAACTTCAAATCAATAAACAATTCTAATAATTATCCAGGTAGTAACTCTAAAAATGTAACTGCATAAAATTAACCCGCCAAACCAAAGGTCAGCCAAAAAAGTGTCACAATAATAATGAGAAGGCAAACAATGACTAAGAATTTAACAAAACCTTTCTTGTAAATAATTTTTATGAGCAAGATTCAAATGTTGTCGGTCTGTATTATGAAATTACCCGAGGGGGGAAATGGCCTGCCAAAACTGTCATAAAAGGGCTTATCTTTGCCCATGGTTATAGAAAAATTCATGAGGTTGTGAATTAAAGTTATGCGCTAAGCTTTCAGAATATTTGAAATCTACAGGTCTAGGTAATATAAATGATATAAACTATACCATAAAAAGAGTTCAAATTCATAATTTCTTACATAATCAAAATGATATCAATTCTTAATTGCTCACTGATTACAGCGGAAAAAACGTCAGTAGATAATTCTGAAAAATATTCGCTTAAAATCAATGTGCTTCTGCCGCATGCTGTGCCACCTAAATCGAGAATGAAATAATTAGAAGTAAACAACAATAATTAAGACATCATTTTGTTTACAACAATAACCATAACGAAGATAAAATGTATAGGCTGTCCTCCAGCCGCCTTGTAGTTGAATTAGATCTGATGGTATACCAAAGCCCGCATGTGTTTGTCATTCTGAATCTTAGTTGATTATTTGACAAATTCTATCCCTGGAACGACCATGAGTTTTGACATGAAGTGAAACAGCATTATCACTATAAAAGCAAATTTTCTTGGACCTCTGAACCTAAACTTCCAAAATAACAATCACAGTCAAAAGTTTTAGAAATATTGTTATATAAATTTTGCTCAGTAATGTAACTCGAAAATATGAAGTGCAAATACTATATAGACAAAAATCCACCACAACCGGACTAAGCATGCATCACAAGATACAACTGATCTATCTTTGTCCATTCTCAATTTCAATCTGTCGTAACCACGCAGCATATAAATCGAGAATAGCTGACCACAGATAAACGGATGAAAAATAGATTGTCTTTTGTTTTTTTTTTTGGTAAAAGATTTTATCTACCTTCCTTTTCCGCTTTGTTTTTGCAAAATAAAATGTAAAAATTTCTAATTCACCAGCGACAAAGTCAAAAATTCAACTGCCTAAATTTCAAATAAAGAGAAGACACATCACTACTACTAACAGAAACTAGAGTCTGAATCAGAATCTGAATCGCTACTTGTTGAATCAGAATTAGACACAGGCGTGACAATCTTTTTCTTTTTAATATTTCCATTTTATTCGACGACTTAAGAAAAGATTTTCCCTTCTAGCATTAATGTGAATTATATCTATCAGAGTCAGGAAAACCTCTATTACCACTCAACCTATTTTTGTTTACTAATTGAAATAGGTTAAGCAGAAGCAAATCGTCGTTTCAATCTTCAATCTGTTTCTGTGTATTATTACTGTTCTCTTTAGACTCGGAAATAGACCCCGATATCATCGAAAATTCTTTCTCTAGGTGCCTTATGCGCTCTTTAAGTTGCCGTTTTATCAAAGCATCTCTCTTTTTCTCTTTTAACTCAAATTCTTCATCACTGTTGTCAAGGTTTTCTACTAATCTTCTTTTGAATTGATCATATTTTTCGTGACGTAGGGCCTACCCCTCGAGCTCAATATCAGGACACTGAGCAGGACCAACAGCACCTGGACCCAATTCTTCACCAAGTTCTTCTTGCTCTTCTGGTGTAAATGATAAATCCAACAGACCGTTGTCATCCATGCTTTGCTTAAATGATAACTGAACAAGAGAATTCGTTGCACAAAAACTAATGAGAGATTTATAACTAAGTCGCACAACTGATTTTTTGGGTCTACCGCTCATGTTTTAACAAAACATTTAAAAAGAATGACAGCTAGAGTAAATTTAACCAGTATCTGAGCAGAAGGTTGATGAACCGGGGTTATATCAAAGAACGTCTCGTCCTTTTTCTAAAAAAAGTTCATCGGAAGATACCAAGACCTGTTTGATAAATATTCCGTATCAACTTCACAAATAATACATGATGGTCTTGAAGTATAGATTATAGGTACTGACGTTGTTTATCATCTTAATTACGTGTTATAGTGTTCTTTTATTTGTCTTTGTAAATTATTTACCTTTACTGTATATTCCATTTTTGGTAATATCCTGTTTGCGTGGCTCGGTACTTATGCATCCCGCCATTGTGTTGTTGTGTTGTGGTTATTTGTTTGTATTCTTGTATTTCATTTTTGCTTACTTGCTTTTTCTATATGGCATTTTGTTTTTCTTTGTTGTCATATTTGTTTGTTTTTATAATGTTTAAGATTATAACACAATGCTGACTGCTGTACCCCTATTTTTGACATTTTTACCTATTATGTCTGTTTTGATCACACATTGTTATCAATATAATGATATTTTATGCGACTTTCATATAAGTGAGAGGTTTAACTAGCTATAAACCAGGTTTAATCCACCATTTTCTACATAAGGAAATGCCTGTACCAAGTCAGGAATATGACAGTTCTTTTCCATTCGTTTGATGTGTTTGAGCTTTAGATTTTGCCATTTGATAAGGGACTTTCCGATTTGATTTTTCCTTGGAGTTCGGTATTTTTGTTATTTTACTTTTTAAAAACTTAAAATACTTAACATTTTCAAAGATTAGCAAAGTGAATAGCAGTTTTTAAAAAGATCGATACTAAACTTTCTTTAAAGCATTATGAAACATTTATCAAAGGTTCAACTGAAAATTACAAATTTATATTCAAAACTATTGAAATTGTTGATCAATGCTACAACACGAAATTCAAAATTGAACTTGTCACAATAATAAAAACAAATCAAAGTCCCACACCTCCCGTAAAAATGTTTGGATCAAAACAACGGTATGAAATAGTCAACTACACATGAGGGCAACCGATCCTACCAAGTATGAGATCTTTCTATAATACCATTAACGGTATCAATTTTACTGCACAAGATGCACATATTGGTAATTATTTTCCCTTTAGTGATGCTCGAGGCTAAAACATTTTGCAAAACAGTCTCAGGAGAGGCGCGTTTTCAAGGTGTTTATGCCAATGTACTTATAAAAAATGGTCAAAGTCCAATATCTCCTGTAAAAATGGTCCAATGAATATGGCGATAAAAAATGGTCAACAACACATGATGGAAAACAATCCTACCAAATATGAGAGCTTTCTGACAAGACGATACTATGACAAAACTTTTTATAAAGTAGTCAAAGTCCCACAACTCCCGTTATCAAAATAATCAGGTCATAACGCCGGTAAGAAATATTGTAAACTACACATAATGGCAAACAATACTACCAAGTATGAGCTTTCCCTAAAACGGTCACAGAGGTATTGCGTTCACAGTTATAATGGTGTTTATACAATACTTCAACAAATGGTCAAAGTCTCATAACTCCCGTAAAAATGGTCAAATCAAATGGTTGTACAATATGGTCAACTATGCATAATGGCAAACAATAGAACCAATTATAAAAGCTTTCTGTCATATGGTCTCAGATGTGTTGCATTTATGAGAAGTCATTGTCTCAATAACTGACAAAAAGTCAAAGTCCCACACCGCCCGTAAAGATGCACATATCGGTAATCATTTTCCCTTTAGTGATGCTCGAGGCCAAAATATTTTGCAAAACAGTCTCAGGGGAGGCGCGTTTTCAAGGTGTTTATGCCAATGTACTAAAAAATGGTCAAAGCCCAATATCTCCTGTAAAAATGGTCCATTGAATATGGCGATAAGAAATGGTCAACAACACATGATGGAAAACAATCCTACCAAATATGAGAGCTTTCTGACAAGACGATACTATGACAAAACTTTTTATAAAGTAGTCAAAGTCCCACAACTCCCGTTATCAAAATAATCAGGTCATAATGCTGGTAAGAAATATTGTAAACTACACATAATGGCAAACAATACTACCAAGTATGAGCTTTCCCTCAAACGGTCTCAGAGGTGTTGCGTTCACAGTTATGGTGTTTATACAATACTTCAACAAATGGTCAAATCAAATGGTTGTACAATATAGTCAACTATGCATAATGGCAAACAACAGAACCAATTATAAAAGCTTTCTGTCACATGGTCTCAGATGTGTTGCATTTATGAGAAGTCATTGTCTCAATAACGAAAAAAAGTCAAAGTCAAACAATCGTACCAATTATGAAAGCTTTTTGATAACCCGACTCAGAAGAGTTGTGTTCTGTAAATCCCGTAAAATATTGTCTAAACAAACTGACGTTATAACTCGAGAAGAATAAGAGAATATGACGATACGTAATCATACCAATATGAAAGCATTATGACAAACTGATGTGTTTCGGAAGGACAGACGGGCGGACAGATACCATTACAAAATCCCCTGCGGCGCGTAATACAAATAAAAGGTTTTTTTTAGTGTTAAAAAATATGGAATTTATTATCCAGTGATATATCTTGTTTATCAGTGTGTTTTGATAGATTGATTTTTGTCGAGTCTGCAAAATTTATTTCGCGAAAGCGAGACATAGCGATCCTAGATTCCACCGTCGGCGTTGGCGGCGTCAACATTTAGTTTCAGTCATCAATAACTTTGTCAAGCCTACATGGAATTTTCTGAAATTTGGACAGAAGTTTATTTGGACAGAAGTTTGTTTATGACCGAAAGACAGTATCCAGAGCAAAATTTTGAAAATATTTATTTTTATTTTCCGTATTTTACTGATAAATGGACTTAGTTTTTTTTTTTTTACAGTTAACAAGAAGATACAGTCTGGGGTTAAAGTTTGTTACACTTCAACTACTTTGTCAAACCTTCATAGAGCTAAATGAAACTTTTGCAGAATCTTTTTTAATGATTAAGAGACAATATTTGAAGCAAACTATTGAAAATATATTTTTTCCATTTTTAGTATTTTTCTGAAATATGAACTTACTTTTAGTTAACATTTACAGACAGTCTGGGATTAAATTTTTTGACATGATAAATGTGTAAACCTTCATGGATTGTTATGAAACTTGGACAGAAGCTAATCTTCAATAGATATAAGAAGATGTGGTATGAGTGCCAATGAGACAACTCTCCATCCAAGTCACAATTTGTAAAAGTAAACCATTATAGGTCAAAGTACGGCCTTCAACACGGAGCCTTGGCTCACACTGAACAGCAAGCTATAAAGGGCCCTAAAAATGACTAGTGTCGACCATGCAAGAAATAGCATCTTAAGAAAAAGTAGGATTTTTTTTTTAAATTCCGTATTTTACTGATAAATGGACTCACTTTTTAAGACAACATTACATTTTAACACTGACAGCAGCAATCGCAGGCGAGACACAGGGTTCTGTGGAATTCCTGACGATTTAATTTTTATATTTATGTACTAAATATTGTATCTAGAGAGCTCAGTTTTTGTTTCATATTTACCGTATGAAGGACTGCATTAGGCTATCAGAGCCGGCTGACAGATACTTGCCCCGAATTTTGTACCATCAAACATGTATCCATTTACAGAAGGATACATGTTTGATAGTAGAAAAAACGGGACAAGTGTGTGTGGTCAACGCTTCATTAAAAATAACACACATTTTAATAACGTTTTAATAAAGCCCAAAAAGTGGAACCTATAGTCATGATGGTCACTGTATGTAAATGTTAGTTCTACCTTTCTTGTGCCACTAAGATCCCATCGTTTAAGAACAGCTTCTGCGTTTGTCCGTACGATCGACGTGAAGCATGGCGAAACCACATAATCTGTCATCTGTCATTGTTGACCTGCACCATGTCTTTAAATGTCGAAGGGCAGAAAAAGATCTCTCACATGATCAAGAACCGACCAGCAAAGCTAATAGTAGCTTCTCCTGGAAAACCAAAATCTCTGACGGTCGAACTTGCTCAAGAGATTTTTTCGCGGGAAATAAACAATTGCAGAACCAAAAACGATGGTAATCAGACAGAGATTTCGATACCCAACGTAGTTGAAAAAAGTATAGAAGCTGCACGTCAACATTAACACGGTAGGTATAGTGTCCTGCTGGGATCGTGGGTTTTAGAGTGATTTGATTGGGTTTTTTCGTGTGTGACCACTTTTTTTCGAGTTAATATGATCAAAATGTAAACAAACAGACGTCCTTTCTGGTAAAACGTGAAAAAAGATTCTGGAACTTTATATACAAGATCATAGAATGTAAATTAAGTATTTTTGATAAAAAGATATCATCAACACTATATCATTTTGTTTAAAAACGTTTAATTGAGCCTTACAATACTTTATTTCAAAATATAGATTAAAGCCTTTTTATACACATACAAATGCAAATGTCAACGGAAATGCGCACATGGAATCTATATATACTTAGATATACAGACGCTTTACATAAATTCTTGTTTTTGCACTGAAAGGGACATTTTGGAGAGTAAATTCATTTTTATATGTCCGTATTTTTTCGAGAGCAGTGCGTGCTTTTTTAGTGTGTCCTTGTTTTATCGAGTGACAAAACAAAATTCCTATGGCTTTAAAATGTAATATGTCATCGTTCATTTGCATTCAGACATCTTCATGTTAGTGTACCGATATGAATTTCATACAGTAAATATTTCGTGATGTAAACAATCTTTACGTGTGCTCAGACATTTTGGACTGAGACGTACGTACACATAGTGTGTTAAGCAGGTAAATGTGGTTTTTTTTTACAGAAAATATATCCTTAATGTTTCATTTACTATTTGTCTTGGTGGTAATATTAGCTATCTTGGTATAATCAGGAGTGTACAGAATTCTACACAGGTGTTGAAAATCTATATACACCCTAAGGCGCAGCCGAAGGTCATATGCATTCAACACTGGTTTAAAATTCCGTACAACCCTGATTGCATCAAGATAACGAATTTATTTCTTATTTAGCCTTCGTTTACTATTTTTATTCCCGGGAATAAAATTGAAGGAAAAATTCTTATGACGAACTTCCACTACACATTTTTCAACATCGACGTTGCTGTGCATTGTCAAATATTATCTATTTTTTTTTTTTTTATTTGTGGAAAATTTGAAAATTTGATTATTTGGGGAACATTGGAGAATATTTTTTTTCTTCACTTGGATTTTTTTTTTTTTTTTTTGGCAAAAAATTTCAAAATTTTATTTTAATTTAAATTTCTTTTTTTTTTTATTATTATTAGTTTTTCCAAAATTTTAATTTTTTCACTTTTGACAAAATTGTTTTTGTTGGAAATTTTGGCATATTTTGTTATCCCCTGGTGAACTAGGATGGGTGTTATTTACACCCAGGTAATTAACCAATCAGATTGCAGGATTCTTGCTTCATAAGAAATAATGTTTTATCGTTCTAGAAAGGGAAATCAAGAATAATGTTCAATTGCTCCTACTGTGAAGATGAGTCTGATCAAGCGTATGCTACGATTGGTCACACAGTAATAAAGCACCAGCATATAGCTTCATTTCCATCAGAAATTAAAAGAATAAAAATTGACAATGTATATTTGTGAGGTGAACGCATTTTATATACACATTTATTCTTTTTTTATTATTATTTCAAAAGGATCGTATTGAAGCATACAGATTATTTATTTCGTTCTTTATTAAATACACAGGACAAGTCCCCGAGTTTATCATTAGCTCAGTAGTCATTACTTCGGTATTGGTATGATTTATAAAAAAAACTTTCTAAAATTATTTACCTCCAAGGGGGACAGGGGAATAGAAATATGGTCACTTAAGTCCTCTTTTGATCGACCCTTACCAAAGTAGGACGTCCGTTTTTGCTGTGTTGGATGTTCAAGTACGCAGCCACGTCCGGTCAGAATAGGGCATGTAGAGAGAGTGCTACGCTCATTGCATGTTTAGAACCCTTGCAACAGCTCTTTGAAGGGTCCGTAGGTGGCCTGTTGCAAGGTAAAATTTCTGTCCATATCCAATATACCCTCATTTTCAGTGGCAGTCTAAATTTCCCAACCTTTATCTCGAACGTCCTCTGTTACAGGACCTACTTATTGGATGTATTGTTAATTTGTTCTCATCCTGAACATGCATGACACATTTGCCACTGGACGTTCAGCAACCATGCAACAATCAATCATTTAGAATGGTCCGTTTATGAATTTAAAAATTATAAAGAGGCTAAGGTTTCAACTCCATCAGGCAAAGTTGACCTTAGATGGATTTTTGCGCCGGTCCCAAGTCAGGAGCCTCTATCCTTTGTTAGTCTTGTATGTTTTTTTTTATTTTTTTTTATTTATATGTGTCGGAGTTTAGTGTGACGTCCACTGAACTAGTACACATTTTTGTTAAGGGGCCAGCTGAAGCCCGTCTCCGGATGCGGGATTTTCTCGCTGTGTTGAAGACCCATTGGTGGCCTTGGGCTGGTTTCTTCTCTTTGGTCGGGTTGCTGTCTCTTTGACACATTCCCCATTTCCATTCTCAATTTTATTGGCTATTTTGTAGGTCATTTTGGTCATATAGCATAAAATTATAAAGTGTTGTTTTCATTTTCTATCAATTGTTCCATTTAAAACAAATGTATGATTGTAATTTTTTTTTCTGTTAGTCGAATAAATGGGTACATTTTGAATTTTTCTGATTGGTTACTCCTTTTCCTTAGTTTTTGTGCTCCTATGTTTTTTCGTCACTGTAATATATATCAATCATAAAATAGTATTGATTGTAAAAACAAAGGTAGCATGCCATGTAATTAAAAAGATTATGAGCCCCTGTACTCGGTTCTTAAGACCGTTTTATATAGGACCTATTGATTTCTTATATATAACTTTGATCAACATAGTAATCTGTTTTGTGACTTATCAAGAATATATAATATTGTCCTACGCTAAATTACAGTTACAAACTAGAAAAAGTCCGTTTTTAAGCCAAAGAATGTTTTCTTTCTTATTCACATTTTCTTTTAAAAAAAACCGGACAATTTGTTGAAAAAACGGACGTTTTAAATGTTGCTCTCGAAAAAACACGGAAATATAAAACACTATTTTGTAAGTGAACGAGAAAATTCTGCGTCGTTTGTGTTCAAAACATGTATAGCATTCAAAATAAGATGAACAGTCACGATTAAAACTATTATACTCGAAAAATAGCAGGAAATCGATCTGATCGCATGTAAATTCACTCGAAAAAACCTGATCTACACTCGAAAAAAAGTGGACCGATTCACTTGATCTTCGCCGGACACTATACCTTCCGTGATTAATTACTGTACGAAGTATGCATTACTTAATTCTTGATCTGAAGAAATGCAAGGAAAATATTGAATTTCATTAAAGGAACTGAAATACTGAATTTCACTAAATGAAATATCATTTTGTATCGTTTTTAGAGTGCTTATAAAAATAGCATACAATCTTTAAACAGCAGATTTGAAATATACATGATGACAGCCAATAATATATATATGTACTTGTAATTGTACTTCTTTTCTTGTGTGATTAAGGTAAGAATTTAAACTTCTTAAATTTCGAGACTCAGATAAATGTTCAGCAATTATTTTGAAGGTGAAAACTAAAAATCGATTTTTATACTAGTATACATGAAAAAGATTCATGGATGGATGTCATGGATAGACGAGTGATGGCTTAGAAGAGTCTGTACTTATATAAGAAATGACTAATACTTTGAACAAAATACCAATTTAATATAGTACAAATTTACAAATAATCAAATTAATTAATACTGATAAATGTTCAAATAATTAAGTTGAGTTGCTGCATAAAAATTATACTTCCGGTTTACGGATTTGGTTTCTGAATACTGCTTTTCCCTGAATACTCATCAAAACTGGCCCAACATAACGTGTACACATCACGGTTGCGGCTGCCCTATTGACGGTTGTTCTTAAGTCTCCAAACCATAAAGTTTACGTTATCATACAATACTGTTGTTTAATACCATACTGTCCACTACTTTTACCACTTGGCTGTTGTCTCCATACTACAAACTACATACTACTCAGCCCTCTGACTGGTACCTCATAAATTCAGTGAGTGCATTCAAGCCACATAGCAAACTAAATTTTAAACATATTTACAGATGACCACATTTTTACTCGTCAAGGTGTTACCTGATAATGAATACTCAGCTCATCAAGAACCGGTATCACGTGATACTCAACCCGTTCGACGAGTTTACAGGTAAATGCCCAAGTAAAAAGTGGACACCACCTTATTAATTAGATGTAAAATGTGGACATGCATTATACACTGAAGTCTGCAGAATATACTGACGGTCTGCAAATTGAAATAGAATTAACAAACCAAAATATCTTTACATTTACGAGTAAATTATTCCAACTGTGACAATGTATGGCTATATAAAGTACATTTGCATATTAAATGCATGTTCAGGACGAGAAAATGATAATGTGATATGAATAATATTTATTTAAAGAACATAATACACTTTTCAAAATAATATTCCTTATAATAAATATATACTACAATGTAAACTTAACACAGATGTATCGTGACTCCCTATCACAGACTTAACACAGAACTATCTTAACTCAATTGCAGGTTTTTCCGGATTCATTATTTGTGAAAGGCAGTTAGCATATATTCATTGTAGATGGCCAAAACCACGCTTCCAAATTAACCAAGCAATCTACGGACGAAGTACTGGCCAAAGTGTGTGTCCACACTCTGATATATCGAATCGTTCTTGTAGATCATCAACATCGGACCGTATAGTAAAATAGTTGTGCAATGGAAGAAATCTGTGTAAAATAGAAGCTAATAATTACCAGTTTGGAGATCCATGCTATGACACGCACAAATACTTGGAAGTAGAATACCAATGTAAATAAATACTAATGTCAAAGTGTTGGCCTATTTTATTATTATTTATCTTTTAATGTGTCCGTGGGTTTTTTTTTCTGTTTACAAAGTTGAGTAGTATAAATATGTACTAACATCCATACACCTGTAATGACACTCGAGTCGAACGTTCACCTAGATATTTTGAGACATTGTTTTTGCACTCCTATGTTTATTGTTTGTAATTCGGTTACTGAGCTACAAACTGAAGGCACAACTATAAGAGAATGAAATCTCATATGACTTCGAGTAAGAATTCCAAATACTTCGGATAAGCAAACTAAGTCAAACAATAAAAATATTTCCTTCAGATGTTTAAGGTTTGATGGTCTTATTATGTAAAATCTTTCAATACCATTTCCGCTATATCCTTTATTGATTATCACCTTTAACTTTACAGCAATTCTTACGAAACCATGTGAAAATGTGATCACTCTTTACGAATTTCTGGGTTTTGCTATTGGTTCTTTTTTTATCAGCTCTTCAATATTTGTATTAGGTTTTGGATTTGCTAATATTTTTGCCTCGAGCGAGCATCACGCAAGACATTAATTGTCGAAATGAGATGCGGTGCACGTTAATGTTATTAATTCAGTGTTTCCAAACATTATTTAATTTCCGTAAGTCAATTTGACATTTTGGGGGGAATTTTAATTTTATAGACTCAGAGGATTACAGTGATTGAGTTTCACAAAACTTTCTACTTTATAATCAGTACTCATAGAATAAAATTACATCTATGAGCATTACCCATTTATGAGCAACAAAACAGGTGCCACATGTGGAGCAGGATCTGCTTAACCTTCAGGAGCACCTAAAATCACCCCCGGATTTGGTGGGGTTCGTGTTGCTCAGTCTTTAGTTTTCTATGTTGTGTTTTGTATACTGTTGTTTGTCTTTAGGTCCTTTTCTTTATTTGCCATGGCATTGACAGTTTATTTCCGACTTATTTTGAGTTTGGATGTCCCTTTTGCTTCATATCCCAAAAAAATCACCACCTTCCTATCCAAATTGGCCTGATATTCGTTAAAAAGTCCATGTTTTTCTCTAAAAAAACATACCCAAGTATAAAGTTTCCTTCATCCGAACTCAGGCATATTAAGTTGCATTTATATTTTTAGAGGAACGCTATAATCCTTACAACTAAATTCTTTATTTCGTCTTACATTAACAGTTGCGTGTAACACTTCTAATTCTTCTACCACCATTCATAGATAAACCGAAGAATCCTATATAACATCACTCAAAAAGTAGGGTTTCAAGACTTTTATAAACCTTAGAAGTACAACATACAAATTATTATTATTGAAAAAAAACCCGGTGATAAGCTGGAATTAAAAATTATGACATTTTTCAACGCAGCTATAAAATTCATAACAAGTTATCGAAATCGAAATCGTAACGGAAAGTGAAATTTAGAAATAAGAGCAGTTTTCTGTACAAAGGGGAGACAAGACCAATACACAAACAACCAAAAGAGACATTGAATAACACAATATAACAATTACAATACAGAATCAAAGCAAATGCAACTCGGACTTCTTCGAAAATCAAAGGGCTGGTTAACAAATGAGAGTAAAGATTGCTTTCATTTTGCAATGTGGACATTGAATAGCCATAACTATAGTTAACCTCCCCCCCTTTTTTTTTAGAACAGATAGATTCATATACCATGTATTTCTGAAGTAGAATAGCATTCTTTAGGCGTATGATTATACACACACTAAAAAAGAAGTCTAATGTCAAATCTTTGTCTTTGACAAAGTAACCTAAACTAGAGGCTCTCATAAACCTGTGTCGCTCACCTGTATCTTCTGTGGTTTTGGAAATCATGTAAAATAAGGTTTAAATCATAATAAATAGTATTAGATACCCTAATAATGATTGAGGCCAAGTTTGGTTTAATTTGGCCCAGTAGTTAAATTAAAAGCAGGTCACTCCACTGGTAACTAGACTTACAATAGTTACTGAAGACCCCTTATCATTTTTTAAAGTAGTTTTCAAGTTGTGACTATTTGAAATTGTTTTTTGTTTTTACAATTTTCCCTTAGACTTCTATAGTAAATCCCTATGTTCTATTTTTAGCCATGGCGGCCATGTTGGTTGGATGACAGGGTCATCGGATACATTTTTCAATCAAGATACCCTATTGAAAATTGTTGCTAAGTTTAATTCTATTTGTCCCAGTAAATTCAGTGGAGAAAATTTTTGTAAAAGATTAAAATAATTTACAAAAAAAATTGTTAAAAATTGGACTATAAAGGGCAATAACTACTTAAGGGGTCAATTGAAAAATTTGGTCATATTGACTTATTTGTAGATCATACTTTGCTGAACATTATTGCTGTTTACAGTTTATCTCTATCTATAATAATATTTAAGATAATAACCAATAAAATGCTCCGCTGGGGCGCAGCTTGATACGACCGCAGAGGTCGAACCCTGAACAGTTGGGGCAAGTATGGACACAACATTCAAGCTTGATACAGCACTGAATTTGGATTGTAATTAAATATTTGACACAGCATAGGTTTCTCACACAGAATGAAAGTAGTCTAAGAACTTAAAATTTTTTAATTTACCTATTCAAACCATATCATTATTATTTGCTTTTATATATAAATCAGAAATAACCAATTTAAAATGGAAAATTTTAAAGAAAAAAAAGGAAAAAAAAATCCCCCCCCAAATTTTTTGAAACCCCCTTATGATTCATCACCCCCAAACTCATTCCCAGCCTTCCCTTTGTGGTATGGTACCTTGCAGTACAATTTCAGAGAGATCCATACACTTGAACACAAATTATTGTCTGGAAACTAGAAAAATGCTTGGGTTTTTTGCACCTTTTTGGCCCCAAATTCCTAAAAGTTTAGGGCAATTACCCCCAAACTCAAACCCAGCTTTCCCTTTGTGATATGGAACCTTGCAGTACAATGTCATAAAGATCCATACACTTACACACAAGTTATTGTCATGAAACTAGAAAAATGCTTGTTTTTTTGCCCCTTTATGGCCCCTAATTCCTAACATTTTGAGACAATTACCCCCAAAAACAATCCCAGCCTTCCCTTTGTGGTATGGTACCTTGCAGTACAATTTCAGAGAGATCCATACACTTGAACACAAGTTATTGTCTGGAAACTAGATAAATGCTTATTTTTGGCCCCTTATTCCTAAACGTTTTGGGCAAGTACCCCCAAACTCAATTCCAGCTTTCCCTTTGTGATATGGAACCTTGTAGTACAATTTCATAAATATCCATACACTTACACACAAGTTATTGTCATGAAACTAGAAAAATGCTTGTTTTTTGCCCCCTAATTCCTAAAATTTGGAGGCAATTACCCCCAAAATCAATCCCAGCATTCAAACCCTCAATCAGCATCATTTAACAGTAATATCTAAAAATGGAAATTACATAATAAAGGTATTAAAATAGAAAATGACATCATAGTCATGGCTAAAAATAAACAAAATCCTTAATCAGAAACATTTTACAGTAATATCTAAAAATAAAATTCCTTTGTAACCATAAAAGCCCATTTAAATACATCATGACAGATATTAAAATAGAAAATGACATCATAGTCATGGCTAAACATAGCAAAAACCTTAATCAGCATCATTTAACAGTAATATCTAAAAATAAAAATTTCTTTGCAACCATAAAAGTAAAATAGAAAATGACATCATAATCATAGCTAAAAATAAACAAACATTTTTTTATTACCAAATTTTAAATGGAGTTTATTAAACTAAAACAATAAATTTGCAACCATAAAAACCCATTTAAACACATCATAAAAGTATTAAATAATTCAACTACATCATAAGGCTATAAAAATAGAAAATGACTTCATAGTCAAGGCTAAAGGTAAACAAAAAACCTTCATCAGCAAAATTTTATATTGGCAAATTTCCAATGAAGTTTATTATACTAAAATTGTTGGCAAATTTCCAATGCATTTATTAACAATAAAGTTATTGGCAAATTTCCAATTTACATAATTTAAAAGCAGTGTAAGTGAGATATTTAAATGAGTTTGAATTACCAACCTTACACTGCTTTTAAATAATGTTTTGTACTTATTTGTCTATTAACCTGGAAACCCTTGTTTTTTCACCTTTTTTTCCCTTATTATTTAAAGGTTTGAGCCAAAACCCTACCCCAAAGCCAATTCTTAAATTCCAATGTAACCTAAATTTACAATATACATAACTTCAATTTAAGTTTTTGATAAAATCAAACCACATCATTATTATTTGCTTTTATATCTAAATCAGAAATAATTAACCAACTTTAAGTGGAAAATTTTCACACATCACGCCCCCCCCCCCAAACTCAATCCCAGCCTTCAGTTTGTGGTATGGTACCTTGCAGTACAATTTCACAGAGATCCAATTACTTAAACACAATTAATTGTTGGAAACTAAAAAAAAATGCTTATTTTTAACCCCTTTTTTAGCCCCTTATTCCTAAACATTTGAGCAATTATCCCCCAAACTCAATTCCAACTTTCTCTTTGTGATCAGAATTAACCAACTTAAAATGGAAAATTTTAAAGAAAAATAAAAGGAAAAAAAATCCCCCCCCCCCCCCCAAAATTTTTTGACCCACTTCCCTTTGTGGTATGGTACCTTTAAGTACAATTTCAGAGAAATCCATACACTTGAACACAAGTTAATGTCTGGAAACTAAAAAAATGCTTATTTTTGCCCCCTTTTTTGGCCACTTATTAATAAATGTTTTGGGCAAACATTTTACAATAATATTTAAAACTGAAATTAATTTGTAACCTTAAAATTAAATAGAAAATGACATCATAGTCATAGCTAAAAATAAACAAACTATTGGTAAATTTCCAATGGAGTTTATTATATTAAAACAATAAATTTGCAACCATAAAAGCGCATTAAAATACATCATAAAAGTATTAAAAAAAATTTAACATCATAAGGCTATTAAAATAGAAAATGACATCATAGTCAGACTAAAGGTAAACAAAAAACCTTCATCAGCAAAATTTTATATTGGCAAATTTCCAATGAAGTTTATTATACTAAAATAATTGGCAAATTTCCAATTGACATAATTCAAACATAGTGCAGGTGAGATATTTAAATGAGTTTGAATTACCAACCTTACACTGCTTTTAAATAATGTTCTTTACTCAATTATTTGTCTATTAAAATGGAAACCCTAGTTTTTTAACCTTTTTTCCCCTTATTCCTTAAACGAAAAAAAATAATTACCCCTTTTTTGACCCCCCCCCCCCCCCCTATGATTCATCACCCCCCCCCCTTCCCCCCCAAACCAAGCTCAATAACAGCCTTGCCTTTGTGGTATGGTACCTTGTAATACAATTTTAGAGAGATCCATACACTTGAACACAAGTTATTGTCTAGAAACTAAAAAATGCTTATTTTTCACCCCTTTTTAGGCCCCTTATTACTAAACGTTTTGGGCAATTACCACAAAACTCAATTCCAGCTTTCCCTTTGCGAAATGGAACCTTGTAGTAAAATTTCAGAAAGATCCATACACTTACACACAAGTTATTGTCATGAAACTAGAAAAATGCTTGTTTTTTGCCCCCTTTTGGCCCCTTATTCCTAAAATTTCGAGGAAATTAACCCCAAAATCAATCCCATCATCGACCCTTTGTGATATGGAATCTTGTAGTACAATGTCAAAGAGATCCATACAATAACACACAAGTTATGTCTGGAAGTTACAAAAATGCTTATTTTCGGCCCCTTTTTGGCCCCTAATTATTTAACTGTTGGTACCATAACCCCCAAAATCAATCCCCACCTTCCTATTGTGGTATTGAACCTTATGGTAAAATTTCATAGAGATCCATTCACTTAAACTAAAGTTAGAGTGCGAAAACCATTGTGTATTCGGACGACGACGCCGGACGACGACGACGACGACGACGACGACGCCGGACGACGACGACGACGACGACGCCAACGTCATACCAATATACGACCACAAAATTTTTTTGCGGTCGTATAAAAACTGAAAAATTTCCTTAAAATTACCAATATTCAGAGGCAGCAACCCAACAGGTTGTCTGATTCGTCTAAAAATTTCAGGGCAAATAGATCTTAACCTGCTGAACATGTAAAATTTGCTCTAAATGCTTTAGTTTCAGAGATATAAGCCAAAGACGGCATTTTACCCCTATGTTCTAATTTTAGCCATATCGGCCATCTTGGTTGGCAGGCGGGGTCATTGGACACATTTTATAAACAAGATACCTTAATGATGATTGTGGCCCAGTTTAGTTAAATTTGGCCCTATAGTTTCAGAGGAGAAGATTTTTGTAAGAGATTACAAAAATTTAAGAAAAATTGTTAAAAATTGACTATAAAGGGCAACAACTCCTTAAGGGGTCAATTGACAATTTTGGTCATGTTAACTTATTTGTAGATCTTACTTTGCTGAACATTATTGCTGTTTACAGTTTATCTCTATCTATACTAAAATTCAAGATAATAACCAAAAACTGCAAAATTTTCTTAAATTACCAATTCAGGGGCAGCAACCCAACAACGGGTTGTCTGATTCGTCTAAAAATTTCAGGGCAGATAGATCTTAACCTGCTGAACATTTTTTTACCCCATATCAGATTCGCTCTAAATGCTTTAGTTTCAGAGATATAAGCCAAAAACTGCATTTTACCCCTATGTTCTATGTTTAGCCATGTTGGCCATCTTGGTTGGCAAGCGGGGTCATTGGACACATTTTTTAAACTAGATACCCTAATGAGGATTGTGGCCAAGTTTGGTTAAATTTTGCCTAGTAGTTTCAGAGGAGAAGATTTTTGTAAAAGCTAACGATGACGGACGACAGACGCCAAGTGATGAAAAAAGCTCACTTGGCCCAAATTAAAGAGGTCCTTAAATCATTACGATGATACAAAGAACACTATCTACATGATTTTTCAACAATTTTTTTAAGGATGATGTCTTCATCAGAAACTACAACAAACTAAAAATAACTAAAAATATTATCCTTTTCATCTAGTATGTGTTATCTCTGTCAGCCAAATATCTTGATCTATTCTTTCTTTTCTTTTTAATGTAGCTACTAGGAAAGGGAAAGATGTCAGATATTACATATACGATGTACTATGAAAATTGGCATTTGGGACAATTTCATACTTAAACAAGTACAGGGTATCAGTAATATCTGCCACATTACAACTCAACAAAATAATTATTTAGCCTAGTGAAATTCATATTCATGTACATAACCAAAAACTGGAATGACCAAAAAAGCAGTACATAAAACCACACCAATAACCTTAGCCTCCGATGAAAATAGATGTAAAATGAAAATAAAATGAAAAACAACATATGATCCACATATCCTGACTTCATAAAGGCATATTATGTGTTTGGTTTATACCCCACCCCTCTCCACAACAAAAATTCCAAACTAAACATTACTTATGCAGACAACAATCTTTGACTCTATGAAAACTATGAAACCAACAACGGATAGAAAATTTTAGTGTGTATGTGTGTCCATACTACAAAATGTGTTGATCTTCCAACAATAACTAAATCCTGAAAATATCATGTACTGTTAAAGTGTTGATACTTTAAAGGAAACTTATTTTTACGGTTTAAGTGGTTGCTTTAAACCACAGTATTTTATTCTCCACGAGTATTTCCCAAAATATGTGTTCTTTGCATAGATTCATACCAAACTTCAAAACCCCATAACCCAATCAGTAATAGTCACAATTATTAAGTAAAATCAAGATGTACTGTAAACTTCTACTCACTGATGCAAACTTCCCAATCCCTTGTGACAGAAAAGTAAAACTTGCATCAAAACATGAATCTGGTAGTATTAAACCAGATGCAAATGCATGGAAGATATGAAAAATATACTACACGAATAAGTTTTCCTATATGAAGCTTGGTTTTATATACTATGTCAAGTACCAGTTATTTAAGAAATCAAAAGTTTTTCCTGAAATTTGTTTGACACAAACTCAATTTGGAAAACAAGAATGTGTCCATAGTATACTGATGCCCCACTCGCACTATCATTTTCTATGTTCAGTGGACCGTAAAATTGGGGTCAAAACTCTAATTTGGCATTAAAAAGATCATATCATAGGGAACATGTGTACTAAGTTTCAAGTTGATTGGACTTCAACTTCATCAAAAACTACCTTGACCAAAAACTTTAACCTGAAGCAACCAAAAACTTTATCCTGAAGAGGAACAGACGGACGAACGAACACACAGACCGAAAAACATGCCCCTAGGTGGGGTATAAAAATGTTTTAGCATATAAAGAATTACCAAAAGTTAAGGTTAGCATCAAAAACATGGACTGTTTATTAGTGCAAAATGCTAATTTGTGTTTAAGCAAAATTTTGCTTGATTTTCTATGGGGATGAGGACCATTACCCATAAAGTGTAAATTGAGCTAATAAATGATAAACATTTTCACTTAGTCTTGACATTAACTGTGATTAACGTCGTATTTTGCTACTAGAATTACCTAAAATATTGGACAGTATATCTATATACATTCAATAGGCAACACTAACCACCAAACCTCATCCATTAAAATAGATGTACAAAGACATGCAACAAAAAACACACAGTCCAGATTACCAAACTTGGTACAGGAACGAAATGTGTCTGGTTAATACCAGTTTAACATGCAGGTAGCTCTCCCTTTGCCTGTCTTGATCATATGTTGTTCAAGTAAGCTCTTTTGTTAATAATGTCTATGTATATTCATCTTTGTATGATAGATAAAATTTCTTGTGCCATTAAACTTGATACTTTGAAAATCAAGTTAATAAAAGTAATTATTATACCTCAGCATGTTTTTTCCATATTAAAAAGAATGAAATATTTTGTGGTATTTCATTCCACAGACTATTTGCCAGTCAATAGTTTCAAAAACTATTACCCCGGTTAATAGTTTTATCAACATATTTCCAGGATTTTTTCATACTAATTTTCATTGGACAACAATGACATCATTGACTATTATGCTTTGATTTGAGCACTTGGCAACGCGTTCAACTCTGATATATCGTAAACGGTATAATCTGTATGTGTCTGTCGTCGTAATTTCAAATTTACAGGTATATTACTTACCAGAAGCAATTAAAAAAGAAAAAGAAAAACTACATATTTTAAGATCTAAGATTCTAAACAAATGTATGGTATGGGACTGTTGTCGTCTTCATTATCTGTGATTGCTTTGGTATACAGTAATATATTTTAGCTAGCATTTATTATATGCAAGGGTTTTATTACACAAGGATTCCTGGTCTTGATTACAGTAAATAAGATATTTACAAATACCACATGGGCAAAAGGAACCAACTTGTTCATCTTGTGCATGTTTAAGTGACTATTTGTGTGTTTTTTCAAAGTGGTGTATGTTAACTTTTTAGAAAGATGTTTTGTTCGGTATAATAAAACACTTAATGACTGGTTATGAGTGTAATAGCAAGTTTTTTGTCCCTTTGATACTAACTATTGCCCTCACCTTTGCCTTGAGCAAGAGTTGGTATCTCAGGCACAACAAACTTGCTATTACCCTCATAACCAATCAATAGGTGTATACAATTTTTCATGGTTTAAGTGGCTGATTCAATTTTCAATATCAGGTCACATTACACAAAATATTTGTTATCTGTTCCATTATTCAAACCAAGAGTTCACAAACCTATAAGCCAATCAATGATAGCCCACTAATAAAGAAATAACACAATATAACAGAATGATAATACAGCTGATTCTCACTCATTGGTTGATAACATTTGATTTTGTCAGTTTTTATGGACTTCCTGTTTTTTAATTTGCCTTGGAGTTCAGTATTTTTGGGATACTATTTTTCATGCATTACACATTATAAAATTAAATGAGTTACACAGGATAGCTTAATTAATCATTCTTTAGCACCAAATATTAGGGAACAGCTTGATATACATTTGCTGAGAAAAGTATAGAAACAATTATATATTGTGGAAAATGGGAAGGAAAAGTGTTACACAAGCAGAGCATGTGGATTGATGCTTTGACTGAAACATGAATGGACAGAGGGTAACAAATATATGCTCCTCTTTTGATGCTGTGGTATAGAAACCTAGAATATCACAAGTTAAGATTAATTTTTCATGGCTTTATTTCATAATAGAAATTTGATTAAAAAAGTAACAAAAATAATAAAAATTGAATAAAAATTATATGGCACATGTAGTCACATGAAATGAAAAGCTCTACTGGTCCAGTACTAGTTACCATCAGAAATTCAAAGTTTTTTTTCAAATATTTTTTTATCAGAAACTGTGTGTGGAAATATTCTTGTAACATATAAAGGGTTATCAAAAATAAGGTTTATTAACGTAGGCTCTGACTAATTTCAAATCCCCTTATAAACACTAAACTAGAGGCTCTAAAGAACCTGTGTCGCTCACCTGCATCTTCAACAATGGCCACTTTTTAGTAAAATCATCATTAAAGGGGAATAACTATATTAAGAGTTAACTGACAATTCAGTCATGTTCATGTATTTGTAGATCTTATCCTGCTGATTATTTTTCCTTTTTAAAGTTTCTATTTATCCATTATACTTGTCAAGATAATAGGCAAAAAATGCAAAAAAAATGTAAATAAACTGTTGACACAGAGATATGTCTCGCCTGTCGGCATAAAATTCTGAAAAAGACAATAGGATGGACATTAACATTGCTAATTAATTCAAAGTCGCTGGACCATGAACTAGTGGGAAGGGCCTGGAAATGATGTTTGGACAGTAATGTAACTTTATAGAAAATATAATTGTCAATTGTAAGTAGTTCCTATTAAACTTACTAAAGTAGAAAACTTAACATTGAAAATTGGTAATTAATTGAAAGTCACTGGACTATAAACTAGGGGGTAGGGCCTCAAAATAGTTGTCAAACTGATATGTACTGATAGTAATGTAACTTCGTACAAAATATAACTGATCTCTCACAAGTAGTTCCTATCAAACTATCTTAAGCAGAAAACTGAACAATTGTTGAAGCTGTCACCATTGTCGCTGTCAACTTCACTGTCGCTATTGCCAGAAAAGCAATTCCTTTGTCTCACTTTCCACAACTTTCGTCGCAGGAGAGACAAAAATTATCATTTTGGGCAATAACTCCACTAACGAGTAGACCGAAGATTTTCCGCCATTTGACTTATTTGTGGATCTTGTCTTGCTGATCATTTTTGCTATTTAGAGTTTCTGTCAATCTATTATAATTTTCGAGATAAAAGACAAAATTTTAAAAAATGGTAAAATTCATCATTTAAGAGCAATAACTCGTATAGGAAGTCGTCTGACAGTTTTGACGTAAATAGACAATAGGTAGAGCTCAACATTCTGAACATTTTTGCTCCCTACCAGATTTTCTTGATTTATAGCAAATTTCAAATTAATAGACAAAACTTGCATTTTACCCCTATGGTCTATTTTTAGACATGTTGGCCATCTTGGTTGACAAGCAGGGTCATCGGACACATTTTTTCAAACTAGATACCCAAATTATGATTGTGGCCAAGTTTGGTTTAATATGGCCTAGTAGTTTCAGAGGAAAAGATTTTTGTAAAAGTTAACAGATAAAGACAACTAAGGACGACGGACACCTAGTGATAAGAAAAGCTCATTTGGCCTTTTAGGCCAGGTGAGCTAAAAATGAGTAACAGGTGTGTTGATTTTTGCATGAAATTGTATGGGTATGAGGACCAGTTACTGTCACTTAAGAACCTAGTTACTAAATAATAGAAATTTCCACTTAATTTTAATATTATAGTCTTTTCAGCTATTTTGTGGTAAGAAGAGAAGAAGGCATTTCAAATGAACAAAACATGTTGTCATTCCATCCATAAATTTTGAAGCTCTTCTACCTTTGTTAACTTTAAACTGATCATGAATTTGTGTCATTGGAAATCAACAAGTAACACTGTATTGAAGAGAGCATAAAATTTGATTTTCAAATTTATAAACCATTCTACATATGTATTGGATGGAGAGTTGTCTCATTGGCACTCATACCACATCTTCTTATATCTATTATTGCATAAAATGCCTGTGATGGTAACTGGTAACTGACAGTAGCTGGTCCTCAACCAGTACATGGATAAAAATAATACTGAACTTAATCACATAAAATGAAAGGTTTTACATAGATAAAATTAAAACTAAAATAAGTCAATCACAGAACAGCATCATTTGGTCCAATTTAAAAATATACAATACACAATAAAATTTGATTCTTATTTATAGGATAATGATTTTTTTGGGATGTGAATCTTTTCTTTTATCTTTAAAAATACATTCAAGTCTAAATATTATCAAATCAAAAATAAGAAATCTAGATTCAAACCTCAAATAGAATCCCATAAGAAGAAATTAAATACATCTATCAAATCATTTATATAGAAAGTCCATTTAAAACAAAATATGCTATACAAAAAAGACTATCAGAAAAGGATTATACAATTCAGGTTTATGACATGGCTACGATGAACATATGTATATAAAATTAAGTGTGGAGATGGTACTCATTACAAAGATGACAGTCAATTGCAAAGTGGTCCCATGAAAATTATTAGATCATTTTAAAACAATCCAGCATTTAGAACTTTTTATAATGCATTTTGAATTTCAGTAAAATTGTTTTTCTCTTCTTCTCACACAGTAATATGCTTTTTTGGGAGGTTTTTGTTGTTGTCAAACCCCAACATAGTGTTTTCACTAGTATTTCGTATTTGTCTTTACCCAAAATTTGCCATTTAAAGGACAAGGTACGATAAGCCCCCGTTTTGGCCCCCCTAATTTCTTATTTTTCAAATTTTGTTTTGGAAAGCTACTTATCATGTTTAAATATTCCCTGAGGTTTGAAGTTTGTTTGGATGAACTTCAAAACCATTAATTTCAGCAACTGGGTGAGGTGATGGGGTAAACTTTCCGTTATTATTCAGATTTTGTAATTATTATTCACTTTGAATGTGTTCCGAACAACGATTTTTTAGTTTTTAAGTGCCTGCGCCAACGTGACCCAGGAATTTTTTTTATTACAATGTCATTATCACTGTTTTTGCTGTCTAGATCGCCATAATTTTCTCTGGGTCACGTAGGCGCAAGCTATTAAATTTTAAGAAACACAGGCCAAAAATCGTAATTTTTCCTATTTTTGGCATTTTTGATGCCCTTTCACCCCCCTCACCTCACCTAGTTGCTGAAATTAATGGTTTTGAAGTTCATCCAAACAAACTTCAAACTTAAGGGAATATTTCAACATAATAAGTAGCTTTCCAAAACAAAATTTGAAAAATGAGAAAATAGGGGTGCCAAAACGGGGGCTTATCGTACCTTGTCCTTTGTCAGTGAACAAGGGATAATGCTTAATGTGGTTTGATCAATTCTGTTCTATATTTTTATTAAAAAAGTTATCTGTTACAAAAGGAAGTGTGAATATATTTTGAAGAAATCCTTATAAAAATGTAAGGATTGGACCTCAAAATAAGGGCTGGTTTGAAACCTTAAACACTCATTTTATATTATAAATTTACTTTTTAATTAATACCATACATTAATTATGTAGATAAATTCAAATTGAAATAAACTGTAAATTCAGAAATTAATGCAAATCCTTGACATCAGGACAAAATATGATATCTAATTAATGTGATTGCACATATTTTATAAACATATATGAAGGAACATCACTTCTGTAATTATTAATGGAAGTTTTTATCATTGCAAAATGATACTGTCCCAATTTTGGCATTAAAAGGGCATTAGCTGTCAAATTCATGTTCACCGATTTGACTCAAATTCTCATATTTGATTTATAACATACTAAAACCTATATCCAAATTACAATAAGTCTGAAATAAACAGTTAACAATGCATGTACTCGATAATATATATCATAATTTTGTGTGTATTTTAGTCTAGACGCCATCTAATTAACTATCGAGATGACCTCCGAAGACTGCTGACGGTCACATAACCCAATATAAACATAAACACAAATATAAATAGATATCCACCTCGTGCAATTGATTTTTTCTAGGTCTGTTTGATTTCATGTTATAGGTTAAAAAAATAAGTTAATTATAATTTTTAAGTGCAAGCGAATATTTCATCAGCGATGTTTCTTTGCTTATTTTCACAAAATTGAACCAAATTGGCTGCTAAAAGCAAATTATTATTTCATTTTTATTAATGATTCATATTCTATTTTTTTTCATATCTCGTAGATAATGCCCCATAATAAAAACATCCCAATAATTTCTGAATTTACAGTACTAATAATATCAGTATGTGCGTATCTCAGTTCTTATCTTAGAGAAGCAACAAAGTATGCAATGATATAAAGGTATAGGTACTTATATCAACAAACATAACTTTACTTGTTTTGCATTGATTTTCTGTGCTAAATTCTGTATACGAACAAGTCTAACTCTGTCAGGATTTAGAGAATTAAAAATTCTATAAACATGAAATCTCTCCCTGTTGTCCTGTGCAAACCTGACCTGAGGATATGATATCTCAAAAATTTCTTTTGTATCTGATAATGTACTTTTAACTTCAATGTAAACAGTAAATTCCTCATCTTCACTTTTCATGCCTACTGTGAAATCATAAGGTTGGCCGATTTCTTCATCCTCATTGCACCATTTTACAAATGATATATTAGGATTTTTGTCCATTTCATTGAGAAGATAATTGTGAACTATTTGTTCTCCATATTGTCCAATCTCTGGAATCTCTGGAGTTTTATCATCAGACATGACAACAGTAGGTAATTTCAAGGTCTTTCCACTTGCCAGTTCTTCTTCTTCATAATCTAACTCTTTTACCCATACTGGCAAACCTACAACATTATGGGAAATTTTTATTTAGACTTATACAAATGTATATAAAGTACAATTAAATACAGGTATTAGCTTTTCAAAAAGCTTCTCTGACTATAGCATTGATTAATTGTTAGTTACGAGAAGGTAGGGCAAATTCTCGTACAGGTTAAGGACTTCAGTTAAGGAGAACTTATATTGTATTTTTGCCATTTTTTGGCTCCAAAAATTTAAGTCTTTGAAAACAACTTCAAATTTCCATAAAAACTTAGGAAAATGCTTGAAATTAAGAAATTTATATAAATTGAGACAATATCTACAATGTTATGAGATCATAGTTATGCCATATAATATGGGCATAATTCACAAAATAAAGAAAAATGCTGGGCTTTTTTGGCAGATTTCCTTTCTTGAAACATTGGCCACTACAAAATAATTTTAGATACTTTCTTATAGCCATTTCATTTTTTTTTACCAAATATAGAATTGTAACTTTGTTGTGTCTATACTTTTACAATCCAAAATATACTGAAAAATTGATGAAAAATTAAGAAATTTCACTAATTTTGTCATGGATAGTTGCCATGGTAACTTCTCATAGTTTTATCATAGTCAAATTTAGAATCATCTATGGTTAATTTTAAGTTTGCTCTAAACTTTTGGGCCTTGTTGCCCCTTTGTGATAGGGAGAGACAATTACTAAGTTCCTTGTTTACCTGTCTGGGCATCAACAGGAACTTTGTTTCTTAATGTTGCTGAAGAATGGTTGTCATGGTTTTCATGGTGATTCAAATGTGGCTTTCCATCATGGTGTGATGAACGAGGCCTTTCATCATGGTGAGACGACGGAGGCTTTTCATCATTGTGTGATGAAGGAGACCTATCATCATGGTGAGCCACTGCTGGTCCACCATCACCGATTGATTTTGGAGGAACAGACTTATTTTGATCAATTGTTTCTCTAGACATTTCTTGATGCTGATCCTCAGCAGGATGTTTTTCACCTGTACAAAAAAATTAATTGTGATGCAGTATAAAGTAAAATTAAATGTAAACCTCAAAATTTTAATATTAAAGTTTTCTTTTCATTTGAATTTATATTGCTGTTTATATATACTTATGATTCAAAACTTACTTAGTATATTGAAGTTACTGGTTTGCTGTTGGTGAGCAATTGGTTAATTACAGAAGTTGATTGCAGAGCTTTGGTAGTCTAGCTTTAATTAAGGGTTACAGAACATCTAAGGGAGTAAACTCTTTAAAAATCACCTTAACCTTTTAATCACATACTATTAGTAAAGAGAAATCAAGCCTGTCAATGATCAAAATTAGTGGTTGTCAAACAGCTATATATCCAATGAAATTATTCCTGTAAACTTTGTGGTTAAAATTTCTTAAAATTTTCATATTTTTGTCAACAGGTCAGAGTAAATATTTTGTAAACATTTTATGAAAATTAAACGAGCAAAATCTATCTTTGTCAAAGTGTTGGGTACCCCCTTAATTTACCACTCGTTTGCACTCAGAATGTTTTAGTGTATTACATATTTCCTGTCTTTTATACTTCTTTGTACCTTTTGTTACTTCACTTTTTGGAGATTTACAATGGATGCTAAAAATACTAGTTTGACTTTGCTACATGTTCCTCTTCAAAGTCATTGACTTCATCAGTGTTTGTCTTAGTCATATATATTTAAAATAAAATTTGTACTTTTAAGGGAATTAGTTTTAAATGGAAGATCTTTGATCAATGATGGCTTTACTACATTCTTTCACAATTTTAAAAGACTTGGAAGATTTTTTTTAAGACACTTGTCTATTTGTTATCAAACTGTATGTTGACCTTTAGATATCTGATGACTTTTTTATATTTTTTTTTATTGTCTCATTGACCTATACCCTGCATCTCCTTTTTTTCATATATATCTAGAACATTAGTTATTTCAATGATTTTCAAGTTTCTATGTGTGAAATTTACTTGAGTATGATCGTTATAAATCATTCATAACATACCAGACTTTATGATATCAGCTTTTGTGTCTGTTGTATTATGAGATGTTTTCTCGTCTCCTTCCTGGCTCTCTTTAACCACCCTAACACCAGATGGTAAGTCTTTAACAGTTTTCATGTAATCTGGAGCTTTAGGAGGTGGCCATACTTTGGATTCTGCTTGTTCTTCCCTGTCAACCGTGCCTGAAAAGAGATACAAATCAATTTTAAACTGGATAACCAATTCCACATGAATTAATTAATTCATCAAGAATAAAAATGAGATGGATACCAAATAAAGATGACCTATTGATTGTAGTAAGAAGCAGTTAGGCCTAATCATCACAAATAGTACCTTAACATGGACTTAACTAAGTCATTCAACCATGAAAATTGTGTAAAGGACAACTTACATATATCAAATGTAAAACTCAAACCCAAATCCACCTTTATACAAATATGACTCGTCTGGCTCTTCTTACATGTGAAATATTACAAACCTTATACAATTATGAATGTTGCAATTGCATCAACTGCAAGATTAACATATATATGTCTTGTAATTTAGCATCATTTTTTCAGGTTTAAGGTCCTAATAAAGGATTTAAGAAGCATGCCTTATCATAAATACCTTAACATGGACATAACTAAGTCATTTAACCACGAAAAATGGGTAAAGGACAACTTACATATACCAAATGTAAAACTCATCCCCAGTACCACCTCTATCCATAAAATGAATCTTTAGCTCTTTTAACATATTACTGTTCTTATTCTGTAGGCTTTGGGGTATCACAATAGCAGTGGCTAAAACAGTTTACCAAATTGCAGTTTGAATAATTCTTCAACAAACTGATCAACTGGTTAAATATTTTAACAATTGCTTAAAGTAATTTCAGTGAATTTAAAAAGTATTGCCTACCATCCAACTCCAGTTATTCATTGTCTATGTCAAGATAGTCAAACAAAATAAAGAGTTACTATAATATGAGTCTCTGGTTTAAAAAGGTCTAACTTTGACATGAAAACTTCTATCTTAAATAAATCTTATAAATAATTCAAAACATTGATTTTTAGGTCAATTATTTAAAGCTTTGTTTTCTAAGAGGAAGTTATTGTGTAATTGTGATTTGGATAATATTTTATATAAGAATTACTAATCTGCTGGCATTAAAGGGAAATCACTTTATTCAGTCATTGTATATATATCAAAAATTTAATCAGATACCAGGCTTATGATTTTCCATACAAAAGATTCATCAATACGACTCAAATAAAATAATTTGAAATGCCAAGTTAGTACGAAGTTGAAGACCACTGAGGAAACAAAATTCCGAAAGGTTTTGCTAAATACTGCTTATAAGTAATATAATCCTCGGCGTTAGAAAATAATTAGTATTTTGAACAATTCAAAGTTTTGCAAAACAGTTAATCTATAATTTTTACCATATCAATAAAAATACATGTCAACACAGATTTGCTGAGCTACTGGATTGGTGATACCCTCTTAATTTACAGAGAAATCTGTATTATTTATAGAACTTTGAATGTGTCCCATAATAACAGGGTTTTTTTTTCAAAATTTTAATCATCTCAAAAATATTTCAGAACAGAGGATGATAGTTTAATAATCATGGAAATAATGTTACAAACAAATTACTTATAAAATGAAGGAAGTTGATAGTTGACAGAACAAAATTTTGCCGATTTTACAGTAAGGTAAATAATTTCCCTTTAATATTAGCAGATTAGTAAATTGCTTTAGAAAATAAACAGCTGTGACATGAGCGCATGATACGCCCTTCGTCTTGTGTGTGAATTTTTATGCAATAATCATAAATAGTATCTGACATATGGCGCGACATGCGAAAACCCCCTTTTTTTTTTTACAAAAAACTCAATATCTCTAAAATAAAATTTTGAATCAAAACCAAAAAATATACAGATCTTTAGATTATTATAACTAAGAAGTGTGTAAAATTTTAAGCAATAATCATAAATAGTTTTTGAGATACAGCGCGACATGTGAAAAAATTTTTTCTTATATATAGACAAAAATCCTTTTTTTATACTCATTAACTGCCTGTGATGATGTATTTATTCAAAATTGATAATATATTATCAATCTTTTCAATATAAACACTGATTTAATCATAAAAATTTGATTTCTAACAAAAGTTTAAGTAATGTTCCCATTGAAAGGAGTAGGTTCGATAAGGCCCTAAAGTGGCCCCTAATTCTAGCTGAAATTTGAAATTAGGATGTATTGACCAATGTCACAAGGATTCATAGGTAATAAAATGACTAGATTGGAAAAACGTTTTTTTGTTGAAAATTTATGTTTTTGGGTTCTATCATGACGTCACAAATAGCACTCATTTTGATTTTCCGTGAAAATTCGATGAAAACGGGTAAATTTACGTTGATTTTTTGGAGAGGAAACATAGAGCACATGCATCGACAACAAAGATATTTTAACCTAATGTTTCTTATAACATTTTACATATCTGACTTGAATATTTTGTTTGTCGACGCCTGCGCTCTATGTTTCCTAGGTCTTAATTTGGTTGAAATCCGGACGATTTTATCCAATTTTACAAAAATCTCTATTTTTAACCTATTTGGGATGTCAAAATTAAATCTTAAAAATAAAACTCTGGCTAAAATAGTTCTATATGACTTTCTCACATGCCTTTTCATCAACTTAAAACACATTTTATCCTGAAACACTGAACTTAATAATCTGGGTCAAATTTGGCCCTTACCAAACTTACTCCTTTGCATTTTGTTGTTGTTTTTGTTTAGTTATAGAATACATTTAAGTAGGTCTTAATTTGAACATCATTTGTCAAACACACAAAAAAAAACAAATTCTAAAGTTTTGTCGGAAATGAACTTTTATTAATGTTGAATCACTGTTTGCATTCAACAAATTGAAAATATCTTATTAATATTGCATAAATACAACATCACATGCAGTTTTGAGTATAAAACATGTATTTTCGTCTATTTAGAAGATTTTTTTTTACTCCGGTAAATTAATCAATGAGTGATAGATTTTTCTTAGAAGAAATTTAAAGGTCCCTGAGAATAAACTACACAGAGAACAATAGCTATTGTATTTATTTAATAGGACAGGTGAACTTACAAAAGTTTAAATACCTTGACCAGATAGAGATGGCACTGTGGAAAACTTTCATTGGGTTCGCATTAGTATAATAAAGAAGTGTGTAAAGTTTTAAGCAATAATCATAAATTGTTTTTGAGATACGGCGCAACATGTGAAAAAAAACACACACCTGTTTTAGTTACTAAGTCCCGTAACTCAAAAAGTTTTAATCTTATTTTCACCAAAAAGTACTCAGATCGTTTGACCATCATAAGAAACAACTATGTTAAGTTTCATGAAATTTGGATAAGTCGTTCTCAAGTTACTGTGCGACATGTTTACGCCGGAGAGACAGACGACATTTTTTGTATACCATAATACGTCCCGTCAAAATTTTGACAGGCATATAAAAATATCCAAATTAAAATTACGTACTAACTTGTTGTTAGAAAACAAAGCTATAAATCATTGACCTACAAAACAATGTTTTGCACTAATTATTTATAAAATTTATTTAGGCTAGTGACTCATATTATAGTAATTCATTATTTTGTTTCAATTTCATGACATATACAACAACTAACAGGAGCTGGATTGTAAGTATAACTTTTTAGTTCACTGCACTCACTTCAAACTAACAACTTTTCACTGAAGCAAATAGTTACTAAAATATTTTACCAGTTGATAAGTTTGTTGGAGAAGAATTTAAACTGCAATTTGGTAAACTGTTTTAGCCATTGCTATTGTGATACCCCAAAGCCTACTGAATAAGCATAGTAAAACTTATACAATTATGAGTGCTGAAATTGCTTCAACTGCCAGATAAGCATATACATGTCTTGCAATTTAGTACCATGTTTTCAATGATTTGGGATTCGGCAGGGGAAATGAAATAAACAGCTGCGCCATGAGCGCATGATACGCCTGTCGCATTTTCAAAGAATAAAGTTCAATCACTTCTCAATGTCATATCAGAAATTTATGAAAATTGAAAGGAAGCTTTTGTCAATTGATTTAAACAATTCCCCAAAGTTTCATGAGAACTGCTGAAAGCATTTTTTGAGGTATTAATTGTCCAAAAACTGGAAAATCCCCCCTTTTTTAATGAATAAAACACCATAACTTGGAAACGTAAAATCTAAAATTTATAAAATTCGAAAGCTAGCTTACATCAATAGATATAAACAATTCACCAAAGTGTCATGAGAACTGCTAAATGCATTTTGGAGTTATTGTCCGAAAACTGTAAACTGCCCCTTTTTTTGATGAATAAAACCCCATAACTCAGAAACATAAAATCTAAAATTTATGAAAATGAAAAGGGAGCTTATGTCAATAGATATAAACAATTCACCAAAATTTCTTGCAAATTGGTGAAAGCATTTTGGAGTTATTGTCCGAAAACTGGAAAATCCCCCTTTTTTAATGAACAAAACCTCATAACTCGGAAACGTAAAATCTGAAATTTATAAAAAACCAACGGGAGCTCACGTCAATAGATATGAACAATTCACCAAAGTTTTATGCAAATTGGTTAAAGCATTTTTGAGTTAATGTCCGTCATGTTGACGACGGACAGACGGACAACGGTATACCATAATACGTCCCGTAAACGGGCTTATAAAAAGTGGACCTACATTGACCAACAGGAAATATGCTTAAACCGAATTTGTGCAGCTTTGTATAAAGTTCTATCCCAATGGTACAGATTTTGGTAGAGAAATATGGTCACCTGGGCTGGCAATATGACCCTCTGGATCAGGGATGACCTATCTGCTATGCAAAACCTATAAATACACAGCTAGGCCCATTCAGAATAGATACAGCAAAAAAAGCACTGTTCATGTGCTTTTCTTTACTAAGTATCATGTGTATTAATTTAACAATTTTGAGTCATAAGTGTATACACCATATCCTTCTATTACATATTGTTAAATCCAATGCCATGGTTAGAGTAGTATGCCATGCTCTCTGCCTGTACAAAAACTCTTGCAATAGTTCTTACATGTAATATAGGTTTCAAATTCCTAATTCATCCTTGTAAACCCACTTGATAGAAACTACCTAAATGATTCTTTGCCTAATTTTTTCTTGTCTTGGATATGCAAGAAATAATTGCAAACAACATTTAAGTTTTAAATGAAATTCTTTTCTTTTTCTTTTTCTACTTTAAACTTTTACTTTTTGTCTTAGGATGATTTTTGCCATCTGACATGGGTGGCCAAGCTCTCATTAGAGCAGGTTCATTGGTCGTAGCACTATCAAGACCTTCCTGTCCTGAGATCTCTTCGTCTACCTCTTCAACATAATCTTCTTCTTGTTGAACTGGAATAAAAAAATAATATGTAAATAAGTTCAGAGATAGCAAGAAAATTTGACATCATAATGGAAAATTTAACATAACAAAAGAAGTCATTCATAATGTCTGGAATCAAGATTTTGTATTATGGCTTTGTGATCTGGAGGATTGATTAAAATATTTGAGTCAATAATACAAACTAAATAGGTTAAAAGGGCCACATTTGTATGTGCCTTTCCCATTCAGGAACCTCTTCAATAGTTGTCAAATGTAATAATTTTGCTTTTTTGAAAATGAGTTGTTCATGGCAGATCTTTGATTGTTTCTGCTAAATTTATCACAAGTTCAATAGAAAAAAACAACACTTCACAAATTTCATGTGTCCAAAGCACTTTTCTGGATTTACCTTCATCAGGAACGCTCAAAGCCGAATATTTGAAAACTAAGGATGTATAAGAACCGAAACAGTTGAAGAGCTATATTGGCAAAAAGGACCTAAAAATAGAACTGGTGCAATAAAAATTTGACATATACCGTATGTATAATTCTATGTTGGATATTTTTGTTATTGGGTTGCTTTTTTATTGATATATAGGCCACATTTTTTCTTATTTTGGAATTCATACCTGAAAATTAAGAATTTTGAAAGATTCTAAAGAAATAACTGAAACGAAATAATTATGCTAACTTTTATCCGCTGGATACTGGATCTATATAAATATGTTGCAACTATTAATCCATCATTCTGCCTCTGAAGAAGGTCTGAAACCAGTCAGGCTATGAATCATTACCAGGCACTTTTAATTATGTGTTTTGGCATATGCTATATTTCATATACAAAATAATTATTCTTCTTTATAATACTTACCAACTGGTTCAACATCTGGTAACAAAGACGGTGGAACTGTCCATTTCACTTCAGTGTCATCCATGTTAATAGCACTATATTTGCTCAAACAATCTTCTAGTGTCGCATTTGTTTTTTCAAATATACAGCTATGAATCTCCGTAAGCAAATCTCTGAAATCAAAAGTTAACTATTTTTAACTGCTGAAAATACTAATCCATAACTACATGTACAATATTGAAGTTACACGTACATGTTTACCTATTCTTAAACAAATGTTTACACAAATGCTGGTTAAGGAGATCTTAAGAACATGCACATAACTAGGCATGGTTACACATGTTTGTAAATGCTAAACCCTCCCTCTACTCTTGTACAGTGATGTAACAACACAACATTAGAACAAACTGTAATCAAAGCTCAGGAATAGGCAATTGCCTTTTAGGTATTATATCAGAGCAATGAGGGTCGTAATGGGGGTACCTTCATGACGAATAACGGTAAAAATTCTTGCCAAATAATGTTAACGGTAATTTTTGGTGCATGACGATAAAATGTACACTTTCTTTTAGATGATAAAAAAATCAACTGGTTTTGACAAATCACGTTAAATTTTTTCCAAAAATAACGGCTGCTATAATTATTTGAGACCTCTGATGAATCACGATAAGGATATTTTGACGAATCATGGTAAAATTTTAACCAATTTGACGCTAACGGTAGCCAAAAATGACCGTTTGACGCCTGACAGTAAGGGTATTCCTACCCTCAGCAATACACATGCATTTAGGTGTTTCCCTATTTTGAACTATTGTACAAGATTAGATCCTTAATCACAAGTCAGGTGATAATTTGATAACAAATATCACCCGTATAACAATTATCAGTTATGTTAAAACACTTTTACCAGTATGAACTATAAAATACAATGATTTACTGCTACTTGATATAGTCAAAAGAAATGTGGTTTCGTAAATCAGATTTCATTCATAATTCATAATCATATTTAAATTTCAAGTCTCCATTTATTGTCTTAGACTCAATTATCATGGTTGATTCCTAGGAAATACAAAGTTTGTGTCATCAAAAGAATTTCAATTTTAATCATGTCTATTGCAGTCCACAAGTCATTATTAGCATAAAAAAGTCCTAAATAATCCATAGCCCTTAGCCCTTAGCCTTTAGCCAGGATGTCTCAGGGGGGTTATTTGGAGTCCTGAAGCTCTAACTTTAAAAAGCCAAGCTACAATTGGATTCTCTTCATTAATAATTTTTACCTAGAATTTATTTTGTTTGAGTTGGCCAAACTGTCTAAATAAAAGACTCACTAGAATACTTTTGACACAAAGATATGTTTCATATTTACAGACTAAATACCATTGACCTAGCACTAATGGTTTCCCTAAAATCAGAAACAGCACACCTAAGTCTTGCTTTTTTGACTCGTCAAAGGAAGACAAAAATTAGTACCATTGCCTTGTGCTTTTTCACAATACATGTATAATAACATTGCAACATTTACCTTAAATCATTGAAACATACACGGTCATTGTTACTAAAGACTTTTGCTATGGCTTTGTTTATATCAACAAAGTTGTAGGATTCCTCACGTCGTTTTTGAAAAAAAAATTCCTCTTTGTTCAGTTTGCAATTTTCTTCCTTTAATTTAAAGATATCTGGGTCATTCTTAAACCAGTATTTCACTTCAAGTTTGTCAGTCTGAAATAAAGAAAGCATCTTGAAAACAAAGCCATCCTTTTTTTTAGACAGTGTAATATATTAGAAACAAAAGAAATTCACACTGTCAATTTCATTGAATTGATAATAAGGTTCAGGTCAATTGATCTTGAAATAAAAAATATGTACCTTGTAATAAACAAAATCTAATTACTGTAAATTCAGAAATAATTGTGAGGTTTTTATTAATGAGAATAATGCGACACGGTGAGTATCGCAATAACAAGAACTTGCATTCTGATACCTTATACATATATCTGTATGCAGAGTTTCCTGAAATCGCAATAATTAATCTCGCATTTTTGTTCATTCTTCAAAAATCACAATAATTTCTGAATTTACAGTAGCTTGTTCTACACTCTTTGGATGAAATTATATCAAATTTCCATATTGTTCGCTGGTAGCTATTGAAATGCCATGAACAAATTTTTCAACACTGCAATGAACTCAGACGATTTGACTTTTCATAGTTTGACTATTAAACTTCAAAGATTAGTTTCTTCATTTGAAAATTTAAATGTCTTCACATAATGGATGATCTGAACACAAAGTAAGTTAAAGTAGGTGAAATTGGCCACAGCTTATCAAACTTTAGAGTAACAAATATATACAGCTCAATGACCATAAGGGTATAGTTGTAGTGCTTTTCATGATTTGATAAGATACAATTTTGTAAATATAAAGAAATTGCAATTTCAAAACTTTTTTTTAAATTGGTTTAAGATTCTTTTTATAGCAACCGATGTTTTTAATCCATTCTTTAAACAATCAGTTTGCATATTTTATTTACCTCGATACAATTCAGTCTGGAAAGTGTGTCTACCATGCCTTCGTCAATCAAACTTTGATAGGTATTTCTATGGTTATTAAACAGGAATACTTGCACCAGTGGTACACACTTTATCATGTAGTTTTGTAAACGTGGGGAGAGTTTGTACCCGCTGGGAATGATCTGTTCCTCGACAACCTCACTGAGATGCTCAATATCACACATTCTCAGAACTCTCATCATGGCATCAGCATTTGTATGGTAGGATTCCCTAACTGTAATAAAGCAAAATTATTTCCTATCAAATATTTGAGATGTACATGAAATATCATTCACATAAACATATTTTAGAAGTTGCAGTATCAACTTTGTAGAGGTTTAACTTTGTGTCAGAGGTGATTTTCTTAGATAAATATTTTAATGATTTTTATTGTTTATATATTCATGTGGAAGAAGTAATTCCCTTTTCAAAATTTTCGCTATATACAATAAAAATAATTTTGTATTTTTTTCTTAACAAATTTTCATGAATTTTCAGTATTCATTAATTTAAGGTTGTAATTGAATCATGAATTTCAGAAAATAAATAATTAAAAAAATTGATAACAGTACTCTTAAGTAATGGCAAATAATCTGAGAGTACAAATAGATAAACAAAATTGCACACACTGAAATGTCTTGCCTGCTTCACTTGTGATGATTGAATTTCAAACCATACACCAATATAGAGTAGACTATTGCTTATAGGAGCTGATAAACAGACCTTTATTATGAAAAGAGAACATTAACCAATGAGCCATAAAAATGAGGTCAAGGTCAGATGAACCCTGACATACAACATGAACACCATGCAATCATTCCATACACCAAATATAGTTGACCTACTTCTTATAGTATTTGACAAGCAGACTGTTACCTAAATAACTATGAAAACTTAACATTGACTAATGAACCATGAAAATGAGTTCAAGGTCAGATGAACCCCACTAAACAGACATGTTCCCCTAACAAATATTCATTACACCAAATATAGGTATTCAATTACTCATAATGAGTGAGTATTTCACATGACAAAAAAACTCAATTTTTTTTCAAGCAGTCACTAAACCATGAAAATGAGGTCATTGACAATGGTCATATGACAGACGGAAACTTTGTAACATAAGGATTCTGCCTACAAGGCAGAAGTATTCATGTCTTCTACCTTCTGAAATGCAAACTTTTATACAAATACTTGACACAGTCGACATCAGATTGTAATACCTATGTCTGGCATTCAGTGAAAAAATAAGTACAAACTATTCTTTGAAAATTTATTTATAGCTAAAAATTATATAGTGAATTTTGTTAACCAACTGCTGTGTTTTATAAGGTGGAAAATTAAATTTTTGACATTTATTTAGTTGATTTCTTATATATTTGAGCAAGATTATAGCTTACCTGAAGCTCTAACATTGTGCTGCCCTCTACGATGTTCATTTTCCTCCATCAGAACAAAATGAACATTGTCGTCATTCTTAAAGATATGTTCATATTCATTGTTGTCAGCAATAAGAGGATTTTTCTCAATTGATGTCCATGTCTTTCTTTTTGTTGGAATGATATTCTGCCCTTTGAAATGACTCAACATTTTCTTCTTTTGAATTTCATAAAACATTTTCTTGGTTTCTATTTCTAGATCATTTTCATCAATATACATTAAATCTCCTATAATAGACAATATTTTCATGACATCATGTAATGTCTCTGATTCCACCCGATTCTGTGAACTAGCAACATGAACAAGTAGTTCAGAATATTCTCCAACATCTGGACAGGTTTGAATTTTTCCAGTCCTGAAAAATTCTCTCAGACTAGGTGACTTAGAATAATTCATAAACCTAGAGAGAATCTTCTTAATGCCAATATCAGCATGAATCTCTGTTAGAATATCCTGATATTTCTGGAACAGTTCTGTTTTGTCTTCCCACCAAACTTCCTGTCGGCTAAGCATCTGACCAGCAACATTGACATTAAATCTTTGTTTACTAGGATCTCCTCTGTCATAACTTTTTGTCTTCACAGGAACAAATATGACTGGTTCCTTGTCTAATAGGTCCTGAATCTGCTTCTTGTTTAGATTATCCCCAAGGTAGTTGTACAAATATTCTATATGGCTTTGTGAAGTTACAAATAATGTTGGAATACTACCATCAGACCTTTGACCCCATTTTTTCAAACTACTGATTAGATCCTCTAACGATACATCAGATTTCAAACCCAAAAAGTTTGCAAATGAATTTTTATCTGTATTGAACGGCCCATCAACATATGTCACAGTGTAATGAAGCAACTTTACAATCTTTTCAAATGGATAATATAATGTGCAAGGCTTCTGACAGCAAACTTCTTCTGAATACTTAATGGCACCATTATTTCCCACTTCTGCCTTCACTTCAATGGCAGGTAACCAGTCACAAGTTTTCAACCAGATACAGAAGGACGATTCAACATCCCTCTCTTGTTTGTTATCCTTTCTGATTAGTTTTGTTTTTGTGTATCTAACAAATTGTGTATCCCAGACCTGATCTAGGTATTCACAAAGGGATTTCATCTGTTGTTTGTAATGTTGAGGACACGTGTTGGATTTCAATAGATCCCTGATTTCATCACAGCTGTAATCTTCTATAACACAACCCTGGCTGAAGTCTTCAGGATACAACTGTTCTAAAGAGGACCAGGCACTTTCTTTCTGGAATGGAATTCGATAAAAAATGAGCTAGTCATTCAGTGTACTGAGTAAGCATATAGTTACCAAAAAATCTCTTCATTTATATCTAAACAGAAATATAAAACTGAACACATTATAAGATAAATAAGTTGTCCAAAGTTAGGTCTGCTGTTTGTATGTGTTCACTTAAATTCATTAAAAACATTCTATGCCAAAAAAAACCTCAGACAAAATCTGAAGTTAACTGTAAAAAAAAAAGTCTATTTATTAGTAAAATACGGAAAAATAAAAATAAATATTTTCAAAACTTTGCTCTGGATACTGTCTTTTGGTCATAAACAAGCTTCTGTCCAAATTTTATAAAATTCCATGAAGGTTTGACAAATTTATTGATGACTGAAAAACTTTAACCTCAGACAAAATCTGAAGTTAACTGTAAAAAAAACCTAAGTCCATTTATCAGTAAAATACGGAAAAATGAAAATAAATATTTCCAAAATTCTGTCCTTGATACTGTATTGTATTTTGGTCATAAACAAGCTTCTGTCCCAATTTCAGAAAATTCCAGTTAGGTTTGACAAAGTAATTGATGTCCAAAAAAACTTTAACCTTAGACTGAACTTAAATGTTGACAACGCCGTCTAAGAAATCTAGGATCGCTATGTCTAGCTTTCGCAAAATAAATTTTGCAGACTGAATAAAAAAGAAAAACACATACCACTGATTCAGAATCCAATTCCACCTGTACAGGTCTAACTGTGATGAAATCAGTGATGCCAAGTCTGCAGAAAAATTTGTGCCATTTTTGTTTCTCTGTGTTACTGCTCTGGTCCTGTATGTATACACTGTCTAACAAACACCAATCATATCCTGAAATAAATTCCAATATATGGTATAGTACCAGTTACAATATCACTTCCCTGTTACTAACCTGTTAAAACAAACAATTTTAAATGAGGACCAGCTGATGATGTAAGGATAAAAAATTAAATGTCAGTATTTTTTTTATTTGCAATTTGTCAAATTATTATATTTCTTTGGGTAGAATATGAAGACTAATGCAAGTAGTTAAAAAAAACTCATTGTATCTGTAAAAAACGATTTCTGTTTTATGAATGATGTCACATGCCTTTCATTGAAAAATTGACAAGGATAGACATGTAAAACATCAAAAATACATGATTTGCTGGAAGTATAAAAGTATGCCTTTTTATAGGAAAAATTCTAGAGAGTTAGAAATTTTTTTAGTGAATGTGAGTAATAAACAAACTTAAATAGTCTAATAGTGTAAAAAATTCTGTTTTACATGTATATCCTCTTAATCTTATCTTTTATCAGCAATTTGTACATTTTCCCTTTGATCTTGCTGCCTAATATTTTTTTACCATGGACAGGACTTGATACTGGAAAATATTAGGCAATGACGTCATGTATCAGCGTAGCAACTTCACGTGCAATTTATTGATGAAATGCACGCGACTTCATTCATACAACCGAACAACTATCCCGACATTTCGTATGCCTAAAAGTAGTTTTACTAATTATTTCATTTTATTTCATATTCTCAACAAAAAAAAAAAACATTCATTTAGGACAAATTGCCGATAAAAAGAATGATAGCATTTTATTTTTTGATACTGACTTCATTAGCTCAAATTTCAGCTCGCCCTAGCGGGATCACATGATATTCTTGCTGATAAAGCCAGTATCAAAAACAAAAATGCCATTATTCTATATATAATCTGTAGTTATAGTCACCTTGGATTTTCAATGTTGGAAGAGAACCATGAAAGTATCTGTACATATCTTTTATCACCAAAAGCTAGTAGTAAGGTTATGTGTTTTAGACAATTAGTAAAATTTAACTAATTCAATTTGAGTAACTGATTACAAGTTTTCTTCAAAAAGTGTATGTATAAATATGTAAATATTACCTGGAAAAATTTGCATCAAATTATATTTGTTTCCATATACAGGTGTGAAATGAACATTGTCTTTTTTAGGATTCTTTTCACCCTGATTGGTCATCACTATGGCAATATTAGCTAACTCATCCATATTGACCAATGAGCTGTTCTTTTCTGTCTGTTCTTTAATATAAACCAGATAGCTAATCAATGTTTCCCTGTTTTTAACCTATAACAGAATAAAAAAAATGGATTTTTAATTTCTGAGGAAACCAGATGGACTGCAAATTATTCATATACATTACAATTGATTTGAAAAAAAAACATTGGTTTATCCTCTTTTATTGAAGTGTTTTATTTTATTTTTTTCGTTTTGGGGGAGTTGGGGGTATATTTTTTTCCTACTTTAGAGACTAATATATTTTTGTTTGATATGGGAAATTCAATAAACAACTTGAGATGACTGTAGTGGTGAAATGTCATTCATGTTTATAACATGCATTCTGAGAATTTGAATTAAACACATGGAAAAAGGGGCATGCATGTGGAAGAACAAGAGTAAATTAAATATGTCTCACAAGCAAGAACTCACAAAAGGATACCCCCACCCCAAACTTTGATTATCTCCCTTTTAACATGCTTGACTAAGATTATATTGCTTTATACACATCCTCAGTTAGTGTTCTACAACTTTAAAATAAAGTTTCATCAATATCCATCTAGCAATTTGGGAAGAGATGTACATAATTATGAGACAGTCAAATCTGTATCAAGCAGTCACTCTTGGGTAGTATCAATAGTGACCGCTCAAGAGATGGTGAACTTTGAAATGAGGTTCCGAAACAAATTTGAATCCGAGATCGCCTATGGTCAGGATCGGACCAAATTGTTTGAGTCTTTTCAATCGATAGAGTTATGGTTCTTGTGTCAATGAAATAAAAAAAAATGGCAGATTCTGGCGCTGTAAATTTGCAGAAAGTATTCAAAATATATTAATTTCGTAGAGAAATACATCGGTGATATGGTTTTCAATGGACACAGAAAGGAGTGGAACACGAGGTATTCACACATTCACCTCGGTTGCATATCGGTTGCAAATGGGTTCGGATTTTCATTTTGACTTCGAAACTGAACACATATATTTTTCAGCATGATTATTTTGGTAGTTAAAAACATTAAAATGAACGTTGTTAAAACTCGAAATGAATATTTCGGGCAACAAATAGGTGACCACTGACTGCCTTAGACAGGTGACTGCTGTTTTGAGTTAAATTATATAGAGAAAACGTTTGGGAGGGTGTGAAAGTGATCTTTAGAGGCAGGTGACCATTAAGGCAGATTTGACTGTACTATTACTGCATATTGCAATATTGAAGTACATTTTTGTAATTAAGTTTGATTATCTCCCCTTTAACATGTAGGACCAGGAACAAATTTCTTGGAAGCTTATATTCAAGTAGTGTTCTACAACTATGTAAAATTTTATCAATACCTGCCAAATCCTTTACAAGGCATTGTGCTTACAAGGCACATGGACATGCAGACATATGGTTGAACAGAGGCATTCCTATATATCCCTAAAACTTTGTTTGCATGCAGCATAAAATAAGAACTGGTACATGTACTTACAAGCAAGAACAATTCTCCTCTAAGGACTTACCTTCCACATATCTGACTTTAACACAGGAAGTATATGGTGGTTGATAACATCATTTGGTGTTAACTGACAGACATCCAGTTTTACCAACATTTTCTGAACCTGTGAGTTGACCTCATTGTCAGGAGCTGCCAGAAACAATGGATGGACGGTTTTCATGTCTTCTTGTAGATAAGATATTGGATCTACAAAAAAGTATATTATACTATTTTAAACCAGCATAACTGGATCTAAAGGTTATAAGCTGCATGAATTATTCATTTACACAACACTGTACATATGGAGAATTTTGCATGTGTCTTATTTTTGTGGAAGAACCATGAAGTTTACCCTTTAGTGAACATTTCATTGTTCATTAAATCCATTGTACAAGCCAGACACAAAATCTTTTATATGTTATTCCATATTGATATTCCCATAAAAATCAGGATAACAAAATTTTCTTTAAATCTTCCAAGGAGTAGTTAAAGTTAATAGTCTTTTACTATTGTTTTATGTGATATATAGTTTGCACAGACCCAAGACCAATTTAAGATTTAACAAGACCAATACCAGGTTTGGACCTGCGTTACTGCATGCAATTGATTTAGGTAACATGTATACTGAAGCATTACTGATCATTTCTTTTCATTTAAGGCAAAACAAATGTGATGAAAAATCTTACTTGTACAATGAGTGTTGTAAAATTTCAAAATATCAGCTAACAGGAAGTGGATGCCTGGCAGATGTGGAAATTGCTAACTGAACATAATCAAGCTGCAGACAAAAAATAAACTTATTTCCTTCTGTTCGAGCCAAGAAAAATTTTCCATGTACAAATAGTGCTGTAAAATTTCAAACTATTGACAAACAGGAAGAGGTTGCATGGTGGATGTAAAATTGCTTACTTGCTATAACTCAACATTATCAAGCTACTGACCAAATATTATTCATTCCCTTTCATAGAAACCAAGAAAACTTTGACAAAAGTTTCCTACACAAGGTCTTTCCAATGGATGGAGTCAAGCAGTTACTAGACATGCTTTCTCCCTCGGTGTTGCAGGTAAAAAGAATAATAAAAAATACAATATACAATGTAATACCTTAAAATTTAATATTGAACGATTACTTGCATACCTCTGTACTTATGTGATCTTGCCATCTCTTCCAGAGACAGAGGAAAGAAGATAGTATTATCCTCCAATGATACATAGACTTGTGAAGCTAGAGGTATGATATTCATCTTCTTTAGTTCACTGTAAATCTCCTGGTTGTCATGAAATTCATCTAAGCTACGATACACACAGGCTAACCATTTGGCTATTACACATATCCTGGTATTGAAATCTTCATAAAGAGAAAAACACAATACTATGATACTTTAGTCTAAAATCATAATTGGAGCTATCTTTCATATAAGTAAGAATGAAACTGGTCCACAAGTTATAGTCCCTAACAATCAATGTATTCTTTAAGCTCAAAATTAGCAATTATTCATTTCTGATTCTTTGATTCACTTCAAAATTCTGTAGTTTATTGATTATGCACATTTTTAAAAAATCATATTTTTTTTTAACTTTACAATCATATTCACAAGTGCATTCTTTTATTGAAAAATGAGAATTTATTACTGTTTCTTTGAAATCCATAATTTTTTTTTATCCTATTCTTAGAGTAATATTAAAGACATGTACTCAATTATTGACTTATAGTATGAATCAAAGAAAAGGATATTTTACAGAGGAGATAACTCTTACACAAATGGTTAAAATGAAAGGGGAGATAATAAACAGGATGTAACAAAAAAACAACCAAACCTTTACAAAATTTGGTAAAATAGCCCACAAAAAAATAGAAATCTCTTTTAATGAACTCTTTTGAGGTAGCTGCTAACATGGCATCTAACAGGTAGGAGCTGAATATCTTTCTATCTTTAGGAATACACATATTCAGAATTGGACTAACACATGAATTTATTTAATTCAGATATTGGTCCCAGATTCAGACAAGCATAAATAAATGATTAAATGCTTCAGGAATATGGATGCTGAGACAAGCAACTAGCTTTCAGTAACTGTTGGTACTCTCACATCAGTACTCTGTGTCTTTTGTGTTTTTGTTAGCGTTTTTATGTGCTTTGTACTAATCTGATGAGTTAAGCCCTTTTCAACTCATTTTTATAATTTGTTCTTATGTTGTACTGTTAATTACCACTGTCCCAGGTTAGGGGTATGGTTTGACACCAGCAAACATGTTTGACCCCACCACATTCTGTATGTGCCTGTCCCAAGTCAGGAGCCTGTAATTTAGTTGGTGTCAGACATGTGATTCTTCCGGCTGGAGTCAAAATCTCCCAATTTTTACGCCCTCTTCCGTCACTCCCGTTAATAATTCAAATCTTCCGTTTTTTCAAAATTTCAAACCCCAAAAATTTGTCAGTCTCTACTTTTTATTACCATCGATGTCAACATTAATTACGATTTTGTGTCACTGAAAGGTAATTTTTACCTGTAAATCAAAGAACTTGTATAATTATATGGCTTCACATGACAGCTTGCGTGTCAAACATACTATTAATCAACGATTTTTATCTCAGGCTAACTGCCGTTATGTAATAAAAGCTTTGGGTATTTGCAAACACTTAAAAGAAATTTTGGGTTTTTTCCCTTGTTTTATCATGTTTTAAGTTATCCTCCTTAAAATAATGTAAATTGAATTAAATAATATGAATGAAATACAAATTGAACAAAGAATCATATAAGGATGGTAATTTAATGATTTTAAATGCCATAAGACAAATAAAAATATATTATTTTGAAAATTATTTGAGAGATCTATACTTCTTTTCAATGCTTAAATTGAAATTTATAAGGCATGTATTGACCTTATATAGTGACTAAGTGAGTGTTTATGCTTAATCTGGCTAAATGAAAATCAGCTGAAAAAAATGCAATAATTCTTAAAATCATATAAACATTTATTAGATGATGGAACTGAGAAACACACTAATGATGACAAAGATGAGGAAAGAAAAAAAAATCACATACAAATAGTATAGCTTTAGTGTTGACAAATATTTCACATGGTAACAATACAGAGAGAATATATTAATAGTAATACTGTTATCTTAAAAAAAGGGGAAATATGTAGATTTTTAATATCAAAATGAACACTGAACATGGAGATAAATATGTCGATAAAAATAAATCTCCAGTTATTAGGCCCAAACTCCATCTGAAAATTTTCAAATCTCCAGTTGTGACTTGACAACTCTGTCACATGACAACTCTGTCACATGTATGGGTTGTCGTTAGTTACTGTATATCATATTTGTTTTTCGTTTAGTGTTTTGTACATAAATCAGGCTGTTAGTTTTCTCACTTGAATTGTTAAACATTTGTCATTTCAGGGCCTTTTATAGCTTATTATGCAGTATGGGTTTTGCTCATTTTTGAAAGCTGTATGGTAAACTATAATTGTTAACTTCTATATCATTGGTCTCTGGTGAAGAGTTGTCTCATTGGCAATTATACCACATCTTCTTATCTTTATAAATATATATATGCTTTTTAGAAATAAAGTAATCAATCAATTTTTACCAGATGACATATCTAAATTACTTTTGAAGATAATTACCGTCTTCATTGATAGGTAACATTGTAATAGCTTTTCCTATCTGAATAAGGTGGCTAACTGTTAGAGATTCTATTCCTAAACACTGTATCAGCGTAGGGTTCAACATGTCTGCAACTTCTCTGTGAAGGTAGAAAAGGTCCAAATGTTTCTGTAGGAACTCTGGTGTGACAACTTCATGGACCAATGAGTCCTTTACTGTGACAACCTGTGTTGGTAACTTCCATAATACATCACCTGAAATTTAATATTGTTTTTATTTATATCTGTTATACATAAACTGTTTAGGAGATACATGCAAAAAACTAATCAACTCATGAAATTAAATTATGGATTTGAGATGGTTATGAAAACAAGGATTTGGATGCACTGTTGTGATTTAAATAGCCCCTCCCAAAGAGTCAGAAAACAGGAAGTAGATGTCTGAAAGTTTCGAAAAGCACTCACAAGCTACAACTCATTGATGAAAATATTTGTATTCATTCAACATTTTGAATATCAAAGAATCTGCAAACAGAAAGCAGATGTTTGACAGATCTCAAAAGTAGGTGGCATTACCAAGTAGTAGTCAATTAAAGTAAATATTTTCAAAAGACCTTTTCTGGATAAACCTTCACCAATATAAGTTAGAAGGGCTTTGTGTGCAAGAGACACAAAAGCAGAAAACATCTATATCAGGAATGCTTAAAAACAAAATTTTATAGGACATAAATGCAATTTGAGTGTTAAAAAATGTCAAACAATGTATGAGTCCAAAATTATAGACTATATAAGGACAAATCATACCACCATTGTAGGGCTGAGTTGGTAGACAAGGCTTAGCTCTAAGTTGTTTAAGAATCTGTGTGGAAACAGGTCTGAAGAAATCTAGTATTTCACCCTCTACTGGAACAAACTGTAGAAAGTTTATAAGGGCCTTCATTCCAGTAAACTCTTCATGATTCTGAAAAGAGTATGGTAATTATTAAATCTCCATTTAAAGCAGCAGACACAAGAAACATATGTTACAATATACTTTATCAATAATTGTACACAAAACATTGTAATTTACAAGCACCTGATGAATCATTTACTCCTACAATACATTACAAGGCATGGATTCAGTATCAATTAACTATAAACACTAGCAATATGTAGTTCATTTGATTGGATTCATATTTTGTTTTGTTTTTTTGGTGCTTAAATTCATATGGCATTTACATTGTATGTGTAAATCAAACAATAACTGAGAATAAAATATGTGTGAATAATCCCTTAGAGCCACAACAAAACAGTCCTTACAAATCAAATACAGTTTCTATGGGCCATAATTCTGTCACTAAATAGTCCCATGGAAGAAAAATTTAGTTTGTTAATGATCATTACCTTCTTATGAAAACAAATATTTATTCAACATATGCAGGAATGACATAGAAAGTTTGTTCGAGTACAATTTTCTTTAATTTTGTATGTTCAAGGGCTGTAAGACAATTGGAAGGACATCAAAATCTATTTGAAACAAATTATCCAACAGTGTGATGCAGTTTGGATTCATGTTGGGGTATAAGGAGCATTTCCTCCCTGTTTTTTATTCAATCCAAAATAATGTAAAAATTTGGTACAACATCAAATTGCAGGACAAGCCTATTACAATTACACACTTGATACCAGGTCATCATTTTCAAGCACAACAAAAAATATATTTTGTTTGAAGGGAAGTAAGGACAGAATCATGAATATATCTGCTCCATCTACTGAGTGACAAAGCATTAAAAAATAAGCTTCATTATTTCACAGACATACAACGTTAACATCAACTAAGTATAAGGTAGAAAAATTTACCTTGAAAACTTCCAGAGCCTCCAAAAAGAGTTTGTGGATTTCATTTCTAATCCACTGATTCCATGCACTGTCACAATCCACATCCTCTCTACTGGAAGGAACATCAAAGTCAGCTGTGAAAAAATACACAAAAGACTCAAATGTTTGATATACAATACTTATGAGGAATAGCTTTTGTAATGCTTTAATATTTATATGACAGATTCCCAGGACAAACCTTCTACAGGATCTCTAGTGACACTTTTACTTGCTATTAATTTGCTATTTATAATTATTTTGTTCACATTTTGTTCACTATTTTGTTCACTATTTTGCATACATCATATATTCAAATTCATAATCATGTATTCATTTTCAAAGTACATTTTAAGAGTGTCTGCCTATATAAGTCTTAAAGCTATAGAGGTATGAAAAATGCGTACATTTCTATAAAGTGTCAATAGAAATCACTTTTAAGTTATAAAAGTAGAAAGAGGACTAAACATGTCAGCTCATGTTAATAGTCTTGCTTATTTAGGATTAAAGTTTCTGTATTTATAATGACTGACATGATTGAGAATGTTTTCTTGTAAGTGAAAACAGTTAATAGGATTCCACACCTAAAAGTCATCACTAGGAAGTAGGCAAATTTTTGTTGTTTAATTGCTGTCTTAGTGTCCTTTTTTCATACATACACTACAGGATATATATGAGGTACTTTGGTACTTACCCTGGATAATAAATCTAAAACCATAACTCCTCAGTGGAAGGAAGGCAAATACAGGCTGTTTAGGTGGCATAACCTGCAAAAAAATTCCAATAACTTTCTAACATTTTATTGAGAATTCAGACAAAACTTTAAATTTAAAAACTTTTAAAAAAAATTAAAAGTATTTAATTTTCAATGCATATTAAAATAATTTTTGATTTTTTTACTGTGATTTGAGTGTCAAGTGTTTCACTCCACTAAATGTAATTCATTCAAAAATATTTACAAAACTGTTCTGGAGAGACACATCAAAGTAATCGATGTACGTTATGAATGTAAAAATAAAGCATAATTACAGTCCTTTAACGGTAGATTTAAATTCCACTTCATTTTTACTGTAATTGTGCATTAACATTGACCAAACATACATTTTCTTTTGGCACGCAGATATAAAACTTAGTAACATAAAAAATTTATTTCAACTTACCTTACTTAAGACACACTGATCTGACAGCGGGAACGCCAAAGATATCTCTGTAGATTCCACTTCAACTCCAGATTTGGCCTACAAATAAAAATTAGGTTTATTTTGAACCTTACAAGCATTTTCATTTTCAATAAAAAAAATACTTGGTTGTCATATTGTTTGAGGATAAGCAGAAATGTATGATAGTAGACGAACAAAGAAATACATGCTGCATTACTTAAAATCAATATTTCTCATGTATCTTGGTGGTTTAATACCATTTTATATATTTGAACAGATATTTTTGTACAGGTGTGAGATAAAAAATTCAAGACATACCTGGAGATATGTTTTAGAACAGGTTTGAGTTAATAAATGTTTAGCCATACCTGAAGAGATATTTTTGAAAATAATTGAGGTAATAAAACTTAAACCATACCTGAAACGATATTTTTGAAAAGAATTGAGCTAATAAAAGTTAGCCATACCTGGAGAGATATTTTTTTACATGGATGAGTGAATAAAAGTTTAGCCATACCTGGAGAGATAGTTTTGTACAGGTGAGAGTTTATAAAAGTTTCGCCATACCTGGAGAGACATTTTTGTATAGGTAAGAGTTTATAAAAGTTTCACCATACCTTGAGATATTTTTGTACAGGTAAGAGTTTATAAAAGTTTCGCCATACCTGGAGAGATATTTTTGTACTGGTAAGAGTTTATAAAAGTTTCGCCATACCTGGAGAGATATTTTTGTACAGGTAAGAGTTTATAAAAGTTTCGCCATACCTGGAGAGACTTTTTTGTACAGGTAAGAGTTTATAAAAGTTTTGCCATACCTGGAGAGATATTTTTGTACAGGTAAGAGTTTATAAAAGTTTTGCTATACCTGAAGAGATATTTGTGTACAGGGACATACCTGGAGAGATATTTTAGTACAGGTGTGAGTTAAGCCATACCTGGAGAGATATTTTTGAAGCCATACCTCTAGATATATCTTTGTACAGGTGTGAGTTAATAAAAGTTACGCCATACCTGGAGAGATATTTTTGAAGCATCCAACATCTTCTTAACAACTAGCCATCTATCTATTCCATTATTATGTTCTATTTCTATCACACCATTACCTAAATCATTTCTTCTCATCACCTGGGAGGAATTTTCTACCTGCAATTATAATTCCTGACAAGTCAATTCAACTTTAAAATTCACTGCAAATATTATTGAAAAGTTATCTATAAATAACCTATAGTGACAGCTAGACGAAATGTACTTTTCATATCTTAAATAAAAGAATAAAATGAGAATAAAATGATAACAAATTGTTACATTTTGGGATTGTTGAGCCAAAATAAAACTAACCTTGTTATCAATAGTAATTTCTCTCAATCTGTGTAAGAACAGCAGTAAAGATGGATGAATGTCATTAAATCTGGCTGCTAATGATCTCATATGAATCTTCATCTCTTCTTTCAAGGGAAGGACTATCTTTGTTGTCCAACTGTAATAAAAAGTAATGGGAAACATCAACCAGTCAGCCAACAAGAACATTCATGAAGCTGCCTGTAGAATAGAACTTTTCAACAAAGCAAAGTAGACCAGGCAATACAATTATACAAATTTTTAGTACGATTATTGTACTCAGATTCAGAAATCAAGCAATCTAAATACTGGAGTTGGTGTTTTCGAGCACAAATTTTGTACTCCAAATACTGAGAAAAGTTTTACGATCAAAGGCCAGGTGAACTAAGAACAGATTTTTTCATAAAATAATGACCTTTAAATTCAATAATAGATGCAAAATAAAAAAATAAAAATGCAATAAGGTTTCACTTATTGAATTAGCATAAAATATTTAAAAAAAAACTTGCATATAAAAATAAATATGTGTATACCTTTCATATGCATTCCATTCATCTTCTATCCAGTGTGGTAGAATGTATCCCATTGGTCCACTCTGTACATCAAAGCAGATATGGTAGCCATTGGAATGTACCTCTGGTCTATCAGTCACACGAAACACTGACTTGAACCCTATACCCTTTTGACCTGCAAAAGAGATAATAGATAATATGACCAAGCTTCTACTGAATATGTAAAAAGGTTTTATCATTGGCTTTCATATAGTAAAATAAAGGAAAAGAAAGGATATTGTATATTAATTCATGACACAAAATCTCTACACTCACTAGACTAAACCCATACTAGTAGAGCATACGAAGAGCTTTTATTCTCTGCTCTTCTGCCAAGTGTCACAATGAGACCTTCACAGAGCAAACAATCACATCTCACTGCAATACAACCACTACCAAAGTAACATGTATAAATTAAATGTAACAGCAAAAGACAAATTTGATAATTTTTCTGTCATTTTATTTATTGTTAATTGGTCTCCCCTGCGTCTGTATTACTTAGCTCATCATTCTGTATATACCAAGGCTGTGTGAAGTAAAGTGATTCATCTGACCTTAAGAACTTTGACCCAGACTTATTAGGGATGTTATAATGTTTTACCCAACATTGATAAGTTTGAGTGGACAAGTGAAGTGTGATTTTAGGGCAGTGCCTAAGAAACTAAAGGTAGTTTTTGTGGCACAAGATAGCTAAATGTATACCTATATATCCAAATTTGTGCTTTCCTTTTGTACTTCTTCCTACATCACAAAGTGCTTTGATATTTTTCTCTAAAAATCCACTCTCATTGTTGAGAACAATCACTCCATCTGTCTGCATAATAAACTTTACAGAAGCCATCTGTCCATTTCTAGCTAGGAATTCTGGGTAATCATTGTCGTCTGCATTCTGTATCAATTCCAGCACAAAGTGAGTATCTTTACTGTACAAATCTTTTGACAGACGATCCAAACTTCTACCAAGTCTCTCATCTTGAACTATTTTCAATCTTTGTCCATCTTCATTTAATTCTATACCGATTCCAAACTCTTCTCTACGAATAGTATTTACAGCTTTTTCACAGACATTTATAAATAGTTCAGATTGGATTTCTTCATCAATCTTAATTTCCATATCCTTCAAATCACTAATTTCTTCTGCTGAATCTTCCTTTTCCTTGGTTGTTAGTGTTATTGTCTCACTTATGAATTCTAATTATAACAAAAAACAAAACAATGTCAACTACCTAAATACATATATTCAAGTGTATTAGTTCAACAAACAAATTTGTATAATAATTCATTCATAGTTAATTCAGTTGCTCAGTCTTTAGTTTTCTATGTTGTGTTTTGTGTACTGTTGTTTATCTTTACATCATTTTTTCGTTTTTTTTTTGCCATGGCACTGTCAGTTTGTTTTCGACTTATGAGTTTGCATGTCACTTTGGTATCTTTCGTCTCTCTTTTTTAGATACCAACATGTATTAAAAATTTTGAATTTGGTCCCTTCAGTTTGATTTAATGATACAAACTGTAATTGTGTATTTTTCTAATGATTCAAAATATCTACAAAAGATGGGAAAACGTCCTGCAAAGTCTAAGTAATGACATTACCTGACACCTCATCACCTGTCAATGATGTTTTATCTGTAGATTTGTCATTTTTTTTGTCAATGTCTCCTTCTAACAGGATTTCACTGAGATCAGAGCTCACTGATGCTGTCTCGAATTCTTCTTCATCTTCCTTTTAAAAGATCAAATTTACTCAAAATAAATTGGCTGTCTGTTAATGTCATTGGTTGCTCAATAATCTTAAATTAACAAAGCATTAATATATCTAATTTTTATTGTATGTAATATAGGAATAATGTTTTGCTATCAGCAGTCAGTTTGGTTCAATTTCCTCAAAATAAGCTAAAAAATATCTCTGTGTTATTGTTGACTTGCAAGTCAATAATTCAACTAATTTGAATCCTTTTTCATGCTACCTTTTAATCTGACCTTTGGTGGAGATGGTGCATATGTGTTTATTCATTAAAACAAAAAGAATGTCAACATCGAAAACTGAAACAAGGGAGCCACCAGGAATATGCGTTTCGTTGACTGATCTGGCCTACAAAAATCCTTCTTATACTGCAGGTAAAACGATGATGTACATATTTTTTTTTAACCTATAAAATGAAATCAAACAGACCTAGAAAAATCTGATTGCAAGCGTGCTTGATATCTATTTATATTCATATTTATATTTATGTTTGTATCAGGTTATATGACAGTTGGTAGTCTTTGGAGGTCATCTTGATGGATAATTAGATGGTGTCTGGCTTAAATACAAAGAAATGGTGATACATTATAGAGAGCCCATGCATTGTTAATTAACCGGTTCTTTTGTTGGACTTTTTTGTAATTTGGATATTCATTTTTGTGTTATAAATAAAATATGAGAATTTTAGTCAAACTGGTGAATATAAATCTGACAGTTGATGCCCCTTTAAAATATTTAAAAAAATGTTTTTCAATGCCATTGATGTTAAGGTAGATTGAATTCAAATTTGAAAATGAAAATATCATAGCATCTACGTAGAACATTGAATGCATGGGGTTTTGACAACCAGTGTACATTGATATCACAATAGCAGTTATAAAACAGTTTCTTTGTAGAGTAGAAATGAATTCCCAAAGGATTGCAGAATATCTGCTGACCAGTCATTTTACGTTACCATTAACCTATCTCGTTACAAACCTCTACTTCATTGTTGTCCAAAACAATCATCTCAGCCTCCTCCTCTGGTACGATTTCTACATCTGTCATCATTATCTGACATTTCTGTTGTATCTGACTCGTCCATTCTCCTACCCCCAACATACATCCTAGTTCCTGTAGTCTGTTAGTGTCGTCTGCTGTCTGACATGCAGATAACAATAAAAACTTGGATTTAGATGATCCTACCACCTGTCCTAATGGCTCTAAAAATATCTGAAATAGACAAAAAAAAAATCAATCTCTAAAAAAAAAAAAATTTAGGATAAATTCATTTAATATGCAGGGTTTTTGTCAATACAAGTTTATTTTACTGACTTTCAAGGACCAGTTATTTCACCTGGAATTTTATGCAATGATGAATATGTGATGCACAATATGGCAATGTAATGGCAGAAGACAAATCTGATTTATTTTCTTTTATCTTATTCATTGTTTATTTGTCTTCCATTTGCCCAATGTATCATCTAGCTCAGTATTGCCAGTAAATGCTGCACATGCCATTGACAAGCTTTCTGATTAATTTTTCTTTGTAGTTCCAAAAAAAAGAGAAATATACACAAGAAAAATTACAGAAAAATTAGCTGACCAACATCCAGTATATAATTTTTGTTTCATTAAAAATGAAAAATTGTGTAGGTGACATCCCTCTCACATTTCTTTGATTTTAAATGTAAGCCAAATAAAGAAATACAATATCTTAAAAACATTTTAATACATGTTTATACCTGATTGGCTAATGACACACAGGTTTTGACAGGCAAAATAACCAGACATTGCAGAACAAACTGAACAGCTTCATCTGTATGGTTGTCTGATGGTGGTGCTCCTAAAATAAAGAAAAAAATCAATGTTTATCACTACAACCTGGACAAAACAGGCTATGTTATCTGTATGGTTGCCATGATGGTGGTGTTCCTAAAGTAAAGAAAAAAAGTAAATGCGTTGTTTTTGAATTTCAAACATGTGACAGAGTTGTCAAGTCACAACTGGAGATTTGAACATTTTCAGCTGGAGTTTGGAGCTTAAAACTGGAGATTTTTTATCGAACATATTTATCGACGTTTTCAGTGTTCATTTTGATGATAAAGCTACATATTTCCCCTTTTTTTAAGATAACAGTATTACTTTTAATAAATTGTCTCTGTATTGTTACAATGTGAAATATTTTTCAACATTAAGCTGTACTACTTGTCTGTGATTTTTTTCTTTACTCATCTTTATTAATATCTGATTCTTAGTTTCAACATCCAATCATTATTGATGTGTTTTAAAGTAACTTATTCCATTTTTCTAGCTTGTTGTTCGTTTATCCAGATTTAGCATACCGGTAAACATTTCCCCAAGCTTTCAATAAGGTCTGACAATACATGTCTTATAAATTTCAATTTAATCATTGAAAAGATGTACAGTATTTGCATAGCCTATTTGTCAGACAAAATTATGCAATTAAGTGGAGTACGCTTATATCCAAAATGCCAAATTACGGAGTCAAATAACATCGATAGTAAAGATCAGTAAAGGAAATCCCTGAAGAAAGATGAACGGCCGTAATCCACTTGCAACGTATTGAATGATGATTTATTGTCTTATAATACTCTCAATAAAGTTTATAAACACATTTTGTTTTAGTTTATTTATACACATGTACAGTTCCATTGTTTCCTTTTCCTGGAATATAAAAATAGAACCAATTGTTCTAAAAAAATAGATTTGTTTCCATGACCCGTATGTGCAATGTACATTATTACGCTTTGGTTAAAATAAACTGTTTAACAATGCTTCACAGTTTATTATCTTTTTTAACAATAAATGTGTAATGAAGTGCCTTAGATATGCAGTATTTACCGCTTGCCCAGTGATGTAACACTAAACCTCTTTAGTTTCATATATGCAAAGCAGTTTGGGGCCCTTTACGGGTTATTTCCAGACACAAGTGTTGAATGTGAGAAAATATAATAATTAGAAGTAAATACTCTTTTCCAAAATTACAAAAAATAAATGTTTGACGTACAAAATTCTTCAACTATATATAAATGCCCTGTAATCATGGTAATGTTAAACATGAATGCAAATCTCCCCAAGCCGAATTACGAGTATACACATCGGATTGTTTTTCAACATGAATGAGCAGGCATCACTGTTTAAAAATTTATCCCAAATTTAATCTATGGACAATGTATGAAATACAATCAATAATTAATACCTTTTGAGAGAGACTGGACATGTTTTTACAACAATTTCCTGTTTGACATTTTTAACCTTGACACTTAAAATAGAACAAAGGAAACTTTACCTGTGTACACATCAAGGGTTATTAATCAATATCCCATCATATAAACACGAAAGAAACTGTTTTAAAACTTTATTTAAACAACGCAAAAGTGAATATGAAATAATGAAAATTATAATGGGGGTATTTATTTTAAATATATTATTAATCAAAATAAAATTAACTCTGCCGTTGCATCATAGGGGAGTATTGATCAATAATTATCTTTACATGCCAGACTGGTGTTGGATTGCCGCTGTGCTGGTCTGCCCTCGGACAACAGTCCTTATTTGGTCAAGAGACTGGCATTACCAATGGGAAGGCTTACCAAATTGCCGTTTCTGGTAAAAAATCTCGTCAGTTTTAACTAAGCATATATAGCTTATTTTCTATGCAATTCACCAAAAGGCTCCTTTGTAGGCTATGCAGTTAAATATGGTTTAACATTAGATGAATGGGAAATGGTTTTGTGCAGGAGAAAATCATGCAATTAAGCAGAATGTGATTAAGTGGAGTCAACTGTATAGATCTCTTATATGATTTTCAAAATATTATTTTTTTATTTGTTCTAGACATTTTAAAAAAATCATTAAATTACCATCCTTATATGATTCTTTGTTCAATTTGTATTTCATGTATATTCTTTTATCAATTTTCATTATTTTAAAGCGGGTAACCTAAAACATGATTAAACAAGGGAAGTAACCCAAATTTCTTTTAAGTGTTTTTAAATACACAAAGTTTTTATTACATTACAGCAGTTAGCCTGAGGTAAAAATTGGTAATTAATAGGATATTTGACACCCAAACTGTCAAGTGAAGCCATATAATCATACAAGTTCTTTGATTTACAGGTAAAAAATACCTTTATCAGTGACACAAAAACATAATTAATGTGGACATCAATGGTTAATAAAAAATAAAGACTGGCAAATTTTTTGGGGTTGAAATTTTGAAAACACAGAAGATTTAAATTAGTAAGGGGAGGGACGAATGTTAGCTTAAAAATCGGAAGATTTTGACTCTCGCCAGAAAAATCACATTTCTGGAATTTTACATGAATTAGGAAAAGCAATAAAAAGATATGATTCCTATGTTATCTCAAATGTAGCAGCTGTATTGTCTATCTAAAATAAATTCAAACTTGAATAAAACACTTTTTCAATCTTGAACTAAAATTCTAAACATTTTAGCTAAATTTATGGCACCCTCATCTTACAAAAAAGTAACCAATTTTAGATTTTGGTTCATCACATGATTGATGGTTTAATCTTGAAAAGGTAAAATAGTACAATCAAAATATTGTTTAAATAACCTACCAGGTAGACTGTCATTAGTATCAGCAGCATGCATGGTAAACAACTGAGATTTCATCTGATTTGTTATCAGAGCCAGAGGTATATTCTTCATGCCTTTATTTGACACAATTAGAGACATCAATTGTCCACAAACATTTCTGGGGTTCTTTTGCATCAGGGCCTCCTCAAACAATTCAGTAGAAGTTTGGCTGGTCAACTTCAGTAAAACTCCTGGTGATGTTTCCATGGCAATGATATGGTATGTAAATGACCTTTTACCACCTAAAACATATTAAACTGTTGTCTATCAATGTGTTATGCACATTAGGACCGAAATTTATCAGTTTTTTCTAGTTCAATCAATTAGTCACACAAATCATCAAAAAGAATATTTTTAACACCTCAAGATCATTTATCAACAAAAATGTTTGTTATTTTATTTTTTCAAAAATCAATAGACCCATTGGTGGCCTTCGGCTGTTTTCTGCTCTTTGGTGGGGTTGTACTCTCTTTGACATATTCTCCATTTCCATTCTCAATTTTAATCAATCAATTTTGCATATATATTCAAATGCAGGTTGATTTTAGTTGTTGATTGCATGAAGTCAAAGATTTCAAATTTAGTTAATGATTGTATGGAGTTGAAGATTTCAGATTTAGTAGTTCATTGTATGAAGCTAGATTCACATTTTGCTGTTGATTGTATGAAGTTGTTTATTCAGTATGAAGTTACTTAGGTTTTGATTGTAGTATAGTTAAATGAGGAAAAATCCAAGTTTTACATATTCAGGACGATTTATTTCTCTGTTTTTTTTTCTACTCTCGTATGTCACTAAAATAAATCGCATATATTAGTTGGTTTACAGTATTTAATATATCCTAAATTCTGCTTTATTTATCTAATCCTATTTTCTGTATATGACTGACCATCAACGGGAATAGTATTTGTTCCTCCATATTTCTGGATAAATTCTTTCAGTTTGCCTAGTTCTGGTTCAAATACAAGAGACCAGTGGCTCCATATCTCCATATCTTCTAATAGTGGGCAATTATGTAGGCAGGCAAGGGCAGCTTCTCTGGTTTGATGACCTAACATTCCTATCTTTGATTCTGTCTTTATTCTGAAAATATCATGAAAGAATCAATGTGTATCCTAAAAATAAATAATCTTTTATTTGCTCTCAGTATACATGGTATATGTATGAAGCAGCATATCTTAAGGATGTACTTAGGTGAGGTTTTGGAATAAGTGTCAAATGTTCGGACTCCTTGGTGTTTTTCCATACGATACAAGGTAAAATATTTTGCCCCATTTATTTTTTAACATAAGACTTGATAGCTCATAAAAGGTCATTTGACAAAATTTAAGCAGATTCTTGATTTTCTTTCTTTTGATTTGAGACCCAAATAATACCAATGCAAATATAAGGTAAAAGTCTGAGTTAGCCTTTTCCCGCCATATTTTATAAATCAAATATCTAGAAAAGGAGCTCCATGACCTATCATTATTTTTAGCTTAATTTGATCCTTAACTAATACTCTTCCAGCTTAAATTATCAATTTTGAATTCTTGATTTATTTAGTTTTACCTTAGATCACCTAAGTACACCCTTAAGGATTAAGTAATTTCTCTAATTCTTAGACGATTTATCCTTTATCTGACCTGTTGATTATTTTTATAAATCAATGTGTGGTTTGTTTGATATCAGTTCTTCATTGGTCAAAATTCAATTATAACGTAAAATTTTCTTGCTTCTCTCTGAGTTTCCTATTGTAACGTCACGAAAAAAGACAACCATGTCTGATGACTTTACATCCAAAAGAACACATCTTTTTGAAGATCGTTGGAAACAATAGATGTATATCTTCTAAAAATCATTAGAGAAACAGATTCTACCACCAAATCTTGTGCAAAACTATATTTCTCCACTCTGCAGTCATAAGAAATAAAGTTATCGCAATTGTTTGATTTCAGAATGATGAAAGGACTGTTGAGAATGACTTAAAACAATGTATATAAAGCAGCAAATTTGAATTTTCTTATATAGCAATACCTGACATCAGTTCCCATGGCAACTTCAAACACCAAGGAGTGTTCATGATATTGATGTTGACCTGGTTTCTTTGATGCTGTCATCAGATTGGTTATCTTCCCATAACCTAAATGTCTAGTCTCCTTTACATTGAACTGGTTGCACAAGGCTGCATCTATGTCTTCTTCCTACACAAATTGAATAATTTTCCATTTAATGTAAGCCAAAATTAATTTATAAGAAATTCTCTGAAGTATTCTATATTAGATTTTATAGAATACTTTCAAATTCCTGCACTTTCCCTTAGGTTTCCTATGTCACAATACTTATGTTATTATCTTACAGTAAGAACCATTTTTTTTTTTGTCGTTGTTTACCCAGATTTACCACGAGTCAACCTGTGAAACTCAATCATAAACTAGACAAAGTGATGCCCCAGCACTCCACTCTGAAGTAACTGTATTATAACAAAGTCAATGTAGAACTTTCTTGGAGATATTAACACAAATGATGCCCCTGCATATGCAAAGTGTTATTTTAAAATACACAAAATTGAGCATGGGAGCACATAGGTCTGTTGTTCACTATAGGAAGAGTTATCCGGAAACACTATGTACCTCTTTTGCAAGTATATAAAAAGTTCAACTATCTCCCAAAAGAGCAAATATTAAAAAAAAAAAATCCTGACCACATGCACACCTTCGATATATGTACAAACAGCCAGCAAAGTGAAAACTTCCTAGCATTCAAACTGTAGGAGGAGTTATCTGGAATAGCTAAATACCCATAATGGGACGGAGGGATGGATGGATGGGGGTAAAACAATATGCCCCAAACTTTCAGTTCGGGGAAACAACTAGAGATTGGTGTTCAGTATAATCCCACCATGAAATAATGTTAATAATTAATTCCATCAAATAAATTTGTCTGCGGATCTATATTTCATGGTGGACATAAGGTTATCAAACAAACTTTCAGAAACAACAGATTTGTTATTAAGGTAATATTACAATAATACAAGTAAAGTTTTCTCATTTGTGGAAATAATATTTTGTTTACATATAGATGACTTCTAATTAGGGGTACTCTAGTAAGTTTGAAAAGATTGGATTTATGGAGACTTTTTATTAATAAAACAATGTACACCATGAAGAATCTGAACAGAGGAGCTTTTCAATTCTACTGTACTGATTAGTCAGAACAAATTTGAGTTTGGGTGACATCGTCTCTAAAATAAATATGATAGAATGTATATAAGTTACATTGCATATTATGCAGGATGAAACTTGATATGTTTGCATGTAAAACATAGAGATTGACCATTACTTACGGAGACTTTACCACACTGTGTACACTGATGGATGAAGCTGAGTATATCCCCATTACAAGGTTTAAAGCCACTCTCAGAATCACTGCTCCCTGAACCAGAACCAAGTGATGTTCCTCCATATTCCTCAAGCAACTGAAAAACAATAAAACAAATTAGTGTCAACTTTAAAACATGCTTCAACTTACATTTGTTTTAAATCCTTTACATTGTGTCTAAACTACCTTGGAAATTGAATTAAAAAAGCTTTCTAAAGGTATTGAATACCTGTATACCAAATACCTAATAGATTTCTATGACTTACTAAAAAGTGTAAATAACTAAGTACATTTCTAGCAATTTTCAATGTTTACTTTAAGGTTTTCAACTTCTAAAAAAATCTCTCAACCTGAACTTACATACTTTAACATTTGAACCTTCTTATGCTATGAATATACCAAATACTAAATCAATTTATTCAGGCATTACAGAAAAAACATCCTGAAAACTTATATGTCAAGCAATTTTCTATGTCCTATGGTGATAATCACTTGAATTCACCAAAATTGCTAATTGGTAATGTAACTCAAACTGATATAGAAACCCCTATACCCTACAAATAACTTACTCCTTTTGTCTCCTGTAATTTCAGGCGAGGAGTAAAACCTCCTTTACCCTACCTAAAACTAAATTCTTTTGTCTAATGTAAGGTAAAGTGTAGAAATCACACAACCCTTCATATTAACAATAACTTAGTTCTCCTTTTGTTTCCTGTGTAATGTAAAGGTAAAGTGTAGAAACCCCATACCCTACCAATAACTAACTCCTTTTGTCTCCTGTGAGGTAAAGTGTTGAAATCTCCAATAACCTGCCAGTAACTTACTTCTTATAACTCCTGTAAAGTAAAGCCAAGAAATCGCCCATACCCTACATTATAACTTACTTCTTTTGTCTCCTGTAAGGTAAAGTGTAGAAATCTTCCATAACCAATTTCAGCAAAGGACGGAAAATTACACTCTTCAGCAATTTTTTCTTCTATCTTATCAAGCAATGATAAATTTAATGCACCACGTTGTAAACAACGCTTCAGGTAATTCTTCAGCAGATTAATAACATCACCTGCAAAACAAGAATGTGTCCATAGTACACGGATGCCCCATTCGCACTATCATTTTCTATGTTCAGTGAACCGTGAAATTGGGTTCAAAACTCTAATTTGGCATTAAAATTAGAAAGATCATATCATAGGGAACATGTGTACTAAGTTTCAAGTTGATTGGACTTCAACTTCATCAAAAACTACCTTGACCAAAAACTTTAACCTGAAGCGGGCACCATCATTTTCTATGTTCAGTGGATCGTGAAATTGGGGTCAAAACTCTAATTTGGCATTAATATTAGAAAGATCATATCATAGAATTGAAATAAGTATGATATATATAAACCATCTTTAATTCTTGAAGTCCATTTTTGTTTAAGTTGAAACTCTTAAAAAATCAAATGTTAAAACCTACCTTTGGGTGGCTTAACTCTTTCTTCTCCATCCTGCTCTGTCTTCTCATCTTCTTCTCTGGGTAACAAACGTTTCATAGCTGCCTCCTGAAGCACAGAATGGCTGACACATATTGCTAAATGAAACAAGGCACTGGCATTAACATCTGTTCTTAGAATCTGAAGAAAGTTCAGGATGGAGGATTCAATCTTTTGATGCATTTTAATCTGTGATCTAGTTGAAGGCTCTTCCATTAACATAATAAATTTAAATTTCTCAAATATTTCTTGTATTGCCACTTCAGGGTGAAGTGTCATGTAACGGTTCCTAACTTCCCATGTTCCGTCAGATGCTGTATGAATCACTGTCATTCTGAACTTCTGGAATGCTTTCTCAATATCATCATGAAGGTGAACTTTGAACGTCTCTATTACATTTCTTCTGTTCTCAGCAGCATGTCTTTGGGCCATCTTCAGTACCTGAATTGTTCACAAAATATATAGTTATATCCATTAGTTAAGAACATAGTCAGACCAAAATCAAAGATGTGATTTGTTTGTCTTATCCTGAAAGGATTTCAAAATTGTAATATCAGTTTTTTCTTATTTCATTCAATATATCACAATGTTTATTCGACTTTTTTTATAACATTTCTTTGATTAAAGAAAATTGTGAAATCAAAAACTGTAGCAAATTAATATCAACTTTTAGATGTACAAATTTATCATGCTCTTAACAAAAGGCCTAAAGATCATTTTTATGGTTCCTAATTCATTAATAGAGAGATGTATATGTATATACCATATGATAACATAAGTTACAAACCTGTATTGCCAATGCCACACAGCTTATTCTGATATCATATGATAACATAAGTTACAAACCTGTATTGCCAATGCCACACTGCTTATTCTGATCCCTAGCTGATATGCGTTATCTGCATCATACAGAGGAACAAGGTATTCCATAAACTGTGTTAAGTCTACTTTTTCACTCCATTTCATATTCTGTGTTAAGTAATTCCTCAAATGTTCCAATATATCTACTGTTGTAATAGCTGGAATTTCTTCCATATCTGTTGGGAATTTAAAATGTTCATATATGATTGGAAGCCGCTGCACTGGTCCCAAGTTCAATTTGTTAAAATCTGTTTTCTCAGGCTCACATTCTCTTAAGCAATACTTAAGTTCATGTAATGTACAAATAGATCTTACTTTGAGAAAAGCTTGAACGTATGCGTTCACTTTTGCAATTGCTCTATTGTGTTCTCTAACACAACTGAGTTCATCAATTCTACGAGGTCCCGCCAATGCTAAACTTGGTATACCTAATCTCTGCAGCAGTAACGTTTGAATTCTCTCCTGCGATACATAGTTATTAGACTCTGCTAATAATTCTATACATTCTTGAGCACAAGTTTCAAGCTGCTGAATTGATGGTTTTCCTTTACTATTTGTCGCCATTCGAAATGGTCTTATATTCATCTCTTTATCTTTAAACTTCTTTGCATCTAACGGTGAAGTAGTGTTACTAAGTGATTGAAATGGTGTTGAGGTGTCATTGTGCTGATTTGACCTATTATATATAAGCGATTGAAATGGTTTTGAGGTGTCACGGTGCTGATTTGACCTAAGTGATTGAAATGGTTTTGAGGTGTCATGGTGCTGACTTGACCTACTGTCTGTTGAGAAATCATTTTCTGATGATTGGTAATCGCTAGCTGTCTCAACTGATTCTGTATCGTAATCATCATCATCATCATCATCATCATTCTCATATTCAATGTGAGAGCGCTGCTTTTTATTTACAGAATGTGGATGTGACAGTCCCTGACTGGGTTGAGTATTGATAAGATGAGCATGACCTGATTTATGTGATAACTCATTTGTAGATTTTGTCTCTTGTTGTTTGCTCGTTTTGGGTGGTGCAGAAGTTCCTAATACTGGCCATGCTCCCTCATCAAGCTTAATTGGTTTCATGTTAACAGGCTGCTTCAATGGAGCTGGCATAGAAAATGGTTGCTGCAATGAAACAGGGGCATGAAGATTTCGTGGTGCAGTATATTTTCCTCCAATTTGGTGTAAAGGATTGATGGCTTTTGGTAAAGAATGCTGATTTAGACGAATATATATCCAGCCACCTCGATTTACTTCATGGACAATATCCTTAAACAATTTGAAAATATCATCCATTGACCCCACTCTGAACTCAGAGTTTTTCAATTTTAATTTGGATCTGGTTGCTAGACGAGTCCACACATTTTCTTTCAAGATCCCATTAGGGAATTCCACTAAAAGTTTATGCAGGTCTTTTTTTAAAGCATTCCTCTTCTGCTCAGTTTCTGGTGGCACACCAGGCATTGTTTGGGGTGAATATATTGCTACCTGAAAAATATGTACTGACTCTAAATGATTCGTGATAAAAAAGCCAATTAACAGCTTTTAAAATGTAATTTCTATGACTAATTTCAAATGCATCTGAAACATAACTTATAACATAAACATTATCAACTTAAGACATCATTTAAAAAACTTATAAAGGCGTCTTCCATAAATAACAAACAAGAGGCTCCTACAAGCCTGATTAACTCAACTGGCAAAACATGGTAGTATATGATATTATAGTTAATAATTACATTTTTCAAAATAAAATTTATTTTTCATAAACAAAGGAGTAGAGCCAGTAACTCTAAATAAATTAAATCTAATGTGTATGTATTGCTAAATGTATGATATTTGAAAGTATAATAAAATAAATAGGGAATGTGTCTGAACACAGATGATGCCCCTGCTTGCATATAACATTATAAAGGGACATTACTCTGGAATGGTAAAAGTGACGCTTCCCAAATTTGTACTTGATCTGAGTTTTGTGGTAATAAGCATTGTGTATAATTTTCATAACATTTAGTTGAGGCAAACTTTAAGTAAAGAACAGAAATGAAAAATTCAGCAATTTTCCTTTTGAAAAGGGGAATAACTCTAGAACAGCAAAAGTGACACCACCAAAATTCAAACTTGATCTGTATTTTGTGATAATAAGCATTGTATATAAGTTTCATAAGATTTGGTTGAGGCAAACTTAAGTTAGAGAACGGAAACAAAAAATTCAGCAATTTTTCCATTAATAAAGGGGCATAACTCTAGAAAGGTAAAAGTAACGCCACCCAAATTTAAACTTGATCTGTGCTTTGTGGTAATAAGCATTGTGTGTAAGTTTCATAACATTTGCTTTAGACAAACTAAAGTTAGAGAATGGAAACCAATTTTGGGACTTTAGGACGAACAGATGGACAAGGGTTAAACTTCATGCCCCCTCTGCAACGGCAGGGGCATAACAAATATATAGCTGCATCCTATTTATAAAGATAGTAGCCTTAAACAGGAATAGTTTTTATTTTCTGCCATTTTCCTAGAAATTTTCAACTTTTTTCAAGATTTTATTATATGGCGCCAGCCCTCGTCCATTGAAATTTTTGTTCAAAATAGAGAATATGGTACAAAAAGAGTATTTCAGCAAAAAATATGTGAGGGCGAAGGGATGGCGCCACTGTTAACTTTTTTCAGAATACTGTCATAAACTTTGCAGTATTCTGCAAAAAATCAGGTTTTTACAAAATTCACCTACATTAATATGTCACAAACAGGTCATGAAATGACTCAGTTGTTGAAAATTTTCACCACATTATAGCAGTGAAAAAAATTTTAGGGCCAAACTTATGAGTTAGTGAAGCAACTCCTTTTTTATTTTCAAATATACAGCAGTTTGAGGGCACTCAAGTAAATGCAAGACTAATAAATCATTTTTTCTTCACATTAATACAAAATGCAGTAATCATGGTTTTTGAAATAAATATCCCAAACATATCATTGTTTAAGCAAATTACTTAAATAAACTGCAGTTGACAGTTTGGGTCATGTTTACTTGCATTTGTTATATAGTGAAATTGTTTAGCAATGGACTTAAAGAAAAAAACAATAATTGTCCTTTCAGAGTTTATATATATACATGTGTATAAACTAATGCTCTATATAAAAATAATGCTATCAAAATTTACAATGTGGGTTTTATTTTTGTAAAACGTATCGTATACAAATTTTCACAATTTTTTCATAGCAAAAAAATTTCAACTAACAGTAATTGTAAATTTTATAGCTTTGATGATCATTTCTGCTTTTTTTCAGTTACCGTGAGTGAGTGTATATCAAATATATATCTAGCATATATATATATATAGACTAGAGTTTTTTGTTATTTATAAAAGTTTTCAAGATAAATATATGCAAATTTTATAAATGCATCATGGAATTGGTTAAAACCAAAATTTCAATATGTCTGGAGTAAATTAACATTAAATAGGTTATAAAAAGAATATATATATATATCATATCTACATCCGATTTCACCTGGATAGATGCACGCTTGATAAAGCTAGTTTGTCTAGCGAAATATTGCGTTTATTTTTATCGTTTTGAAAATATTTTAAACATTCTAATATTTACATACTAAATAGTGTGTTAAAATTACATTGTTAGGCAATCTATAATTTTATTTGTGTAATTGTATTAATCTCTGTACTGATTAATCCACACTCCCATAGATTTGTATGTCATATGTTGCTATTTATAGGCACTTATATATCATGTATATTTATTTGTAAATTGTGTATGTACTGGAGAAGACAGTGCTAAGTTGTTAAACTTACGTCTCATCCATTTGTTTATTTTCTGAACAATAAAATATGTTTAAACTAATTAATGGTTTCAGTCATATTTGTTATATTTGTACTAGATTTTGTATTGCTGGTCATTTCTTTCAGAAAATTTGTCATTTGAAGGCCATTTTCTCCTATACTGGTTTTGATCATTATGTGCTATATATACATAAATCATTTCTGCTGCATATACAGTTTCTGTCTTTGTATTGTACTTTTCAAGATCATCAGCTAAATCACTCAAAATAGTCAAAACTAGAATCTGTGTCCATAGGATACCATGTCCTACTAGCTCTATATCTATATCAAGTCAACTTAAAAGGTGCATAGAATTTGGGTCAAACCCTAATTTGGCATATAATTTAAATTGTTGACATAAAAATGAACATTTGAACTAAGTTTTAAAATGATGTGACCACAAATTTCATGGTAAATTACCTTATAAACAAAATGTTTAATCTTAGGTTGAGCTTGGTCCATGGGATCTGGGATAAAACCCTATTTTGACATAAAATTTAAAAAGTTAACATCATTATATATATGTGTATTAAGTTTCAAGTTGATGTGACTACAACTTCATGGTCAACTATCTTAACCGAAAACCCTAACCGTGATACAGGACACACGAAACAGATGAAGAGACAAAAATACATAATGACCCTCTTATCATAGGCAAGGGCATAAAAATCATCATTTAAGGGCAATTACCCTTTTTTTGAGTCAATGATTTGTTTTAGTCACATTGGCATAATTGTAGATCTGGTATTGCTAAAGAGAGGCAAAAGATACCAGAGGGACATTCAAACTCATAAGTCAAAAATAAACTGACAACACCATGGCTAAAAAAGAACAAGACTGCACAATCTGAAATGTCTCGCCTTCTTTACTAACCATTGATTTTATGTTGATAGTCCTAAATATAAAGCTTTACTACAAGTAACACATAAACTTAACATGATCCAAGAAAATGAGGTCAAGGTCAGATAAACCAAACGAGAAATACATGTACACCTTACAATCATTCAATAAGCCAAACATAGTTGACCTATTGCTTATAGTTTCTAAGAAACAGTCTTAACCAAGAAAACTTAACATTGACCAATGAACCATGAAAATGAGGTCAAGGTCAGATGAACCATGCCAGACAGACATGTACGCCTTACAATCATTTTATGCATTAAATATAGTTGACCTGTTGCTTATGGTATCTAAGGAAAAACTTAACCGTGAGAACTTATCATTGACCAATGAACCATGAAAATGACGTCAAGGTCAGATGATACCTGCCAGACAGACATATACACCTTACAATCCTTCCATACAACAAATATAGTTGATTGATTGATTGATTGTTGGCTGCTTAACGTCCAGTGGCAAATATTTCATGCATATTCAGGACGACAAATATAGTTGATCTATTGCTTATATAGTTAAAGAAAAACATACCAAAACACTGAGAAATGAACGTGAAAATGAGGTCAAAGTCAAATAAAACCTGCGAGTCTGACATGTACATCATAAAATATTTCCATACACCAAATATAGTTGACCTATTGCATATAGTATTAGAAAAAAGACCAAAACTCAAAAACTTAACTTTGACCACTGAACCATGAAAATGAGGTCAAGGTCAGATGACACCTACCAGTTGGACATGTACACCTTACAATCATTCCATTTACCAAATATAGTAGACCTACTGCTTATTGTATCTGATATATGGATTTGACCATGAAAACTTAACCTTGTTCACTGATCCATGAAATGAGGTCGAGGTCAAATGAAAGTTGTCGGACGGGCATAAGGACCTTGCAAGGTACGCACATACTAAATATAGTACTCATAATAAGAAAAAAATTAACATTACAAAAAATGTTGACTTTTTTTTCAAGTAGTCACTGAATCCATGAAAATGAGGTCAAGGACAATGGACATATGACAGACTGAAACTTCGTAACATAAGGCATCTATATACAAAGTATAAAGCATCCAGGTCTTCTAGCTTCTAAAATATAAAGCTTTTAACACATGCATTTAAGAAGTTAGCTAACGCCGCCGCCGGATCACTATCCCTATGTCGAGCTTTCTGCGACAAAGGTCGAGGCTCGACAAAAAGACCAACAGACAAACAATAGTACAAAAAAAACACAACATAGAAAACTAAAGACTAAGCAACACGAACCCCACCAGAAACTGGGGGTGATCTCAGGTTTTAATATTTTTTTCTGTTTATAGTTTCTATATATATTATACTTTTCAAGAAAATGAGCCAAAACACAAAAAATTGTCAAAATCATCATTTAAAGTTTGATAAATTTCAAGCCAAAATCAACGAGCTTATACAATAAGAAGTTTCATAAAGTGTTATTTATATTTTGTATTACTAATAATTTTTGCTTTTTATAGTTTCTGGGTATCTATTATACATTTCACTATTTTTCGTGGTAGATTCAATCTCAAAATATACACTTACACAAATATTTCACTGTATATTGGAATGCAGTGTACTGTGAAGGCCATGAAACGAGAATAATGAACACATAAAATTTTAAACTGTCTTAGCAAATGTGTAAACCACAAACAAAAACCAACACAAAAAATAACTCTACATATATATGGTATGGTATTCTTACCTTTATGAAACTGATGTGATAATGTTAAAATAACTCACAACTCAAAAAATTTCCACAAACCACATCTGAAATGAAAAAATGCATTCATCACAATATAACTATATGATGTAAAATGGACTTGTTATTTTATAATTTACCTAAGAAGGAGCTTAATCTTTACCAGACTTTCACTCCTTGCAAAAAAAATAAAACAATTAACTACTTATTGAGTACTTATTAAGTTATACTGCATTATTGTATGATTTAGGGAAGTAGTGTTATTCTACTTTCAATATTGACTAAAGGAAAAGCTTATTTAATCTATACTGGACTTTCCCTCCTTGATAAAATATGATATAATTTACTATCTCAATACTGCATGTATGCTTTAGGGAAGTAATGCACTTCTATTTTCAATATTGATTTCATAGAAATAAAAACAAAATTGAAAGTTCATTTACTTTAACTTATCCTTTATTTCACTCCATGAAAGGGGTAATTGACTGGCTGATTAATATCCAATCACATTAATTTTAAATGTATATTAGTCATGAAAAAAGAAGTTATAAAGAAGCCCTCTATTTATATACTACAAGTAAAATTCAGGAAGTAATAAATGTGTACATGCATGCACTTCTAGTTTCAATTTTAATTTTTCAGAAAAATGTCATTTGGAAACTCCAAATTATAAAAATAAATCTTTGTAATGCAAGTTAAACCAGTATTGATATTGATTTCTAAGAAAAAATCCAGTCATTAAAAACATTTCAGAAAAATATTCTTAAATTTATTACATTTGAAAAATTTGTATTTCATAATCATTATGCTGTAATGAGCTGTATTTTTTTTTATTATTTAAGATGTCACTACATGTACCATTAAATGAAGGTACATTTCAAAATTCAGGTGTAAAATGGCATGCCATTATATTCTTTATCATAAAAGAATTAATAAGAATATGTACTGTACGTTGACCTTTGAAAGAATTTCTTTAAAATTTTGTAAATCTAAAAGCTTTCATTAAGCATTGGAGTATGGAAATAAGGCCATCTTTCTAGCTGTTAAATCTTTCATAATATTAACTTAATAAATAATAAGACTCAGGAATGACTGTAATTACTTTCTCTGTCTATGAAGAAATAACATCAAAATATGATGCACACTTAATAACCCAACTCATGTAGTGGGTTATTTAAAAGTGTGCACCATATTTTTTAGGTTATTTCCAATAAACAGAAAAAATAATACAGTCATTCCTTATAATTTAATTCTAAATTCCATTTTTAAGAAGTAAATCATGAAAAATGATGATAATGTCACAGTTACATGACAAAATTATGTCAATGAACTGATAGACAGAAAGATTTCAGCCAATCAGAAGATGTGTTACATCCAAAATCAAATTATTACCAAATAATGTTTGCATGCCAGGTATCACACATAGTACTAAGAAACAGCAGTACTGCCAAGTTTTCATGAAGCAAATGCTTGAGATTTGGCCAAAATTGTAAAGATCAAATGGAAAATCAATAGATCAGAGGAAAATGCCTCCAAATAAGCATGAAAATGCTAATTGCATGCATGAGACTTGGCAGCCCTGAAACAGTCATAATCCAAGTTGATTTTAAATAGATTTTGATAATCAAATAATCAAATATTTATTGGCACAAATTCATGAACAATAAATGGTTAAGCTATTCCATACATATATATTAATATTAACAGACATGATAGAATCATTTCGATTCTAATAGGACAAATACAGTAATTCAAAAAAACTGAAGCTAGGGTTGGTATGCAGTGTGTGTGGGTGTTCTATTTTATTCCCTGTTAGATAAAGCTGAAAATTTCCAATAAATCTATAGCCTGCATGAAATATATATATATTTCGTAAATAACCGCTAGAAAAAATGTCTTTAATCACTTTAATTCTCAACCCAAACATTTGCCATTTTTATTTTACATTTTTTTCTTGTATTGGTACCGTCAAATCCACAGTTGACATTTTGTAACTGAGGAGCCACCATGTTGACTTGCTGAAATCAGTAAATGTGCAAATAATGCAATAGAATAGAAAATAAAACAACACCTACCTCAAAACTCCATTTTAATGCAATATTATCCAAATTTAGAGGGTACACTTAAAGGAAAAACCTTCAGCTTTAGTGGTTTCATTTGTAAAGCGTCATGTTTTGAAATGACTTTAATGCGCCAAAAGCATTAATGTCAATTTCACGGAATTTTATTTTATTTTGATCATTTTTACGGAAGAGTATTAGGACCACACATTTTTTTAATATATCTCTTCCTATGTTTGCGTTATAATGCAAACCTTTGTGAAATAACGCAAACCTTTTGATTTCAATTATTCAGGTTTTTGTATCAGAAAATTATATAAATTTAACAAGGAAATAGATATGATATAGGCATCTAGAAGCAGAATTCTAAATGGACAAACTTTAGGTGATACATTAGGTAAACCCACTTCCAATCAATATAATGGTATAGTGCTGTTGATGAAATTGTATTGTTAGTACTAATATGCTAAAAAATGTATGTTTTTTTAATGGATGGATTTTACTGTCCACTCTAATCACTGTCCTTTAAATGTATGTTTATCTTTAAATTATTCCCAAGTACAACAAAAAGTTGGGAGACCAATACCTAAGGGTTTACAATGGAACAACGGGGTTCAAAAATGTTATGCAGACATGATGTTATCAAAGGAAGTTGAATCTAATGTACAACTATTCTTAGGTAAAGACAGAATATTACATTTAAGATTGATTTGATTTGATTTTTGGTGTTTAACGCCACTTTTAAGCACCGCTTTTGGGCTATTTCGTGGCGGCCAGTTTTTATTGGTGGAGGAAGCCGGAGTACCCGGAGAAAACCACCGACCTTCGATAGGAAAACTGACAATCCTAGTCAATTAATATTGGAGTCGAGTGCACCCGCACGAGCGGGGTTCGAACTCACAACCTCAGTGTTGACTGGCTAGTGATTACAGTAGTAACTACTTAGACCACTCGGCCACCGAGGCCCCTTTACATTTAAGAAATGGAGTTGATGAAGCTACTGATGATTTAACAGATATATTTTTCATAACATTCTCAATAAGATAAGAAGTCATTTAAATCTTCCCAAGGGTAATAGGTTTAATTACTTAAAAAGCGTAAACGAAAGAAATCTAGTTTAGGGATTGACAGTAAGTGTGAGTCAATGTATCGCACTTAAATCCAGTCTTCTCGTTCACTCTCTAATTGTTCTGTAAATGAAGAAAAGTTGAAGAATTACTATAGACTGAATAAAGAGTAGTTAAAAAAACTAGTACGAAAAAAAAAACCGACAGTATATAAAGCAAAGATGCTTGACTCCTTACTGGAATTAGAAGACAAAAATCCCAAGTCTTATTGGGATATTATTAATAAATATAAATATTCTGACAAGGACATCAGTGATCAGAGTTCTAATATTCCCTCTGATGAATGGTATAATTATTTTGATAAACTTTTAAATGTAGATTATAGTAATTAATGCACTGCCACAGGATGATTTTCCTTCAAGGTATAATGTATTACTTGATTATGATATAAATATGCAGGAAGTGTTTAAAGCTATAAAAAGTTTAAAGAATAACACAAGTGTAGGTCTTGACTGTATAAGTAACGAGATGCTTAAACATTCTAGTGTGAATATGTTGAATTGTATTTGCAAACTTTTCAATATCATTTTGAAATCAACTTTATTTCCTAGTAGTTGGACAGAAAGTATGATTAAACCTCTTTTTTAAAACAGGAGACGTTAGAGATCCAAATAACTACAGAGGTATAGCAATCTCTAGTTGTCGAAGTAAGTTGTTTGTAAAGATCTTATGCAACAGATTAGATTTATTTGTAACTGAGAACAACATACTATGTAAAAATCAAATAGGCTTCAGAAAAGCTAACAGAACAATTGATCATGTTTATACATTAAAATCTATTGTGGATAAGATGTTTAGGGCAAAAAAATATCTATATTGTTGTTTTGTTGACTTAAGAAAAAAGCCTTTGACACAGTACGAAGGAATTTTCTCTTTTCTAAACTGTTTGAGCAAGGTATTAGTGGCAAGATTTTCCATTTAATTAAAGATATGTATACATAGATATTCAGTTAAACTAGATACTGGACTAACTGAGTCCATACTCTCAAATGTTGGTGTAATACAAGAGTGTATACTGAGTCCCCTTCTTTTCAATTTATTTATGAATGATTTTCCAGGATACCTTGATGAGAAATGTGATCCAGTAGATATAGGGAATACAACTTTAAATTGTTCAATGTATGCAGATGACATAATTTTAATGTCTCAAACAAAAGAAGGGCTCCTAAACTGTTTATCCTCATTTTAACTTTATTGTTAAAAATGGCAATTATCACTGAATATAGAAAAAACTCAAATAATAGTGTTTAATAAATCAGGTAAATTATTGAAAGACTGTAATTTATATTTTGGACAAAATCTCGTCAAAAGTGTTCAAGAGTATAAATACTTAGGTATTGTAATGAGAGCATCAAGTTCCTTCAGTACTGCAGTTGAAGATCTTAGTAAGAAAGCTCTTAAAGTAATTTTCATGATTAAACGTAAATTTCATTGTACACATAATAATACACCTTTGCTCTTAAAACTTTTTGACTCCTGTGTTAAACCTGTACTTCTATATGGAAGTGAATTGTGGGGTCTGTACATTCTTAACCTGGACAAAAGATTAACACCAGGTCTAAATGATGATTTAGAAAAGACTTTTTTAAATTTTGCACCTGAAAAGGTTCACATTCGATATTGTAAATTTGTACTTGGTGCCACTAAATATGCTTCTAATATTGTCAGTATGGCAGAACTTGGTCTTTACCCAATTTCTACATTTGTTATTTTGCAGTCTCTTAAATACTGGCTATTTTTTATATATATTTTTATAAAGACCCTCTTTTGAATTTTTCAAAATTAGCATATAAGTCAATCTAAGATGTTAATTGTACCTTTCTATGTACCCTTAACCAAACACATTTTTCAGTTTCTAAAATTAATTGGTTTTGACCAAGTCTGGAATAATAAAGGAATACTGTCCGAAGAAAAACTCATATCTGCAGTGAAAGAAAGATTACAAGAAAGATTTGAAAAATATTTTTTCTCATGTTTATCAGATGAAGACCAAAACAAATTACGTACATATTACAAGCTAAATAAAATGCTTCGCTGAGTGCAGCCTGATACGACCGCAGAGGTCGAATCCTGAACAGTTGGTGCAAGTTTGGACACAATATTCAAGCTTGATACTATCTGAATTTGGATTGTGATCAAATTTTTTTGACATAATACAGGTTTCTGACACAAAATAAATGTGGTCAAAGATCTTAAAAATTTGAAATGGGACATTTAATTTACCTAGAATGGTCTGATATCTAAAATTTAACAACATGGTTAGATTCAGCATATAAAAAAAACCCAAAAATTTAATTTTAGTTGAAATCAAAGTTTGTAAGGGAGGTAACTCTCATGCAAAAAAAAACCCAAACAAAGAATAACCAATTTCGAAGAATAAAAATTTATTACCACTGAACCCTTTGATATACACTATTATAATTTTATATGTATTTACAGTATTTGATGTTTCTAGAAACAGCTAAAAATATTTCATACTAGAACTAGCAAACAAATAGCAAAAAGTACCAACATAAAGAAACAAAGCTAAAGTAATTGTCCATTAACCAGGAAACCCTTGTTTTTCCCCCTATTTTGCCCCTAATTCCTAAACAGACTGAGCCATAACCCCCCAAAGCCAATCCTAACCATCCCTTTGTGGTGTGGAAACTTGTGGTACAATTTCAAACAATTCCATACACTGTTCCACAAGTTATTGTCTGGAAACTAGAAAAATGCTTATTTGGGCCCCTTTTTGACCCCTTATTCCTAAACCGTAGGGACCATAACACCCAAAATCCATCCCAACCTTCCTTTTGTGGTTTCAAACCTTGTGTTTAAATTTCATAGATTTATATTTACTTATCATGCTTATACTAAAAGTTATTGTCAAATTTCCAATGGAGTTTGCAACCATAACAACCCATTTAAATACATCATAAAAGTCTTAAAAAAGAAAATGACATACATAATCATGGCTAAAATTAAATTACCTTGCATTTTTAAAATAGTAACTTCTAAAAATAAATTGACAGCTAATCTCCTCAAGACAATACAACATTTCTTTATACATAATTTAAAAGCAGTGTAAGGGAGGTAATTCAAACAGATTGTCAATGTTGTGTTTGAATTACCTCCCTTACACTGCTTTTAAATTATGTTTTGTACTAAAGTAATTGTCCATTAACCTGGAAACCCTTGTTTTTCCCCTTTTTTTCCCGTAATTCCTAAAGGGTTTGAGCCATAACCCCCCAAAGCCATTTCTTACCATCCCTTTGTGGTATGGAAACTTGTGGTATAATTTCAGACAATTCCATACACTGTTCCACAAGTTATTGTCTGGAAACTAGAAAAATGCTTATTTGGGCCGCTTTTTGGCCCCTAATTGCTAAACTGTTGGGACCAAAACCCCCAAAATCAATCCCAACCTACTTTTGTGGTCATAAACCTTGTGTTTAAATTTCATAGATTTATATTTACTTATACTAAAGTTATTGTCCGGAAACCAAATGTCTTCAGACGACGCTGACGACGACGACGACGTGATACCAATATACGACGGCAAGTATAAAAAGGAATATAAACCTGAGACTTAAACAAAGTTGAATATCTCAAAACAATACATTAGACAGTTCTGTAAATTAAGAATTTCTAACCATAATTTACACATCGCAAAAGGCAGATATAATAATACGACTTCAGATCAAAGAATATGTAAACATTGTATTGATAACAAAATTGAAGATGAGTTTCATTTCTTATGTGAATGCAACCTCTATCAAGATGATAGGAAAAAGTTTTATGATGACATTGTTAATATTATAGCAAGCTTTTGTAATTTAGACAATTTGTTAGATATTTTATGAACTGTTCCAAGACTGATGTTCTCAACAGATTTCTTTTATATATAGACAAATGTATCATGATCAGAAATTCATCAGTGGGAATAATTGCATAATATCAGAAGTCCATTACTAGACGAAGTGTGCAACCCGCTATATAGTAAGGCGATCACGTTGTCCCCAACTGTGATTGAAACGGGATTTGAGCGAGATTGCTATTAATAGTAACAAAAATCAATGGCCAAATTTTTTGTGATGCATTCTGGGTAGAGATAATTTATTCAAAACACCCTATACATTAATTAGCACACAGTTGAATATAATGTTTGACCATCGACATGTTAATGAATAGCAGATCCTAGATGCGATATTATATCAGTGACATGAGTCATTATGATGGTTTAAATATTAAACGATAAAAATGTTTGTATAATTTATCAATTTAAAAACTACAATTATAACGAAGTAAACTTGTCAAACGGAATAACAAAAACCTCACTTCTTAATACAATAAACGTTTGGTTTTAGAGTTAATTGTGAAAAAATTGCCCTTAAAAAGTTGGCAAGGAAAAATTAGGTCGGAAAATTGTGTATCCATAAACAGTACAAGTAACACTGTACGTATTAGGAATGACGGTTTAATAGGAATAAACATTATATTATATTTATTTTAAGAATATATGTTACAATTTACAAATTTCAAGAAATAAGATTTTTTTTTAAGTTACAAGGGATTTCTGTAGATATAACCATTTTTAGCAAAATTAACAAATTGTATCCTCAATTTTGAAAAAAAGAGGGGGAAATAATTGTATGGCCTTTCTTCAGTTTCGAATATCTTCGATCCTGCGTAACTGAGATCTTGACGGTAATACTACCTCGGTGATAGTGTGGACGAATAGAGGTTATCATTTCAGTCAGATATTGTTACATTTATCCGTTAAAATACATGTAAAAATGCAGTTCTCAACACGTGCGTTCGACATATAAATTTTATAGGTTAAAATTGTAGGAAAAGTTGCGATAATGATCTTTGTAAACAAATGAGTAATAAATATATATTCTTTATGTAAGTATACTTTATACTGAAATAAGACAAAGTCCTATTTCAAAAACCTAGCTGTAGGACAATTTGATTTAATTTGTTCAAATTCTATATCAATCTCAAGGGTTAAGTTGTGCCGTAAAGAAATAAAGTCAGTAATTCCTGGAATTGTCCGGTTGCAACAGTAAAACCCTTCCTTACAAGTGTGGGATGTATACATTAATGGGAGCCGCGTCAGGTCGGAGGAGGGACTTTAGATCTAGCCTGACATCCTGACCAGTCTAATACTTCGTCGAGCAGTTAGCCAGGATCCCAGGCTACTTCAAGTGAAATCCAGTACCTCACGTATTCAGGATGAATGTTACGATCTCTGATGTTAAATTACACTTGAGACAACTCTGTGATGGGATATGCATATTTATATTTCCCACTGAATGTTACGCTAGCAACATGCGATTAATCATTTTTTTTTAATCCACATGATCTACAGATGCCTTCAGTTTTGTGAGTATAAAACAACAAAAAAAAGGACTTTTACGCGTTTATCACTGACTCACGTATACCGTGATCTTTAGATAGCGAACGTAATGACGGACAACATGAGAAAAGTATGTCTCTTAATTTAAAAAAGGTAAAAAAAAAACAAGAGACTTTTGAAATTCGAAATTGTTTCGAAGTCATCTGAAGCAACAAATGGTTGGATATTATTGTTTTTCTTTAGAAGCGAAGAAAAAACCCTGTCTTCATCACCGTATATAGCTTCATTGGTGCTGTAAATGACCGAGACATAATTCGTCAACACAACGCGGTTCTATTTAAAAAAGGAGACATGTGCAGTTATGACTTTATTTTGACAAAAACGACTACATCTTTTAGATAAACGATGCATTTTAAGTCCGACACGGCAGATTTTATAGTTCTCATTTGCCTTTGCGCGATGAAAAATTGTACCAATGAATTCGTTTATAAAATTTCCATAGTTATAAAATGAGATTTGAGGGGGACCACCAATGGCGCTTTCCACTGATAAAGGGGACATCGTGATCGCCTTACTATATAGCACAGGTTGCACACTTCGTCTAGTAATGGACTTCTGATAATATTGATGTGGGTGTTTTGTCTATTGTTTGTTATACGTCACAAAATTGCTGTCTATTTTTTGTTTTATTTTTTCTATGTTTTCATGTATTTTCAGCAATGATCCTTTTGTACTGGATTTTATACTGAATAAAATTAGTTAGTTAGTTAGTTAGTTAGGCAAATTTTAATTGAAAGGCCAAGATTTTGAAAATTTTGATTAATGGAAAGTGGTTTAGTAGATAAGAGCAAAAATAATGTCATACAATTGTGAAACTATGAGTCAAATAGACAAAATGATCTTTCTGCTATCAAATCTATGATTCAGAAAAAAACATTTTTTTATATTTTGATGTAAGAAATTGTTTGTTGAAATCTCAGAATATGATAAAGATTCTTTGAAAAAAGTCATGGAATTTTAATTTCAATCTAGTGAAGTAGGTATTTAAGATGCTTGGGTAGCAATTTGAATGTAGAGAACATAATTATAATAAAATAACATCTTCATCTTATACATTTATTGCAAAAGGGTAGCTTGTTTGGATCTAACCAATCTTACATAATGCTCAAAAGAGCGCTTACTTTGGAAGTATATTTAAATTCGGCTACATAAACAGGGTTGATTTTTTATTTTCTTTGGTATAACTTCAAATTACTCAATTTTCATTGTAATATATATACATGTATTATTCTGCTTATTATTATCCCGTTATGTGTGCTAAACACTCAAGCATTTTACTTTGCAATGAGTAAAAAGGGTGATTAATTTTGATATATCCAGCCTCCTCCATTTATAACAGCTGCATCCTTTGAAACGTAAATAAGAAATAAGATAAAACAAATGTTTGCGTTATTTCGCAAATGTTTGCGCTATATCGCAAAGGTTTGCGTTATTTCGCAAATATTTTCATTATTTCGCAAAGGTTTGCATTGTAACACAAAGGTTTGCACTATTTCGCAAAGGTATAACGTAAACATAGGAAGAAATTTTTTTTTTTAAATTGTGAGGCGCTATAATACGCTTTCGTACATTTTTCCAAGATCTAATGTATTATTTTTTTTTTGTTATGCAGGAGAATAAGAAGTGGTTCTGTACTTTTTTTTTTCAATTGCAATGTTTAACACAACGAAATAGGCATAGGTTACGATACATGTGGATTTACGTGGGAGGTATTTTGTAACAGCCATTATTATGTACATCTCTGAGTCTGCGCTAAGTATATATATATATATATCAAGAATTTTATCAGTGTTGTTTACAAAGCTAAAGATGCACTAATATATCATATCATTTAGCTATTCCTGATATGAGGGTCGTAATGGGGGTACCTTCATGACGAATAATGGTAAAAATTCTTGCCTAATGACGTTAACAGTAATTTTTGGTGCATGACGATAAAATGTACACTTTCTTTTAGACGATAAAAAAATCAGATTTTGACGAATCAGGTAAATTTTTTTCCAAAAATAACGGTAACGATAATTATTTGAGACCTTTGATGAATCATGATAAGGATATCTTGACGAATCACGGTAAATTTTTAACCCATTTGACGCTAACTGTAGCCGAAAATGACCGTTTAACGCCTGATGGTAAAGGGCATTCCTTCCCTCTTATATTAAAAAAAAAACACTCATGCTGATATAATGCTGAGTTTATTTGTTTGTATTTTATCTATTTGTATTAATAGTTTTTAATGGCCTCAGGAAAGATTAACATGTAAATAATTGTTAAATGAGTTACATTTGTTAAATAAAGAATTTTATTTATTTATTATTTTAAAATACCATGTATACCAAATGGAGATATTTTATCAAGAGCGTTTATAAGTTATGTTTTTTTTATTCATGGTTGTTGTTTACTTAGCAAATATTTCAGATAAACACATGATAAAATTTGAGTTTGCATAAAATTAACTTTCTATGAATATTTTTAGTTGAAAACACTTAATGAAGTGATTAATTGATATAACATGCATGCATATCAATTTGATTACAATATGAGTGCATTATATAATGCTTGGAATAAATGGAGGTGGATGTGTAACAGTGGTTTGATTCCGCCAGTGTACTTTATCCGGCGGAAGAAAATCCCCAGTGATTTTTATCCACCAACGAAAATTCACTAGGTTTTTCTATCCGGGTCCAGTGTAAAACATCCACCAGTCATTATAAGGTTCTAAAAAGGGTTTTTTGAAGGGGAAATGTATATAAAATGTGGCTTTATAGTTTTTAGTGTATTTGAAACTTGCATAGTTGATTTATGTAAAAAGTGGAGAGTTTTCATCCAAGGAATGTTCACACTAGTGTTTTTAAACAAGGAATGATTACACTAGTGATTTTGTACCGGAATGATTGCACTAGTTATTCTATACCGGGATTAATTACACCAGTGCTTTGGATCCATCCATACATTGATGAAGTGATTAAAGTACTCATTTTCAACGCACGATATAAACACAATAATGCTTATATATTAACGAATAAGATTTAAATAATTTTTCTATGCAAATCTATCAAATCATATGCTTTTAAAATTGTCACTAATTGTAATATTTATTTTTACTGGATTGCCGAAGTGTTTCTGTGTATTTGCTTTTCGGTCGACTTGGATATAAAATCATATCTTATAAACTGGTTCCTTGAAAATCATTTTAATTTTAACCCATTTATTTATGTAAACAATAAACCGGTCTAATATCAACAAAACAACGATATCAAGATCGACGCTTTCACACTATTTACATCCAATATTCTCTAGTGAAAAACAGTTACCCGGAATAAACATGATAAATACACGGCGGAATGAAAGTACGCTTACAGATGCCATATTTAAAACAAAATTAGACAGACCTTATCAGTTTGTATGAAATATTTTGAGAAGGTATGGATTCATTAGATACAACCTTACATACACTGTAGGCTGTAGCTATGCTTCTGGATAAATTTCAGTGCTATATGCTACAGTGGTGATCGAAAAGATCGTCCCAGTTTTGTGTAGTGTTTTATGTGAACTGTTTTTTAAAATGGTTTTTCCATTGTCTAATTTTCGTCAACTTATGGTTTTTAATCTTCTTCCTCTTTTGAATGAGGATACATACATGATATATAAAAAATGAATCGAAATTCTCTCAGCAAATATCTAATCATAGAATAATAATATATCTACAAATTCTTACCATTTTACAAGATTCAGAAAGTGTTAATTCTCTGTTATCACTTTGAAAAATAAATGTTCCATTATCTGCAACCGCTCCTGCATTTTGTCTTTATGAAATTATGTTTTTGAAAAACCAACTTCTACTTTCACTTTCGACTTTTCCATGAAAAATAATGACTTTGTTCTGGGACTATTATTTTCGTTCGAAAAACTAATATGATATTTCTTATTATACATATTAAAAGCATAACATAACACTGCTTAATGAATCGTTTTCCCCCATTACCTATTTGTTAATTATAAACGGGGTTTTTTTCAGCTTTAAAATTATACCCCAGTCAACATTATTATTTTATCCGGAAATGTTACCGGGATATTTTTACATTTATGTAAAAAGGCGGGAAATGTATTTTAAGCAAGAACAATCAGCTGTTTATTGCAATATCCATTCCAAAATAATCATGAGCAAAAATGCTGTTAGAAGTGTAGCTCAAAATCTAGGTGTAAATTCCCAATCGATCATAAGGTATATGCATTTAATACTTCACTTTGACAGGTCATGTATAAGCAATTATGTGGTGGGTTGTATCTGGGACTATTATATATTTTGTCCCAGGTTGTATCTCTCAATTCACGTATAATTCATCATTTGATATAATGTTAGATCAACCAACAAACCATGCCAGACCCTCACGGTAGACCTGGGTAGTCGGGGTCGTTAAACATCCCTTAGAAGTAGTAGATCAAATAAACTGACGGGGTTCAAGGTGTTTGTGGGCACCAACAACTCGGATATCCCCTATCCTAGGACAGTGTGGGGCCTCTGTGGCAGAGTGGTATATCAAACTACTGTATCACTAGCCTGACAATACTGAGGTTATGAGTTCGAATTCCGCACAGGCAGGTGCACTCCAATCTTATTGATTAGAATTGTTAGTTTTCCTACCGAGGGTAGGTTGTTCTCTCTATGCACTCTGGCTTCCTCCACCAATAAAAACTGACCACATGAAATAGGCAAAAGTGTTGAAAGTGGCGTTTAAAACACCAATCATTCAATCCTGGGACAGTGGTCATGGTGGTGTAACACTGGGATTATTATAATATATATTTGTCATAGAAATCTCGTGTAACAGCACAACATAAGAGCAAATATAAAAATCAGACAAGAAGGGCTTGACTAATCATATCGCTACAAACACAGGAGACTCAAAGTACAGATCTCTGAGTACTCCGCAGTTAATTATCAAGGTTGTAACATAAAATCATGTCCCCCATGAAATACTGTCAATCAGACAAAATTTCTTATAAAATATTGTCAGTGGACACTACTGTCTATTTCATAATTAAATACTGTCCAGGACAATATTTCATTATGAAATAGTGTCCTTGTCCATGAAATTTTGTCACCTCCTTCTAGACAATATTTTACTATGGAATACTGTCCATGACAATATTTATTTAGAAACTTTCATCTTTATTTTCACATTTTTTTAACACAACTGATATATTGAAACTATCTAAAAAGATTAAAGCCTCAAATATAATAAGGATTAACATGATTTTGAAATTTAGTCATATAATATTTCGTACATAAATGACAGTGCATCATAAGCCTCTAAAGGCTGGTTGGTATAAATATACATGTTTATTGACTGCATATGTGTAAAATTGTAATATATTGTATTTCATGTATATGTACCAAGTTGTACTTTAAAATAAAATTATCTATCTTTCTATTCCACTGTGAAATTCTGTCCATGATATTATTTTAAAATTTTTTGCAATCTTATGTATTCACTGAGAAATCCTCTGCCATGAAATTGTGAGCATTTCTGGATTTTTTTTTCTCAATATTTTTCATGAGAAGTATGTGTATAACCATAAATTATTGTATGAATTAATTATGCAGGTTTGTTTGTTATAATCAATCAAATAAAACACTTTAATGATACCATTATCCAAAATACTAAATGTTTTGATATAACCTCCCTTTCAAAATTGCAATACAATCCACCTAAGAAATATTGTCTCAATATACACAATATATAGACCTTGGATAACCCCCTCAAACAAGACAAGATTTCATACTATCCATCTATGTATATTGTCTGTTTATGGACAAAATTTTATATAGAAATTTGTCCTTTTCTGGACATCATTTCATAGACATGGACAAAATTTCATGATACAAAGTCGTGAAATATTGTCTTGGGGAACAATATTTCATAGGACAATCTTTTGCTTTACACAGTTACTGGAGAGCAGTTAGGGTTAAATTGAAGAACATGTTCCTCCCTTGAATTTATGTTGTGATTTATGCATTTTATTTAAATTTATAGGGAAACTGTATGGCCATTGATGTTACGTTTTGTTTTACTCTTTCATTATTTACTAGTCCAAAGCGGACTAGACAGTGTGATAACAACTTTGGAGATAGAAGTTAGAGCACTAGTCTAAGATCCTCCCATTCTTAGCTTTTCCTATGACATGCATTGTCAGTTAATGCACTCGTCTAGAAATAGCAGAAGTTAACTCACTCGAAGATCATAGCAAAAATTACCATTCATGTTGCAAAATAATCTTGTTGCATTGTTTCAATTTGTTTTTGGCAAAAATGCCAGTTAAGGGATAAAAGCTCCAGGGAATCTCTTGTTTTAAATTTTTTCCTGAACTACTGGCCAAATGTTACCAAACTTTTCTTGAAAGTTTTTTAAGGGAATGCAGCTTTACAATTGAATCTAGGGGTTTAATATAAACAAACATAACGGCTGTTACTTAACAAAGAACATCAGGGTAAAACTGTAGTTTTCAAGTTTATATACCTCAAAAACTAAAGCATTTAGAGCAAAACAGCAGGTGGGGGTCTAATTTTAAATTTTCAGAAAAATTGAAGAAATAGTAGCCCTTAAACTTTCAAAAGGTATATATGATCAGCAGGTCAATTTTGATTTACTTACATGTAGGAATTGTAAGAACCCTTTTTTGGAGTTTTTGCAAATTGGACAATCCCCTTTGGAGTTATTGCGCCTGAAATTTTATTTTTTAGAAATTTTGTAGTTTTTATACGCCACAAAAAATTTTTGCAGTCATATATTGGTATGACGGCGTCGTCGTCGTCGTTCGAAGACACATTGGTATTCGCACAATAACTTTAGGTTAAATACCACAACAGGAAGGTTGGGATTGATTTTGGGGGTTATGGTACCAACGGTTAAGGAAAAAGGGGCCAAAAATAAGCATTTTTGTAACTTCCAGACAATAACTTGTGTTAAAGTGTATGGATCTCTCTGAAATTAAACCACAAGTTTCCATACCACAAAGGGATGGTTAGGATTGGCTTTGGGGGGTTATGGTTCAAACCGTTTAGGAATTAGGGGCAAAAAAGGGGGAAAAACAAGGGTTTCCTGGTTAATGGACAATTTAAAAGCAGTGTAAGGGAGGTAATCCAAAAACAAAATTGTACAATGTTGGATTACCTCTCTTACACTGCTTTTAAATTATCTATTTAAGACTTTTATGATGTATTTAAATTGGCAATTATGGTTGCAAGCTCCATTGGTAATTTGTGTATTGCACAAAAGCAAAAAATTTAATATAAATTCAAATCATATAACCAGTTCTAAGTTCTTTGACTACAGTTATTCTGTGTCAGAAACCTATTATGTGTCAAATGTTTAATTACAATCCAAATTCAGAGCGTGAATATTGTGTCCATTTTTGCCCCAACTGTTCAGGGTTGGACCTCTGTGGTCGTATCTAGCTGCGTCCTGCGAAGCAATTTATTGGTCATTATCTTGAAAATTTTTAAAGAATAGATTTAAAACACTTTGAAATTTAAAACTGTAATATTTTGTGAACGAGATAAAAAATTAAGATTACTTTGCCAAAATAATCCATGGACACTTTATAGGAATAATGGCCCTTGACTGATGATTTTTGTTGAAAAAGCGAGACATAGCGATCCTACATTCCGTCGGCGTCAGTGGCGTCCTCAAATATTCACTCTGTGGTTAAAGTTTTTGAAATTTTAATAACTTTCTTAAACTATCCTGGATTTCTACCAAACTAGGACAGAAGCTTGTTGATGATCATAAGATAGTATCCAGAAGTAAATTTTGTATAAAAAAAATTCCATTTTTTCCGTATTATACTTATAAATGGACTTAGTTTTTCTGCCAGGAAACATTACATTCACTCTGTGGTTAAAGTTTTTAAAATTTTGATAACTTCCTTTAAACTATCCTGGATTTGTACCAAACTTTGACAGAAGCTTCTTTATGATCAAAGCTGGTATCTAGAAGGAAATTTTGTTCCTGTTTTTCCGTATTTTACTTATAAACATGATAAATGGACTTAGTTTTTCTTCCAGTTACCATAACATACAGTCTGCAGTTAAAGTTTTTAAAACATTTATTAGATTCATAAACTATCCTGGATTTTTACTAAACTTGGACAGAAGCTTCTTACAATCAAAAGATAGTATCCAGAGGAATATTTTTTTTTTTTTTCCCTCATTTTTGTTGAGCCTGCGATTAACAGCAAAAATAGGTGAGACACTGGGTTCCACGGAACTCTTACAAATTTTTACTCTTTCTTGCATGCTGTTTTGAGGGTTTTGTTTTGGTAAAAATTATAATAGAAACATGGTACATGTAACTATCAAAAATGTTCAGCCAAATAAAATCCACAAATATTTCAACATGGTCGAGATTGTCAATTGACATTGTATAGGAGTTAAAAGCCCTTTGCACATGACTACAATCAAAGAGGTGATTGGCTTCAAATGAAGATTTCTTACTTATTTCAAGTTTTTGTCTGTTATCTCAAAAACTATGATAGTGAGGTAAAAACTATAAACAGGAAATTTTGACAGGCGAGCAAATCAGGCTATAATGAGCTTCTTGTTTGTGTTTTTGTGTAGTTATGGGACCTTAATCATCAGATTTAAGGCATTATTCCACATGTCACACTGTAAACTGCCTAAGAGGAGACCCGACCAGTCATGCTTCAGTGATTCCCTATATAATCAACCAAATTTTTCCCACAAAAGGGGGGGGGGGGGGGGGGGCGGGTACCCTGGGCCCCCTCTAAATCCGCCTCTGTAAAAGACATTAAGTAATATATGTTAAAAGGTGGGACAATATATATGGAAGGGAATATCTGCCATAATTATAATTTCTTAATTTGTTAAATGCAATTTCTTAATTTGTAACATGCAATTTATTAATTTGTAAAATGTAGTTTCTTAATTTGTAACATGTATTTTTTACATCCGTTACATACTTTTCTACATTTCTTGATTTGTGAAATGTAACTTCTTAATGTGCAAATGCAATTTCTTAATTTGTTAACGTATTTTCTTCGTTTGTTACATGAAACTCTACTTTTCTTAATTTGTGATATGTAATTTCTTTGTTTGAGTCACGTTTTGGGAGAATATGTCAGAGTAATTGTTACCGTTGCCAGGCAATGATAAGTTCTGTTTCTCAAGCATTTGTCAAGAAAAACTACAAGTTAAAAATCAACAAATTACAAATCAAGAAGTTTTACATATTAAGAAGTTTTACAAATCAAGAATGAAATAGTTCAAAAATGTTCTGCACAAGGTTGCTGTTGATCCATGTCAACTCGTACCTTAGCCAACTCATACTTAACCAACTCATATTTCTACCAACTTGTCCCCAATATTTTATTATTTATATGCATTAAAGTTGTTATGTTCTTTTATATATTATAGAAACATACAAATACAATAAAGTTGTTCTTTATTGATTGACAATCTGATGCAATTTGTTTTTATATCAAAAATATTTAAAGATAATTTATTCGTCTAAGACAATCCGGTCTATATTCATGACAATGTATTAGACGAATCTAGAACAGAGCATACCAGCTATTCGTCAACAAATCATGACACGACCACAAAAGGGTCTTACTCTAGTGCTATCCCACCTAGCAAAAGATAGCGACAGGGACTGTCCCCTCGTCCACTGACACAAATGCTCCACCAACTTCTGGCAGATAGGGGGTTGATGCAAGAGGCCTATACACAATGTATCTAAAAAGAAATCGACCAGTAATGGAACTGTAAATAGTGAATATAAATTGAACAACGATAGCTTTAAGTTTTGTTTCTTAAATGTTTGTGTGCTGAAGAAAAGACTGCTGTTTCCGGATTTCATCGACATTTTTAGCTCAGCTGGGCCAAAGGGCCAAGTGAGCTTTTCTCATCACTTGGCGTCCGTCGTCCGTCGTCGTTGTCGTTAACTTTTACAAAAATCTTCTCCTCTGCAACTACTTGGCCAAATTAAACCAAACTTGGCCACAATCATCATTGGGGTATCTAGTTTAAAAAATGTGTCCGGTGACCCGGCCAACCAACCAAGATGGCCGCCATAGAACATAGGGGTAAAATGTAGATTTTGGCTTATATTTCTGAAACCAAAGCATTTAGAGCAAATCTGACATGGGGGTTAAATTGTTTATCAGGTCAACATCTATCTGCCCTGAAATTTTCAGATGAATCAGACAACCCGTTGTTGGGTTGCTGCCCCTGAATTGGTAATTTTAAGGAAATTTTGCCGTTTTTGGTTATTATCTTGAATATGATAATAGATAGAGATAAACTGTAAACAGCAATAATGTTCAGCAAAGTAAGATCTACAAATAAGTCAACTTGACCAAACTGGTCAGTTGACCCCTTAAGGAGTTATTGCCCTTTATAGTCAATTTTTAACCATTTTTCGTAAATTTTTGTAATCTTTTACAAAAATCTTCTCCTCTGAAACTACTAAGACAAATTTAACTAAACTTGTCCACAATCATCATTAGGGTATCTAGTTTAAAAAATATGTCTGATGACCCCGTCCGCGAACTAAGATGGCCGACATGGCTAAAAAATAGTACATAGGGTAAAATGCAGTTTTTGGCTCATATCTCTGAAACCAAAGCATTTAGAGCAAATCTGACAAGGATAAAATTGTTCATTTTGTCAAGATCTATCTGCCCTGATATTTTCAGACCAATCAGGCAACACGTTGTTGGGTTGCTGCCCCTGAATTGGTAATTTTACGAAAAATTTTGCAGCTTTTGGTTATTATCTTGAATATTATTATAGATAGAGATAAACTGTAAACAACAATAATGTACAGCAAAGTAAGATCTACAAATAAGTCAACATGACCAAAATTGTCAATTGACCCCTTAAGGAGTTATTGCCCTTTATAGTAAATTTTTTACAATTTTCATAAATTTTGTAAATTTTTGTAAATTTTTACAAAATATTTTCCACTGTAACTACTGGGCCAAGTTCATTATAGATAGAGATAATTGTAAGCAGCAAGAATGTTTAGTAAAGTAAGATCTACAAACACATCACCATCACCAAAACACAATTTTGTCATGAATCCATCTGTGTCCTTTGTTTAATATGCACATAGACCAAGGTGAGCGACACAGGCTCTTTAGAGCCTCTAGTTCTTGGACATGATACATCTGCATTTTTTGTTGAAATGATGATAACTAGCTTAAATAGTTTAAACCTAACAGACGATTATATCCATGTTTTTGGACTATTTTTAATTCCTATGCTGGCTTTATCGCTTCAAAAAGATTCGAAATGCCTTCATTTATAAACTAACTAGCAGATCTTCTTGAACACATGTTCAACACAAAAATCATTTAAAAAGAAAAGCTCCATAGAATATGGAAGAAGGATATTTTTTACTGATTTTTGCGTGAAGATTTTTCTAGTTAGTTTACCGGTATATATGAAGGCCTTTCTGATCTTCTTGAAGCGATAAAGCCAGCACAAGAATTAAACATAGTCCAAACGTTTTTACATCTACAGTTATTTAGATACTATAACAGATACGGCCTGCTTGGCTTTTACAAAGTTAATTACTAAAACTCAACGGACTTTGGGGCAGCATTTATTCCGAAATCTATGTTTTCATTTTTTAAAAGGGGACCAACACATACAAGTCATTTAAAAAGGGGGGTGGGGGTGGGGGGGGGGTTCCAACCATATGTTTCCATACAAAAGCAATAACTGTCAAACAAATAGGGGGTTTCACCCCCGGGACCGCCCCCCTATGGTCACTAACTATTGATCACTAATTATAACATTGTATGATTATAATTATTTAACATGTATATGAACATAAAGGTTGGAAGTAAGAGTTGTCTTTCTTTAATAATCACCCATTTAAGTAGTACAAATTAATCACTAGACTAAGTGATTTAATTTTATTGTAGCTTTAAGTATAGAATACTAATGATCCAGGAACTAATTATGTTGCTAAAATTATCAGAACCAACATCTGTATTGATAGGATGACCAGGTCATGTCAGGTGATGACCTTGTACTAAATCTAGGATAATGACATAAAAATCACTTGTTCAAGTATCATACCTCAATTTCCTTCCAAAAATTCACTTCTTTAAGTATCATTATTTTAATAACCCCCACTAATTTCAACACCCCCGAACAGTGAAATTTTGATCGCGAACAGTAGAATTTTATTACATAATCTTTAAGATGAAACCTTGAATTTTACAGGAAAAATACTCCCACTGCTGGGAAAAATCTGTTGAGAAAGTATCAGTTCATTATGTAAAGCCATTTTTATAGCATTTTTTCAAGTAAAATAGAATTTGCAGCTAAATGATTGCATCAAAGGCATAAACCTTGATGCTTAAAAGAGGCAAAAAGTTCATTTTTTTCAATATTACTAATGAAAAGATATTATCTAAAGCTATGTGTTTAAAATTTTGGTAAAACTACAAAATCACAATTTGTGACAAAACTTCTAATTTGCTACTTAAATAAGTGATTTAAAAATCACTTATTTCAATAAGTCCCCTGACTGATAGATACACAGCGACCTCGTGCGGAATATTGTGTATCTATTTCATTCTTGATTTGTATAACTTCTTGATATGTAAAACTTCTTGATTTGTAACTTGTTGATTTTTAACTTGTAGTTTTTCTTGAGAAACGGAACTTCTCATTGGCTGGCAGCATTAACAATTACACTGACACATTCTCCCAAAACGTGACTCAAACAAATAACATTTAAAAAATTAAGAAATGTAGAGTTTCATGTAACGAACGAAGAAAATATGTTAACAAATTAAGAAATTGCAAATACACATTAAAAAGTTACATATTCATCAAATCAAGAAATGTAGAAATTCATGTAACGGATGTAAAAATACATGTTACAAATTAAGAATTACATTTTACAAATAAAGAAATTGCATGATACAAATTATGAAATTGCATGTTACAAATAAAGAAATGTATAATTATGGCGGATATTCCCTTCCATAAAAATATACTCATGCAAAAGGTAGTCTATATAAAAAAGAAGATGTGGTATGATTGCTAATGAAAAAACTCTCCACAAGAGACCAAATGACACAGAAAAATAATCATGATAATGGAATATGAAGACAGCTCTCTCACAAGCAAAATAACCCTAACTGTAAAAATATAAGGGCATACACTACAGGCACGGGGACACATTCTACTGCATCCACACAGCACGAGTAACAAACCCTGCAGTAAATATAAAAGAAGATGTGGTATGATTGCCAATGAGAACTCTCCACAAGAGTATTTAATTTATTATAGCAAGTGCCCAACCCTTAAATAAGTGAAACATTACAAAAATTGTCAGTTGACTCCTTATTGAAGTTATTGCCCTTTAATGACAATTTTTCCAAATATTTTGCATTTATTGCCGTAGAGTAGGGGGCATTAAGTTTTACCCTTGTCCGTCGGTACTTCCCAAAGTTGGTTTCCGTTCTCTAACTTAAGTTTGCCTCAACCAAATGTTATGAAACTTATTCCAAATGCTTATTACCACAAAACACAGATCAAGTTTGAATTTTGGTGGCGTCACTTTAACCGTTGGAGAGTTATATTATGCCCCTTTACAAATGGAAAAATTGCTGAATTTTTCGTTTCCGTTCTCTAACTTTAGTTTGCCTCAACCAAATGTTATGAAATGTATACACAATGCTAATTACCACAAAACACAGATCAAGTTTGAATTTTGGTGGCATCACTCTAACCGTTATAGAGTTATGCCCCTTTACAAATGGAAAAATTGCTGAATTTTTCGTTTCCGTTCTCTAACTTAAGTTTGCCTCAACCAAATGTTATGAAACTTATACACAAATCATATTTATATACATATTTTTGATAATTTTAATCTTTTTGATTAAACTAATTAGATGCAATCTGCTGAAATTTATGAAAATAACTTCAAATAGACCGATCAATGTCCGGTACATATTAGTTTACCTGTTACCTGAACAGGTAAATTTCAACTGCCTGACAACTTATTAGCCTTGATTGTAATGAGAGGGTATTAAAGTAGGATTTGTTTTGATAGTACTTATTCACCATATCACTTTTATGACGGGAAATGTGGTTGTTTAAGGCAAAAGGTCGGGTCCAAAAGATCGCAAAAACTTCATTTTATTTCTGAATTATGTTAAAATGACAAACCTACGTTAAATGTCCGTTTCAGGTTTCACACAACAAGTGCCCCAAAATGTAACTGCATTTGATACGTTACACGATAGAAACATATTGATAACAATTAAAAAAGTAATTAAAATCAAATGTTATAGTAAATAAAAATAAATTAGGCCAGGGCACCTGACGAGGATGAACGGCCTTGGTCGAACTTGACCTAAATGATATCCGAAACACCAGGTGTAATATCATCAAATTAAAGAAATTCATAGACGACCAGTTGATTACCACAGATCATTTACGTTGGGAAAATCCTTTCAAATAAATAGATGTGTAAAAGTTTATAATTAACCACAGAACAATCTACCGAGAAAAGGTCAAATCAGGTTTTAACAGTTAAAGATAATATATATAATTAAAGTAAATATATATAAGCGAAACATGCTATATATATGAATCACCAAATCATGCATAAACAGAACAATAACAGAATAAAACTGTAATTGAAGACAAACATTTAAATGCATATAAAATTGCATATAAAGTATACACAGCGATACATGGAAAATCATTATAGAAACTCGATACAGACAAGAAATAAAATCTCCTATAGACAATGGTATTAGTAAGTTTTGCTGGGATTGGTTCATGGACACGACTATTTATAAAATATTAGCCTTGATTGTAATGAGAGGGTATTAAAGTAGGATTTGTTTTGATAGTACTTATTCACCATATCACTTTTATGACGGGAAATGTGGTTGTTTAAGGCAAAAGGTCGGGTCCAAAAGATCGCAAAAACTTCATTTTTTTTCTGAATTATGTTAAAATGACAAACCTACGTTAAATGTCCGTTTCAGGTTTCACACAACAAGTCATATTTATAATTGATCGGTCATGTCTGGAAAATACGACCGTTTTGGAAGCCCTGTACTGTACACAATACTTATTACCACAACCATAACTTTATAAGATATGCAAACAGGGCCTCATCTGTGTCCCATGGACACATTCCCCATTTATTTAAAACTTTGATAGATTGATAGAAACTTTATATAGCAAAAATTATCAGCAAGACAAGATCTACAAATAAGCCATCATGACTGAAATCTGTAAGAGACTTTTATTGAAGTTATTTCCCTTTAAAGATATTTTTACCATTTTATGGAATTTGTGCCTCTTATTTTGAAAAGTGTAATAGTAATAAATTTACAATGTAGATAGAAACTTTTAAAAGCAAACATGATCAGCAGGACAAGATCTACAAATATGTCAACATGACTGAAATTTTTCAGTTAACTCTTTAGAGAGTTGTTACCTTTTCATGATGATTATTACCAAAAAATGGCTACTGTTGAAGATGTAGGTGGGTGTGACAGGTTCTTTAGAGTCTCTATCATGTCTATTTAAATACTTACTAGGAAGATTAAAATTCAACATTTGAAATGAAAAGAAAACACTTTATATTTCAGAAAAGCAGAAGAATTGTTACAACTGGTTGATATAAGAGTTGGAAGCCAAAGTTTAACTGTTCTCAATCTTACGGGATCATGTTGTGTAGTTATGTGTATAGACTTGGCTGCTACTGGTTCAGGACAACCAGTAAATAAAGTAAATTTTAACGCTATTTGCTAAAATTTTGCTTTGATTTTTTGGGGGGGATAATTTTTTAGATCATGCTACTCGAGTGATATGGGTTTTTCTCAGTCATATAGAAAGATAATGTATGATGTCATATGCCTACATTGCATAGGAAAACTTGATAAAAAGATGATCAAACTCAGGTGTTACTTGGCTACATCTCATCTCAGGGCTGTCATTGAGATTGTGGATGAAAAATACACTCTTGTTTAAAAAAAACTATTGATAATCTATAAATATCTCCACATTTTTTACTTATTTACTTAATATGTAGTCATTGTACTTATGTGTATATACTTATCTGCTCCTGCAGGAGGAACTGTTTTACCCCTGTCTGTCCATCTGTATGTTCGTCTGTCCCATAAAATTTCTGTTGCTTTCTTCTCCGGCTTTACAAATCAGAGCTTCCTTAAATTATTTACATTGACATATCCATTGCTCTTCAACTTTCTGTTTGACAAATGCTTAAAGAATGTGTATCATTAGTGAGCAATAGCTCACAGTTCTACTTGTTCAGATTGATATGTTTCTTTGGCAGATGTAAGTTTGTTAGGTTCGTTGTTAAAGCTCTCACAGTGACTATATTTAATTATCTACAAGTATTTCCTAGAAAATTGTCCCTCCCATTACCCCTTTTCCCATTTCAACAAAATTGTATTGTAGTTTGCTTATCATTCATTTGCAAATACTTCATGTATATTCAAGATGAGATAAAATTGAGAATGGAAATGGGGAATGTGTCAAAGAGACAACAACCCGACCTAAGAGCAGAAAACAGCCGAAGGCCACCTATTGGTTTCAACACAGTGAGAAAATCCCACACCCGGAGGCGGGCTTTAGCTGGCCCCTAAACAAAAATGTGTAATATTTCAATGAAAATGGATGTCACACTAAACTCCAAAACATATAAATGAACTAGAATTAAAAAACATACAAGACTAACAAAGGCCAGAATAGGTAACAAAAGAAACTAAGCAAAATGACAATGATACATAAATTAACAAAGGACTACTAGCAGTTACTGACATGCCAGCTCCAGACCTCAATTAAACTGATTGAAAGATTATTTCTTCATCATATGAATATCAAGCACAATCCCTCCCATTAGGGGTTTAGTATCAGACCATCATAAAATATATGAGAAAAACATAACCCATATCATGCCAACAACTGGTTTTAGAATTAATGTACACATTATTAAAAAAAAAAATTGGTAGATTTTGTAAAGAAGGTCAGACTGCCATTGGAAATGGAGGATGTGCATATGTGCAATTTGTATAATTATATGTATCTTTTATTTTATTCCTAAATTTGGTACAGTGTCAAAGTTTACTTGTTAAATCATGTAGGCCACATGCAGCTATCTGTTGTGAATCAACTTTCTGCCTCAATAAAATAGAGTAGGTACGTAGATCATGTAGATACAAGGATTTTATTTTTTAAAAAGTTTAACATAGACTTTAAAGGGAAATGATCTGTACTCTAACATGTTTAACAGTGCTCAACCTAAATTACTGGACTTAACAGTCCGTTTACCAAAAATGTCCTTAAAATATATTATGGTAGGCATGAAAATTTAGGGTAGATAGGGAGACAGGAAACAGAACTATATTTTTTTTGCCTTATATGTACCCTATCCAGTAGTCCACCAGATTTTTTTACCATTTAACCAATGTAACACTTAAATAACAACTTTATGATTTTGTTTTTATTACCCTTAACATAAACATGATAAAGACAAATTGAAGGACATCACAGTTGTATAGCAGAACTTATTATATAATTATTTTTTTCAGGGTGAAGCCTTGAGACTATCTGGAGTGAATAAAAAGATTTATAGAAATGGTCTTAAAACTCTTGAAAGTATGTTAGGCTTAGAAGAACAGACCACAATCAGAGATCTGGCAATAAAATTTGGTTGTACTGGAGCTGCAGATTTGGCATGTCAAGTTTTACAATCGTAAGGCCATTTAATCACTTATAATCTCAAAAGGTAGAAGAGCTATAGAGACCTTATGTTTTCATATGTTCTTAATATCATTTTCATTGTTTAATGACTACACTTTAGATAGATTGACTGATGGTTGATGTACATGTTTACTCCACGAGTAACATGGAATGGAATGAGAAAAGGGTTGCAATTGGACATAAAAGAATTTTGACTGCCACAAAAAATGTATGGAGGGTTGAGTAGGTGCACCGTGCAGAAAATTTTGTTTCAACAATGTCCACAATTGAGCCTACTTATAGCAAATGATGCCACAGGGTCCATTTTTGTACTAGAAGTGTGGTTCTTAATAAACTCAGTCCAACCATTTCATCCTTTCCATCATTACATCCTGTGACACAATGGTAAGCCCTTAAAGAAGGAAGAGGTCATACAGAAAGGTTAGGTCCAATTATATACCTCCATGGTTCCCTCAGGTGAATGTAATAAAAAGATGGCTGTAACTACTGAATATAGCTTTATTCAGTTCTTTATAAGAGAATAAATTAACATATTTAAAAAAAAAAAATTAAATAGTTGCTGCCAGATATCTGGTAAACACCTTATCTCCTTTGAAAAGTATAGTACATTGTATTTGATTCTATCCATAATCAGAAATAGCTACCACCGTTACTAAAAAATATTGAAATAAAAAAAAATCAGAATATCTTGTATTAGACCTGTGGCTACAAAGATTTTGAGAAATAATTTATTTATGATCCTGTTTTAATAAAGATATTAGGATTATTGTTCCCTAGCTACCAGCATATATGAGGACCACATTATAAATGTATGAAATTTGACTTTTAGAAAGTGTTTTACACCAACAGATGTTGTTAATTTTAGTATAAAGCCTACAGGAACAATAGGATACAGATAATATTCTGTTGTTGTGGTTCTCTTTGAAAACTATGTTGGATGGCAAAAGACAAAAAATAAAATTTGATTTTTATCTCGCCTGCGATGAAAGTTGCTGATTTTGAGACATAGGGATTAAAATCCAGCAACAGTGGCGGCAAAAGAGTAAACTCTTTGTATTAAGCTTTATATTTCAGAAGGTAGATGACCTGGATGCTTCATACCTTGTATGCAGATACCTTATGTTATGAAATTTCTGTCTGTCACATGTTCATTGTCCTTGACCTCATTTTCATGGTTAAGTGACTGCTTGAAAAAAATTGTAGTTTTGTTGTCATTTTAAAATAATCACTTATTATGAATAATAAGATTACAATATTTGGTATGTGGGATCCTTTCAAGGTCTTCATGTCTGTCTGACAGGTTGCACCTGACCTCAACATCATTGCATGGATCAGTTATCAAGGTTTAAGTTACGTGATTAGATCAACTATATTTGGTGTATGGAATGATTGTAAGCTGTACATGTTTGACTGGCAGGTTTCATCTAACCCTTGACCTTTATTTTCTTGTTCATTGAACGATATTTAGTTTTTGTGACTTGGTCTTTTTCTTAGATACTATAGGCAATAGGGCCACTATATTTGGTGTATGGCTTGATCGGAAGGTGTACATGTCAGACTATTAGGTTTCAATTATGACCTTGACCTTTATTTCATAGTTCATTGGTCAATGTTAAAATTTCATGGTTTTGTCACTTTATCCGATACTATAACCAATAGGTCAACTATATTTGGTGTATGGAATGATTGTAAGGTGTACATGTCTGTCTGGCAGTGTTCATGTGACCTTTACCTCATTTTCATGGTTCATTGGTTGATTTTAATTTTTCATGGTTTTGTCAGTTGATTAGAATAGGTCAACTATATTTGATGTATGAAATTATTAGAAGGTGAGCATATGTCTGATAGGGTTTATTTTGACCTTGACCTCATTATTATTATTCAATTATAATTGAAAAATAAGTAAGCGAGACTTTTCAGCATGTCCACTATTGTTTGTGTTTCAAATATTTATAAAAAACAGAATATTGAAAGAATATTTAATTTATAGCAGTCAGCTAGTTTCAATTTTTTCAAAATAAGCCCCAAAATATTTCTGCTGTATTATTGGCTTGCAAGTCTGAATTCATGCGACCTTCAATTGACACTTAGCTGTAGAATGGTTACCGGGTATGTTTGTGCTTAAAATGTTCAGAAATTAAAAAGAAAATAATGTCAACATTGAAAAGTGAATTCGTTGACTAATTTGGCCCACAAAAAAATCATTGTTATACAGGTAAAATGATGATTACATATTTTTTCAATCCATGACATTAAATCAAACAGACCTAGAAAAATCGTCATTGTACAATTCCATGTGTTTGTCTGTCTCTTTATATTTACAGATATATTTATATCCAGTCATAGGTGGAGGGTTGGGGCCTTCAAGATAGTTTAACCCTGCCACATTCTGTATGTGCCTATCCCAAGTCAGGATCCTGTAATTCAGTGGTTGTTGTTTGTTGCTGTATGTCATATTTGTTTTTCGTTCATTATTTTGTACATAAATCAGACCTTTAGTTTTCTTGTTTGAATTGTTTTACATTTATCATTTCAGGGCCTTTTATAGCTGACTATGTGATATGAGTTTTGCTCATTTTTGAAGGCCCTATGGTGACCTATAGTTGTTAATTTCTGCGTCATTTGGTCTCTTGTGGAGAGTTGTCTCATTGGCAATCATACCACTTCTTTTTATTTTTTATATATACTAGAAAAAACCCGCTTGAAGACTACTTGAAATGTTTGTGGTGATACACAGCTTGGGTTCATGTTTCTCAAACTGTTTTTATGCACTGATGCATTAGGTTGATAGTTTTGATTAGTTTGCCAGTTCTTCTTCCATAGGAGTTTGAATGTCCAATTAGTAGCTTCTGTCTCGGTTTTACACGGAGAAAATAACTCAGAGAAGAAGAAGATATGATTAAAACATTTCTCAGTGGTGCTAGTTTGTAGTATTTTTTTTTTTTTTGGAATGGTGCGAGTCAAGTTCTGTCTCTGTGTGATACGGGTGCTCCAAGAACGGAGGAAATAACTAAGAGAAGACAATCTAGAACTCTCTGATGATTTAAAACATTTCTTCAGTGGTGCGAGTATGAGTATTTTTTTTCGAATGGTGCTAGTTCTGTATCTGTGTGTCATGGGTGATCTGAGAAAGGAGAAATTTACTAAGAGAAGAAGAAACCAATCTAATGATTAAACACATTTCTTCGAGTTTGTTATATTTCTTTTTTGTTTTTTTTAGTGGTGCGAGTTTGATAAAGTGATGCAAGTTGTAATAATTAGTGAGAGTGTTTGAGTGGTGCGAGTTGGCTGTGGTCATAAATTCAATACAAAACCATTTCCGCCTGCTTACAAAACGTAGACGGTAAGGAACTAGCTACGGAACTTTATTTTGGGTTTAATTAATTAAGCTATGCTAATTAAAGTAATTACTATATGAAGTTATAAAGTACATAACATATACTAACTATTTATTATTATATAATACTTCAGACGATCGTCGGCTCGGAGACAAACCGGCTAAAAAAATTTGGTCTACAAAAAGTAAACTGAGCGTGCACGAAAGCCTATAACATGTATAAGACACAGATCGATAACGGTCTCAGAATTTGGATATTTTCTCAAAAATTGGCGTTTTCTGTGGAAAAAAGATTATTTCAAAGACAAATTTAAGAAGTACATAACACTACATTTATACGTCATATCACAAATTTTTCCGACTTTGTATGGTTTCAGAGGAGTTGCGGCTCAATGAAATTGGTCTCTTCCTTTAGTAGTATAGATATGACCATGGACAGTCTTTGGAGATCATATAGATGGTTATTTATATGACATCTAGTCTAAAATATGCACAGAAGGCTGATGGATCCATGCATTGTTAATTGTTTCTTTTGGACTTTTTGTAATTTGGTTATACGTTTTAGTATCTTATAATTCAAATATGAAAATTTGAGTCAAATTGGTGAACATGAATTTGAAAGCTAATGTTCCTTTAACATGATTACAGATATGAACAGTCTTTCAGTGGAGCCGATATGGATTTCTCTGGATCACTCTTTATGGCTTCATCTCTTTGTGCAGCATGCAGGTAAATGTATTTGTGAAATAAAAAATCACTAATAATGTTTTAATTTTCATATGTACAACCAAAAGATAATCCAGAATATTGATGGAATGAATGGCTTATATTCATGTAGGTATAACTGCTGTGACATTCTTTATTTCCAAAACAGGTATCTTTTATTCTGAAATTAATTCTTTTTCATTTGGGTCGTATTTGGAAAAAGAAATTGCCTTTTTTTCTTGTTTTGTTCACTGAAAAACTAAAATCAGTGAAATTCATATCAATAAAAATATTTTTGATGTATGAAAATTTAAATTATCAAAATTTTTCAAAAATCACATTTTGTTTTATGTGCTCAAAGATGTTGAAATGCATCTGTACTGTCAGTACTGACTGGCAAATTGTGACGAGGACCACCAGAAATTAGGAGTGTTTTATAATCTACATTGTTCTACATAAAATGCTACATAAGCCACAAGGACTGACAAACTCAAATAGATTTCAACAACAAAGTATTATAGTAACAACTTATTGAAAAAACACTTAACATTAATTATAAAAGATTTTATTTACACTCAATTTGCAGAGTATTAAAAATTAAAGTTGACAGAACAAAACTGATAGAGGTTTGCAGTATAAAGAGGACAACATTTGACAAATTGACAACAGATTTGGAAAAGATAGCTACAAAGTTGATTGGTTAGTTTGTGTGTACATAAGATATCCAGTTTTTATACGCCCGTCAAATTTTTGACGGGACGTATTATGTTATACAAATGTCCGGCGTCCGTCCGTCTGTCTGTCCATCTGTCCATCTGTCCGTCTGTCCGTCCGTCTGTCTGTCCGTCTGTCTGTCCGGTGTAAACATGTCGCACCGTAACTTGAGAATGACTTATCCAAATTTCATGAAACTTAACATAGTTGTTTCTTATGATGGTCAAACGATCTGTATACTTTTTGGTGAAAATAAGTTTAGACCTTTTTGAGTTACGGGACTTAGTAACTAAAACAGGTGTGTGTTTTTTTTCACATGTCACGCTGTATCTCAAAAACAATTTATGATTATTGCTTAAAATTTTACACACTTCTTAGTTATATTAATCTTAAGATCTGTATACTTTTTGGTGATGATTCAAAATTTTATTTTTGAGTTATTGAGTATTTTGTTAAAAAAGGGGGAGGGGTTTTTCACATGTCGCGCCGTATCTCAAAAACAGTTTATGATTATTGCTTAAAACTTTACACACTTCTTAGTTATATTAACCTTAAGATCTGTATACTTTTTGGTGATGATTCAAAATTTTATTTTTGAGTTATTGAGTATTTTGTTAAAAAAGGGGGAGGGGTTTTTCACATGTCGCGCCGTATCTCAAAAACAGTTTATGATTATTGCTTAAAACTTTACACACTTCTTAGTTATATTAACCTTAAGATCTGTATACTTTTTGGTGATGATTCAAAATTTTATTTTTGAGTTATTGAGTATTTTGTAAAAAAAGGGGGAGGGGTTTTTCACGTCGCGCCATATCTCAAAAACGATTTATGATTATTGCTTAAAATTTTACACACTTCTTAGTTATATTAATCTAAAGATCTGTATACTTTTTGGTTTTGATTCAAAATTTTTTTTTTGAGATATTGATTTTTTTTTTAAAAGGGGTGTTTCACATGTCGCGCCGTATCTCAAAAACGATTTATGATTATTGCTTAAAATTTTACACACTTCTTAGTTATATTAATCTAAAGATCTGAATATTTTTTGGTTTTGATTCAAAATTTTATTTTAGAGATATTGAGTTTTTTGTAAAAAAAAAAAAGGGTGTTTTAGCATGTCACGCCGTATGTCAGAAACTATTTATGCTTATTGCATAAAAATTCACACACAAGAAGACGGGCGTATCATGCGCTCATGGCGCAGCTGTTTATTTACTTACTTACCTCAAATCTGAGGTCATTAATTGTGAATTTATTATATTATATTTTCTTCTTATATTACTGATTAGATTGCAAGTGGGAATTTGAGATGGGAACATGGAGGTTGAAATTTTTTGGACATTTTTCTAGGCATTTGCCTTGTATTTCTCACATGCAAATTAAGGCAATGAAATGATTTAAAGGAAACGTTACACAATTTTTTTTTTTTTTTTTTTTTATTATTAAATCAATAAACATGATAAATATTAGTCTTAAAACATGCTTTGTACAATTTTGCTGGTCAAAACCTGATCAATCGGCATTTTTTAGGTCAAAGAATCCAGCGCTTGTCATAATGAATGATTTTTAATTAGATAATGATCACGTGATCGTGCTTACGTCACTGGTTACAAGCTGGGAAAATGTGTCAAACTGGACGATGTCGATCACTTTCTGCACAATTACACTAAGGACGGTATTGACAGCACTTTTCCCGATAACTGACAAACTACGAAGACAATTGACCTCATCAATTTGAGCCATTGTGTGTGGAAAATAACCATGAAAAGGACATAAATTCTTGACGCGAAGAGTCCAACAAGGTGATTTTTCTGACAATACCGGTCGGATTGTTACCATACATATGGGTTCATCTGATCAGAGACATATATACACATATGTGTATATATGTCTCTGGTCTGATGAATAAATTTAATAAACCGCTTTCTGCATTTTCTTTATTTAGATAAAACTACTTTTAATTATGATTGAAAATATAAATTTCTAATTACTGATGATCAAATTGTTCTTTTTTCTCTCTGTTAACGTTATAATTATGTGTGCGACAGAAGCAGAAAGAAAAAAAGGGTACTTTTTTTTTGATTTTTTGTTGTTGTTATGTTTGGACACTTAATAGGTATAAATTATCATCAAAAGTTATGTTTATATTTTTTTACCATGCATCACACTATTTCTGCATTAGGAAAATTATTCAATTAACAATGTTATTACTTCCCCCTTTTGTGTAAACATTTATTGGAGGCTGTTGTTTTAGTAATAAAATTTTGACACCTATAGCATAATTGACCTGGTGAAAGGTTAAAAGGCACTTGTAGTGTGATTTAGTCACGTGTTATGTTATTTACTTTTTAAAACCATACATTTTAAAGAAAAAATATTTATGTAAAAATAATAAATATAGCAATACTACACTTCTAAAGTATGCAATTCCATCCAGACCCTTATAAATCTAACTTCAAATTTAAGGAATTCCACAAAGTTAATTCAAATTCACATATTTCCACCCTTATCTCCCAATTATCATTTAGCAATCAATTTGTTTATTGCTACCAGCAAAATGCTCGAGTTCAGGAATATATTCACAACTCATAATGTTCTTTTTGAAAACATTTCTTCAAAAAGGGGTCATTTAAAAAAAAAACATGATTTATGTATTAGTTGAACTTGGCTTTGATCTAGCTTACAGTATTTGTGCTTTGTCTCTATTGTTTTACGTTAGTGGTTTCTGTACTTCGTACCGATCTTTTGAGTAAGACTGGTTTTTATAATTCTCATATACTGCTGTAAGACCACTGTCACACGTTAGGGGGAAAAGGGGGGGAGGGGGGGTGTAGGCGCTCACAAACATTTACCCCCGCCACATTCTGTATGTGCCTGTCTTAAAGCAAGAGCATGTAGATCTGGTTGTCGTTGGTTCATGACTGTCATATTTTTTCTTCAGAAATTATTTTGTTATAAATAAGGTTGTTAGTTTTCTCGTTTAAAATGTTTCACATTTTTACATGTTGAAACCTTTTATAGCTGAATATACGGGACGGGGTTTTCTCATTGTGGAGGCCGTACGGTTATACCAAATAATTGGTTCAAACGAAACTTTTTTCATTTATAATTAAGTTTCCATTTTAAAAAGAAATGTTTTTCATCATCTGATTCTTTACCAACTAGAAAGTCAATAATTATATTCGATGTTCAATATATGAATGTAATTGAAAGCCTTATGATTCACATACTCGTATTATTTCCTTGTTTGCTTTTTATGCTTTTAATACAAAGAATATGTGTGAGTGTGTGTGTGTGTGTGTGTGTGGTGGTCGGTAAATTAATGAGAGTGACAAGCTCAAAGTTTTTTTGATAGTCCAATATAGTTTAAAAGTAATTTAATTTCATGTACTAGTATCGACTTTTAATTTAAAAATGTCAACAATAGGGGTATGTGGCAAAACAGAGTTTTGGCACGCCACAGTTGAAAGTGGGAGGGGTTCAAAGGGGGGAGGGGGTAATTGCCGTTCATCCAAGCTTTTAAACCAGCATTGTGTATCTTTTCTTTTAATTTATCGAGCTTTATGCCTAACAATTTCTTATGAAGTTATAAACTTGCAAGCATACAAGAATATTACTTTTCCATCTCAAGAAGAAGTCAATTAAAAAAATGCATCTGTAATAAACCTTTTTATATCTGCATATTCTTAAAAGCAATAAAAATAAGATCTATATACAGGTTGTCTATTAGTTATCAACGCTGGTTAGGGTATTTAATTGGTGGTGTATAGGGTATTGTATGGTCGTACTTCAGGTATTTATTAAATATCAGGTAGTTGTACCTGTATTACTGTAACAATAATATATTCCAATATCACCTGTGCCCTCGGCAAAACCAACATCAAGGATGTACACGAAGAGCTTATGAAGTAATATTGCGTAATAACTATGTCTTATCAATCCCACATGTGGCGTGACATCTGAATCTTACAACTTTAAACGGGACCTGAAATTGTGAATTTCAATCACCTATACCGCACACCTGTGAACTATGATGAACTCCTGGCATGACACCCGAGACCCCAACTCTGAATTCCTTAAGAAAGTGGGCGGAAAGAAGTGTAGTTTCTTGTTAAAAAGTCCTATGTTTACACCTTCTAAGTCTGCGTGTCATTTGGAAAACAGAAAATATCATGTCATTATTCTTTTTAATTATATTGTTGAATCCATCGTCTTCACACATAATCATTGTTTATCATTGTCACGTTTTGTTGTATAATAATAGAAACTAAATTTGCGCTGTACCCATTTGTCAATATGAATGAAAGTAACCAGTGACGTAGTAGCCTCGTTCTGATGGACTTCCGGGATGGAAATATGCATATTTGACAGATCGATAAATCGTTGCATTAAAATACATATTTAACCAAATATTTGACACTTAAATTACTATCGATGTATTTTTGGGGAATGTTATGTATAAATAAACATTTTGAAACAAAAATTGAAAATTGTGTCATGTCTCCTTTAAAAACAGAGTTCAACTTAAAAAATATCAACCACTTTTCTGTTCTGACATCCTCACCTTGCTGTAAACTTGTGGTCAGATGACATTACCCATATAAGTTGATATTTCATGCAGATGACATGATATTGTTCCCAATCATGCCTTACTTTCTGATGTAATCATGTGACTGGTGGGTATTAAATGAGATCAGATCAGGAGAAAAGGACTTTCTCAGAAGTACTGTATTACATCAAAATAGTAAAACTTTACAAAGATCAAACATTTTCAAAATAAATCCAATGACTTCACTCCTCTGATGTCATACAACAATGGTGTTGTCAAGACAACAACGATAATGTAGCATCACTACAAACTGCTCAGAGTCTGAAAAGACCAGTTTTTGTGCTCGACCAGTAAAGTCGAGCACAGATTTTACTCGACTTGTCTCGACAGTACTTAACTGTACTCGACTTTGGTCTCGACTTTAATAAGTCTGATTCAGTAATTGATGATCTTGGTGTAGTCTGAAATGGTCTCGACCAAGGCTCGACCTGTCTCAACCAGTCTTAACCAGTCTCGACCTGTCTCGACTAGTCTTGACTTTCAAGTTTAGTCTCAACTGGTCTAAATCAGCCCATCTAACTAAATTAAATATTGATCTTACAAAATTCCAGGTTATTTGGTAGTTAGTTCATTACTGGGAAATTAAAGAAGTAAATTAATAGGTAAAAAAAAAAGCAAGAATTTTCAGTTTTGACTAAATTCAGATAGTCGTCTTTAATTATTTCTATAACTTTTTCAAATCAACTTGGATTTTCATAAAACTATACAGCTATCTCAATTATACATTGATCTTACTGAATCCCAGGTCGTTATGTAGTTTGGTGTATTTCTGTTAAATTTCTGAATTTAATTAATAGGTAAAAAAAGCTAGAATTTTCAGTGGGACTGAATTCAGCTAGTAAACTTTAAATTTGTTTATTATTTTTTCAAATTAACTTGGATTTTCATATAACTACACAGCTATCTCAGTTGTACATTGATCTTACTGATTCCCAGGTTATTATGTAGTTTGGTGTATTGCTGTCAAATTTAAGGATTAAATTAATAGGTAAAAAAAAAAGAGAGATATTTCATTTTGGTTAAATTCAGATAGTCAACTTTAATTATTTCTATAACTTTTTCAAATCAACTTGGATTTTCATCAAACTCTACATCTATCTCAATTATACATTGATCTTACTGAATCCCAGGTCGTTATGTAGTTTGGTGTATTGCTGTCAAATTTAAGGATTTAATTGATAGGTAAAAAACCGCTAGAATTTTCAGTCGACTGAATTCAGATAGTCAACTTTAAATTTGTTTATTACTTTTTCAAATTAACTTGGATTTTCATAAAACTATACACCTATCTCAGTTGTATATTGATCTTACTGAATTCCAGGTTGTTATGTTGTTTGGTATATTGCTGTCATATTTAAGGATTTAATTAATCAAGGTAAAAAAAGCTAGAATTTTCAGTTTGGACTAAATTCAGATAGTTATCTTTAAATATTTTTATAACTATTTCAAAGCAACTTGGATTTTCATCAAAATCTACAGCTATCTCCATTATACATTTATCTTACAAAATACCAGGTTATTTGTTAATTTGGTTTATTGCTGTCAAATTAAAATATTTCAGCCTTTTTTACCTATTACCTAAGTCCTTAAATATGACAGCAATACACCAACATACAAAACAACCTGGCATTTTGTAAGATAAAAATATAATGAAGATAGCTGAAAAGTTTGATGAAAATCCAAGCTGATTTCAAAAAGTTATAAAATTTTTAAAATGCCACCTTTGTTTTGTTAAAACAAGAATTTAATATAATCATGATAATAGAACTTTCATAGGAATCCTTGATAACCATTTGAAATAATTTTTGTCAAAATTAAAGACTTGGCATACAAGAAGCACTTTAATAAGGTTTAATTACATCAGTATATGTGTGTTTTACAGGTAAAAAGAAAGCCCTATATTTCTTAAACTCATGTATTACTTATCTGGTGAATTCAAAAGGCCTTGCGATTTAAGTTAAACAGGATGTTGCAATTTTGAATGAATGTTATTTAGAATTTAATACTCTCTGACCAGGTTGTGATCTTTTTAATGAGTTAGGCCAAAGCAGGAGGTATTACTTTATACTTCACCACTAATCAGAAGAACAATTTTATTAATTTCTATAATTTTTTATCCGCTTTTGATATATATTATATATACTATATCCCAAATTATAATAATAGATATATTTCTAATAGAAGGTTACGGGTGCGGGATTTTCTCGCTGCGTTGAAGACCCATTGGTGGCCTTCATGTGTTGTCTGCTCTCTTCATGTCTTGTCTGCTCTTTGGTCAGGTTGCTGTCTCTTTGACATATTCCCCATTTCCATTCTCAATTTTATTAAACAATTTCAGTGATTTAGTTGGCTGTTGTTACCTCATTAAAAAGATAATTATATAACTATTGTATAACCATGAAACCTAGTTTTTTTCAGGAATTTAGGAAAATTAGGTTTAAGAAAAAAAAAACACATGCCAAACCATATAAGATAATTTGATTTAACTATCTCTATTTGATAAATCTGAGAATCATGTAAGGATGTAAAAATCTGTTTTTAAATATATCTTTATCTTATTGTGACTGTTGCCATGTCAGTTAAAGAGAAATTTATTTTAACCGTTAATTTAGTTCGCATTGAATTCTTATAGTCACCTTTAAATTTTTTTATAACTTTTTCAAATCAGTATGGATTTTCATCAAACTTTTCAGCTATCTTTATTATATATTTATCTTACAGAATGACAGGTTGTTTTGTATTTTAGTGTATTGCTGTCAAATTTAAGGACTAAGGTAATAGGTTAAAAAGGCTGAAATTTTCAGTTTTGAATAAATTCAGACAGATACTTATAATTTAAATATTTAAATTTGACAGTAATAAACCAAATTAACAAATAAACTGGTATTTTTTAAGACAATTATATAATGGAGTATGGCATGGTATTGGTTGCAAAAATTTGATATTTTTCATTTAAATGCAATATTTTTTATTTAATTGGTATATTTCTTCATTTAAATGCAATATTTTTTATTCAAATGGTATAATTTTTCATTTAAATGGTATATTTTTTCATTTAAATGCAATATTTTTTATTCAAATGGTATAATTTGTCATTCAAATGCAATATTTTTTATTCAATTGGTATAACTTGTCATTTTGATGCAATATTTTTTATTCAATTGGTATAGTAGTTTTTGTCGAGCCTGCGACTTTTGTCGCAGAAAGCTCGACATAGGGATAGTGATCCCGCGGCGGCGGCGTTAGCTAACTTCTTAAAAGCTTTATATTTTAGAAGGTGGAAGACCTGGATGCTTCATACTTTGTATATGGATGCCTCATGTTACGAACTTTCCGTCAGTCACATGTCCAATGTCCTTGACCTCATTTTCATGGTTCAGTGACTACTTGAAAAAAAAAATCAGATTTTTTGTAATGTTAAATTCTCTCTTATTATAAGTAATAGGATAACTATATTTAGTATGTGTGTACCTTGCAAGGTCCTCATGGCTGTCAGACAGTTTTCACTTGACCTCGACCTCATTTCATGGATCAGTGAACAAGGTTAAGTTTTGGTGGTCAAGTCCATATCTCAGATACTATAAGCAATAGGTCTAGTATATTCGGTGTATGGAAGGACTGTAAGGTGTACATGTCCAACTGGCAGGTGTCATCTGACCTTGACCTCATTTTCATGGTTCAGTGGTTATAGTTAAGTTTTTGTGTTTTGGTCTGTTTTTCTTATACTGTATGCAATAGGTCTACCATATTTGGTGTATGGAATGATTGTAAGGTGTACATGTCTAGCTGGCAGGTGTCATCTGACCTTGACCTCATTTTCATGGTTCAGTGGTTATAGTTAAGTTTTTGTGTTTTGGTCCGTTTTTCTTATACTTTATGCTATAGGTCTACTATATTTGGTGTATGGAATGATTGTAAGGTGTACATGTCCAACTGGCAGGTGTCATCTGACTTTGACCTCATTTTCATGGTTCAGTGGTCAAAGTTAAGTTTTTGAGTTTTGGTCTTTTTTCTTATACTATATATATGCAATAAGTCAACTATATTTGGTGTATGGAAATATTCTATGATGTACATGTCAGTCTCGCATGTTTTATTTGACCTTGACCTCATTTTCACGGTTCATTGCTCAGTGTTAAGTTTATGTGTTTCAGTCTGTTTTTCTTAAACTATAAGCAATAGGTCAGCTATATTAGTTGTATGGAAGGATTGTAAGCTGTTCATGTCTGCCTGGCATGGTTCATCTGACTTTGACCTCATTTTCACGATTCATTGGTCAATGTTTAGTTTTCTTGGTTAAGTCTGTTTCTTAGAAACTATAAGCAATAGGTCAACTATATTTAGTGAATTGAATGATTGTAAGGTGTACATGTATTTCTCATTTGGTTTATATGACCTTGACTTCATTTTCTTGGATCATGTTAAGTTTATGTAATAGTTGTAGTAAAGCTTTCATTTAGGACTATCAACATAATATCAATGGTTAGTAAAGAAGGCGAGACATTTCAGCGTGTCCACTCTTGTTTTTATTTATATGCAATAATTGCATTATGGGAAATTCTTTGACGTCACAAGGTCAAATTTGCAACAACGTTTGTGATTGGTCAGTAATAGTTTGGATTTCTTCCCTTTCTTTCTAAACATGAGTGACCAAGAATTAAAAAAACGCATTGGAATATCACCCCTCTAACTAAATCTGGTGTTCGTGTGAGTTCATGCACTGGCAGGTCGAGCAAAAAATGCGAGTGACAAGTATTGATAATTACAACCTGTTCATGGATAGAAACAGATACCTGCGTGCATGGCAAAAACGCCTCCAATGAAAACCCTTTCTGAAGAAAATCCCCTACAGTCTACACATTGAAATAAAAAAAAAAAAAAATAGCTAGCCCCCCCTCCCCCCATATATGTGAGTATTGGCAGTAATGGTTATGGTGTGTGTGTAAGGGGAGGGGGAGGGGGTTCAGATCAAAGATTGTTTCTATAATTCTATATCTTTTAGTTTTTACCATTTCACTCTTTTCTTTATCCTTTGATCTCTATTATATTTGTCCTAAACATGCATGAAATATTTGCCACTGGACATAAGGCAACCAAAAAACAATCAACATATTCTTTATATTTCATCATTTCTTTATTATGTTATCTATAGGTTTGGTCCCGCCCCTTATCTATTTTTTGCACATTATTCTCTCTATGTAAACCCAATTCCTGTCCTGATAAATGGTGACTCATGCATAGCATCATATGTGGTTATTAAAACAAGAAACATATTCATATTGTAATAATTTACTGTATGCTTGGACTTATAGATAGATGTCATTAGTCCCAGATCATGCAATAAAGTAGGTCTTATAAAAATACAATAGCATTGTAATGATGATTATATATATATGTTCGTTTTGATCTATAAAGAGGTTAAACTCCTGACTATCCTACTGTCTGTCGATACATTTATTTTTGGCATTGCACTAGTCATGTCTTCTTTGACTGTCCATGACGTTAAAATACTAAATCCCTGGGATGTGTTTTAGTTGATTTTAGTCTCTGATGCATGATTTTTTATTATTAATTGTTTTGGCTTTTAACTAGCTGTCAGTAACTGCGAGTACTCGCAAATCGTACTTTCTTGTTTATTTAACCTGTTGATACTAATTGTATTGCTTTTTTGTTATTTAATGTTATTCAGGGTTATATCTTGTCTATATACCAGCTTTGATAAGTGTTTGGTATTACTATAAATTTTAACTTCGTACTATGAACATCAAAATTATTTATTTTGTAAAAATATTTCCTTTTTCTATTGGTACTGTACACGTATACCTAACAACAAAATTATTTTCATTTACTTGTGTTTAAAGTTATTGCAAATGGCAGATATTTTTGTCCGAGCATATTGTTTTTCTTTAATTGTTTAACATTTCTTACCGATATAACATGTTACTTTTATTATTCTTCCCTTAGTTTATTTATTTTGTATTTACATTATATCATAGGTCAAATTTATTTGTTCAGTGTATGTTCAATGGTGTTAATATGTCCTTTGATTAAGTTAAGCTATTTCAGTTGATATTTTATAGTGTGTCTTTCTATGTTGTGATGTTACACTTTTGTTTCAGAAAAAGGGTGAAGGTTTGGTACCATTAAAACGTTTAAACCCGCTGCATTTGTTTGCACCTGTCCTAAGTCAGGAATCTGATGTTCAGTAGTTGTCGTTTGTTGATGTGGTTCATAAGTGTTTCTCGTTTCTCGTTTTTTATATAGATTAGACCGTTGGTTTTTCCCGTTTGAATGGTTTTACACTAGTAATTTTTGGGGCCCTTTATAGCTTACTTTTCGGTGTGAGCCAAGGCTCCGTGTTGAAGACCGTACTGTGACCTATAATGGTTTACTTTTATAAATTTTGACTTGGATGGAGAGTTGTCTCATTGGCACTCATACCACATCTTCTTATATCTATATATATTTAACAATGCCAATTTTTGGGAAAAAAGGGTAGGGACAAGGCATTTTTAAAACATATTAATGGGGCGCGTATTTTTGTTCTTCGGTAGTGAGCCAGAAGAAGTCCGTTACTTTGAACACTATTGGGCTATTCCATGGTGGTCAGTTTAAATTTATAGATGAAGGATGGGGAAGGGAAGAGAGGGTATTATTATTCATTTTAATCTGTCGCTAATCATGCCTATTTTTCAGCTCTTACCAGGCAACCATATTCATATATGAAATCCTTCTGTCCCCCACCCCAACAAATAGATAAATATCAAATGGTTTTTCACTTATTTAACACAATTTTAAATTGATTGATTGTTTGTTGCTAATTTTTAACGCCCAGTGACAAATATTTCATGCTTGTTCAGGAAAACACGAATTTAGAAGTCAGGTATATAATATAAAAACGAAGAGATGGGATGGGATATGATTGGTAATAAGGCAACTATCCACCGGAGTTCAAATATGAAGTGGATGTAAGCAATTATAGACAATCGTAATGCCTTCAACATTGACAAAAACCTGATACTGTAAAGTCGTCTATGAAAGGCCCGATATGAAAAGTGTGAACAATTCAAACGAAAAAACTAATGGCCTAATTATACATAACAAAACAATTTACCAAATTTCAAATATGAGTCGAGACATGAACGAATGACAACCACTAAATTACAGGCTCCTGACCTGGGACAGGCAAATAAAAAATATGGTAGGGTTGATATAAAAACGAAGATGTGGTAAGATTACAAATGAGACAACTCTCGACAAGAGACCATATTACACAGAAATCAACAGCTATAAGTCACCGTACGACCTTCGACAGTAAGCAAAGCCTACACCGCATAGTCAGCTATAAAACGCCCCGAAATCACAAATGTAAAACATTTCAAACGAGAAAACTAATGGCCGAATTAATGTACAAAAAATGAACGAAACACAAATATGTATAACACAGCAACAAACGGCAACTACTGAATTACAGGCTCCTGACTTGGGTCAAGCACATACACACAGAATGTGGCAGGGTTAAACATGTTAGCGGGATCCCAATCCTCCCCCTAACCTGGGACAGTGGTGTAACAGTACAACAACATGTTTGTGAGCACTCAACCCATCCCGAAGCTGGGACAGTGGTGTAACAGTACATTAAAAAAACAACCTGCACTAATCAGTTATAATTAGTCAAAAGATCGGTACGAGACACACACAAAAAACTAACATTAAGACAATAGACACAAAGCACCGACATTAGAGTATTTTCAATTACTCAGTGGAAGTTTGCTCAAAGCTAATAATAACTAGTACTGAAATAAATCTTGTTCTCCCAGACTGAAGTATCAATCAGTACACAACGCGCAGCAAAGGATTTATTAAAAAAGAAAACAGTCTGAGAAACGTCTGGTTTACGTTGTATATAGATATAAGAAGATGTGGTATGAGTGCCAATGAGACAACTCTCCATCCAAGTCATAATTTGTAAACCATTATAAGTCAAAGTACGGTTTTCAACACGGAGCCTTGGCTCATACCGAACAGCAAGCTATAAAGGGCCCCCCAAAAATGACTAGTGTAAAACCATTCAAACGGGAAAACCAACGGTGCCGTCTAATCTATTTAAAAAAAAACGATATACTTGCATATAGATCCATATACAATGAAAGTTTTTAAAAAGTTGTGGTCCGAACGTTTTGACCATTGAAATTTTGCAATAGAAATAATAGTTAGGACCAGAAGATTTTAACAGCCAGTGCATGAACTCGCACGAACGCCAGATTTAGTTTGAGGGGCGATATTCTGACGCGTTTTTTAATTCTTGGTCACTTATGTTTAGAAAGAAAGGGGAGAAATCCAAACAATTACCGACCAATCACAAACGTTGTTGCAAATTTTGACCTTATGACGTCAAAGAATTTCCCATAATGCAATTATTGCATATAAATAAAAAACTACTATACCAATTGAATAAAAAATATTGCATTTGAATGACAAATTATACCATTTGAATAAAAAATATTGCATTTAAATGAAAAAATATACCATTTAAATGAAAAAATGTACCATTCAAATAAAAAAATATTGCATTTAAATGAAGAAATATATCAATTAAATAAAAAATATTGCATTTATTAAATGAAAAATATCAAATTTTTGCAACCAATAACATGCCATAATGGAGATAGCTGTAGATTTTGATGAAAACCCAAGTTGCTTTGAAACAGTTATAAAAAAATTTAAAGATAACTATCTGAATTTAGTCCAATCTGAAAATTCTAGCATTTTTTACCTTGATTATAATTAAATCCTTAAATTTGACAGCAATATGCCAAACAACATAACAACCTGGGAGTTAGTAAGATCAATATACAACTGAGATAGCTGTATAGTTTTATTGTCGAGCCTGCGACTTTTGTTGCAGAAAGCTCGACTTAGGGATAGTGATCCGGCGGCGGTGTTAGCTCACTTCTTAAAAGCTTTATATTTTAGAAAGTGGAAGACCTGGATGCTTCATACTTTGTATATAGATGCCTCGTGTTACGAAGTTTCTGTCTGTCACATGTCCATGGTCCTTGACCTCATTTTCATGGTTCAGTGACTACTTTAAAAAAAGTTAAGATTTTTTGTAATGTTAATTTCTCTCTTATTATGAGTAATAGGATAACTATATTTGGTATGTGCGTACCTTGTAAGGTCCTCTTACCCGTCAGACAGTTTTCACTTGACCTCGACCTCATTTCATGGATCAGTGAACAAGGTTAAGTTTTGGTGGTTAAATCCATATCTCAGATACTATAAGCAATAGGTCTAGTACATTTGGTGTATGGAAGGACTGTAAGGTGTACATGTTCAACTGGCAGGTGTCATCTGACCTTGACCTCATTTTCATGGTTCAGTGGTTATAGTTAAGTTTTTGTGTTTTGGTCTGTTTTTCTTATATTGTATGCAATAGGTCTACTATATTTGGTGTATGGAATGATTGTAAGGTGTACATGTCTAGCAGGCAGGTGTCATCTGACCTTGATCTCATTTTCATGGTTCAGTGGTCAAAGTTATGTTTTTGAGTTTTGGTATTTTTTTCTAATACTATATGCAATAGGTCAACTATATTTGGTGCATAGAAATATTTTATGATGTACATGTCAGTCTCGCAGGTTTTATTTGACCTTGACCTCATTTTCATGGTTCATTGCTCAGTGTTAAGTTTTGTGTTTTGGTCTGTTTTTCTTAAACTATTAGCAATAGGTCAAATATATTTGTTGTATGGAAGAATTGTAAGCTGTACATGTCTGACTGGCTTGGTTCATCTGACCTTGACTTCATTTTCATGGTTCATTGGTCAGTATTTAGTTTTCATGGTTAAGTCTGTTTCTTAGAAACTATAAGCAATAGGTCAACTATATTTAGTGTATTGAATGATTGTGAGGTGTACATGTATTTCTTGTTTGGTTTATATGACCTTGACATCATTTTCTTGGATCATGTTAAGTTTATGTGATAGTTGTAGTAAAGCTTTATATTTAGGACTATCAACATAATATCATTGATTAGTAAAGAAGGCGAGACATTTCAGCGTGTGCACTCTTGTGAAAATTCAAGTTAATTTGAAAAAGTAATAAACAAATTTAAAGTTAACTATCTGAATGCAGTCCGACTGAAAATTCTAGCTTTTTTTTACCTATTAATTAAATCCTTAAATTTGACAACAATACACCAAACTACATAACGACCTGGGATTCAGTAAGATCAATGTATAATTGAGATAGATGTAGAGTTTGATGAAAATCCAAGTTGATTTGAAAAAGTTATAGAAATAATTAAATTTGACTATCTGAATTTAACCAACATGAAAAATCTTTTTTTTTTACCTATTAATTTAATCCTTAAATTTGACAGCAATACACCAAACTACATAATAACCTGGGATTCAGTAAGATCAATGTACAACCAAATTAGCTGTATAGTTATATGAAAATCCAAGTAAATTTGAAAAAAAAATAAAGAAATTTAAAGTTGACTAGCTGAATTCAGTCCCACTGAAAATTCTAGCTTTTTTTACCTATTAATTAAATTCAGAAATTTGACAGCAAAACACCAACTACATAATTACCTGGGATTCAGTAAGATCAATGTATTATTGAGATAGCTGTATAGTTTTATGAAAATCCAAGTTGATTTGAAAAAGTTATAGAAAAAATTAAAGACGACTATCTGAAATTAGTCAAAACTGAAAATTCTTGCTTTTTTTTTACCTATTAATTTACTTCTTTAATTTCCCAGCAATGAACCAACTACCAAATAACCTGGAATTTTGTAAGATCAATATTTAATTTAGTTAGATGGGCTGATTTAGACCAGTTGAGACTAAACTTGAAAGTCAAGACTAGTCGAGACAGGTCAAGACTGGTCGATACTGAGTTGAGACTGGTCGAGCCTTGGTCGAGACCATTTCAGACTACACCAAGATCATCAATTACTGAATCCGACTTATTAAGTAAAATCGAGACCAAAGTCGAGTACAGTTAAGTACTGTCGAGACAAGTCGAGTAAAATCTGTGCTCGACTTTACTGGTCGAGCACAAAAACTAGTCATTTCAGACTCTGAGCAGTTTGTAGTGCATCAAAACAAATTGGAAATGGGTAGAAAAAAGAAAACATAAAGTTCCTTGCATTTTCTACTTTATTATGTCCCTTTATAAATGGAAAGATGGTAAATTTGCCGTTTATGCACTCTTTCTTTACTTTAACCAAATGTTATGAAACTTATACTCTATGCTTATTACCACCAAACACAGATCAAGTTCAAATTTGGGTGGTGTAACTTACACTGTTCTCAAGTTATGTCCCTTTATAAATGGAAAATTTGGCAAATTTGTCGTTTCCGCACTATAACTTGTGGTGTAACTTACACTGTTCTCAAGTTCCCCATTACTGTTTGTTATTGAACAATGAAAGCACTCAAACACCCAAGCAATCTCTAATGACAACATACAGAAACAAATGTCATTAAGTTTCAAAGAAATCAAATGTCAATAGGTATGAGTTAGTACATTAACCTTGCATATTTACAAGCGGGGGTATCTATGTCCCATGGACACATTCTTCTTTTATTTATTTGCGGTGTCCACTTTAATACATGTTGTTTGACTCTGTTCTCTCAGACTTTGCATTTATTTATTGAGATTTAAGCTGTATAATATCAATATGGGGATATTTTTGTGGTGCACAGATACGGGGTATATTTTCATAAGTTGGCAATATAAAACACATAGAAATGGACATCTGGAGGTCAGCATATTCTATCTAAGTATCTATACAATGTGTTAAGCCCTAAATCTTTATGAATCGAGACAAGTGTATATATAAATTTAACTGAAATTATTCAAGATTTAAGACATTATAAAATATCTGAGACAGTGTAGAACCTTCAAGTAATACATGCAGTTATTTTCATTTGTTACAGGGAACAAGAAAGTGGTGCAAGAAAAGAAGAAAAACACCATTGTTGATGATATTGAAAGGCTCAGTCAAGGTAAGTTTGTAATAATTCAGTTGTTGAATTATCTTCCAAATGTAAAACCATGTGGTAATTTCGGTCTTTTTGTCTACATGTTAAATTGGTAGGCCCAATTCTGACAATAGAGCATATGATAAACTAAATATAAACCAATATAGGAGATATACTGTAAATTCAGAAATTTTGCAACGTTTTTATCATTGTGAAAATTGCATGGTAAATTTTGTATTTGTAAGGATCATTTCTTGGAATCCTAATAACTAAACTCACGTTTGTGTAGATTGTTCAACAATCTCAATAATTAGACTCACATTTGTGTAGATTGTTCAACAATCACAATAATAAAAGAACACAATAATTTGTGAATTTTAAGTATTTTATATCTTCCCCATTAAATAATTGATAAAGGTTATGTTGCAGAGGACATAGAAATATCAGGCATCCATCAGTCCAGTGTTGTAAGCTCTCACATGTACAATTCTTGCCAGATTTTTATAGAATTATATATCAAAGGTTTATATCACCAATGTCTTGGACAGGTTCTTAAATCAATGCCGATAAACTTTTTTGAGAGTTATACCCCTTGGAGAGATTAATTTAATGGAAAATGACATTGTTAGGGTTCTCAAGTGTACAAGTCTTGCCAAATTTTTATGAAATTTATATCAGGTTTATATCACCAATATCTCGGGAAAATTTGAAAATCAGTGGGGATTGACTATTTTTAAATGAGTTATGCCCCTTGGAAATATAAACTATATGGAAAATTGTATTGTGAGCACTCTCACTTGTACAATTCTTGACAGATTTTTATGAAATAAATATTCAAGGTTTATATCAGCAATGTCTCTGACAAATTAATAAATCAGTGCCAATCAATTTAGAAAAAAAATAGCTATGCATCTTTAATAGAAATAGAAATTATATGGAAATTAGCATTGAAAGAGCTCTCACATGTACAATTCTTGCCAGATTTCCATCAATTTTATATTAGAGGTTTATATCAGCAATGTTTCAAACAAGTTTGAAAATTAGTGTTGATCAACTTTTTTTATTTAAAGAATTATGCCTCTTTTGAAAATATTAACAATATGGAAAATTGCATTGTAAGCACTCTCATGTGTGCATTTCTTGCCAGGTATTTATGAAATTTATATCAAAGTTATATAAAGCAATGTCTCAGACAAGTTTAAAAATCAGTGCTGATCAACTTAATTTAAAAGAATTATGCCCCTTGGAAATATTAATTATATGGAGAAGTGTGTGTAAGTGCTTTAAAGCCTACATTTCTGAAGGATATTTATAAAAAGTTTATAAGCACCCCCAATGGCTTTGAACAGATATATGTGCAATGCAGGGGACATTAGAATTCAGTTCTTTCATTTATATTGTGTTGATACTATAAAGTAACATTTATTGCTATGATTGTTATGATAATAGCTTCTGCTATGATTGTGATGATACTATTTATCTGCTATGATTGTTATGATACTAGCTTATGCTATAGTTGTTATATAATTTACTTTGCATGTTAAAGTATTTTATCAAGGTCTTGTAAAAATTGATATTTCTCATATTGTGTACGAGAGTAAATGATGTTTAAATTTCATTGACTGCTTTTCAGATGAAGTGTCTACCCCTAAGAAACAGAAAGAAGAGGAAGAGCAGCATATAAAAACTGACTATGAACAATGGAAGAAACAAATTCTAGAAAATGCAAGGAAAGCTATTAAAGATGGAAAATGAAAAAAAAACCAGTGTTATCCATTTCTCTATGATATAAACAAGTATATGATTTCAGGATTTTTGCACAATGAGAAGTGTATTTTTAAGTAACCTGATGATAAGGGTCAATGTGAGTTGTTGCCTTCACTTTCACTCTGTTAGACCATGCTTAAGCATGTAAGTTCAACTCTCCATAGGATTGGCCACAGGGTATGTTTCTAGTTAGGAAAATTAAAAAAACATAACATTTGATTTTGACATCAAGTTTTGAGTTTTCCATAGACAACTTTCAAATAAATGCATTTTCCTGTTTATTTTCTATGTCACAATGCTTATGTTATTATGTCACAGTAAGAATTGATTGTTCAATTACGTAATTTAGGCCAAATGACCTGAGATCAACCATTGTAACTCCTTCATAAAAAAACCAACTTGAGATTTAGTAGTCTATTATTGTCAATTTCTAGATATCAAATAAGTCCTATTTGTGGTATCCTTAATTTTAAATTCAATGGGATATATGAAATATATTAGTCTCACACTGAAGGAAACAGAATTGTTGACTTATAGGACATCCTCATTACATAGTAAACTATATAAATGAAAGGATTTTTAGATCTTTTTGAAGGAATTTTAAATTGTGGGTCATGTCAGTACAAGCACAGTATAATAACATGGATGCGTAATTCCTACCTATTGGACTATTGACAAGTTGTTGAAACATCACTCCACCAAACTAAATATGCCCTTCAAGTCCAAATAGACACCAATATTTTACTTTTCGGTTCAATAGTACTCTCAGTAGAGCAGAATAGCTTGTTATTTAGTTTGGTGTAGAAATACAGGTTTAAAAGCAAATATTTTAATCATTAATGTTAATGCTCCATCATTCAAAAAGAACCCAAGCATTTCACACTGTATACATTACAAAATGATTTCATGTTTATTCTTTATTTTGCTTTACACTTTTCACCTTTTTCATATGAATTTATATATTTATTGCACAGCATGTTAAAATCATCATTTTGACCTGGTAAATGCATTCTTTGTTTACTAGGAGACTGGTTATACTTTAGATATTTATTTCATATGTATTATATTGTTATGTGATGATTTATCTGAATAAATATGGTTTAAACTAAAGACTTCAAATATAAGATTCAATCATGATCTGGAAAGCAGGCAAGACATCTCAGGCTGTGTACTGTTTTTTTTAGTTTTGTACGATTGTATCCTGTATATTGTTGGGTCATAATATTCACCCTGTCTTCTTTGAAATAAGAATTTGATCGTTGTTGACCAAACAGAGAATGTAGGTTCTGTTAAAGATCTATCCAAAGTATTGGTTCACTGACTTTAAAAAAAAAAATCACATTGCATCAAGAAAGATCAGCTGTGATCCTGTTTATAAACATTTCTCAACACGAGATATGGCTCATGAAAGCCTCTACATGTCCATTACCATAAGTATTTGATCTGAAAAATCCTTTTAAGATGCCAGTCTCCTGACAGAGGGAAATTTGAATTTAGTGTCATTTATAATGAAAAACAGGACATGTGCCACAATTCAAGCAGAAATCGTTTGTCCTTTTTGAGTACCTAGGCTCACCTCTGGATTTTGTTGGGTATTATTGTTCTTAATAATGACATAACTATCAACCAATGATCAAAGGCTATGGATGTGTACAACTACAGGTCACCATAAGCCCTTCAACAATGAGCAAATCCCATATTGTACAGTTAGCTATAAAAGGCCTCAGGTTAATAAAATGTTAAACTGCTCTAAAGAAAAAGAAAAATGCCTGGTTTATGATCAAAACAAACAAAACAGATTAAATGGCAACCACTGGATTACAGGTTCCTGACTTGGGACAGGCACATAAAGAATCTGGATGCATTAAACATAGTTTGGGAATTCATCAACCATCCCATTTATGGAAATAAGATGAAATAAAAAATATCTTTATTATACCCTTCTCTTAAAGTGGGTGTTTTATTGCATTCATCTTGTCCGTTCCTCTGTTCTTTCATCCAAGAAATATTCGTCACACTTTTCTCAGGAATCACTGAACAGAAAGACTGCATATTTGGTCAGCAACTTGACAGTGATGAGTTTAAGCATGTGAGCAAGTCGAACACCTACTTGCTTTTTGCTGATACTTTAAATATTTCAATATGTTGAATTAAGAGACATTTTTCTGTCACACATTTCTCCAGTAGTACACTGAACAGAATGACTTCATAATTGATTAGCAGCTTGACAATGATGAGATGTAATGTGTGATCACTTTTTTTATCTGTAGGACACCTAACCCTGTTTTCTGATACTTTGAATAACATGTGGAGGTATGCTTATCATGATAAGAGAGGAGTGTATTCATGTTATGATTGCATTAAACACAATATTGAGCTTTTGTTGGAATCAATATAATATATACATATATATGAGTAACATTTAAACAACTGCATCTTCAAATGACCTAAAAGCACTATTTTTTAAGCAGCTGAGTTAGGGAGCTACCATTTAACTTCAAGGGGGGGTTATGGTTTTTTGTCTGAGTCTGTAAAAATTGTTCACGCAAAGCACGAACATTTTTTAAGTTTGACGCTATCAATAAAATTATTTTTTTCAAAATTTAACACTATAAGGTATAGGAAATATCTGGATTCAGAATATTTTTTTTTGTCATCTGCTTGACCACAATATTTTTTTTTCATCAAATTGGAGATCAGAATATTTTTTTAGGAAAAAAACAATAACACCCCCCCCCCCCCCCCCCCCCCCTTAAAGTTAAATGGTCATTCCCTTAGAGTTAAAACATCGGATTGAAAATGTAAAACACAATGGAGAAAATAAATGTTGAATTTTTCAGTAAAAAGTAAGAAGTCCAGATGTAAATTTATTCTCGCTGATTTTCCTTCACAAATAAGTGTAAATGAAACTTTTTTCATATCCTCGTCTACTTGGTTTTTTTTGGTTTTTTTTTTGGTTTAAATGTATTTGAAGTTACCAACCCGGTTCGAGATCTTTGTTATAGCATTATACTGATACCAATGACCATTTTCGTTTGGTTATAATGTATAATTGAGTTGGAAACCAGTCGCTTTTTTCGATGCACATCTGCTTTTATCGTCATTTATTTGGTATAAAGAAGGAAGCACATTTTCTGAAATTAGATCGGGAAAAAATAATAAAAATTTATGAATTAAAGTTTATATTGAGAAGAAGAAAAGAGTCAATACTGACAATAGCTTAATGAAACCTGCCTGTTATCAGTGAAGGTAAGTGTGTTCAGTTTGGGAATAAACTTCTTAACAGCACATGGATCCTATACAGAATGATTAAAATAAAATTTCGACAATTCCTGTCGCAATCGTTAATCATTTGCAGACAAATTAACTTTTAGAATTTAATGTGTCAAGTTTAATATAGACTGTAACAATATCCTTGTATACTATTTGTGCACTACACTCCCTTTTACGTTTAAGGATTCTCAGTGTGAAGTGATTTTTGGATTTGATCATCCATACCTGCTTTTCTTTTCTAATGATATTTTGTCGTGTCTGCTTACCTGTGGATTAGTACGTATTCGTACTGATGCTCTTGGATGGCTCTCTGTGTTTAATTGAGCATCTGCTTCGTAGTATCAATTCATCCAAAGATGGGGATTGTTGGTTCTTCCAGCAGTACATGTATGTCCTAAGTTTGAATATTTATAAATAAGTGTAGTGGCGGTGTATATAAGTGTATAAAGAAGAAGTTTTTAAAATGAATGCTGAATATTCTATAAATATAGGATAGGGGATTCTACACTTCAAGAGGCATTACCAACTGAAGTGGTTCATCTGGAAAAGGTGGAATGTACAGAATAGGTAACACTGGTAATTAACAGGTCTTACTAAATACCTACATTCTCCCGCAATTTTATCAATAAAGACCCCGGTTTAACTAGTGGTTCACTTAAGGATAAAAACACAATTAGATGTTTCCACAGGCTCTTCCATATTAAAACAATGTAACAGAATACATAACAATAGCAAACATTAAAAAATGTATTTACTCTTATATATATATGTACACCCCTCATCAGTTCATTTGTTTAGCAGGAACCATTACATGGGCCTGGAGGGGCTCAACCTGTCCCAGGTCCCCCAAGCTACGATTAGCCAGGAAATGACCTGTGTCAGGCTTCACCCACATTCCTTCCCAAAGTGAATAATAAAAATGGCCAAACAATAAACAGCTTACCTTTTCTATCTTCATGATCTTATGCGGTGATATATCTCCCCAAAGATGGAATTATTAACTAGCTTAGTTAATTTAAAAATGTAAATATTTACAGAAAAACTCCAATATTTGTAAACTTACATATCCTGCAGCTATATATAAGAACACAGAATAGGTACCACACATTTTTAGCTTACCTGGCCCTTGGGTCAAATGAGCTTTTCTCATCACTTGGGGTCTGTCGTCGTCGTCTGTAAACTTTTACAAAAATCTTCTCTGAAGCTACTGGGCCAAATTCAACCAAACATAGCCACAATCATCATTTGGGCATTAAGTTTTAAAAATGTGTCGGATTACCCCGCCTACCAACCAACATGGCTAAAAATAGAACATAGGGGTAAAATGTAAGTTTTGTCTATTATCTTGAAAACCTCTATTGATAGAGAAAATCTGACACTTACAGTAATGTTCAAAATGTTGAGATCTACCCATTGTCTATTTAAATCAAAACTGTCAAACGTCTTATAGGAGTTATTGCCCTTAAATGATGATTTTTACCAATTTTTTGCATTTTTGCCTAATAATTTGAAAACTCTTATAGGTAGAGAGAAACTTCTGTTAGCAAAAATTATCAGCAAGACAAGATCTACAATTGAGACAACATTGCTAAAATCTTCAGACTACTACTAATTAGAGTTTTTGCCCTTAATGATGATTTTTTGGTTTTTGCCTTATATCTTAAAAATTATAATAGATAGATAGAAATTTAAATAAGTAAAAATGGTCAGCAAGACATGACCTACAATTAAGTCATTATGGAGGAAATCTTCCAATAACTTATTGGATTATTTGCCCTTTTTTAATGACGATTTTTATTAAGTTTTTTGCATTTTCCCCTGTATCTAAAAAATTACAATAGATAGAAACTTGAATAAGCATATATGATCAGCAAGACAAGTACTATGCACAAGTCAAATAGCAGAACTCTTCAGTCGACGCCTTATTGGAGTAATTGCTCTTTAATATTGATTTTTACCCATTTTAAGTGTTTTTGACTGTTAGATCTTGAAAACTATATATGATAGATAGACACTTTAAATAGCAAATATGATCAGCTAGACAAGATCTTCAAATAAGTCAACAATGCTGAAATGGTGAGTCAACTCCTTTTTTGGAGTGTGACGATGTTTACCAATATTTTGCATTCAAGATAATAGCCAAAACACATATTATCTTCAAAACTGGGAACAATAGACACTTTAAATAGCAAAGATGATCAGCAAGATCAGATCTACAATTAAGTCAAGTTTTGTCGAAATCACTAGTAGACATTTTATCGTAGTGATTGCCCTTACATGACTAATTTTTGTTTTTGTGATTTGGGCGAATTCAATAGAAGATAGAGAGAAACTGTAAACAGAAATCTGCAATACACATTGATACAACTTACAAGATCAACAAAAAAGAGATTTTTGTCATGAGTTCTGTTCTTGTCCACAATGTTGGAGAGTGTTCATTGTTGAAGATGCACATTGACCTAGGTGAGCGATACAGGCTCTTTAGAGCCTCTAGTTTATGTTAGCCTTTGACATTTAAATGATCTGAGTATTTCCTTGAAAGTAAAAGTGAAAGTAGAAATACAAATTTTATTTATTTACATCCTGAATTTAATAATGGCTTTGTACAGGTAATCATACAGTAAATATTAATTGTTTCCTTTCAGATGCAAGGTTAATGGTAAACATGTAAAGTAGTGATTGATAAACATTTTTGTTTGAGTTCACACCTTTTCTAACCATTGTTGACCAGGTAAGAACTAATTGGATTTCAAGTCATTATAATGACTTATAAAGATTTATTGTTCTTTGGCTATAATGAATCTAAAGGAATAAGATATAGTTTCTGTAAAGGCTATTCCAGGAAAAAATGTGTCAGAGGATTGGACACTGCATGATATTCTGTGGGTACTTGTAAAAGGGGTTGAAGTAAATTCAATTATGTTACAATCATGAATGAATATAAAAAGTTATGGTTAGTAGGAAATATAAAAAAGTGTCATTTTAATAAATGTTATTAACAGATATTGTTGACTAAAAGGAATTCTACTCTCACATGATATATGGTAAATTATGTCTTAATCAATTTATATCATTTTTGAAGGATTCATTATGTTAAACAAGAGAATGATTGGAGTTGTAAGAGGTCTGACAATTGTCTTGCCTTTAGGACCGATGTAGAAATAAAAAATGTTGAACATCAAATGTAAAGATCGTTAGCAAAAGTGATCATTCAAGCTTTTTTATGGTTTATTGACTAAAAAATAATAAATCTTCTATCTCAAGAGCTATCAAGCTCTTCGATTTAATAATGCGAATAAGTTTGATGCAAATGTTGCATGTCTTTTCTTGACATGCTTCTAAATTTATCAAAAACAAATGAAGGACTTGACAATATCCTGTGAAAGTATTGGGCAAGGTTTTATATATACAAATGTAAGTGGAGAATCAGTTTCTCTTGACTTTGAGATGAATATGAAACCATTAAATTGAGTGCCTTTTAAACTACCATAGATTAATCTCCAGTATTTTTAATAGCACGTTTACGGGACATACATGTATTATGGTAAACTGTTGTCCGTCCGTTGTCAACATGTTGTACAATAACTCAAAAATGCTTTAACCATTTTGCATGAAACTTTGGTGAATTGTTTATATCTATTGACATAAGCTCCCTTTCGATTTTTATAAATTTTAGATTTTTCGTTTCCAAGTTATGGGGTTTTATTCATTAAAAAAGGTGGATTTTCCAGTTTTCGGACAATAACTCAAAAACACTTTCACCAATTTGCAAGAAACTTTGGTGAATTGTTTATATCTGTTGACTTGAGCTCCCTTTCGATTTTTATAATGTTTAGATTGTATGTTTCCGAGTTATGGGATTTTATTCATAAAAAAGGGTTGATTTTCCAGTTTTCTGACAATATCTTTAAAGTGCTTTGAGCAGTTTTCATGAAACTTTGATGACTGGTTTATATCTATTAAAGTAACCTCCCTTTAGTATTTTATAAATTTCTGATCTGACATTGAGAACTTATTGAACTTTCTTTAAAAAAGCAATGGGCGTATCATGCGCTCATGGCGCTGTTTATTTATGGAAAAATTACACTGGTTGACGGGTGGCCAATTGGCATAAATGACGTCTCTGAACGATGGGTTCTTACTGTCATGACTGTGTTGTAATAACATAAGCATTGTGACATAGGAAATGTATGGAAAAGTGAATGAAATAGAAAGTCATCTATTGATTTTTTCAGTGATGAAGTTCCAAAAAACTATTAGTTATTTAGCATCACCATGTGATCACCACAAATTTCAATTATTAACTTACTATAATCCATAACTCAAATGTGCCCTTTTTCAGGTGGGTTATATATCCAAACTACATCATGCCTTCCATCCCACCTGAAACTCACCAGAAAAGGCTGGAGTTGAAAAGGGACCTTTATAAACTTCTGGTGGAATACTCAGATGGGATATTAAAAGTTAATGTCTGGCCACTTCTTATGACAAAGACAAAACTAAGATTGAACAATTCAGAATTCAGAGTGGGGTCTATGGATGGAATTTTTAGACTATTTGAGGATATGGTACATGAAGAGCAAAGAGGTGGTAAAACATACATCTGTTTAAATCAACATTTTTCCTGGGAAGCCAATAATGAGGTACAACAGAGAGCAATGAAGTCCATGACACCAGGTACTTCATCACAACAATCTTCTTCTGGTCTAGTATCCTCTCAAGTCTTTGTAGCCACTCCTATACAGCCTTTAATGAGTATGCCATCAAATAGAAGTAATGTTTCATATATACCATTTGGAAGCCCAGCTCAGCAAGCTCCACAGATGCCATCTAATGCTTTTTTAGCCCATCAAATTGGAAAAATAGGTCCAAGGATGCCTGGATTTCGGACATCAGGTCCGATGCCTTCTCTCCTTCCGGCTCCAATAGTCCAGTATCCAGGACCAGAGATAAATCCTTCTGTACAAAATGTCACAAAAAAGGAAGAGGACTCTGAATCTGACGTTGATTCTGATTTGTCTGAATTTGACATCGATGATAAGCTTATCACTGGGAACAGAATTGCCAATAGTTTGATAAAGATGAGAATAGTTGATATACTTACACAGACTGGGCCATTGCACCAAAAGAAATTAGTTGATCAGTATAAAAGACGGTACAATGCACCATTTGCTCTGCATGCTGGTTGTAAGATAGAAAAAATTACAGAGATGTTTCCAGATGCCATTGAAAGATTTAAACCAAATCCAGATGGCAAGAAAAAACAACTTCGAGTGAAACCGAAATATCAGGAAATGTATCTGAAACGTAAGTGTCCAGTTCAGACTTGGGACCAGTTGATTAAACAAGAAGAAGATTTAATGCAGGGTCAGAAACCAGTTATTGACTTAACAGGTGATAGCGTTATAGATTTAACTGCTGATACCCCAAATTTCCTTTCTCTGGCAGTAGACACACCTGGACCATCCACAATCAGTACAATAACTCAGAGAGGGCCGCAGGGCAGACACAGATCATTAGAAAGACAGAGCAGAGACAGATCATTAGAAAATAATAGAAGACAAGACTTCTCCATGGAAGGTTACAATCAGCCTAATCAAGGACAAACAATTGATGCTCCAGCACCATATGAGTCTTTACATGCAAATGCAAGACCAGTTAATAAAAAGAGGTTTGAAGAAAAAGAATTAAATGTAGCACCAATGAGAAGGATGAATAGATATGCAAGACCAACAACAGAGCAAGTTGAAAATTGTGCCCAAGAATGTATAGAAATAATAGCAGAATCTAATAACTATGTATCGCAGGAAAGAATTGAAAAGTTACTCCTGCAGAGATTTCATGTGAGAAACTTAATGGAAATAGGACCCCGTTATATTGACCAGATTGGTTGTGTACATGAACATAATAGAATAATGGCAAAGATCAATGCTTACGTCCAGGCCTTTCTCAAAGTGAGAACAATTTGTACACTACATGAACTTAAAGATTGCTTGAAAGAATATGCACCAGGTAAATCAGATTTTAACAAGCTGAACTTGGGGCCGTTACAAAGACTACCAATTATATATCAGATGTTTAAATTTCCAACTGATATAGAAGAAATTCCTGAGATTACAACATTAGATGTACTGGAGCATTTAAGGAATTATTTAACTAAGAAGCAGAAATGGACTGAGAGAATTGATCTACAAGATTTCATGGAATATCTTGTGGACCAGTATGAAGCTGAGGATGCTTTCCAGCTTGGTGTTAGGATTAGAAGTCTTGCATTAGGAGTACAGGTTTGTATTTTTCTTGTTATTAGTCTTATAAAAAAAAAGGATAAGGAGTTATGGTATGATTGCTAAAGAGACAACTATCCACCAGAGTTCAAATGATGAAGAACATTTTTTGAATGATACATAAAAAAGGATAACAGAAATTATCAAAAGTATTGCACATTAAAACAAGACTACAACAACCTCAAACACTGGACTCAAACACAAACACACATAGCTATATATATAGTCAAACACAATGAATAACACATGGTCAAGATATCCCTCTTGGTATATAGGCACACATTTAATGTGGTTATATCAGTTTTATTTGTACACAAACATCCCGATCTGTTATACAATTAAAACTTAAAAGATATAAAAATGCACAAAATGCAAATATAGTAAAAATTTACCATGACCATTTTTTCAATTAATCTTTTAATTGCCTATGATACCATACTTGAAGGTACTGAAGACAGCACAGAGACATACTGGTCAGACAAGACGAATGGTAACTGAAGGTTTCAAAGATCAATTACAGAAAGACATTGAGACAGTGTTACAGAAATTCAGAATGACAGTCATGCACACTACAACTGATGGTACATGGGAAGTTAGAAACCATTACATGAGACTTTCTCCTGAAATGGCCATTAAAGAAATATTTCAGAAGTTTCACCTTATAATGTCAATCGATGAACCTTCAATAGATTCAACAAAACCAGACAGAAAAACAAAACAAGAGAGAAAACGTCAGCAGAAGATCAAAAATGCAGTATCTAGTTTTCTTGATACTGTGAAAGATGATGTGATGGCCAGAACTTTGTTTCATCTGGCTATATGTGTCAGTAATTCTGTACTCGAGGAGTCGGCATTGGAAATATTGGCACCAAATGAAGAAGAAAGTGTGGTTGAACCAGTAGCGGAGGAGAGAGTTAAACCATCTAAAGGTAATTAAAATGCTCATGATGTTAATTCAGGTATATAAAAAAAACTTTTAACAGTAAAAATTTATTATACTCCCGCTTTAAAAAAGTGGGTGTATACTGTTTTACCTCTGTCTGTCTGTCCATCCATCCGTCAGTCTGTCCATCCGTCCCATGAATATTTTTCGTCGCATCATTCTCAGGAACTACATCATAAGGATTTGAAATTTAGTTTCGGTGTTTATATAAGTCAGCTATACTGTGTGATGCTTTTTAGATTCATCACTCAACAACTTCCTGTTTACCGAACACTTGCATATTTTTACACTATTGAAATTATCCAGTTGCGGCTGGGTATCATCAGTGAGCAGTAGCTCGCAATTTCACTTGTTTGTTCAGATATGCAAAAAAAAAGCACCATGTTAAAAAATAAAAGTACTATTCCTTTGTTTTAGTTTTTACATGTGCATGTAGGGATTCTGTGTCATGAATCAATACACAAGAACCCATAATTTTTTATCCATTGCTGTATTTCTTAACATTAAAATGAAGTATATAATTAAATTCTGCCTTCACTCTGTAAAAAAGTGGTGATCAATTGTTAAAGAGTTGGAAAGCATTTATATGTGAGGGAACTATTTCATATAATTTTAAAAAGTCACCACGACAGTGAAATTTCATTACTGCAGTCATGTGATAGGTTTTTAAAAGTGCTGTGTAGATTCTGACATCACCGGTGAAGTCTGAATTTTTTTTTTAATACATATGTTACCATAGTATATTTGTAATATTTCGTCCCAAGAAATAATTTTTCCTTTATTTGATAGCTACTGTTCTAAACTTACTGAAGAAGTATCTGGACCGTTGTCTTCAACATGGAACTTTGAATCTATCTTTACTTGACAAGATTGAAGAAAAAATTACAGAAGAATGTAGTTTCCCATCATTTGCTGAATTAGGTTATGGAAGATTTCTACACTTTACCTTACAAGAGGCAAAAGGAGTAAGTACTAATGCCTCAGCTACATGACGTGGAGATAGGGTTTACCATTATCTAATGTATGTCCTTCTGTCACTCTTTTTCTTGGCCTACTTTTAGCAACCCGATTATGTTGTCACGCGTCGTTAATTTTTAGGACATCCAATGGGCAATAAATCAATTAACAGCCACACGGTGTTGGGAGAGAATCTTTGGAGGAAATTGAGAGTATAATCTGCGGGACGCGGTTTGACTCCGAAAAACATGGAAATCGGAAAAAAACGATCTCGAATCGATTAGTTTAAATGGTACTGTATGCTTTAATGTTTTTAATTAGTGATAAATTTATCTGTATTAGTATATTGTATACTGTTATATAATGTTATTTTCAGGTACTAGAGGAGATTGGAGGTACATCAGTAGGTTCAGGGACAGGTAGCAGTGATATAGATAGTGGTTACAAACCTTCACATACAGATGTACTGAGCTTTATCCATCAGTGTATACAATGTGGAAAGGACTTGGTAAGTACTTAAAAGAATGGGCAGGAAACTATTGAGGAAACAGGAAGTCAGTCATCATAAGATTCAGAAATTTTCATGATTTTAATCACTCATGTACTATTTAGTACAGAATCGAAAACACTGCAACTAGGTTTAGTAACAGTAATGTCAGTCATCATTGTCATATAGCGGGTATTCACAAGTTGTATTTGGGGGAGATTTTTTTCAGAGTTAAATAGTTAATCATTTGAGAAGACCTCTTCCACAATAAGGCAACAATCTTTTGGCCTGAGATTATTTCAATTGCCAGGCCACAATTCTTGCTGACCAGAAACCACATCCATTATAAGGTCACAATTATTCCTTAAAATGGGAGGTGATCTCTCAGTCTCTTGTTAGATGTTTTGGCCTTACATATTGGAGGTACTCTCTTATGCAGAGTATTGTTTCCTCACCAAAGATCATTTCTATTATAAGCCCACAATTCCTGTACATCAGAGACCACCTCCATTATAAGGTGTTTTCCAATTTCACAATTTTAGTTTCCTTTGTTTGATGTTTTTCTTGGAACAATTATAGATAATGATTAAAATCGTGATTATGATGTCAGATCAATTTGAATGTGTGGTGAAGTCACAGTGGTAATTAATTATGGATATGAAAGCATAGATTTTATTAAATTGACTCGGGTAATCATGTTTTTATGCCCCCGCCGTTGCGGAGGGGGCAATAAGTTTTACCCTTGTCCGCCCGTACGTACGTTCCAAAATTGGTTTCCATTCTTTAACTTTAGTTTGCCTCAACCAAATGTTATGTAACTTATACACAATGCTTATTACTACAAAACAAAGATCAAATTTGAATTTTGGTGGCGTCGCTTTTACCGTTCAAGAGTTATGCCCCTTTACAAATCGAAAAATCGCTGAATTCTTTCTTAAGTTTGCCTCAACCAAATAAAATGAGCTTATACACAATGCTTATTACCACAAAACTCTGATCAAGTACAAATTTGGGTAGCGTCACATCTACGGTTCTTGAGTTATGTCCCTTTATAATGTTATATGCAAGCGGGGGCATCATCTTTGTCCCATGGACACATTCCCCATTTATTTTATTTTTTTCTTGTTCATGACTCTTTAAGTTTTTTAAGATCAAATTTACACGAGAGATTATTTTGGCAAATTAATCTTATTCATGAATGATTTTTTTTCTTGTTCATGACTCTTTAAGTTTTTTTTAGATCAAATTTACACGAGGGATTACTTTAGCGAATTAATCTTATTCACGAAATTAGCAAAAAATAAACCCCTTGCAACATTTATTGCCACGTTACAGTATTGTTTTGTGTTTACTTAATATGTAGTTTATTTTGGTAATCCATTGTATTTGTCTGACTGTTTATTAGGTTGACCATTGTAATCATTTGTCATCTTTTTGTTTATTCAGGAAGAAGATATAAGTGCAGCTTTATGTAACCAGTTCAATGTAAAGGAGACCAAACATTTAGGTTATGGGAAGATAACCAATCTGATGACAGCATCAAAGAAACCAGGTCAACATCAATACCAAGAACACTCATTGGTGTTTGAAGTTGCCATGGGAACTGATGTCAGGTATTACTATTTAGAAATGATGTGAAGGATTGCTGTGTAAACTTTTCAACATTAGAAAATATTGTATGTTGTTGTTGGCATTAATATGGCCATTGTTAAAGATGCACATTGATTCAGGTGATCAACACCTAGTTTTATTGTCTCGCTTGACGGAGTCAAAAAAGCGAGACATAGGTATGCTGTTTCCGGAGGCGGCGTCAACAATGTATTAGTTTGTGATTAGGTCTAGTTTGTGGTTAACCACAAGTTGTAGGTCAATCATATTTGGTATACAGTTGTATTAGAATTGGCGCATCTCATTTACATGGAGATGGTTTAGCCATGTACCTCAGTCATGGTTCATTGACTTTGAATATTAGCCTAACTTGTTAAGTATTGCCATTTTAATTTCAACATTTGCATAATCAAAATTACAAAAAAGCGAGACATATCTCTGTGATAACAGTTTATTACTGGTAAAAATAATTGTCAATATAGCTCTGTTATCACATGGGAAAACTATCAAACATTTGTATTCATTGTTTATGTTTTATTCTTCAGGAAAAGTCAGGAAACAAAGATAGGAATGTTAGGCCATCAAACCAGAGAAGCTGCCCTTGCCTGCCTACATAATTGCCCTTTATTGGAAGACATGGAGATATGGAGCCACTGGTCTCTTGTGTTTGAACCAGAACTGGGCAAACTTAAAGATTTTATTCAGAAATATGGAGGAACAAATACTCTTCCAGTTGAGGGTGAGTCAAAAAATGTATAGATAAGTCTAATATGGCCTAAAATATTGTTCACTTATATTGATAAAAGTTGATTGTGAAATCGTACTTGTAAGATGCAGAATAATGTAAAACTGCATAGAGATGTGGCCTTTGTATTTTAAGTAGGTCATCCTTTACTGAAATTAGGTCATCATATTAAAGTATATATACTTTACTAGCTTGTTTCTTAGTTCTAAATTAAATCAAATGAATTAATATCATGAATATTGATTATGAAAGATTTTTTTAATTTAAGGTGGTAAAAAGTTATTTACATACCATATTGCTGCCTTGGAAACAGCGCCAGGAGTTTTACTGAAGTTGACAAGCCAAACTTCCACAGAAATGTTTGAAGAGGCTTTGATGCAAAAGAACCCCAGAAATGTTTGTGGACAATTGATGTCTCTAATTGTTGCCAATAAAGGCATGAAGAATTCACCACTAGCTCTCATAGCAAATCAGATGAAATCTCAGTTGTTTACCATGCATGCTGCTGATACTAATGACAGTCTACCTGGTAGGTTTATATAAATCAACAAACAAAGTACAAGCAAAGCAATAATACACAATACCATATCAGAAATACCTTGATAATAGAATAAAGCTCAAAGTACTTAACTTGTTGATATGAAATCATACCGTCCAACTCATCAATATTAGTGACTGTACAACAATGTCAAGGATGATATAAGAAGACACAATATGTACAATGCAAGAAAGTAATTTATACAGAATTTTAATGCCAAAAAAATAACAGCAGCATATTGGTGTTATTTCATATTATAAATTATTACTTTGATGTACATTCCTCAATACCAGATTCATGAAATAAACATTAAAAGTAAACTAATAGCCATTATCATTAAGTCCATTTATCAAAAAAGAAAGATTTAAAGGACAATCCCTATTAGTAATAGCTTAATAGATAGTAGTATACCCTATTTAATATCAAACTAGAGTTGCAATAAGATTTGTCTCTACGTAACTACAAAATCGATAGTGGAAAATCATTTTAAAAAGTCCTATGGTGATAAATGTTCAGTTAAGTCAGTATTGTTCATATGTGCCAGGGCCAAAAATAAAATTTAGATTGTTTGATGTTGCCAACCTACCCACCTAAAAAGCAGCCTTCTCGAAAAAATTTATGACACAAATCATTTCAAATTTTTTTAGACCCCCGCTACTAGGCGAAGGGGGCATTAAGTGTTACCCTTGACTGTCCATCTTTCCATCCGTCCTTCCATCTGTCCCAAAAGTATTTTCACATTTTATAAGCAAGCTTGAGCAGGGGCATTCATGTCCTCAGAAAATATTTTTTCCTGTTCTAACATAGTTTTCTTGTCTAAAACATGTAACTTATGTTGTTGGCCAAATAAAAAAAAAATTTACTATCAATTTTAGTTGTAATGTTTTTTTGTGAGAAGAGCCCAAGATTACATAGCCTCTTGGTCAAGACTGTAGAAGTAAGAGTTTACTTTTTCATTTATTTTAGGAGCACCACCATCAGACAACCGTACAGATGAAGCTGTTCAGTTTGTCCTGGCATGTCTTGTTAATTTACCTGTTAAAACTTGTGTGTCATTAGCTAATCAGGTAAAATTTGATTAGGAAACAGTTTTATGGCATCAGACTTCTTGTAGATAATTATTATCACTGTGCAAAAAGATCAACGCTTTATTAGCATTTTTGCTTTAATTGTTTATAAAGAAAATTGCAACATAAATTGTCAAGTTATAAATGTGGCTTTACATTATTTAGGTAAAATTCAAGAATGTCTGTTTTATCTTTAATCCATAAATAAACTTTGACATTTTTTGTCTTCAGAGAACAATTTAAATACATGCACAGAAGAACATATTATTTCTGAGCATTAAAATTTAAAAATAAATAAAAGGAAAAGAGAAGTGTATGTGAGTGTGACAGCAAGGCAACAACAACTCTCAGATTTAAGTACAACTTATATTATAAAACTAGGTAGAATTATACATAATAGATAAGTCTCTATTTTGTGAGAAAAAGTGAAATTCAACTTTATGATATCAATATACCCCTATTGTAAAGTGTTTTTAGTAATGAAAATATTACATTCATTGAAATCTGTAGAAGACAGTAAGAAAATATTTAAAGAAAACTCAAGTTATTCATGTTTTTACCAATATTAATTTTCATCCATTTCAGATATTTTTAGAGCCGTTAGGACAGGTGGTTGGATCATCTAAATCCAAGTTTTTGTTGTTATCTGCATGTCAGACAGCAGACGACACTAACAGACTACAGGAACTAGGATGTATGTTAGGGGTAGGAGAATGGACGAGTCAGATACAACAGAAATGTCAGATAATGATGACAGACGTAGAAATTGTACCGGAGGAGGAGGCTGAAATGATTGTTCTGGATGACAATGATGGAGAGGTTGGTGACATACTAAGTTAATGTAGTTGTTACCTATGAAAGAGGGCATCCATAGAAAAAGACTATACTTCTTATGGTGATCTTTACTTAGTATTTGTTATTTCTTTCGTATTTAGACATCTGAATCGAATTATGATGGTAGAAAACTTATGCTGTACATTGATGTATGTAATTTATAAAAAAATTAGATGAAATGGATTTGCAAATTGAGTACAAGTAGTGAAGCTGGTTTTAAAGTGCTTTGGTTCACACAACCAAAATGTTTTCCCTGAAAGTGACTCATGTATGATAATCTGGTGTTGATGATTACTCTTTGTATATATATATTACAGTAGAAGAGCTACATCATCCTAATTATTTACTCAGATGTCTTATAGTCTTGAGGATCTGATTTACATGACAGTTGTCCTTGACCTCATTTTAATAGTTAATAACTTGATATTAAAATCTTTGTATTGTGTTCCTTATATGGTACTTTCATTGAGTAGTTGTCCTCTATTTTCATGTTCATTGTTCAACATTGTGTTTTGATTTTAAAATTCACTATCTTAGTAAATATAAATAACAGGTCAACTATATTTGGTCATTGAAATAATTGTAAGGGGTACATCTCTGTCCAAGAGGTATTTTCATGTTCCATATATTGGTCATACTTATTTCTCGCTATTTGGTCAACTAATGTTGAAAAAACTTGGAAAAAACTTATTAAAGCTATTTCATAAGAAAATATATGATGAAAGCTAGTTTAGTCAATGCCTTATGTAGAAAACAAAATAAATAACAGACAAAAATTTTAACATTTAAAAAATGTATTGCTTTTACAAGGAAAGTGATGTAGAAAGTGATATAACCTCTATAGCCTCCCTCAGTTCCATTCTGTCTGACGGAGAAGATGATGATGTTCAGATAGTTTCAATGGAGAAAGCATCGGATGTTAAGAAAGAAACAAAGCAGGAAATAGAAGAAAAAGAAGGATCAGTAGTGGTTGAGTTATCAACTGGTGACGAGGACACACAGACAGAACCGGATATTGATGATGCAGGTACTGAAATTAAAAGAATAAATTCATATTATAGACTGGTTTATTATCAGAAATAATAGAAATAAGGCTAAATCGACAGACAATAAAAGACTACAAACATAAGTACTGTTAAAATAAAAAGTTCACACCAACACAGCTTTTTGAAGAAGTGAACAGTAAATAATTGGTAGGGTAATCTTTAACCACCAGTGGCTGAAGTATCAGAACTGACTTTTTTAATTGCTCTGATTTGTTCTGGTTTGACTGTGATTGTGGTGTTGGTTTTATAATTACCCCCCAAAGATGTGTTTTGCCTAGAAAAGTTTAGAGAAGACATACACCTTATCGCTATTTGTCCACCATTACTGGACGTCACAAAGGTTCCCATAAAATTTTGACGTCACAGTAGAAAATAACTGACACCACAATGAAAAGTGATTGTTGAATGACATCAATAGTTCTAGAGGCACTGATTTCCAAATAGCGATAAGGTCTATTGCTGTCATTTTATAACCAAACTGTAAAGCATACATTATTGGTTGTGGTACAGACATGAATATCTACCAATAATATATTCTTTACAGTTTGGTAATAATTTTAAAGAAATTTGTATTATACTAAGGGCTTTTTGGAATGAATAAGAAGTGGATTGATATGCAATGATTAGAACTCGCATTCTGATATCTGATACATATGTCTGTATGCAAATTTTCCTGAAATCGCAATTATAATCGCATTTTTGTCCATCCTTAAAAAATTGCCATAATAAATGCGCGCAATAATTTTTAATTTACAGTAGCATTAATAATTTCTTTTTCAGAATTCAAAATAGTTGATGAATTGAATGAGGAGGACAATAAGACACCAACATCAGAAACCAAGACTACAGAAGAAGAAAAAGATAAAACAGCTGCAGAGGAAACAGATGATTCAGATATGGAAATCATCTCCGAAGAAGAAGCTCAAGCGAAACAATTAAAAGACTGTGAGAAAGTTGTAAATATAATTCGTAAAGAAGAATTTGGAATAGGTATAGAATTAAATGAGGACGGACAAAAATTGAAAATAGTTCAAGATGAGAGACTTGGTAGAAGTTTGGATCGTCTATCAAAAGATTTGTACAGTAAAGATACTCATTTTGTGCTGGAATTGATACAGAATGCAGACGACAATGATTACCCAGAATTCTTAGCTAGAAATGGACAGATGGCTTCTGTGAAGTTTGTTATGCAGACAGATGGAGTGATTGCTCTCAACAATGAGAGTGGTTTTGTAGAGAAAAATATCCGAGCTCTTTGTGATGTAGGCAGGAGCACAAAAGGAAAACACAAATTTGGATATATAGGTATGCCACTTTAGAAACTTTTAAGTGTATATTCTACATGTTGTTTCTGATTTTTACCTGTGTCCCCATAGGCGAAAGCAGGTCTAGTAACAGCTCAATTTTGTCCATCCGTCTCTTTTTACCTTGAAAATTCATTGTTTGGTGAGAAAATAATGCATATACTGGTGTACATCATGCTTGCAACAAATACTGTACAAAAATTAATGTTGTTCATCTTGAAAAATATGAATTTAAAGGTACATGAAGTTAATGAGTGAAATTGTTATTTACATTTTGTATAGATTGAATTAATGAATCAAATGTTTCTAAACAGGTCAAAAGGGTATAGGGTACAATTCAGTGTTCTGTGTGACAGATCGACCACAAGTACATTTTAATGGCTACCATATCTGTTATCTCTCTTGCAGGTCAAAAGGGTATAGGGTTCAAGTCAGTGTTCTGTGTGACAGATCGACCACAAGTACACTTTAATGGCTATCATATCTGTTATCTCTCTTGCAGGTCAAAAGGGTATAGGGTTCAAGTCAGTGTTCTGTGTGACAGATCGACCACAAGTACACTTTAATGGCTATCATATCTGTTATCTCTCTTGCAGGTCAAAAGGGTATAGGGTTCAAATCAGTGTTCCGTGTGACAGATAGGCCAGAGGTACATTCTAATGGCTACCATATCTGCTTTGATGTACAGAGTGGACCAATGGGATACATTCTACCACACTGGATAAAAGATGAATGGGATACAGGAGAAAAGTATACAATAATCTTTTTAATTTTTAACTATTTAATCTAAATACATTTTGTCTTTTAATTTCATTGGTTACATTGTAATAAGTTTATTTTAATCCAGTGCTACAATGACATTTTTTACAAAAGTTTAACTCTAAATGTTTTTTATTGATCTGGAAAAGGCGCAACAAATAGTGCCATATCCAGCTTTAGAACTAGAGTTTTGTGTTGTCACTTTTGCCTCTTCAATTAAACCTGTATATAAAGGTCTCCCTCAAGAAGAGACAAAACTGGCCTTATAAGAGAGTTGACTTTGGAGTTCAGGTTCAGAATGCATAGGTATTTCTTCAGTGGGACAAAAAGAGAATGACCTAATAAAACCAGTCACTTAAACTTCTTTTAAATAGTATCTGTATTGTGCCACCACAAAGGTTTTGAGTCACGGCATGGCTGTGTAGAATTGCATCTAATTATGGAATACCTTGAACTTTCAATACCGTATATGTTTTCTTGATATGGGACACTGAAACCGCAACTCATATGGAACTGACAAAACTGCAAAATTTCAACTGTTTTGGTGGTACATTTCTGTCAAATTGGATTTATGTTTATTACAGTTGGACAACAAAGATAGTCCTTCCCTTGAAAGAAGAGATGAAGATTCATATGAGATCATTAGCCGCCAGATTTAATGACATTCATCCATCTTTACTGCTGTTCCTACACAGATTGAGAGAAATTACTATTGATAACAAGGTTAGTTTTACATTTAAAATATAATTGATTAAAAGAAGTTCATATTCAGATAATTTTCACAATGTAACACACTTATTTAAGTGTATATTTAACAATAATATAATATTTTTGGAAAGAATTCTCTAGTCCCCTAAAATGAGCCATTACCCAAAAGTGGTCACCTTTTGGGATCACACTTTCTTTGGATATTTGTTGTCCATGAAGTTATTTTTTCTTATATCTGAATAACGTAATGTCTACCATTCATTAATCATTGCTCGATGTTAATAAGAAATGAGTATAAATACTTGTTACTTTGTGTGTAAAATGTGTTTTTTATTTCAACTTTTTTAACTATCTTTGACCACCAATTATTTCACTATCAAAACACTGCAGTTGGAAAAACTTTTAGTAGTACTCATATTTACATTCCTTTTTTGTATGTCAAAATGGAGATTTCCAGTAGTCCAGCAAAAGTATATACTATTTACTCTTTGAAAGTCAGTATATGTTAATTTTTTGTCAATTCACCAGAAAACAGAGTATTACTAATTTACAATAATTACCATGAAAAATTGATCAAAGAAAGTACAATTTCAGGTAGAGAATTCATCGCAGGTGATGAAAAGAAATGATTTAGGTAATGGTGTAATAGAAATAGAACATAACAATGGAATAGACCGATGGCTGGTCGTCAAGAAGATGTTGGATGCTTCAAAAATATCTCTCCAGGTATGGTGTAACTCACCCTGTACAAAACTATCTCTCCAGGCAAAATATCTCTCCAGGTATTGCATCACTTTTGTTAAATCATACCTCTACTAAAGTATTCATTCAGGTATACCAAATTGTTTTAAAGTTATACCTCTTTACTTGGTATGCATTTGCATCATGGGCTGGCTGTATTTCATACATCAAAGTCAAGTCACTCAGACCTTGAATTCGAACCCTACAATAGTAAAATCTTGTCTGAGTTGTGTCCTACGCATAACTTTTGTACCGTAGAACTTAAGTTGACCAAACTTGAGAAGAAATGGTATGCTGATGCATCATGGGATGGGGTGTGTCATATATCAAATTCTGGTCACTCTGAACTTGACTCTGACCTTTGATCCCTATGATAAAAAAAACTCTATCTGATTTGTGTTCGGTGCACAACTTTTGTACCATAGCACTTAAATTGACAAAACTTATATGATGATAAAACATTGTCTGATTTGTGTACGTTTTATAACTTTTGTATAGTAGCATTAGATTGACAAAATTTTGTATGCAGAAGCATCGTATGATCCAGATGATGACCTTGACCATGACCCCTATGCTGAAAGCCAAAAAGGTCATTTTCTCAATACTGAATTTCACAGCAGCAACTAAAATACATGTATGTGGGTATAAGTCTTGCTATGCAGACATCTCTAATTATTTTTAATTTTGTCCTGCAGCTAATTTAAGATTTACAAAATGATTAGGTATTTTATTATTCCTCCTCTTCCTGAAATTTATTCATCATTGATTAGTCTTGTTCATAAAACAAAGGCATTATCTCTTTCTTGTAGGCAAAATCTGGAGTTGAAGTGGAATCTACAGAGATAGCTTTGGCATTCCCCCTGTTAGATCAGTCTATTTTGAGTAAGGTAAGTCATCAAGAATCTATAGAGTCATCAATGACATATCCTCTGTTAGATCAGTCTATTTTGAGTTAGGTAAGTCAAGAATCTATAGAGTCATCAATGACATATCCTCTGTTAGATCAGTCTATTTTGAGTTAGGTAAGTCAAGAATCTATAGAGTCATCAATGACATATCCTCTGTTAGATCAGTCTATTTTGAGTTAGGTAAGTCAAGAATCTATAGAGTCATCAATGACATATCCTCTGTTAGATCAGTCTATTTTGAGTTAGGTAAGTCAAGAATCTATAGAGTCATCAATGACATATCCTCTGTTAGATCAGTCTATTTTGAGTTAGGTAAGTCAAGAATCTATAGAGTCATCAATGATATATCCTCTGTTAGATCAGTCTATTTTAAGTAATCCAAGTCATAAAGAATCTAGAGTCATCAATGACATATCCTCTGTTAGATCAGTCTATTTTGAGTATGAAGCTAAGTCGTAGAAATTTAGTAAGGTAAATCACAGAGAATATACAGAAGTTGCTTTGGCATTCTTCCTGTTGGATCAGTCTATTTTAAGTAAGGTTAGACATAGAGAACAAACAAAGTTTGACCTTCCATCTGTTAGACCGGTCCTTTAGAAATGTCACCAAGAATCTACAGAGAAAGCACCGTCATTCTCTCTGTTAGATCAGAATTATTGTAATTGACAAGTTTGAAGGACAATTTAGATTGTTATTGTTGTAGCAGCAATTTACTTTTTAGCCTACTATTTCAGCTCATATTATAAAGAAAGATACATGCCTAAAGATGCTGTTTTTTATGCCCCCGCAACAAAATGTTGAGGGGCATATTAATTTACTCCTGTCTGTCCACCTGTCTTTGTCCATTTGTCCATTTGTCTGTCTGGATATAGATACATGATATGTCCAGCTATCTCCTCCTACAGTTTTTGTGCTACATCTTTAATATTTTGTAGGATGTTTCTGCACATAACAGAGGTATGCTTGTCCACAGGATTTTGATTTTTTTTTTTAAATATTCTCAAAATGCCAGATATTTGGACTTAGTCATTTTTTAGTACTAGCTGCCTAAAGAAAGATCTTTACAAATTTGAAAATTGTTAGGACTGACAATATAATTAAACAAGAAATAATTTGTAACTGAACAAATTACTTTAAAAGTTTCAAATTTCAGTGCACAATCCTTAAAAATGTAATTGATTATTTGATTGTATTGATTTTTATGCCCCCGCCCTAGTGGAGGGGGCATTAAGTTTTACCCTTGTCCGTCCGTACGTACGTCCCAAAGTTGGTTTCCGTTCTCTAACTTTAGTTTGCCTCAACCAAATGTTATGAAACTTATACACAATCCTTATTACCACAAAACACAGATCAAGTTTGAATTTTGGTGGCATCACTTTAACCATTCTATAGTTATGCCCCTTTACAAATTGAAAAATTGCTGAATTTTTGTTTCCGTTCTCTAACTTAAGTTTACCTCAACCAAATGTTATGAAACTTATACACAATGATTATTAACGTTAACACAATTTTGATTTCAGGAAAAAGTGAATAGAAATATATGTATTAGATATCATAATGCGAGTTCTTATTATTGCAATACTCATGTAATTGCATTATTCGCATTAATAAAAACCTTGCAATAATTTCTGAATTTACAGTACACAATACTTATTACCACAAAACTCAAATCAAGTACAAATTTGGGTAGCGTCACTTTTACTGTTCTTCAGTTATGTCCCTTTATAACTTTATATGATATGCAAGCAAATTATTTTCTATGAATGGTAATTAAGGACTTGTTTTCCGTAATAACAATACAATTTCTATAAGTTATTGGTATTTTGAAGAAAAAACACCACAATTATGTACAATGATACAACAGTTGCAACTCTTTTGTGTTTTAAACATTTTGAACTGCACATTCTTCTGTAATGGTGATATTATTGTTACAAGTTAAAACATGCTGGCATACAAAAATTTCTTTTGAACTAGAAAGTAATACAGCTTGCTGAAATTGTATTTGATATGTATGTTATAGTTGTTTGACTGTTATTGGTAAATCATAATTTGTATTTACAGGTTATGCCCCCTAAACAGCCTGTTTTTGCTTTCCTGCCTTTGAGAAGCTATGGATTCAGATTCATAATTCAAGGTAAGATTGACATGATTAAGAAATATAAAAATAATTATTTTCTAGATTAAGAATGCTGAGCATTTTTATACCCAACCCCACCACAAACAAACTTTTTGGAGGTATATAGCAATCTTGTCTGTCCATGTGCATTGTAAGCACAACTCCTCCTTGACGGCTGGATTGATGTTGTTCAAACTTTCCACTGCTGTAGAACACTACTTGAGGGGAGATAATCAAACTTTCTTACTTCGATATTGCAATATGTGGTTATGGTCTCTCAAAAGCAAAACACCTCTTAAATGGTTGGATGAATATTGATAAAAACAGGGGTATACTTTTAGAAAACATTGAAACCTGCAACATGATGCAACTTTGAAAGAGAGCTGGAATTAAAAAGAAATTTAAAAAAGAATTTGGTTTGTTCTTAAATAGCATTATACACATTTTCAGCTGACTTTGATGTTCCTTCCAGTAGAGAGGATGTGGATAGAGACAGTGCATGGAATCAGTGGATTAGAAATGAAATCCACAAACTATTTTTGGAGGCTCTGGAAGTTTTCAAGGTAAGATGACTGACCACTGTATAAAAGATTTAATGAATCAGCCATTTGGAATCATAAGTATATAGTATTTTCAACATAAATTTCTGCCTTGGATAATATTAAACACATTTTTCAGAACCTAAATTTTAGAAGTCTGCAAGCTTCATCATATTAGAAATTTGACTTTCATTTTCAAATGTTATGTGCACAATCGCATTTCATTGGAAGTGAGCATTCTTTCAGTCAGAACTGACCATCCCGAACACAGATACTCATAAATTGTTCAATATTTCAAATTCAGGCTGTTGAATGCTTTTTTTTCAGAATCATAAAGAATTTAGTGGAATGAAGGCCCTGATAAACTTTTTACAGTTTGTCCCAGTAGAAGATGAGATTCTTGATTTCTTCAGACCAGTTTCAACACAAATTCTGAAACAACTGAGGGCTAAACCGTGTCTGCCTACACAGCCAAATAATAAAGGTTAATATCTCTGTATATTTAGTAATACATTTTCAATATTGTTCTGTGATATACTTAGTTTCACATATCATAGTAGACAAAGCTACATGGTCAACATTTAGCCATTGAAAAAACTTAGATCCTATTGTGCTTTAAGTTTAGAGGTCACAATTTCAAAGTATCAACATTATTAAGGAGCTTAAAGTTTTAGGAAGTATAGAACTATTTTGCATCCAATCTACATCAATCAGTGATTAATGATTTGCGTGGTTATAGTATAATACAATAATTACAAGTATCTGGATCTATTTTGATTTACCATATATCCATTTCAAAAAGTTTATTTCTTGTCAGTTGTGCTTAAAACTTATATATTTCACCAATGTGATGTGTAAAAAGTATACAGACAAATTTATTAAAATCTTGCACACAGTGAAGATGTATTTAAATGCCCTAAAGAGGGCAAATGTTAAGTGCCTTTTGACTAACATGTTAGTGAAAACTGTATTTTCATCATTTTTCACAAAATTGAATTGTGTCCTCTTAGCAATCCTTATATTATATTATTAAACTTGACATAAAAGATATACAGATCTAATATTGATTTTGCAGGTATTGTGTCATGGAAGTTACCCACACAAGTTGTCACAGTAAAGGATGCACTCATTCATGAAGTTGTCACACCTGAGTTCCTTCAGAAGCATTTTGATCTTTTCTACCTTCACAGAGAAGTAACAGACATGTTGAATCCAACATTGATACAGTGTCTAGGGATAGAATCTCTAACCACAAATCATCTAATACAGATAGGAAAAGCTATAACTATGTCTGGCAATACTGAAATAGGTAAAGGAAATGTTTGTTGTTAGAATGTCTATTTTTTTCAGTGGAGTCAGGTGTTTGTCAGGGTTTCAGCTAGGATTTTGAGGGCTTTAGTCACTTTTGCGCGAGATGAAAATCAACCTTTTTTGGGTAAAAGCAATGGACCAAAGATATGTATTACTAGCTATACATCTTTGAAGGACTTAGGCCTGCTCAGGCAGTTATTGCATAATTTGATAGATGTGGTGCTTAAATATGTAGATTATAATAAGATCTAATGAGGATCCGGATTTCTAGTTTTCAATTTCACTTCAGTTAAATTCAGGGGACATTCCTGATCAATAAAATTTGGGTTCCTTTTTTTTTCAACCAGGAATCACAGCATAAATAAACCTGTAACGACTATTTCACTGCATAATCATTATCCTTGTAAAAACAGTTTAATCCATCATTTCTATAAACTAAGAAACAAGGATTTGTACAATCCTTATTGGAACGATTCTAATGACTGTATATTGTAAATTAATCAAGAATAGATCACATTTACTTTCGATTTTTAAACGAAATGAAAACGGGGAGTGACAGGAGGATAATAAATTCAGAATTAATCCGGATTCATCTACGGATTGGTTCGTTTTTAACAAAAGGCAGGAAATTATCATATTTCTAAATCAAGTTGCTTAGTAAGAAATATATTTGTCTCCTTCGTTTATTTTGATACTAAATGATTTCGCATTTTACATTTTAATGTCAAATTTATAAGAATACTTTCATGCATGCGCAATACATGTAAAGGAAGCACCTGTTTGACTCATGAAAATATTTCTGAACGTTTTGAATAAAGTTCTCTACTCTTTAATCGAAATTGTTGAAAGTTTTTGATGAGAAGTTATATAAAAGATGACAAAACTACGACAAACGAACTGCAAATTGCTATCATTTGAGAAATATTGAAATTAAAATGTGAATGCCTCGGGGGAAAACATTTTGTTCAACTGATGAAACTATGATATAAACGAACTGCAAATTGTGGTCGTTTGAGAAATATATTGAAATTGAAATGCAAACTGACCGATTTTATTGGGAAAAATAATTATGATGGTCAATAATTTATGAGATTTATTAATGAACGGATTAGTAACTCATCCGATGGCAATAAGCGGATTACCTAGGCCTGTAATCACAACTTATAACACCTGTTGTAAACACTAATTAGATGAGGTCATAAACTTGTCAAGAACATGTAGAATTATAGTATTTTCATGCGAAAATATTTTTACTCTTTTCAAATTCAAGTGACGAAATTGATTTGAAAAACTTTTGTCATTTTGAAAACCTTTTCGTAAATGACAAAAATGACGAGCGCTAGCAAAATCACTATGTTTGTGGTTGGTTAAGTCTGTAATTCCTGATATCTTTTTAGGGGTAAAATGCAAATTTTGACTTATTTTCTTGCAAAACCACTATAGATAGAGAAAAACAGACAGGCAGAAATGTTGAGATCTACAAACTATCTATCTACGTCAAAACTGTCGGACAACCTCTCATGGGAGTTATTGGCTTTAAATAATGAATTTTACCAATTTTTTGTGTTTTTGTCTATCTTAGATCTTCAAATAATTATAATGGCCAAAATTGTAAGTTGATCTTTTTTGGAAATATTGATCTTAAGAAGATTTTTAACAATTTTTAGGGTTTTTGGCTATTATCTTGAAAACTATTAAATATAATTTTGCTGAAATTGTTAGTAGACTCTTATAGGAATGATACAAAATATTAACCATATAAAAACACTATATAACTCTTTAAAAGTTTTCCAAAGAAAGCAATTTTTTCTGACCTTCCTTAATCCTGCTGGATATCTAGTGTCTATTCATTCTTTTTTGTCTCGCCTTGACGGAGTCAAAAAGCAAGACATAGGTATGCTGTTTCCGCCGTTGGCGGCGGCAGCGTCAACAATGTATTAGTTTGTGATTAGGTCTAGTTCATGGTGAACCACTAGTGGTAGGTCAATGATATTTGATATGTAGTTGTATTAGCATTGGCACATTACATCTCATTACCATGGAGATTATTTGGCCCTGCCCCCTCAGTCAAGGTCTATTGACTTTGAAACTTTTCATCGTTTACATGTATTAGTTTGTGATTAGGTCAATTTATGGGGAACCACTAGTGGTAGGTCAATGATATTTGGTATGCAGTTGTATAAACATTGGCATATCTCATTTCCATGGAGATTATTTGGCTCTGCCCCCTTAGTCTTGGTCTATAGACTTTGAAAATTTTGCTAAGTCAACATGTATTAGTTTGTGATTAGGTCAGTTCAAGGGGAACCATTAGTGGTAGGCCAATGTTAATTGGTGTTCAGTTGTATAAGCATTAGCACATCTCATTTCCATGGAAAATATTTGGGCCCGTCCCCTTAGTCATGGTCTATTTACTTTGAAACTTTTGCTTAGTTTACATGTATTAGTTTGTGGTTAAATCAGTTTAAGATGAACTGCTAATGTTAAGTCAATGATATTTGGTATGCAAATTTATTGGCATTTGCAAGTATCGTTTCCATGGAGATTATATAGCCCCATCCCTGATCATGGTTCATTGACTTTGAAACTTTTACATAGTTTACAAGTTAATGTTTGTGTTTAGGTTTGTTTAAAGGGAACGACTTATAATAAGTCAATGGTATTTGGTATGCAGTTGTATTAGCATTGGCACATCTCATTCCATGGAGATTGTTTATCCATGTACCTTCAGTCATGGTTCATCGACTTTGAATATTTGCATAACTTACATGTTAAAGTATTGCTATTTCAATTTCAACATTTGCATTATCAAAATTACAAAAAGGCAAGACACATCTCTGTGATAACAGTTTATTATTATTTGATAATCAAACAACAGAAAATGAACATTTCATTAAATAACAATTTATTATTGCCAAACTAAGCCTTTATATCGGGTTATTTTATCTCATCTTTGTAGATCCCCATACCAGAATATTTCTAATTGCCAAATGGTTAGCCTGTGTGTATCGTAGCTTGGACGAATTTCATGACAACCAGGAGATTTACAGTGAACTAAAAAAGATGAAGATGGTACCTCTGGCTTCACAGGTCTATATATCTTTAGAGGAGAATACGGTCTTCTTTCCTCTGTCTATGGAAGAGATAAAAAGATCACAACAACACAAAGGTATGATAAGTTAATGTGCATGTTTCCTGTAAGGGTAATGCTGTATTTTTTCCTCCTTCTCATGAATCGAAAGCAAGATCACCACAACACTGAGGTATGACAAGTTAATGTTTAAGGAATAATTCCAAGACCACTGTAGATTTGTTTTCATTTAATCATGGTTTGGACATTTATATTCGATTATTTTATCCCGAGCAATAGCCTTATGATTACCAATCAACTAAATTCAGAAAAGTTTTGATTCTTAACCCTAAACAGTGCAGTTCTTTACACTAAGGGCTGTTGTATTAAATCATACATGGTACCCAGGGAAGACAAAATTTTAGAATTTCACTTTTATTTTCACTACAAAAGTATTTGACGTCAACCCTCCCATGCAGTTCCTGTAATTTTCTAACAACATACATTTTTTTTCTAGATCCACTGTCTTATCTACAAGAAGACATGAACACTATCCATCCATGGTTTCTGGCAGCACCCGACAATGAAGTCAACTCCCAGGTTCAGAAAATGTTGGCTAAATTGAATGTCTGTCAGTTAACACCACATGATGTCATCAACCACCATATACTTCCTGTGTTAAAGTCAGATATGTGGAAGGTAAGTCATGTGACATGAGTGTCTGTAAGTTAACACCACATGATGTCACCAACCATCATATACTTCCTGTGTTAAAGTCCGATATGTGGAAGGTAAGTCATGTGACATTAATATATCTGTCAGTTAACACCACATGATGTCGTCAACCACCATATACTTCCTGTGTTAAAGTCAGATATGTGGAAGGTAAGTCATGTGACATTAGTATGTCTGTCAGTTAACACCACATGATGTCATCAACCATCATATACTTCCTGTGTTAAAGTCAGATATGTGGAAGGTAAGTCATGTGACATGAGTGTCTGTCAGTTAACACCACACGATGTCATCAAACACCATATACTTCCTGTGTTAAAGTCCGATATTTGGAAGGTAAGTCATTTGACATGAGTGTCTGTCAGTTAACACCACATGATGTCATCAATTATCATATACTTCCTGTGTTAAAGTCAGATATGTGTAAGGTAGGTCATGTGACATAAGTGTAGAGGGTATGCCTATCAGCTTTAGTTTGGGTGATGCTAAATGTTCAATGTTTTTACTGTTACAAGTTTTGTGACTTGCATTGTCATAGGAAAGAGCAGCCTATTAAACACTTTGTCATTCCATCTGTCTGTCTGAAACACACAGAGGGTATCTATTTTGTATCATACATAGCTCTAGTAGTTTTCTTTCAATTTTATTCATACTTCGCACAATGATTGCAAACATATTGATGATGTGCGCTTCCTATTTAGGGCCGATTTGAATTATTTTTTCGGAGGTTTCTCGTGTGTTGAACTGTTGTCATACCATTTTTGTCATCGGATATTATAGAAGCCATTTGTAACTCCAACAGTATTACATCACCTACATGTAATTTATTTTACAATGCTCTTACATACCATATATGATTTACTAAAGTTTGTTACGTCTGATCCAGTGTTGTAGAGATAAAATTATTCCTTTGTCCAAGAATTTTTTTTAACTACTGCAGGAATTCTGAGATTGATTCATATAGCTAAAATGCATGGAATATACATATATTTCCAAAATGTATATCCATATAATGTCAATAAGTATAAAACCATATTGCAATAATGCTCTTATAGTTTATTTTGTTTTCAGACAAAAAGCAGGGAAACATTGATAAGCTACCTTGTCTACATCAAGGACCAGACAGAAAAGAACAGCTCATTGGTCAATATGGATGAGTTAGCTAATGTTGCCATAGTGATGACCAATCAGGGTGAAAAGAATCCTCAAAAGGACAATGTTCATTTTACACCTATATATGGAAACAAATATAACTTGGTACAAACATTCCCAGGTATTATTGAATTTGTATACACTGTTAAATCAGAAATTATTACAATGTTTTTATTAATGTGGAAAATGCAACAGTATCAGATTCGCAATAAAACAAATCACATTCATGTTTTCAGAGGTGATTTCCTTCAAAAAAAATTTGCAAATGCTTTTACGAAATTTTCTATTTTTGTCAGAGGTCAAGGATTTGCAATTATAAATGCAAGCATTTATTTCTGAATTTTGAAGTATTTTAAAGCAGGGCTTCCAAAAAATATTTGTGCCAGTGGGACATTTTTTGTCTTATCCCAATTTGATCCCTTAAGACTACATAACAAAAGGCAATCATGCTAATCAGTTGGGCATCATATAAACAATGAATGATTGACATAAAAACGATATTTAACTTGACTATTTGATACAAATTCAATGTACTGACGTAAACTGTTAAATTGACAGTGCATCATTCGAAGTATGCAACATTAGCGTACTTATATCTGCCTTAGAATCTTTATTTGTGCAAAATTACGTTGTCAAAATCTTTACTTTCGTTTTTGAAGGTATATTTTCTCATACCGGATGTTGACTTGATAATGGTAAAACACAGACCGGAGACGGATAGAAAAATATGTGTACGTTTACAAAGCACAATCGAGTTTAATTAGCTCTTTCCAACGTTATTTCTTCAAGAAAATACTTGAAATGAACGTTAGATAAAGGTATCAATGATAATTTTAGTATTTTTGAAGAATTCAGATGCATAATTAAATCTCACAACTGCGCACATGCGCACGCATGTACTTTGTTCAAACAACGTGGTCCTGACGATTTTTTCGCTTAAAACCTTCATAACTACCTTTTAAAAATTTTAATCAAATCATATTTGATCATATTTATATGCATATTTTTTATCATTTAAATCTTTTTGATTAAATTGATTAGATGCAAACTGCTGAAATTTATGAAAATAACTTCAAATAGACCGATCAATGTCCGGTATATATTAGTTTACCTGTTACCTGAACAGGTAAATTTCAACTGTCTGACAACTAATTACTCTTGATTGTAATGAGAGGGTATTAACGTAGGGTTTGTTTTGATAGTACTTATTCACTATGTCACTTTTATGACCAGAAATGTGGCTGTTTAAGGCAAACGGTCGGGTCAAAAAGATCGCAAAAACTTCATTTTTTTCTGAATTATGTTAAAATGGAAAACCCACGTTAAAGGTCCGTTTCAGGTTTGGCACAACAAGTCATATTTGTAATTTATCTGTCATGTCCGGAAAATACGACCGTATTGGAAGCCCTGTTTTAAAGGTTACAAAATTTTTTCAATGAATTATTTTGTAAATGAGAAAAAAATAGATGATTCACAGCAAAAATAAAAAAAATAATAGTAAGAGCAACTTTATCAATACATGCATCTTCAAATTAGGAAAATGGAATGATAAATTTTCCACTAGAAGAAGACTTAATTGTTTCAGATGTAAAACATTTTACTATATATAGCTATTTGACCATTGAAATTTAATCAGATAATAAATTCAGCTGTCCTGGCAAAGAGATATATATATTTGAACTTGTAATTGAAGAAAAATTTGTGGTACAGGTGTAATACCACCATTGATTTTCCCCTATTAGTCTTTGTTAAATTTGCACTTTTCAAAAAATTGTGCAGAATTTATCTTTGTTTCAAATAAAGAAATACTTGGCATGAGTAAAGTTTTATCCTGTCCAGTACTATAGAAAAAATTTCACATAACATTTCATTGCATATAAGAAAATAACCATCACTGGAAGTTAACCAATCAAATTTTCCCCCTTTTTTAACCTGTGTACAAGCTTTAGTAACCATGTAACCTCAAGTTTCCAAAATATTCTATAGAAACCCCAAATAAAGAAATAATGGTGCTTTGAAATACCCAAGATATATGTTTATGACTCAGAAATGTTTTACTGCAATGAAATGTAGGATCAATTACCTACAACTGTCAAATTCAAGGGAATATTTTTTTTCGACCTATTTTCGTATGCAACCGGATGTGACGTACTATGATTTGGTGGTATTACACCTAAAGAAGACTTTTTTGTTGAATAAACTGAATGTGACTTTTTTCCTTTGTAATACTGGTTATTTCAAGCATTCCTGTCAAGTTTTGTCATAATCAGTTCAATAGTTTGAGAAAAATCTAGTATAATGTAAGACGACATCTACAGCGATTCGAGCAAAATTTCTTCGAAAAATTCAAACCAAGCCGCATCATGATAGAATATAGTGTGGACCAATAAATGATCAAATATTTATCTCATCTGCCTACAAACAGTTGAATATGATACAAAAGATGACTTTAGGATGATAAATACTACTAATGGACCTCTTATTCTTCCTTATAAAGTCTCTTTTGGTCCATTTATACCTCTCATTTCCTCAAAATTTCTACTTTTTAGGCCATTAAATAAAAATTTTGGGGTAACTTTCACTCATTTATGATAGAAATGTTATTATAAATGATTAATTGAAGTATTCAAGCTGCTTGAACTATCCGTATAAAAGTTTACTGTCTCCAAGGAGGTTTCAATAAGTCCTTGCGTAAAACTTAAATTTACGCCGCGTTCCAGAGAGGGACATAAAAAACTTCTCTTTTGGTGAATAATTTGTTGTTACTGCTTTAAAAATAATTTCATTTACTTAAAACTATATATTTATTAAAGTATTTCTTAGGAAAAATTTTCTAGTATAGCAGAATTGAGAAATAAGGAGAAAAAGCTCCCCAAGACTCTAAGTATGGCTTGTTCTGTCAACTAATATTCATGGTAAAGTCCTATTTCAAGGAAATTTTCTCATAAAATGTATTTTGGAGACTCAATCCACTCAGAATATTTCATTATTTGTAATATTTCACTTAAATAGCAAGAAATTTTAACACATGAGAGTACTCACAAGGTCAAAGGTGCATGTACAGCTTCCCATATTAGGTGTAATACCACCATTGATTTTCCCCTATTAGTCTTTGTTAAATTTGCACTTTTCAAAAAATTGTGCAGAATTTATCTTTGTTTCAAATAAAGAAATACTTGGCATGAGTAAAGTTTTATCCTGTCCAGTACTATAGAAAAAATTTCACATAACATTTCATTGCATATAAGAAAATAACCATCACTGGAAGTTAACCAATCAAATTTTCCCCCTTTTTTAACCTGTGTACAAGCTTTAGTAACCATGTAACCTCAAGTTTCCAAAATATTCTATAGAAACCCCAAATAAAGAAATAATGGTGCTTTGAAATACCCAAGATATATGTTTATGACTCAGAAATGTTTTACTGCAATGAAATGTAGGATCAATTACCTACAACTGTCAAATTCAAGGGAATATTTTTTTTCGACCTATTTTCGTATGCAACCGGATGTGACGTACTATGATTTGGTGGTATTACACCTAAAGGTACACATCCTTATAATAAATTGCAAGAGTAAAACAAAATAATTCGGATTTGATGAAAAGTTTATATTCTATTGCAATGCTATGTATGATTTTAGGATATGAGTGGCTCCTGTTAGACAGTGTTTATATACAAAACATGGCCAATAACACAGAAAAACAAAAATGGCACAAGTTTTTCTCCAGACTTGGTGTCACTGATTTCATTACTGTTAGACCTGTACATGTAGAGCTGGATTCTGAATCAGTGGTATGTTTATATATAAAAAAATGACATTCTAAGCATGAGACTTTTGAGTAAATTTATTTTGTGGAAGAATAATTTTTTATTAAGTAGCAGTTGTGGTAGATATTTGTGGTTCACTTAGATAGTTGAAATTAGTATGAAACATACAAATCTTGATTACTTTATGTTGTTGATAGCTTCAATTGACTTATATAAAATTAATTTTCTGCAATAAATTTATCTTTGTAATATGCCATTCATGAATGAAAGAATTCCACTATTGTACAACAAATAAAGAAAAAGTAAATGAGTGTAATAATAACATTAAAAATGGCTAGTTTACATTGTTCTAAGAATTTACTGAGTTAACCCTGTCCTTTGTTGGTATCTTTTTTCTTGTATCATATTCTTAGTAGCTTAATAAATCACAGCTTTGTATTAACTTTATCCTAGCTGTCTACTTTGTAAATCTCAAAAGTGGGTTATTTTCCCATTGGGAGAAGAAGAAGACTTTATAAGATTTATTTAGTTGTGTCTCATCCCTTTTGCCTTTTTTAGCAAATAAAATATGTTTAAACAAACTCCCATTTAGGAAAATTTTTATGAAAATTTCATTTTGTTATCCATTTTATAGTTATAGTATTCATATTACAAAAACAAATTACAGTAAAGTTTCAAATAATTTCCACCATTAATGAATTGAGTAGCTATAACAAGGTTTCAAGTGGCTCAGTCCTCTATATTGTGAAAATAAATAATAATCTAGCAGTAATGTTTACTGGACAAACTACCACTGATAGTCAAATGATAATTCATAAAAGTGAAAGAGAATGAAGATTTCCATTTGTATAAAACTAATTGGAGATTTCCTTAAGTTCAAGCTTATGCACATGTGTTTATTGAATTTAAATTACAGAAAGAAAGTGCCTGGTCCACTATAGAGCAGTTGTATCCTGAAGACTTCAGCCAGGGTTGTGTTGTAGAAGATTACAGCTGTGATGAAATCAGGGATCTGTTGAAATCTAACAAGTGTCCTCAGAAATATGAACAACAGATGAAATCCCTTTGTGAATACCTAGATCAGGTCTGGGATACACAATTTGTTAGATACACAAAAACAAAACTAATCAGAAAGGATAACAAACATGAGAGGGATGTTGAATCATCCTTCTGTATCTGGTTGAAGACTTGTGACTGGTTACCTGCCATTGAAGTGAAGGCAGAAGTGGGTACTAATGATATCATCAAGTATACAGAAGAAATTTGCCGTATGAAACCATCTGCTTTATATTATCCATTTCCAGATATTGTAAAATTGTTATATTACACTGTGACATATGTTGATGTGAATTTCAATACTGATAAAAGTACATTTGCCAAATTTCTGGGTTTGAAATTTGAGGTGTCATTAGATGATCTTATAAACAGTTTGAAAAAATGGGGTCAAAGGTCAGATGGAGATACTCATTCAAAGTTTCCAACTTCACACCAGCACATTATGTCATTTTACAATCATCTTAGTGAAAATCTGACAAAGAAACAGATTCAAGACCTTCTGGACAAGGAACCAGTCATTTTTGTTCCAGTAATGACAAGAGGGTATGACAAAGGAGATTTATTCAAACAAAAATTTGATGTGGATGTTGCTGGTCAGATGCTTTGCCGACAGGAAGTGTGGTGGGAAGACAAAACAGGATTATTCCAGAAATATCAGGAAATTCTGACAGAAATTCATGCAGATATTGGCAACAAGAAAATTCTTTCAAGCTATGTGAAGTATTCTGTGTCATCTGGTCTGAGAGAATTTTTCAAAACTGGAAGAATTCAGATGTGTCCAGATGTTGAAGAATATGCAGAACTATTGGTTCATGTGGCCGGTGCACAAAATCGTGTGGAATCAGAGACATTACAGGATGTGATGAAAATATTGTCAATGATAGGAGAACTTATGTACATTGATGAAAATGATCCCGAGAAGGAAACTAAGCAACTAGTTTGTGACAGTAAAAAGAAGAAAATATTAAATATTTTTAAAGGACAGAACATAATACCTACAAAAAGAAAGACATGGACATCACTTGAAAATAAGCCTCTGATGGCTGATAGCAAGGAATATGAAAACATATTTGAGAATCATGAGAAAGTTCATTTTGTACTGGTGGAGGAACAGGTCCAGAGGAGGAAGTACAATACAGAAGGTAAATAGTTGATCAATGGGTATTTTTATCTATAAACATACCAAATGTTAAATATCAATTTCTATCTAAAATTTCTCTCAAATTAAAAATAAATTTGAACATGGAATAAAATAAAGGTGGCAAACATTACTGTCATTCCAAATTTCAAGTTGCTTCCGATTCTGGTAAGTTCAGATACCATGGTACCTTTCTTTAATAGTTCATATGGCACGTACAACTGCTAAGTACTGTTCCAAGTTCAGACAACACACCTATTTATTTCAACAGCAGTAGTAACACGTTTTCAAATACATGTATTGATTTAATAAGATCTATTGTCTAGAATTCTCAACTATGAATTGTTTCCAGTTGATTAAGCAACCACCAATCTATTTATAACTAATGTGAACTTTAATCTGATTTCAGGTGGATCTTACAAGATAAATACTGAAGCAATGATGAGCTTAATTAGGATGTGTGAGATTGAAGACCTGAGTGCCATTGTCGAGGAACAAATAATATTTGACATGTATATACCCTGTCCAAAGTTACAGGCTTATATGGTACAGTGTGTACCATTGTTACAAAAGTTCCTGTATAATAATTATGGAAATGTATATAACTATGGAAGTATCTACCAGAACTTAACTACAGCTGGTATTGTGGAAACATTGGCCAAACTTCGATGTGTTGAGGTACATATGTTATAGTCTGTTATATTTAAATGGATGGAGTTTTTACATACTGTAGATTCATTTATTTATGTGGAAACCAATTTTTGTGGATTCAGGAAAAATTTTGTTTTTGTGGATACTTGATTTTTAGGTTTTTAAAGTTCTCCATACAAGCATATTGAAAAATTTTATAATATTATTAACATATTAACAGTTTAGGCTGTTCCAGAAATAAATATATTGAGGAACTTGTTTTTGTCGGATTTTACAAACATTGAATCTTATGCATATTATGTTACATGTACATTGCAGACAAACAAACTGGAAGTGAAATACTGGTTTAAACATGATCAAGACATCTATGCCATCAGACCAGAAAATTGTACACTGAAAAATGAAGAATTTATTTTCCATAAAGATTCTGTAGAATCCTATGGTGAAATCAACAAGGTCATAGCCAGGGTGTTCAGTAACAATGACAGTGGATGTTTTAGGGAATTAAGGTAAACAGTGATCAGATATTGAATGTGACATACTAAGAATTTTTTTAAGAGATGTGTTAAAAAAAGGAACTGAGACAAGTGTCTATGCAATATGTCTAGCGCTAAAACCGACTGAATTAAGAATTTGTGAGTAAATTTATTCAAGACTATCAAAGATCTGCCATCAGCACTCAATTCCATGTATACTGACAAAAAAATATGAAAATAAAACAAAACAAAACATTGGACAAGATATATCAGTTTCAATAAAAAGGTGGATTTGAAATGTACAATCAACCAATGCAGGCCATTTCATCCTCATAATACTATTGAATATGTCAATAAAGGATAGATTATTTTTCTCATTTTCATGGCAATGTTGCAGTTTTCTCGACAAATGAAACTAACGACACATTGTTCAAATGTTTAAGAAATGGTTCTAAATTTTAGAAAACACAAAAAAGTAATTAATCACAGAGTTTGAATTGATGGCAAATATGGTTTACAGACAAAGTTTTTATATGTAGCATACCCTTTCCTTGCAATGACTCATAACATTGCAATCAAACTTCAACTCCAACCAGGATGAGTCTCTTTTAACTGTTTAATTACATCAAATTTGTTTCCTTACTGAAAATGGTCTGAAAGATATACCAAGTTGTATATTATTAACATACAAACACATTATTCTTACAGAAATTTCCTGACTGATGTACACAGTTGTATATTAGGACAAACACGTGAAACTATAGACAGATGTCTGAACAGGTATAATGCTGGATATATGCCTGATGCAGAAGTTGTTTGGTCTGTTCCTGCTCCATTGTTACCAGAACCTGAACCCGAGCCTGAACCAGAACCTGAACCTGAACATGTTGGTATGTAACCACTTCCACTCAAACCCCCTTCCCCCCCAAAAAAAAAATTCAGCAAGCCACTTTAGGGAGAGCTGAGCTTGTTGAAAAGGCTAATATAGGTTTATTCAAGAGTGTAAGACAAGACTGCCAACTCTCTGAAAAAACACATTAACTACAAAATAAAAAATTACCTAAAGCGTAATAAAATAACATTTGAAACTTTGTGGTTTTAATTGCTTGTAAAATTCTTACTTTTTTGGACTAATTTTGTATCATTTTTTGTTGTTTTTGACCTTTTTGATAATTTACAGGTGAAGCAGTAATGGAAGAAGGAGACATTATGGATAAAGAGGGTGAAGAGCAAGAAGAAAACAAACCTAAGGAACAAGAACCTAACCAAATGAGGGCTTGGCCACCAATGTCTGATGGAAAAACTCATCCTCCTAGAGCTAAAAGTAGGGTCTGAGTATAGTGTGTAAAGTAGGGTCTGAGTATAGTGTGTAAAGTAGGGTCTGAGTATAGTGTGTAAAGTAGGGTCTGAGTATAGTGTGTAAAGTAGGGTCTGAGTATAGTGTGTAAAGTAGGGTCTGAGTATAGTGTGTAAAGTAGGGTCTGAGTATAGTGTGTAAAGTAGGGTCTGAGTATAGTGTGTAAATGGAAAAAAAAACATAATTAGAATATGCTGGTTTAACTTTATGTGAAAGCATGAAAATAAAAAAATCTTTAAAAACACTTTATCATAGCTGATTCTTGAGGATTGTTGTTTATCAATTCTACCAATACATCAACATGGTTACTGTTTCTATAAACAGAATATAGAAAGTAAAACAGTCTTAAAATTAGTCATCTATGCAAGAACTTGTACAAATTGGACTGAAATAATCATGTATACTAACTTTTTGTATACATTTTAATTGATTAAAACCTTGTTTTTTTAGTGAATAGAGAGAACAAAGAATCCAAAGTCTGGCCTCCTCCAAGGGCTCCAGATTACATAAAGTCAGTTAAAGACTTACCCTCTGGTGTCAGAGTAATGGAGGACAGACCAGAAGGTGACCAACAATCATCAGAATATGGTACTCAGATTTATAGGAGACCTGGTCAAGAACAATATGGTATATCACTTTCTTAGTCATAATTATCAGATAAATAGATAAATCTCATGATAATTTATATGCTATGAATTGTAAGAACTGAGGAGCAAGCAGAATATGGGCACATTTTGTGAAATTTTAATTATCGATGAAGGATAAAACACAGGACATTTCAATTTTGATATTGCACTACATGAGGCGGATAATGAGATATTATAAAAAGTTAAGATAGTTTGTTTCTGTACATTTGTAACTAGATCAGTGTTATCTATATAACAAGCTGGTAATCCTGATGCCATTTACTGAGTTAATTTCCTTCATAAAATACTTTGCAGTACATTCTATACAATTTTATAATGTCCTGCCTAAAACAGAAGAAAGGCATTATGTTTTTGCGATCTGTGAGTCTATCCATCCATCAATTAGTCCATATCAGGTTATAATTTTAGTTTAAGGAAGGTAAAAATTTTGGTTCCGGGTGGTTTATGATCACATCAACTTTCTACACGTGTTCATTTTTATGTGAACTTATTACTATATATGTCATAAAAGGGTTTTGACAGAGTTTTATGGTTCAATGAACTTGGAAATAAGATAGTGTGAGCAGGGCATGGTGTCCTATAGACATTTATCTTATTTGATCTAAATTGACATTAAAAGTAAAATTCAATTTGATTTGATGTTTATGTAAAGTGTTACAGCAAAGTATTTACAAAATACAGTATATTTTATTCATCTTTGCTGGTCTTTTTTTTGTATTGTTTTGTAACTCAATATAATTCTCTGATTGATTTCGATCAATATATATGAAAACAAATTTGTATTTAATACTTACTGATAAGTTGAGTGCACCTTTATCAAATTTCATTTTCAAAATTTCAAAGTTGTTTGATTGATGTGAATTCTGATCAAATTGTCTAAATTGTCAAATGACACATTTTCTGTTTTTTTTTTTTTTTTTTTTTTTTTGTATCATTCAAAAGTGTATTATATAACTGTGAATCATGGTATTTGGAATTGTATATAAAAGATGAAGAAGATTGTGCACGCAATGACTTTAAGTGACAACAATAAAGTACAGCAATATCAATAAACAAACAGTATGCATCATTTGAAAACAAAACATTTTAAAAAAAAACAGAGCTATTTTCACAAAGAATTTTATAGGATATTTTTTTTTCAAAGCTTAGACAGGATTTTATAAAATTCTCTCAGTGAATGTCATTTCTTTTTGGTTTTCAGGAGAAAGTGAGCATCAAGAATATGAAGAAGGTCAGATGCCAGTTTCGGCCCTTGATAGAAGAGGTCAACATCCTATTTACCAAGATGGTAGATCTTCATATCCATTTCAAGATGGTGATCGACCTATACCTTTCCTGGAGGAAATAACACCAAACATGGACCAAGACAGGGGTCAAACTCTGCATCCAAAAGGTGAAAGTGAACATCCTTCAACCTCATATCAAGGCAGTGTTCCTCTTGGTGAACATGCAGGTAGCCATGGAAACAGGGAAGATAATCAAAACCGACAACATCAAGAGGGTGCATATTACTCCACCCCAAGACGAGATGGAGGTGTTCCAATACCTGAACAAGATGGAAGCTCTTTAGGAAAGAGGCGTCGTGAGTCTGGAGGTAGTGATTCCTCCCAGACCCAACCGTCTGCAAAGAAGCCTGATCTTAGACTAGGTACTTGCTTGGCTTACTTGCATATTTCTTTCTCACTTGTAAATATGTATATAGATAGCTTGGTGTATAAATTAATATCGATCTGGTAAAACAAACTTTTCATATCAGGATCAGTATATGGTAAAAATCTACAATTTTATCAACAAATATTAAATTTTACAAACATATAATTGTAAGTTTACAACTTTATTTTCTGAATACTTTGTTTAGTAAACAGCTTACTAATGATCTATTTAAACATTAATCAATGCAGTTGAATTGCTATATAATATGCTTGATTAATTGCCATGCCTTAACATGGGACTATTTATTCCAAATATGTCTACTTCTACTAGATAATGATTAAAGTCTGATGGAATAGTTATTTCAAGTTATGCAATGGTACTTCAAATGGATAATGATTTGGATGCTTAAAAATAATTAACCTGTAATGCTTTTAAAATGATTATTATAAATGCCACTATTTAGTATCTATAATATTTATAATTTAAATGGAGATGTGGTGTGCATGTCAATTGGACAACAATCCAACAACACAAAAAGCTAAAAGACATCTAGAGGGCAACATACAGAATTCAACAATAAACTGGTGTCTATACACAAAGTCAAGCTCTATATCATCTATAATCTAAAAAAATTGTGAATGAATGTTTATAACATAAAATATCAAATTTTCAAAATAAAGAAAAACAATAATAAATATGACATAAGACATCCATCAATTAAGTGTTAGGCTTTTGACAGTTTTTTTCCCATTATCCTCCTTTCACAATGATAGAGCAATAATCACGATTGATTGTTAAACAATGGGAAAAAAAATGGAGATTAATTATTACAATATCAGGAAAAGCTACCTTCAGATTATGCTTTCAAAACTTAGAATGAGGGTTTAAATTTCTGAATAGTGAAAAACATCACCAAAATTTCTGAATTTCCAGGAATGCCTCCAGAAAATAGAAATAAAAATAGGGTCACTGTACTTGTTCTGTTGCTACATGACAAAATAGATTATTTGCAGTACATTCTTTTATTAAACTAAGTTATCAGAGTTATCTTCTCTTGTTGAGTAAAGTTTTGAATTAATCAAAAAAGTGTGTATTTGTAAAAATAAATTGTAATTGCCAAAAGACAAAATGATGTAATTTATCATTAAAATGAAAAGTACCACTAATAAATTGCATATGCCACATCAAAATTTCCTGATACATCATTAAAATCCATATGGACTGATCAACTGCAGTCAAAAAGGAAAAAAACCTCTATTCTTCAGTAAAAATTAGTTCTATTTATTGCAAATCAACATCAATAAAATAAAGGAATACCTTTGTTGTAGGTATGCCAGTATGGGAGCAAGAACTAGGGGAATATGAAGAAGAAGAACTTGCAAATAGTGCGGGATTAAAATTGCCAACTAGTTTGTTGATGCCCAGTAGTGACAAGACCTCTGAAATGCCAGAGATTGGAAGGTTGGGTGAACTTACAGTGTATCAGTATTTACTTAATGAAATGGATCAGAATCCTACAGTAACATTTGTTAATTGGTGCAATGAAGATGAGGAGCTGGGTCAGCCTTATGATTTTGAAGTAGGTGTAGTGACTGAAGACACGGAATTTACTGTTTATATTGAAGTTAAAAGCACGCTGTCTAGTACAAAGGAAATTTTTGAAATCTCATATCCACAGATCAAGTTTGCACAAGAGAACAAAGACAAGTTCCATGTGTATAGAATTTTCAATGCAGATAATCCCGATAAAGTGAGATTGGTCCGTATACAGAATTTAGCAGAGAAAATCAATGCAAAGCAAGTTAGGCTATGTTTGTTGATATAAAATGTTTGAAGGACATGTTTAGTATTTGTTGTGTAAAAATGCTATTGTTTGTGAAATAATGTAATAATTCCACATAATTACATAATTAAAATTTTCATTAGTATTCTCAATATAATGTAGATTGGGAGTGCATGTGTTGGTCATACTATTGCTGTTAAGAAATCTCTGTAGAATTTTTAATTTGATAATTAATAATCACGATAAATATTTTTTCCCATCAAAACTAGTTTGGGTAGTTTCAGGAAAAGCTAAACATAATATTGAGCTCACTTTATCCAAACAAGCGGTATAGCTATTGTTTGTAATTTGGCTTCAGTCATTTGGTGGCCCTCGTCACTAGTCAAGTATTATTTTATCGCTGTGAATGAATGTTGTTATGATTATTTTTGAAGATGGGACCAATGTAATCTATTTTTAAATGAACTCTTTAATTTTGTATTGGTTGGTTCCCTTTTTTTTAGATCAAAGGTAGAACTTGGATATTGAAAGAAAGTAGAGTAATTTTTATCATCATTGATTTTACCTTCTATAGAGCACTTTTCCCTTACATTTTCAATGTCACAATGCTAATGTCATTACATCACAGTACAAATCAAATGGTCAATGATCTCATTTACGCTTGTTGACCCTAGCGTAACCCATTCAGAAAAATGAACTCTATATGGTCTATATTCAGAACATCTTGTATTAACATGTATAGTGATGTAGATTAAACATTCAGCACTCAAATATTTTATACTGCCTTGTACTTTGTTTTTATACTAAGAGTTCATTGATGTTCATTACTAGTTTAAAACAAAAATCATTTTTTTCTTCATATTTCATTAATTTGAATTTATACTGAAATTTTTTTTAAATATAGCTACATAAAGGAACAATAAGCCAAAAAACGGTATCTCCAAAACTGCAACATGAAAAATTGGTGTAAGATGCTAACAAAAAAACATGAAGATTGGTAGCAATAAAATAGGTCTCCTACCCTGAAAGAATTGTACTGTTTTGAAATACCATTAGTTGTAAATAGTTAGATATATACAAAGCAGACATTGTAATAATGAAACATGTGTCAGTTTACTATTACAAAATCACAAATTGACTGTATCATGGAGAATATTAGAATATTAGCAGCTAGTTTGTGACATTACATGAAATAATGAAGTTGTTCTAACCCTATGATGTTTTTCTCATCAAAATCAAGGTTGTAACATCATTTATTAGAATAGTTTTTTTTTTGCACGTCTTTTTAATGTTTCTTAAGTGCATATGTCACTCAAGACACTTTTCCATTTAGTGTTTGTTGTAAACAACTGTGTATTCTTTGTCCAACTGACAATGTCTCACCTGCGATGAGACAAAGGAATCCTATATTATATATTATATTATATATAAAATTCTACATACTTTTCATATATTTCCAAATTTTAAAATAATATTTATGTTTGGCAACCTCTGTTTTAATTGCTTTAGAAACCAATGTGGGAGATTGCTTTCTTTTGGACTACTAGTTTCAAATTTCTTTCGCTTTCTGAGCTAGTACCCATTGAATGAAGCAGTGCTTCAAAACACCATAAGACCTGCAAGTGAATTTGTAGTGATTAACATCCACATCAGATTGATATCTAAGAGCAAGAATAATGGCAGACATAGGTATGAAAAAACAAGTCTATAGACACTGATGTTTTTAAGATTCATTTGTGTGCAAGATAACAATATAGCTAGTTTTTGACCAATCCTAAAACCATGAAATCATGGACTGAACCAAATGAAGTTGTTAAATGACTTCATTTAGAGGCTGGGAACACATGGTCTTGATTTTTTTTCAACAAATAAGGATACTTTTGGAAAATAAATCTAGTTATAGGTAGGCTGATGTTTTGTACTCCGTATAAGTCCTAAACAGAGAAATACATCGCACAACTTTGTGCTTGGGTCAGTTTCTTTACTATAGTCATGTTTTTTCATACCAATGTGTGCAATGATGATTCTGCACTTTGGGTATCATTGACAGGGGTGGATGGTCCAAATTTTATGACACAAAGTTGTATAAATAAAAAATCCACGTTTTTTTAATCATTGAAATTTGTGATGTACAGCAATTTGTGTTCTTTGACTCCGATAATTACTTGTAACCTTATAATTCAGGCCCTTCCCATAATCAATCTCTCTTCTTCACCCAAGGTAATGTAGCCATCTTAGAGTAGCGGAATATGTTGACTTAATTATTATTATTTAGTTAAGTTACTGGAAGATATACAAAAACAGTGTTTAATTGCAACAGGAAGTTTTGTATGAAACAAAATGATCAACACCCCTAAAGGAAATTAACACAATCCTGAAATTACAATTTTTTTTTAAATGAAAAAAAAAAACAGGCAGGAAAACTTTTGTAGGGAGGGGTGGGGATGAAAACCTATATAAATTAATTTTAAATTGCCTAAGGTTGTATGCGACATCAGCATTTATGATTAGTCTGTGGTTAATTTTTTTTTACTTTGTTAAACCATATATAAATGGAATTTTACAAAACTTGGGACAGAAGGTTCTGCATGATCAAGAAAGTATCCATAGCAAAATTGGAAAAAAACTTTGTTTTTTCACATGATAAATTGAAATAGTTTTATGTTGTTCACATTAAGATAAAGTAAGTGATTACCGTTTTTTAAAAACCAATTATTTTGTTAAACCTTCATGGTTTTTTATGAAGCTTGAACAGAAGCTTCTTCATGATCAAGAGATAGCATCTTGAGAAAAAGCTAACTTTTTTTTTATTTTTCCATATTTTACTGTCTGATCATCATGATAATAGGCAGTCAACATTACACTTTAACACTGACAGCACCAGTCGCAGGTGAGACGCTATGTTTCATGGAACCCTTTATGAATTTTGTAATGACATTATTAATTGTTGTTTATTACCATAATTTTTTATTGATAAATACTTGTTTTGTTAAATAAACAGCATGAAATCTATTAATCTTTGTTTACTTAATTATTCCATGCATCAGGTTTACTACAGTATTATGTGGCATCAGATGGTTTTTGATTGCTGTTATTTTGGTTGATTTTCTCATCTCTCTTTTAAACACCAGAGATGTAAGGTAAAACCATAATTTATTCAACATGAGGGTTATTTGGAAAAAGTTCTTCAATCTTTACAAAAATTAATAAGATCACAGCTTCATATGGGTTATTTATTCAATATATTTTTGGCATTGGCCAGTTAGAGCTTGTCTATTGTTGAAGACTGTATGTTGACCCCAGAAGTCTTTTGTTTTTTTTGTGTTATTACAATGTTTCTAATTGAATTAGACAATAACATTTCATACTTCTAATATTTTTAGCCTGATTGTGAATGCAAAACAAATTGCTAAAAACCGCAATTTTTATGCCCCACCTACAATAGTAGAGGGTCATTATGTTTTAGGGTCTGTGCATCAGTTCGTTCGTCTGTCCGTCCATTCGTCTGTCCCACTTCAGCTTAAATTTTTGGTCAAAGTAGTTTTTGATGAAGTTGAAGTCCAATCAACTTGCAATTTAGTACACATGTTCCCAATGATATGATCTTTCTGATTTTAATGCCAAATTAGAGTTTTGACATCAATTTCACTTTCCACTGAACATAGAAAATGATAGTGCGAGTGGGCAGGTTAAAGTTTTTGGTCAAGGTAGTTTTTGATGAAGTTGAAGTCCAATCAACTTGAAACTTAGTACACATGTTCCCTATGATATGATCTTTCTAATTTTATTGCCAAATTAGAGTTTTGACCCCAATTTCATGGTCCACTGAACATAGAAAATGAAAGTGCGAGTGGGGCATCCATGTACTATGGACACATTCTTGTTATAAATTGTGACATGCAGTTTTTTATCCCCAAAAAAAAAGCGAGGACTTCTTGATTAAAACCTAAATTCTATAGCAAGTATAGCTATGTATTATCTTCCAGATACAAATAAATTTATTTTGGTTAAGGTTGTCTTTCGAAGCATAATTTTACAGAATATTGAAATTGTCTTCATCAGAAATATATAATATACTTTCATTCCCAGATAGTCTGATTTTCTGTGTCCGATTTCAAAAATCCACAAGTTACTTGATTAAGTCAGAAATCTATGCAGTGTTGGGTAAACTATGTTATCTCCATGGAAACAGCAACCTATTGATGATGTTATCTTTATGGTAGGTTTTCGTTAGGTTTAGGTGGTTAAAATAGAAAAGAGCAGTAGAATATTATAAGTGGTAATCTATTAAATCATTCCATTTGATGTATTCACCTGTTTAAAAAAAACGGATAGATACATAGATAAATGTCATGTAATGCGACTTTTCAAACCTCCACATTAAAAAAACAAGAACTTTGTTGGAATTCTTTTATGTAAATACGATTTTGAAATATTGATATGAAAAACAGTTGAAAGTCCTAAGCATATTTTTAAGACTTTCAACTGTTTTAGATACCACTTGGTTTTATTAAATTGGTGATTTTAACCCTGCTAGTGAAATTGAGGGTAAGTTGGCCATACCTGTTTTCATTGAAAATTACATTATTTTTTTTGCATCTTGTTACAAAAGTCACATATTTTCAAACTTTGAATAATTTTTAGGTTTTTCAGTAGAATTATGCAATAGAATTATAAACTCTTTCTTAATAAATCATTTGGCCACCTATTGACATTTCTTGTTGTTCATCTATCAATCTAGAACTGTTAACATCTTTAAAACAATTTAATAATCTTCAATGATGGAACAAGAGGGTCAAATATAAACTGACTTAAACGAATCATGCCTAGGTTATCTTGTTTAAGAATGATATCACATGTACCAGTAGATTACGTTTCCTTCAATATTTGATATGACAGAAGAACAAAATACCTGCATGTATACTGTTATAAGATTGGTCATCAAACATAACAATGATTGTAGTGAAACACACAAAAGCATCAGTGATTATACTAGTATTGCATTTGGGATTCTTTTACTGTTTTAACCAAAAGGCTTTGTAGTTTCATATAGCAAAGCATAGACTAGCCATTAATGGGTTTACCATTTAAGAAGTATGAATATAAAACTCAATTGTGATTTCAGTTAAAAATCCTAAATAATACATATCATACCAATATAACGCCACCATGGTTACACAATAACTTAAAAATATCAATAGTTTTGTAACAAAACATGTGTACTCATTGAACTGGTTTTATACTTATAATGGTTTTGGATTTCATGAAGATGAACACCAGTCCTGGTATAAAAACAAATACCTTTGGTAAAATTGTGATATATATTCGTTGATATATGACATGACTTGACTTATTTATGGAGTGCTAGTGGGAATATACGAATCGAAAGCCTACATTAATTTTCCAATTCACTGGTGCAGTAAAATTGGTACAGTTTGTGTTATCACAAGTCATGATCTATTAATAAATTTCGTAGAGTGCTATCTCCCCAGTAGCCAGTCCAATTGTACTGGCATGATATATGATATAGGAAAAAAGATGAGGTTTCAAATTTCTAAGGTAATGTTGATCTAAACATGCTTGACTGTTTTGGTTTATATGCCCTATGATTTTTAAATTTTTTGGCTTTCCAAACTGCTGTGGAATGCTATTCAAGAAAAACATGCCATACGTACAAAAATGTGTATCATACTTCTTGACATGAAAATTTCAGATACTTTTTAGTTTTGCTTTGTCTTGCGTCTAATTTCAGGTTTTGTTTTATGCTGAATGAGGGGAACTTTTCAATTCCTTGTTTTGTGATGGTTGTTATAAAGTACAGGTATTTGAACACTTTGGAGAGGTCATGATTCAATCCTAGCTTTTTAAGTCGATGTTGCATGTTGCTTGCTCGGATGTTTTGAATAGCTTTATGCAAGAAAAGTATAACAAAAATACCGAACTTCAAGGCAAATTCAAAAAGAGGGAAGTTCATAAAAACTGACAAGACCAAACGTTTTCAACCAACGGAACGAGTGAAAAATAACTGTCCTATTCCTGACTTGGTACAGGCATTTTCCGAATAGAATGCTTGGTTAAACCTGGTTTTATAGCTAGCTAACTCTCCCACTTGCATAAAAGTTGTTTATAGTTCCGTAATATTGACAAAATTGGGTGATCAACCCAAACAGACAATAGGTTAATGTGACAATAATTGGGATCCAGCAGCCATAGTTGTCTAAACATACATCACAGACATACACAACAAAACTTAAAACAATCAACTAATTTACAAGAGCTTTACCCTGCTAATTAGGATGAGTATATTTTACAAACACCACTATATGTATAGTGCTAAACACATCTAGCCTTTGATAACCAATTTGAAAAGGCCTTGAGTTATCGGCTCCGATTGCTATAGTGTGAAGCATTGGTCGTGATTTAGTTGACATAGCTTTGTGTACTGATGTCATCTGGTCGTCTGCATTACATTGTGGTTGTACAGGTGTTTGCGCCATCCTGAAGTGTCTGGTGCTTTGGTCTTGGTTTGGGTTGACATGATTTAGACATGGTGCTTTGATGCCCTCTGGTCATCTTTGCATAACATTGTGTTTTTTTAGGTTTTTGCACCCCCAATAAGTGTCTGATGCATTTGTGTTGGTTTGGTTTACATGGCTTGGTGCATCAATGTCATCTGATTACCTCTTTACTACATTGTGTTTGTTGAGGTTTTTGAACCATCCGTAAGTTTCTGACGCACTGGTCTTGGTTTGAAATGGCATGGTGCATTTGTGTTCTTGTGTCATCTTTCCATTACATTGCGATTGTTGTGTTTACGCCATTCTAAAGTGTTTGATGCATTGGTCTTGGTTTGGTTGACATAGCTTGGTACATTGATGTCCTCTGGTCGTCTTTACATTACATTTTGGTTGTTAAAGTTTTAGCGCCATCCTTAAGTGGCTGATTTATTGGTCTCGGTTTGGTTGATATAGCTTGGTACATTGATGTCCTCTGGTCGTCTTTACATTACATTTTGGTTGTTGAAGTTTTAGCGACATCCTTAAGTGGCTGATTTGTTGGTCTTGGTTTGGTTGATATAGCTTGGTACATTGATGTCCTCTGGTCGTCTTTACATTACATTTTGGTTGTTGAAGTTTTAGCGCCATCCTTAAGTGGCTGATTTATTGGTCTTGGTTTGGTTGATATAGCTTGGTACATTGATGTCCTCTGGTCGTCTTTACATTACATTTTGGTTGTTGAAGTTTTAGCGCCATCCTTAAGTAGCTGATTTATTGGTCTTGGTTTGGTTGATATAACTTGGTACATTGATGTCCTCTGGTCGTCTTTACATTACATTTTGGTTGTTAAAGTTTAAGCGCCATCCTTAAGTGGCTGATTTATTGGTCTCGGTTTGGTTGATATAGCTTGGTACATTGATGTCCTCTGGTCGTCTTTACATTACATTTTGGTTTTTGAAGTTTCGCGCCATCCTTAAGTGGCTGATTTATTTGGCTTGGTTTGGTTGCCATAGCTTGGTACATTGATGTCCTCTGGTCGTCTTTACATTACATTTTGGTTGTTGAAGTATTCGCGCCATCCTTAAGTGGCTGATTTATTGGTTTTGGTTTTGTCGACATAGCTTGGTACATTGATGTCTTCTAGTCATCTTTACATTACATTATGGTTGTTGAGGTTTTCGCGCCATCCTTACGTGTCTGATGCATTGGTCTTGGTCCCAGTGATGCGTTCAAATGTGTTTTGGTTCGGTTGACCCCGATGATTCCATTGGTGTCATCTTTCGTAAGCACTACATTATAGTTGTTGAGGGTTATGCACCATCCGTAAGTGACTGAGTCATTGGTCTTAGTTTGGTTGATATGGCTTAAAAACTTTGAATTGTTGGAAATACTAAGGATATTCTGCCCTAGAAATAGATTACCTTATGTGTATTTGGCAAAACTCTCGGAAATTTACGTCCTTAATGCTCTCCAACTTCGTATTTTATTTGGCCTTTTAACTTTTTTTATTCGAGCGTAACTGATGAGTCTTTGTAGACGATACGCGCGTCTGGCGTACAAAATTGTAAGCCTTGTATCTTTGATGAGTTTTTAGTGCATTTATGTCATCTGGTCGTTTTGCACTACATTGCGGTTGCTTCTGTTGTCATTGATAATTTACCCTCAAATGCTAATTCCTGTCAGCATTTCATGTGTAGCAATTGTCAGTTCGGGGATTGTGGTCAGTAATCTTTTCAGTACTAATTTTATAGCATTTGCTTTTAATGTTCGTGGTTGGGAACCCACTCATGTCTTAAGTCTCAAGAACACCGCTCATGCCTATCTTTCAAACGCGGTATCGATGTGAAATGTAGGTACAAGAGATACCGTATGTATATGGTAATCCTTGTCGTTGGTGATTTCTACGGCTTTCCCTTTCAAAGCGTATTTTTAATAAGTCTTATGCCTGTATTTATACCAGACTTGGTAGAACTAATCTAAATTCTGTCTGTTTCTTGCATTTTCCTTGTTCGTAAGATCGATGGTAGCGAATGAATCCGTAAGGTTCTGACTAACACTCATCGCTAAACGTCTTGAATTGCTCCCTTGTCAAAATGATCTGAGGTGATCGAGATTCTTGTCGTTTTCTCTGATTGACTGTCTTTGTAGTTTGAAGTATTATTGCCGTGGTAGAAATAGTCAATTTTGTTGTGCTGCATTTTGACAAAGTAGTCTTTGCAGTTATTTTGTTTGCTCAGCATCAGGTCGTCAAAGATCGTCTGATTCTGACGAGTTGTATCGAGTTCGCGCTGATCTGGCACATCGTCCTCATGCTCGAAGAAAAACGTATCGATGACGGTTGGCTGATCTGGTGGTGTAGCGCATCGACGAGGTCTCGTAACAGGCTATCGCGTGTATTTTCTTTAGTAAATCGCTTCTCCATAGCTTTGCAAAATTGTTGGAAGATGGGCTGGTGGTGCGATTTTCGAAGACGTACAAGGGATCGTAATCTAGCTACCCCGATGGAAAGAAAGGTTATTCAACAGCGTCTTACCACATTCTGATATCCCGAAAGATCGTGGGATGGAATCCTATCCTTTACGATTCACCTCATACACAATTCCTGGAACTTCATTATCATGATCTTCAAGTTGGATCTCTCTAAAAGAGGGACGAAAGATACCAGAGGGAGAGTCAAACTCATAGATCGAAAACAAACTGACAACGCCATGGCCAAAAACAAAAAGACAAACAGACAAATAAAAGTACAGATGACACAACATAGAAAACTAAAGACTAAGCAACACGAACCCCACCAAAAACTGGGGGTGATCTCAGGTGCTCCGGAAGGGTAGGCAGATCCTGCTCCACCATGCGGCACCCGTCGTGTTGCTTATGTTATTACAAATCCGGTAAATAGTCTAATTCGGTAGGTCACATTCTTGAAAAGGGAAGGGTATTGTAGTTACGACATAAGGAACATATTCGATATCATCTGTGAAACGGTTATTCCATAACGGTCAACCAACTCGTGATGGCGTCCGTAAAAACTACGAAGGGATGATTTCAACTTCACTATTTGGAACTCTTGGTTTAATAGCTTCCTTGTGAGCAGCAATCCTCTACCAATTTAAGGAAATCATGATAGGAAATACAAGCCCGGGAATATCGTATCAATTGGGAGATATATACTCTATATGCAGGCGCTGCTGGAATGTTGCTACATAGAAATGGAAAGTTCAAAATTGGGAAGCTGAAATCATCTCTTTTGTCGTAAAGTTTTGTTTTCAACCGACCCTCATTGTCAATTTCTATATGTAAGTCAAGATTTGAGGCAGACTTATCTAATGTGTCTTCAATTTTGTAATGACTATGAGTGTAAGGTGCTTATCTTATCTTCTAGTATATGTCGCTTTGTATCTGCATCTGACAGGTGAATATTGATGACCTCTTCGGATTACTTAGTATGAAGTCTACTTCTGATGATGTCCATCGGCTGGTACACTTGTCGCTGCGTCTCCAAACAGATCTTGTTGTAATTGAAGATGATGTTACTCCGAATGATGGTCGTCTTCACCCCTTCTTTTTATGTCATCCTCCACTTTGTACGCATACATCTTTGCACGCGGTCCAACAATCTCTGTCATGTTCTGGTCATGACATTGATATTTAACCATACCTAAGACCTTTTTGTTAAAACCAGAAGGCATACCAGATGGCTGATCAGTTGGGTTGTTTGACGAGTCAAATTTACTTGTCGTGTCCTTGTAAAAGTATTCTGTCTCAATTCCGTAGGCAAGACGGTATGTATCAGAGAACAAGAGCTGTCCATTGCTTCCGTGCATATTTCGTACAGTTGTAATTAAAGTCGTGCCTTAGTATTCGAAACAAGTCGAACTTGGTACATCCTAGGTTAATCGGGTTGTGGAACACTAGTTTCGTTTACCTCCTATGATCCGCCACCAGTTTATCGGCAACGTAAGTCCTTTGGTAGAAATTTATCTTGACAATCAACTTAAGTACTTGCTACTCAGGGTTCACCAACTTGACATCAACTCGTTTTCTGATGTTCTCCATCGTCCGACCAAAGAAGGAATTATTAATGAACTTATTAGAATAAAACCTCTTTGCTCACAAACAATTATTCAGGTCGATATATTCCCTCAACCACGTCTACTCTGATATCCTTTTCAAACAAAATCATGTTCGATTCACATTTGCATGGGGTTTTTTTTCCAGCGCAGCATCGTGTGTAGGTCATGGTGCTGTGTAGTTCCAAGCAGGATCTAGATGATAATTCTTCATTCAAATGTCCCTTAGATTTCAAAAATGTTTGTCTTAAGCAACTCGTCGGTTTCAATGTACTGTGTAACAAGTCATGATAGCCGCCAATTGTCTTCATGTCAATCTGATCCCAACCTTGTTTTACATGTTTGTAGCTTGTCATCTCTGTTTTCGTTGTACAGTTTTAAATGAAATTCTTTAATTGCCAGTAGCTTGGTGTCATTCAACTTTTCGGCATCGTCCATGTAGCGGTAGCGGTAGGGATAAACTCCCTTTTGATGACAAAGTCACTCTTGTCATCAAATTGTGCTGCTCAGTGTGGTCTTGAACTGGTCGCAAGTTATACAACGAGTTTGGTATAAAAAAAAAGACAATTAAGTGTTTAAAGACAATGGGAAGAAATCCAGTTCTGTATTTGAAACTTGTGATCATGATCGCGAACTAGTGTTTCACTGCAGATGTGACAACTCACACTGAACTCAAAACAGCTCGTGTCTGCTGTGTCCGTCATAATTTTATGGTACTAGTAATTGTTTGTTATTTTTGTAAATCTCCCCAATTGCTAACGCTTCCGACTCTTTCTTCTGACGGGTTCTGCTGCAAAGTCTTCGCCTCAATAAACGATGTGTTGCTTGTACTCTCCAACGTCTCAAAAACATTGATGGTTTGTGAATTTGTTATTGCTTCGTGAAGACTTCTGGTGAGTTAGGTTGCCACGTATCCAGTTTTGGGGTAAAATTCTCAAAGTTAGCATACACGAAAACGGTACCTGTATGTAATGTCCTTGATTGGTAAAGCAATCGTGTGAGGTTTTTGTATTTAAATCTTTACTGCCTTGTATTGTGACAATACTCTTTATGCTTTGTTCGACCTCTAAAGAAGTGACCAAATTCAAACGTCTGCGACAAATAAACATCCAATACTCATTATGAGATAGTTGAACAGATACAAGGCGCGAAGATTCCTCATCCAGCAGAAGTTCTGCCTGTCGTCCAACTGAAACAGTAAACGACCAATTCTGTGTTTACATTGATGTTGGATATTCGCATTTGATATGTATTTTTTAACACGGACGTGTCTGAATTCATCCTTTCAAACTTCTGGATGGCTTGTAGGGTTATTGGGAAGTCGAGGTCATCGAACCACATCTTGTCTGACCATTTTTGGTATTGACTCACTCGTATGGTAGATTTTTTATCTAACTCATGACAGTGTAAAGCTAATAAGAATTCCACTGAAATCATTTGTTATCGTTGTGTTTCATATTGGTAATTGTTTTTTGAAAGCTAGTTCCTTCGGAAGAGGAATATACGAAGATTCCTTCAGAGGTTTGTACTTGCTGGTTTGAATGGTAAGACTAAGAACACTTGCTTGAATACCCATCCACTTCCCTCCTTAGTGTAGTAATCCATTTTCTCTTCAATCCTGAATTGTCTTTATCATTTCCATTAACTCTTCTTAAATATCAGTTGCTTCAGTCATGGTAGTTATTGAAGAATAAACATAAGCTGCAGCATATTCTTCTCCAGTGGCAGTGCGATTCTTAGTTAAGAAAAAACCTTGAGATCTACATTAACCTCTTTAGATCTCATGATTGGATTCTCCAATCTTCCTCACGATATGTTTGTTGCTTATTTCTAAAACTTTAATACTCCATTCATAGCTTTTCTGTTGTCAAAAATCTTTGATTATTAACCTGAGCGGATCGGTAGTCTTCCAGGAACTTGAAGATTTTGTTTCCTTGATCGTCTTTCTTAACTCTTCTTTCTTCATACGAGAAAATGCTGTCACACCATATTTACAAGCAATTCTATCACCTGCTTCTCCAGATATTTCTCTTCTTGGATTGTCCTTGGTCAACTCCACCAATCCTTCTTCATACATGAATATCCTTTGCCGGAGGTTGTGGTCCTTCGCAATCTTTCACTTCCTTGGCAGAAGTTGCTACTTTCATTTTATTTGAAGCTCCAGACATTTTATAATTCTTACTAGTACGATGGTATCTCTATCATGGTGTTTCATTTCTTTTTCAGAGCCCCTTGTAAAATTTACATTTTTTTATGTTCCATATGAGTTTGCACCATTACACATAGCTGTCTTTATAGCCCATATGTTTTGGAGGCTTATAACGAGTTTTCATCAATTTTTGGAACCTCCACTATCTTTTGGCAATTATTTTTTTATTAAAGATTAGATGGTGTGGCAGAATGTATCTACTCGAAGGACAAATTTGTAAAATTGGTCGTATCATGGCTTGTTTGTTTATATGAGCTCTACAAACAAAATTAAATTAAACACAGTAAATTTTTTTTACATGTGATTACCGTTGATTATAAGATTTCTGCAAATACAGCCTTTCTACAAAACCCATTATTTTTATCTCTGAAAGAATTTAGTAATGGGTTTGAGAATGTATGGTGACGAAACCCCGTGACGCTATGCCAGTGTATGTACTGATATACACATTGTTAGAATGGTGAAAAGCAAACAAAAAAAGTCAGAAGTCAATAACTTGGGGTTCTCCTGCGGTAACGGACATCCGACACTAGTAAATAACTAAGATATATACGTTATATAGGAATTCAAGTTTTTTAATAGTGCAATTGAGAATCTTGATAAAGTTATATAAACAAGTTACACTATGATGATTTTATGGACTGTAATCTGATAACCACATATTGCAGTATTACATCAATCACTTAATATTAACAGAAATAACATCAGTATATGTACTTGAAGAAAAATAGTATACATCGTCTTGAACATATGATGACTCTATTTGCCACTGGATTTTAAGCAACCAACAATCAATCGTGTACTAAAATAGTCATAATTTTTTTCATTTTTTGCAACCATAATGTTTAATTTGAAAAATTCAAGTATAAAATCACATGATTAATTACATAACTAAGATTTATCAACATTGACCTTACTTGCTAGATTTATTTAGGTAAATCCGGAAATAAAACCGTTCGTAAACCGGAATTAGTTACTCCTTAAAATGGTTGTCTCCCCTTAAATTAACAGAAAATTTTATGTAATTTTTAATGTCATTGCGTTAACTATTTATTGGATTAATAAGGATAAGGTAAACGAACAAACAGGTAAACACAACTTTGTTAAGAGAAAAATCACCCTAATTCTATACCCTAATGGTGTTTGTTTAATATGTGTAGTTCTTTCGAGATGCAGTGTGTGTCTTACATGAGATATCAAACAAATCAAAAGTTACAAAACTTTCCAAGAACTTGACGTTGAATTGTTCCTTTAAAGTGCTAATCGTTTCGTTAGCTGATCGTTTTGTACCTGGTCGTTTTGTGCCTGGTCGATTCGTAACTGATAAGTTTCGTACCTGTTGTATAATAATTTATTTATATGGCTACAAATGTATAAAGTGTCTCTAGTTTTGCCTTTTGGCTTTAGCCGCTTACAGTAATTAATTATATAGTTAAAGACAATATGTTATGTATAAATTAATTCACAAGTTTTGTCTCTGGAAGTGATAAACTCTTAGAAATGTCTATATATTGAAGGTTAAAACAAATTTCTTGTATTTATGTTTTATATTATTTAAATTTTATTTTAGTTGCTCGGCCTTGGGAAACCATACATAGAAATGTTTGATTTTATCCCTACCCTCTAAAGTTTAAATACATGTATTTGTGTTTAAAAACTTAAAACAACATTTTTTATTTAACACTAGCATATACCATGTATACCAAGCGTATAACCATGATAACAGCATAGAAGTTATTAGTTGTTAATTATAACTTGTTTTAACATTTACATTGTAGCTATGGTTTTCATAACTTTTACTGTTCACAATTACCACCTGAACATGAAGCCATTCAATAAATTTACAAAATGTAGAGATTTTGATTAATGAAAATTCATTTACAGTCATAATGACAATCAATCTTTCTGAGCTTTGTTCTGTAACCAATTTTTTTTCTAAAGAATTCTTTAATTTAGACATTAAACATGTTTTAAAAAAACAAATATTAAAAATTAAACTCACTGTTGTGAAATACCAAAATATTATTATCATTGAAAGACAAAACATTTTTACTTTATGTTTAATTATAGCAAATTCTACATTATAAACATTATCAATAATAGAGCAATCTGTAGTGAAGTATTTTGAATGAATTGAATTTGAATTAGAAATGTAAGTTGATCAATTACTAAGGCATGGATAAATTATCAATAATTGTTTTAATATTTTATAATCGATATATTTATTCAACAATTCTTCAATAACCTACAATTCATATCATCATATATCATTATAAGCATGTGATAAGGTTACAAAAGGTCTCAGTTACGAAACGACCTACTGTAGTTAGTTAACGAATCGACTAAGTACGAAACAACCAGGTTATGAAACAACCTGTACCCTTTCCTTTAATCTGTCAAAAATCCCAAGAATTATTTTACTATATAAATTTTTGTGTATCCGTTGACAAAACAGTGGTAAACCAAGTAAATTTCAAGTAAAACAATAAAAAACAGCACTATAGAAACTACAGATACTACTATAGAAATAGTAAAAATCTCTATTTTACGGGGTATCCATTTGTGTTTTTGTTTTACTCCTTTACTTTTGTCTGTATCAATAGAGGCAAAAGACACAAACAAATTTTCAAAGTAAAATGACCAAATCGTAAATTCTAGAATGCATGCATATGATTTGTTAGTTGTACATTTGTCTCTTTGGAGCACACACAGAGAAGCTAGTAGCTAGTGCCCTATGCGCTAGTGATGACCATCGCCCATAGTGTCCATAGTGTATTTGAAGCAATAATCATGATAATCCAGACCAACTTAAATCTTTTTTAGGAAACAAAAATGGTCCAAAAATGATCATAAGTTGACAATTTGGTAGCTTATCAGGCTCTATAAACAAATAAACGAAGACTTCTAACCGACTATAGATACAGAGAACCAGTAACCGCGCCGTTTTGCCGATCTGTCAGATAACCGAAATGGCGACAAAGGAAAACATCGCGCCCAAAATGGCAAGGTTGTTTTTAGCGTGGGTGAAGTCGGAGGTTGTTTTTTCCAAATTTAACAGGTCGCAGGTCATTTTTAGAAGGCCCTCAGGTCGGAAGTCGCCTCTAAAAAGCCCGGAGGTCGCAGGTCGTTTTTGACTCTGCGGGAGCCTCACACATCATTAACCTTTATGGTTTTTGATGGGTAATAAATCAATAAACATGAACAGTTTCGCCGATTTGGGAGAGAATCTTTGGAGGAATTTGGGAGTTAAATCCCTGGTATGCGGTGTGACATCCGAAAAACACGGAAATCGGAAAAAAACGATCTCGAATCGATTCGTTTAAATGGTACTGTACTCCATTGAATGGGGATTTATGTACATGCACAGACAGGCTTGGGAATGGAACCCACTTTATTTTATTATGTTTTGCTATTCTAAACACAATCTTACTTTGGGAGCAGTTTAGATGTTCTGACCTACTTCTTTTATATATCATGTGTTCATCCTCGAAAATTTAAGTCACTAATGTGGGCAAAACATTTGAGAAATTCATTGGAACCAAACTTTTAAATATTTTTTACAGTGTGTATTTATGTTGTGCTGTTACACTACTGTCCCAAGTTAGGGGAGGGTTCAGAATTTACAAACATGTTTAACCCCACCACACTCTTTATGTGTGTGTCCCAAGTCAGGAGCCTGTAGTTCAATGGTTGTCATTGGTTCATGTCTGTCAAATATGTTTTTCGTAAATTGGTTTGTTAACATGGTTAATAAAAATTTATATTAGGCCATTAGTTGTTTCACATTTTGTTGTCTTGGCCTTTTATAGCTGACTTTACGGTATAGGTTTTTATCATTGTTGAAGGCTGTATGGTGGCCTATAATTGCTTACATCCACTTCAGTTGATCTCTGGTGGATTGATGTCTCATTTGCAATCATTACGAATCATTCCACATCTCTATATTTTTGTATTCAAGGAAAATTTAAGGATAAGTTAATTTTTTTGTATTCAAGGAAAATTTTATGATAAATTCAAAATCCAGTAGCTATAGAATTGATGTCCTTTAAATACTTACATCACTGGTGGCTGTTTAAACTGCTTGTAAGTTCTAACTTTGCAGGAAATTTATTTGTAAAACCCTGAAAGGGGCGAGACTTTTTACTGGGCCCCCATTCCTTTAATAGTTAAGAGAAAAATTTGATGATGCTGTATAGTTTATACTACATGTATATGTATGAGTATGAAGTATATTAATTTGAACTGTACAGCAGCCATACCAGCCACCAACACCAGACTTCCAAAAATATAGACTTAAAAACAAAGACAACAATGAAAAACACATGGTCCAGACAGCCATTATGTACATGAAGTACAAAATGTGGTGGGGTTAAACACATTTAATGTTTGCACAAACCTCTCAATGTATATGTACCTATCTAGACACTATATACGTTAAGTTGAACACACAATAAAAAACCTGCAGATTACCGGTACAGATACCAACAAGATGACCAATCAAGACCTATCAGCCATCCAGATAGAAAAACACACAAAAATAGGAATACATCCATAATTTAACATTACCTACATTTTAACATTAAAATCATTCTTGCTCAGCAATTTCATCTTGTAAACACACACTATTATTATATAGAATACTTCTATTTTTAACTAGAAAATATGAGTTAAGACAAACATATGACTCTTATGCAGCTATAAATAGAGAGTTTTAATGTTCCCCTTAAAAATCTGAATTTCTTGATTTTCACAATATTTTTTTATAAGATAAGGAGATGTGTTTATTTTCTACCTCAGAACATAAAAATCTAACCAGTGAGATGACACAAAACAATGGAAAAAAACTATGGCCTCAGATGTATACATAACTAACTGAATATTCATGAAAAAAGAAAAAAAAACTGTACAAAGAATAGTCATGATAGTATAGGATAGTTATGAAATTTTTTCTGTGAACAGGAATTCTGAATTTATTTCCCTACTGAAAAGAAACTGTTTTGTGATGTCATTATTGAATTGGTATGCCTTATCTTTACAAGGACTTGCATTCAAATACTTCAATATTTATTTCTCATATTTATAAACTACATGATCTAAGGTACTTGTAATATTTAATTCCAGTTATTTAGTAATGTCTTCCTTGCTCACAATACTCTTGAGAAATGAATGCAGAAGAATATGTTCCAAATGTCTTTTGGATCATTGTGTGCCAAAACAAACATTTCGAAGATTCCACAAATCAAAATGGTCAAGGAAAAATGACAGTCTTCAACAGGGAGTTGATAAAGTGAAAAAGACATCACTGAAAAGAAAGCTAGCATATGGTATAGGATTAGGCTGTCTAACTACAGGAGTTGTTTATGTTACATTAGAAGAACCTAGTCGAAGGAAGATCAGAGTAGTTGTTGGTGGAGTAGGCAGATTTCTAAGGTAAGATTAATTGATGGCTGTAAATATTTATTTTCAGTACAATAAGGTCATAAAGGTGTTTAATGTATCTTGCTTTGAACTAGATGGACACACAGAGTTTCATTTTTAACTCCTAAATTTTGCTTGCTTTGGAACAAGCAGCAAATACCAATATTCAAGTCTTTGGTTTGATGCTGCCAGTTATTGAACACAGGTAAATTTCAATGGAGGTGAGATAGCTACAATCTGACCATAGATATAATTCCTTTTGTATCAAAAGAGGCCTCTGTGGCCGAGTGGTCTCAGTAGTCTAACCACTGTATCACTAGCCTGACAACACTGAGATTGTAAGATCGAACCCCGCATGTGGCAGGTGCGCTCAACTCCAATTTTACTTGAATATTGTCAGTATTCCTGCCGAAGGTAGTGGTTCGCGGAATTCTCTCCGGGCACTCTGGCTTTCTCCACCAATAAAAAATGACCGCCATAAAATAGCCAATAGTGCTGAAAGTGGCATTAAACAGAAATCAATCAATCTTGTAACAAGATCATGTAATGCTGTGTATATATATATATATATATATATATATACATGTCATGTAGGTGGAAAGAGGAAGATTTGAAAAATAATATTATATTTTTCACAAGTAAATAAACCATAACAACAATGGAAATTTTGTAGGATTTATATAAATGATATATACATGTATATGTGCAAGGCTATAAAGTAGAAAAAACAAAAGGTAAAAATAAATCATTACAAACATTGAATTTGAAACAAATTAAGAGTTTATGATATAATGTAGGCTTGTAGGGTCATGTGTAATACATGTAGATATTTAAAACAGCTTTTAAAGCTGATTATAAAAACATAGACCATAATTATTTTGCTGATTTTTTTGTCAATACACAGAGATTAGAAGAAGAAAAAAATAATGCAAGAAAGCCTTGTATTTGTTTATTGAATACAGATGGTCAATAATAAAGATGACCATTTCTTTTTTAGATCTCTAAAAATAGGTTTAGTTGTATCTGCTGATTATAAATGGAACTTATGGAAATTAAAGGAAGACTCTAAGGAATACAATGATGCTATCAAATTATGTCACAAACGAGCTGCTGACCGACTCCTAGTTGGATGTTTAAGGAATGGAGGACTTTATGTTAAACTTGGACAAGGTCTTGTCTCAATGAATCATATTCTACCACGTGAATATATAGACACTTTAGTTGTTTTACAGGATAGAGCTTTAGTTAGACACCCTGATGAGGTAAGTAAATTTAAGCAAAAGTTAGTAAGAAACTAGCTACAAATATCTTATTTCCAATGGTACCTAAAAGAGTATAAAAGATAATCTGCAAATATTCTTATAAGATGATTATCTGTTAAGAAATTTGGCCATACAGTAAATACACTGCTTATTTTATAAATCATGTACAAGATACATTGGGAGCAGTGAATTGAAATAATTGTAAATTGATGATAGTCATGTAACACCATGGCCAAAATAGAAAGACAAAAAGACCAAAAAAATATTAAAGACACAGAAAATTAATATAAAAAATGTTACCGCTAAAAAGCATGCGACCCTGAAGGGCAGGCTTTTGCATAGTAGGAAGGTATATCAAGAAGGGGATTTATATTTTTTTTCTTCTAGTACCATTATGTTTTACTGGAAAGTTAGTTTGATTATGCTTTAGTTTTTCAATAAAGGAATGCATTTCTGAATCATAATTGGACTAATTTTCATCTTCTATATAAAGTCATCAACCTGATTATAGAAAACCTATTGAATAATAGTGTAGAGAATTATGTGGTTATTTAAGCTCACAAAGAACTAATGCTTATCCATTTTTTCTCAAATACTGAGTTTACATTGACTCCCTTTTTTTTTACAATGATTAGGCATGATGTATGGTAACGGATCTAAAACAATCATTAAATTAACAACAATTAAAGCACTCTTTGATGTATAATTTCTTTGATGTTCCGATAGTCACAAGATCATATGAGGTAGTGATAGACAATGTTAGGTTTGTGATGACTGTATGGAATTGTCACACAATGGGGAAGATATACACAATAAAATATCCTTTAAACTTTGTTTTGTGAGATCTTAAAATTTGAAATATAAAAAAAAGATTATCAGGATACATATTGAAATACATGGTACCATTGAATTTGTTGATATTTAACATTGTGACATGTTTTATTTACAAATGCATAAACATATTAAAGGTTGAGGAACTGTTTATAGAAGACTTTGGTATGACACCTCAGAAAATGTTTAAAGAATTTGAAAAAGAACCAATTGCTGCTGCTAGTCTGGCCCAGGTACACAAAGCTGTGACGCAAGATGACAAGAGAGTAGCTGTTAAGGTATGTAGTTAAACACTGTAAATTCAGAATTTAATGCACCTATACATTACATATATATGTTTCATGATAAGGTCTGAGTACACAGTTATTTCGTAGTGCATTTCTTTTAGACAATAAATGAAAATAAAAAAAATCCCACCTGCGCTTTCTCAATAATAATTTTACAGTGTGTAGTACTACTTTTGGGACAAATAATATCAAAATTATAGAAAACTTTATTGGCTCTAACTCAAAATATGGACAATTTTATGTTATGGGGGTCTTGAAATCTTTTGACAGCTTCCAGAGTGCTAATTTTTAACCTTTTTCAGCTGGACCAAATCACTACTTTACTTTAAAATTCATGACCCAAATTTTTTTACAGTGTAATTTCATACTTGCTATTTGAGGCATAAAATATGAAGAAATACATTTGGAAGAGGTATAAAAAAAATTGGCAAGTAACACACTGTCCACACTAGGGACTATATTCGTGGACAACGAAAATCAAAGGACGATAACTGTGTACTTGGACCATAATCCGTAATTTTGATTGGCTGACATCAATCATGAGGCACTCCAACATCATATTATATTTCTGTATGACTGCACATGCTATCTGTGACAATGTTAAAGTAATGCATTGAAAAATAAGAAAAGCTTGATGTTACCTTTAATTTTATGGTTGTAGTGTAATGATTTTATAGGGATATGTGTATGCAGTATATTACCTAAAATATCACAATCCTAGGCTTGAGTCACTGGTTATCTTATAGGCCGCTCATCAAAAGGGGACGTCTGATCAGGATAACAACTAAACTATGACTGCCCAATAATCCATGGGGAATCCCGGAATTCCTTTGTATGACGTAGTAATTCTCCGAGTGTAAATGGATAATGATAAAGCCAAGTATATTTAGTTCCGAATAAACTGCTGGTATAATACCATATTCCTAACATTCCTCCCTCTTTCATAGAAGTAAACCCGTTCTGTAGAATAAAGTTATGGGTATTCCTTTTACATCTTCACACTAAAAGGTACAAACGGTTTGAAGTTTAAATGCAAAAATGAATCCTTAATTTGAAATACAGTTGTCCGTAAATTGAAGTAGATTCATGTAGACATAATATTGGAATGTCACAAAATGGTCACAATAAACTATGTACAATAACTATGTACAAAATGATTACTATATACAAAATATCCGCCATGACTTAAATGATGTTGTAGACATCAGTAGCGTTCTTGGTCGTAATATTGGCTACTTCATCTGCACTACACTAGATGGCCAGTTTCTGGGATAACAGTAATTGCTAATAAGATGGGATATTTTATAATCTTTGCTGCTCCAAGTCCAAAAATAGGAAGGTAATGAAATGGTGCCTATTTTTTTTTGATAGCATATCTAAATGAAAATGAGAGTCCGTAAGATGTAATGTCTCGTTTACCTCAAAAACTGGTCTTAAAGATTTCATTTTTTCTACGGAGATGATGTTCTCGCCCATTTCTGTTTGCTGGATCAACGAAGCTAATATTCTCCAATGTAACAAGAACGGTATACTGTATGGAGATTGAACTATAATATTTTTACTTCCAAATTCAAATACATATTCATTCGTGGCATTAAATATGGATAACAGTTTTAAATCTTTTTCCTGAAAAATGGGCTCCGAATGCTTGGGATAAACACAGTTTTTGTCAGCTAAATTACAGAGATCTTGTAACGTATCACATCCGAGTTCTTTAGAAACAACATCCAACAAACCATTCATAAGGTTAACCCAACGTTCATATTTGTCTTCCGAAAATTTTATATTTGTATTTCCAATGTCAGATTGATGGCATTCTGCAATATGAGCTTCTAAAACACTATTCTGGGCAAATTGTATTTTGCACTGCCAGCAAGCAGTTTGCGCGGCAACATACCAAGGTAGGTGCGTTCTCAACACATGTCTGCTGACATTAGTGAAAATTCCAGCACACGTCGGACACTTTCTTCCCTTATTGTATCTCTTTGTACTCGCACGAATATACATTGCATCATTTTTTGGCAGTTCATCCTCGAAAGGTCCATAGTCTGGCTCAAATTCATCATCTTCATGCATACTGCAGGAATAAGTAAAAACATTGAGATGAGACATACACGATAAATATAGATAAATATCAAAATATTTATAAGCAAAAATTATAAGCAAAAATCGCGCACACATTAATACATGTAGTAAAGCTAAAAAATATGTTACATTTTGGCTAAAAATGTCTTTCCTATGTAACAATAATGGACAAAAACTATATTACAATATTATACATAAATAATGATTATCTGTAACAAAATCATTAATCTTCAACATAGTCTGATAAGTAAGCAGGTTTTTTCCTTTGCCTCCTCCTACTTAACATATCGGATTCAACACCAGATGCGTCCATTTCATGAACATGAAGATCCCCATTGATATTCTTCTCACACATGTCGGTCAGACCTTTATTCTCTAAAGACGACGCAGGATCAAAATAATTCGAATTACTGACTGTGTGAGACACCAGAGGATCTGGCGCACTCACAATAGCAGCATCACTAATGAAATGAGACATCAGAGGATCTGACGAACTCATGACATTAGTGTTTTCTTTAAATATATCTGGCAATCCAAGTGTGCATTCGTCCATCTCGTTGATTTCTTCATCCATAGTTTGATCCATTAATTGATTCCTCATCCTTTTAATCCAGATTGGAAGTTCTCTGTCTTCGCAAAGTTTAATTCTGTCATGATGAATCCAAGATTCTGTTTTCCTATCCTTAATCTTGTATAATACAGGTGATCGCCAAGCTGTTATCAAATATGGTCCTTTCCACGGAGATTTCAATTTTCCAGACTGTCCCACCTTTGTAGCTTGATTGAGTTTATAAACGACATCTCCGACATTATAAATATTCTGGTTATATTTCAAGTCATATATGCCCTTTTGTCGTTCCTGGGAAGCCTTCAGATTATCTCTGGCAATGTCATGCACCTTTTTTAAATTCTCCACTAGATCTTTTATATATTGTGGAACTTCTTTTCTGTCAGCATTCCAGTTTGACGTGCCTAAAATTACATCAAGTGGTTGGAAAACTTCTCTTCCCAGCATCATCATGTTAGCAGAGAATCCTGTTTGCGAGTTGCGTGTTGCTCGGACAGCTCCAACTAGTTGTTGTAAAAATAAATCCCAGTTGTGTTGTTTACTTTTGATATAACATCTTATTGTCTGTAGTATTGTTCTGTTATACCGTTCCACTTGCCCATTAGATGACGGATGATATGGTGTGGTTCTAGTTTTAGCAATTTGTAGTAGTTCACAGAGCTGTCTTACTAAATTTCCATCCATGTTTTTTCCTTGGTCTGTGTGGAGCTCAATTGGACAGCCAAATCTAGAAAAGAAATGATCCACCAGGGTTCTTGCCACAACTTCAGCTGTCTGTGTTGCAATTGGGAAGCATTCTAACCACTTTGTATACTGATCAATTACCATAAGCAAATATTTACTTTCTGTTTTCGTAACAGGAAGAGGCCCCAAGATGTCCATGTGTACTCGTTCCATTGGGAAACCAGCATGGTATTGCCCTAGCTTCGATCTGGCGGTTCGTGTTGTTTTCTTGTTAAGATTACATGTAGTGCATGATTTCACATAAAGTTTGCAGGATTGCGTCATGTTGAACCAAACAGCTATTTGTTTCAGTTTTTCTAATGTTTTGTACTGTCCCAAGTGACCAGACGAGGCAACATCATGACATCCATGTAGAAGTTCATTTTGCATCTGTTTTGGTGTCATGAAGAGGAGTCTTGGCGAAATAGGATCTTCCCACTTGTAAAGCAAAATATTGTCTTTTATCTGTATTTGCTGTCGTAATGACCAAAAATGTCGGACTACTTCACTACACAGTTTGAGTTCTGCTTTAGTTGGCTCATATTTATCCTCGATCCATCTCTTTAAAGTTTTTAAATCAGAATCTTTCATTTGTTCTTCATGAAGTTCTACTGGAGAGTATGACGGAGTCCAATTTGTATTATATGAATCGTCGTCAACAAGTCTTCTAATGGTTAAGGGGACGACAAAATCCACTTCTTCCTCAAATGTTTGCCACTGTTGTCGTGCCCTTGTGCAAAACTTGCAACCTCCACAAGGTAACTCTTCTAAATTGACATCTGGTCTGTAGTTACGGCATGCTTCAATGTCATCAGGTATTCTTGACAATCCATCTGCGTTAATATGTTTCTTTCCAGCTCTGTGTTGTATAATCATGTTATACTGAGACAGTTCTTCTATCCATCTTGCCAGTTGTCCTTCGATATTTTTAAAGTTTAGTAACCAGGTTAGACTGTTGTGGTCCGTTCTTATCACAAAAGTCCGACCTAATAGATAGTGACGAAATTGCCTAGTAAAACATATAATGGCCAATAATTCCTTTCTAGTTGTACAATAATTCCGCTGAGCCGGTGTTAAGACTTTACTTGCGAAGCTTACTGTTCTTTCCACTCCATCTTGTATCTGGCTTAATTCTGCCCCGATAGATTTTTGTGAAGCATCTGTATCTAAAATAAAGAGGTCATCAGGTGTTGGATAACTTAATATCACTGAATTTATCAAAGCTTCTTTAAGGTTTTGAAAAGACTGTGTTTGTTCTTCATTCCATGCAAATTCTGCCTTTGGACCAGTAAGTCGATGTAAAGGTTCCGCAATTTCAGCAAATTGTTCTATGTGATCACGATGGTAGTTAACGAACCCAATAAAGGATTCCACTTCTTTTCTGTTCCTTGGTGTTGGCCATTTCTTTACAGATCCTATACTGTCGGGATTCACCGCAACTCCGTCGGCGCTGACTATTTTCCCCAAGAACTTCACTTGTGTTTGTAGCAGTTGACATTTGCTTGGTTTTAATTTTAAGTTGTACTTCTGGAACCTCGAAAACACTTCACTTAAGCTACAGACATGGTCATCAAAATCTTTGCCTAAAACAATGACATCGTCAAGATATGCTAAACATTCTTTCCAGGTAAGGCCTTGAAGAACAAGCTGAATTATTCTGCTGAATGTTGCAGGACTATTACATACTGTGGATTCATTTATTTTCGTTGGTACCAATTTTCGTGGATTGAGGAAAACTTGGTTTTTCGTGGATATTTGATTTCGTGGTTTGTCAAAGTCTGCATACAAACCTACAGAGAATTCGTTATTCGTTGAACATTTAAATTCGTTGTTCACTTCTACCCACGAAATTAACGAAAATTGGTGTCCCACGAATAATAATGAATCCACAGTAGACCAAATGGAAGTTTTGTATACTGAAATAGACCGTATTTAGTAACAAACGCTGTCTTGTGTCTGTCTTTTTCGTCTAACTTCACCTGATAATACCCTGAGGCCATATCAAGCGTTGACATGAAAACGGTTCCTTTCAATGTGTCTAAACAGGTGTCTATGTTCGAAATCGTGAACGCGTCTTTTACAGTGACGTCATTTAACTTCCGGAAGTCTATGCAGTATCTGAGCTTTCCGTCTTTCTTCCTTACTAAGACTGGTGGTGATGCCCATTCTGAAGTAGATGGTTCTATAATTCCTTTATCTAACAATTGCTGTAAATGTTCTTCTTCTTCTTTTTCAAATCCCAAGGGTGTTCTGCGCATTTTCTGTTTAATAGGATGAGAACTTCCAGTATCAATCGTATGTTGGATATCTCCATTGAAAAGTCCAATATCCAGGTCATCCTTAGCGAAAATATCTTGGAACTTCAGTAATAGTGTGACTAGCTGCAATGACTGTTGGTTGTTCAAATTTGCTAGTGATCGGTTGAATAGTTCTTTTAAATGTGTTGGTAACTTCTCTCTTAGCTGGTCCAGGTCAAAGGACTGTTTTTGATCAAAATCAATTTTATTCAACTTTAAGCTATTTTTGTCCATTTCCTCCATTACAGCATTAATCTCTAATCCTATACCCATCTGAAAATCCTTTTTCAGTGTTTTATATTGCTCTGTTGGATTTCTTAGCATTACAGGAATTTGTTTTTTACCCATACAGAGCATATTTGGCACCAACAGGCCCTTCATGAAATTGGTTGGTTGAATTACAATATCATTCATCGGTTTCTCATCTAACTCAACAATGGCAACTTTACTAGAGCAAGGTGGTATGATTGTCTTCTTTTTTATCTTTATTCTGTATATTTTCATTTGTTGGTCCTGTCTATTTGAAGTCATGAAGGATGGAATTTTTTCACCTTTAAGTTTGATAGAATAGTCTGTCAAATCAATAACTGCTTTTTGGCTCTCAAGAAAATCTATACCTAGAATGAGATTATCTGTTATTTCAGCTACAACCATATCCCATTTTACTGTGGAACTGCCTATGTCCAAGTTTACATTTTCTGCTATTCCTGCTTTTAATTCTGAACAAGCTCCAGCACCTTTTAGTATGATGTTACCTTTGACTTTGGGTTTGTAAGTTAACTGGTTAAAGAATGTCTTACTTATAACCGACACCTGTGCTGCCGTGTCTATTACTCCGAAAGTTTTCTTGCTGTTCACCACTACAGGAATATATAATGTCTTGGTGTCTGAGTCTGGGATATTTGTCTTGTATAAATTGACTTCAGTTTGTTTGTCCAAAGAGAGAGTTGGTGGCCTTCCAGTATCACCTGGATGGGCTGAAGGTCGGCCTACTGCTTCAACCCGTTGGAGTTTAAAGATTCCCTGTTTACATTTGGTGAGGGTGACCTTGACCTGTTTCCATATCTTTGTGGCGATCTACTTTTAGGTTTTTCACATTGTGCAATAAAATGTCCTTCTTCACCACAGTTAAAGCATTTATTATCTCTAATAGGACTTCTTCCTGGACTTGATAATCTTTGTGATTGTCCGAATCTATTGGTTGAATTATCTCTTTTCAGGATGTCCAGTATCTGTTTGATGCTCGACTTTGTTTCTTGAACATCTTCTTCTGTCTTTTTAAGTCTTGACTCAAGTTAACTAATTACATCAGTATCACCTGTTCCTTTTCTGTACAAAGCTCTTACACTTGTGGTGGATTCATGATCCCCATGTGAGTTATACATGTCTGTTTCTGTTTCATGGAATGTCACCCTTTTAACCTCAGGCTTTTTATTTCCTAAAATAACTTTCTGATTGGTAACAGCACTCTTTACATACTTAAGCGCTTTGTCCAAACTATCAGGATCCTTATCCATTGCTGTTAGAGCTGCCTTTTTGTCCATACAGCCTTTCAAAAAAGCATCAGTGGCAACTATCTGAATAAAATCATCAGGCGTTCCTGGAAACCCATCAGTTGCAAGATCCTGTGTTCTCTCTGCATACTCATCAAGAGGTTCCTCTGGCAATTGACGAAGGTCTTGCAGTTGTCTCCTTATAACATGAGGTAAGTCCTTTCTTCCAAATCTGTCTTCCATCTTCTTACAAACAGCTAGATATCCTTCCTGGACTGACTTTGGCATTGTGGTAAAAAACTTTAGTGCTCTGTCTCTCAAACATTCAATAAGCTTGTCAAGTCTGTCTTGATTCGTCCAGTTATATCTATTGGCAATATGATTGAATTGGACAAGGTATGGTCGCCAGTCACTCCTACCATCATATGTGCTCATCTTAGGTGGCAATGGACCATCTTGTCGTTTATTGCCCTGTCCTGTGTGTGTATTGGTTTTGGTTTGCCAACTAGGTTCGTCTTTAGTTTCAGCTATTTTCATGCTAGGCTTCTCTTTTGGTAATGACCATTTTCCAATCATCTCCTGTAACTTCGTTTTATCATCTGTCTCCGTCTTCATAGTTATCTGTAATTTTTTCATCTGTTCGTCTCGTTCTTCTATAAATTGATTTAATTTCAGCTCTCTTTCGTTAAATTTGTTAATCAATTCTTCCATTTCTTCCTTATGTCTCATGGCAAGGTTTACATACTGTTGTTCGTAATCGTGTTCTCTGTTTTTCATCTTAACTGTGAAGTCCTGGTTTACAGCTGCAATCCTGTGTTCATAATCTGTTTTCATTAGTGCTTTTTCTTTCTCTGCATTTGAAAAACTTGTTTTTAATTTTTCAATCATTGCTGCCATCTTCTTTATTTCTTTGGCATTTTCTTCTGCTTTCCCCGTAACATCTTCTTGGATCTCTTCTTGGATTTCTTCGGATGATTCTAATATTATACATGTTATAACTCCAGTCTTCATCAGTGGATCCCACATGGTATTAGGAATGTCCGTCATAAGTTTTAGGTCTTCCAAAATAAGAGGGGAGCCTTTCTCTTCTCTTTTATTTATAATCTTTTGTGCTCTTCTGTCGCTTATTCCTGATATCTGTTTTAGTTGTTCCAACGAAGCTGTGTTTATATTGATAGGTTGCGACATAATGGCCAATATCTAATATACTTTTATACAAACAAAAAAAACAAAAAAAAAATCTATGTATGTTACTATCAAAGTATAAGAATTGACTAATGTTAAGATGAATAACAAAAGTAATATGTACGCATAGGCTATTACAATACAGACACAAGCACTATCACAAAACAATAAGCTTTTTCTTTAAAACACAAGCTCAAAAACACTACAACCACAAACAGAATAAGTTGGTTTTTTTTTAAAATCACAAACACTTTTACATACAATCACAATTTTAGAAAATTTGGTATATTGATTTTATTCTGATTTGCCAAGGAAAACACAAGTATAGCAAAAAAACAAAAACAATCTGAAAACACCTATGACATCAGAGGATCTGATGCGCAAAGCTGTTTCAGAAATTAACTAATTTTAATAACCCTGTTTATAGTATTATATAAGTTAAGGGACATAAATATTTAAAACTTCCACATATGAATAAATGTAAATAAACATATAAGTGACACAATCAAATATTTATATTTGTCTTTCTTTTTAATATCAAATATACAAATTCATAAACTCAGAAAAAAAAATTACTATTTAAACACAGGTATGAAATTGTAAACAATGACGTATGTATACACAATTCACAACAAATAGTAGTACAAGTTTATTATCAACACATTCTTTTATCGTAAATGAGTGAACACTTTTCAGACGGTAACACCGAAAAAGCAATTAAACAAAATGAAAAAAAAAAAATAATAATTTGATAACAACTATGACATTAGAAGATCTGACGCACACAGTTGTATCAATAATTAATGAAAAACAAAAGAAAAACATACAAATGATATTTGACATCAGAAGATCTGACGCACAACGGAATATCAATGAATGAGGAAAAAAAATTGTGTTGATTTGTATTAATATAAATAAACAAAACCTGCAATAAACCAAATAGATAATCAAAAACTATCCACTAGTAGTTTGTTTAAGGTTATTTTGTCTTATTCTCAAGGTGTATGCAAATCTGTGTATTTTGTAAATGTGTTACAAAAAGGGGGATGGGAATTTTATCACACGGAAAGTCTGATAATCACAATATGGATATGAAACGAATATATCACTTGCGCAAATATCAAAAGTACTGATAAATCAGCGCGCCATGAAATAATACAATCGCGGGAGAGAAGAAACAAAAATTTTCCTCTCGCGAAAACAAAGAAAAAAATATGAAATTCGGCGGGAATAAATGTCACCGATAAACCGCAGTGTAAATAAGTGGAATCGTGCCGACTTCTGACACCACTGTAATGATTTTATAGGGATATGTGTATGCAGTATATTACCTAAAATATCACAATCTTAGGCTTGAGTCACTGGTTATCTTATAGGCCGCTCATCAAAAGGGGACGTCCGATCAGGATAACAACTAAACTATGACTGCCCAATAATCCATGGGGAATCCCGGAATTCCTTTGTATGACGTAGTAGTTCTCCGAGTGTAAATGGATAATGATAAAGCCAAGTATATTTAGTTCCGAATAAACTGCTGGTATAATACCATATTCCTAACAGTAGTATAAAAATGTAATTAAAAAAATTGGATTCTTCTTTTTATTATTTTATAGGATTGCACACATTTTTAATATGAAGCGCGGAAAAAATGTGCTTTGGTTAATGCTTTTACTTAATGAATGACTATTATTCATTTTGAATTTATTGAACCATAAAATTAATTTTTGACTCTTCACATTGAATAATCCGCGAAGCGGATTATGTAAAATGTGAAGAGTCAAAAATTAATTATATGGTTCAATAAATTCAAAATAAATTATTGTCATTCATTATAAATAAATTTCTATCAAAGATAAGGCTCAAAGAGCTTTTTATAACATTTATATTAACAATAACAACGTACACACATGTTGGCGTATGAATACACAACGTCAGAGTAGGCGTGTCGCCATAAAAATTGACAACACTGAAAATAAAGGTAATATTTTTAACCAATCAGAAGACAGTAAATACACCAAATTTATTTATAGCCCAATAAAATTACATAAAGAAGCATTCAAATCTTAGTTACTATTCCTTATAATTAGCCTTTGGCAAAAATTTGAAATCTAATTAATGTGATTGTATAAATTTTATGAATGAAAATCACTCCCTGAAATTTGTTGGCAGTTTAACATGGTAGTTAAAAGGAACCATGTTTGTATTTTAAAATATTTTAATAATGTTCATTATCACAAATTAAATATTGTGCATGATCGATGGTAAGAAGAAAAGAAGAAATCTATAAAAGCATGAAAAAAGTTGTAGTCAGTGTTTTGATCAACAAAATTCTTTCATAGACCTATACCAACAGGATAAAGAGGTGCTTAGTGGAACTGCCAATACTTCTAGTCCTTTTTTTCAGTTAAAATTTGTCAAAGTTTATAAATTTTTATGGTAAAGTCCATTTGGAAAATCCTTCAATCACTAAAGTTGTTCATGCAGTTGTATATAGTACATTTGTTAGATAAAATGAAATGAACTGAAATGTTTTTCATATAGATATTTATTGGTATTAATATTTTCCTGCAGGTTCAGTATATAGACTTACAAGATAGATTTGCTGGAGATATCAGAACATGTGAGGTTCTTTTGAAACTTATTGGTTGGATTCATCCTAAATTTGGATTTGCTTGGGTTTTACAGGTAATTGATGCATGTATTTGGGAGATAATTGTATTATATTTTAAGCTTAGCCTTCCTAAAATGTAGATTTTATTTTTGCAAATTGAGTTTACCTAGTGACGTGTAGCAGAGCTAAGAAAACGGATATCTGTGACAGTAAAATCAAGTTTTAGGAAGGCCAAGCTTCAATACAATACAGCTATCTCCATTCTAATGCCACATATTAAAATTACATCCATTTTTGTAAATATTTTGGATTAAAATGTCATACATGAAAAAGTCTGAGAAACTGTTACATCAAGTATATACACTAGATGTATTTTATACTTTTAGTATGCTTCTGAATGGTTAAAATATTGGCAAAAAGAAGATTTTGAGGCACAAATTGTGACTTTTTTGTTTATTTTTTTAGAAATAACATACCAAAATAATTCGGAACTCAAAATGGTGGGTTTCTTTAGTTACAGACTGGCGGAACGTCGAATCTAACCCTCAAAATATTTGAATACTTCAATAGAAGTTGGGGCTTTGTTGCAATAACATTGTCGGTCTGCTTGTCCATCCCTTTGTCCAACGAATAGTTTTGTCACTCTTTTCTCAGAAACTACTTACTAGAATGACTTTTTTGGAATGATTTTTTATCAGCATTTTGACAGTGATGCGTTGTAATGTTTGTACCTTTTTAGGATCTGTCAGATACCTTCTTCCTCTTTGCTGACTCTTGACTTAGAATTTTTCAATATCTTGAATGAGCTTTCATCACCCATTTCTCAAATACCACTGAACAGAATGAATTCATATATGGTCAGAAGTTCAACATCGATGAGTTGTAAAGTGAATGAGCTTTCATATGTGTGAGGCACCTACTTCCTGTTTTCTGATACTTTTAAAATATAATGGGGATGTCCTTAGTACAACGCTGTACTGTGCAGTTTTGTTACCTCTATTTTTAGGGACAAGAAATGGGTACAGTTTGCCTGGTCAATAGGATCAATATGAGTGGTTATTAATTTCCTTCCCATAAGATGGCAACTATTGCCAATTTTACTTCATATGTTAAATTTTTCTGAAAAGTTCATCTTCATTAAAACTACGAGGCAATCAATTCAAGCTTTGCCAGGATTTTGTCTTAACCCACCAGTTGATTTAGTTAAAAATGATTTGCTTTCCATTAAAGGCTGTATGGTAACCTGTAATTGTTTTAACCTCAATCATTCTTTGTTCTATTGTAAATAGTTGTATCATAGTCGGTCATACCACATCTCCTTACATAAATACTTTTAATTGTAATAGTTTTGTTTCTATAATAATGGTAGGGGAACCAATAGCACTATGATCTTTTATATATATCCCCTGTTACTTGCATTATTAAAGACTAAATACTTCTATCTGCAATAATGTTTTACAGGACATGAAGACTACTTTGGCAGAAGAACTTGATTTCATTCATGAGGGTAAAAATGCAGAGCGTTGTCAAAATGATCTGAAGCATCTAAAGTATATTTATGTGCCAAAGGTGGATTGGAACAAGACAAGCAAGGTATCTGTATATTTAGTGATGCAAACTCACAACTTAAAAAAATAGCACATTTTAAATCCAATATGCTTAGTGTTTCATGGATTGTAACTTCAGGTTTTGACAATTTTAATTAAACAGCATATTTTATTTGATGCCATAAAATTGTAACCAGGACTGAAATAGATTATGTGTACATTTGAAAGATAAGTATGAAGTCAAGGAATAGATAGAAAACATCTTGAATAGGACAATAAGGGTTATCACCTAATGTATAATACATAATACAACGTCATAAAATTTGGTATAAATATAAAAATTAGGAGATGTGGTATGATTGTGAATGAGTCAACTATCCACCAGAGACCAAAGGACGGGGATATAAGCAATTATAGGTCACCGTACGGCCTTCAACTTTCCACCAGAGACCAAAGGATATAGATATAAGCAATTATAGGTCACTGTACGGCCTTCAACTATCCACCAGAGACCAAAGGACATAGATATAAGTAATTATAGGTCACCGTATGGCCTTCAACTATCCACCAGAGACCAAAGGACATGGATATAAGCAATTATAAGTCACTGTACGGCCTTCAACTATCCACCAGAGACCAAAGAACATGGATATAAGCAATTATAGGTCACTGAACGGCCTTCAACTATCCACCAGAGACCAAAGGACATAGATATAAGTGGTTATAGGTCACCATACGGCCTTCAACTATACACCAGAGACCAAAGGACATAGATATAAGCAATTATAGGTCACTGTACGGCCTTCAACTATCCACTAGAGACCAAAGGTCATGGATATAAGCAATTATAGGTCACTGTAAGGCCTTCAACTATCCACCAGAGACCAAAGGACATAGATATAAGCAATAATAGGTCACCGTACGGCCTTCAACTATCCACCAGAGTTCAAAAGCTGTTATTATTAGCAATTATAGCACACCATCAAGCATTGCTACAACAAATATTTGTAGAACCTGCATTACCGGTAGTTTAGTTTCTAGATGATAATTTTGCTTCACTATAATGACTTAGTATTTGTTGAATTTTAGAGAGTTTTGACCTCAGAGTATATAGATGGATGTAAAGTGAGTGATAAAGAACAGATTAAAGCCATGGGTCTGTCATTACATGATGTAAGTGTAACAGCCACTATGTTCCGTCAGTTACTTTGTTCCGGCGGAACTTTTCAACTAGTTATTTCGTTCCGATGGAACTTTCCAACTAGTTGTTTTATTCCGAGTGCAGTCGAAAAGTTCCGGAAAAAAGTAGCTAGTTGAAAAGTCCTGGAACAATGTAGCAAACAGAATAAGTTGCATTATCATGCAAATTTAGTATTCATAGTACCCTCAAGAGAGGGAAGAATATCCCCCTCCTCATGTGGGTACTTTCAAAAATATCAATTTCAGATTAATGTATAACAATAAATTAGAACTTATTCCGTTATGAAGGCAACATTCTGACCGAGTTAAGTACCATAATAATGAAGAGGGGGAAGATTGAGGATCAGTATATAAGACACTTTTGTTCCCCTTTGAAAAGGTTCAAAGATAATATGTTGCGCTTTTACTTTGCATCAATTCTCCAAATGGAACTTTGTGACTGGTTGATAAGTTCCGTTGGAACTTTTGGGCTAGTTTGTTAGTTCCGGTTTTGACTTATTTGCCAAAGAGGAACTTTGTGGCTAGTTGATAAGTTCCTTTTGACTTTTGTAATCAGTATCTTGGTTTCCCTTTGAAATGTTCAAATATAATATGTTGCGCTTTTACTTTGCATCACTTCTCCAAATGGAACTTTAAAATTGTGACTGGTTGATAAGTTCCGTTGGAACTTTTGGGCTAGTTTGTTAGTTCCGGTTTTGACTAATTTGGCAAAAAGGAACTTTCTAACTAGTTGATATGTTCTGTTGGAACTTTTCAACTAGTCACTTTGTTCCGGTGGAACTTTTAAACCAGAGGAAGAACAAAGTAACTAGTTAATAAGTTCCATCCTCCTTCGGCTAGTTAGTTCTTTCCGCCCGGAACTTTCCAACGTCGGAACAAAAGAGCATTTACATAAGTATATGGTCTTATAATTGTTTTTTTCTTTAATTCAAATTATTTGAAATATTGCTCCTAAGAAACTTGACAGTTTAAAAAAAGGGATAATATCCATTCCATATAAGTTTGTCTCTATTCCTTATAACAAGTATAACAAACTCAAAACTTTGTAAAAAAATTGTATTGTTGTTTTAGTTCTATATTTCCGTTTTATTTACAAAGTCACTATTATTTATTACAAAATATTAGATAAAATATCTTGATTGTTTTCTTATTTTAATTGTTTTATTTATAGGTAGATAAGAAGTTAGTTGAGAGTTTTTCTGACCAGATCTTCCTTACTGGATTTGTTCATGCTGATCCACATCCAGGCAATGGTAATAGATTGGTTACGATGAGGCTTAATTTGAGTTTGAGTAATTTCACTTGGTTGTCATTTTGGAGGTGTAAATGGTTGAATTTCTTATTTGACAACCAACTTGAAAAATGTGGTACAAACAAGTCTGATAAAGGATCCTTACTAGATCATACAGAAATTAAAATTATTCAGAAAATTAAAATTTTTCTAAAGTCTATCTGTCAGTATAACAAGTTTAGTTTGGCTGATTTAAGAAGGAATTTGTGCATTTAGATCTCCAACATGGCATCAAAAGGGAAGTAACTCTTAATCAATTTGTGTCTATCAAAAACTATCTATTTATTGAAGAATTAAGATAAATTATTTTTTATAAAGTAGAAACATGTTTTTGTGGGTGACAGAATACTGTGTAAATTTAAAACGAATGCAAATTTTCTTGGCTCAATAATTTTTGTATCCAGTTACAGTTGTACCATTGAATTTAACGTAGTGAAAAAAAGTTATTGATTTCATTTTTTTTTAGTTAATTTAAGATAATATCTGTGTTCTACCATTTACAACAAACTTCCCCATTTATTTTGTAATTGCCAATGGGATGGATGGTTCATGTTCTTATTGCACATTTGCTGTTCAAAATTCATTCATTAGGTTGAATCAATTATTAACCATTAACTAAAGTCTTTCTTTTTTATTTTTTTCAGTATTTATTAGAAAGGGTGCAGATAAGAAAGCAGAATTAGTATTACTTGACCATGGACTGTATGACACACTAACACAACAGAACAGACAGTCACTAAGTCTATTGTTTAAAGCCATTGTATTGAAAGATGAAGATAAAATGATGAAATACTCTAAGGAGCTAGGAGTTGATGGTAACTTATATAATATTTTCATTAGTTCAAATATCATAGTTATTAGGAAGATTGACTTATTGGTCATCCAATTTAGTGATCAGTTCAGGCGCCTCTTTTCACCAAAAATCTTAAGGCTAACTTTGATCGTAAGATATGCTGAAACATTCATGACTTACAAGTAATTTTTCTCATAAGAATTTTTGCGAAATGAGTTGCATTGATTCCGATTCTCAAAATTGTAAATTTGAAACTGTGCTCTTTGCTTTAGCTTTATTTTTCCAAATTTTAACTCTTTCATACACACATCTACACACATCTACACATGTGCACCTGTACCAATCAAAACATTGAATCATTAGGAAGAGTCCAGTATTTATCACATTGACAACTGCTTAAAAAGTACATTGGATAGGTGAACAGTCTGTTTGGTGTACTGTTCATGCTTCTTGACTTTGATTGAAAGTATATTCTATGGTACTTAAAGATCTAGGACTATCTAAGTCTTCATTCAGATGCCCTGCACTGAGTAGTTCAGAATCTAAATTTAATTAGGTAATCCTGAATTACTGTTTATGATTTGTATAAAAGTTTCATTATTTTACTGAATGATCTATAGTTTCATAATACGGTATTGAAGATTCATTTCAGTTTGTGATCATATTGATTTTAACTAAGTCAATTTTATAAAATATATAATTATCATAAACTGTCACTTGCTGTAGGTTTCATGTTTAGTTTTCTCTTCAATGTAAGATAAATGTAATGTAATCATTAGCATGGTTTGAATCTGAAATAGTAATAACATAGATTGTTGGGTGATTTTGTATAAAAATTATTCTGTCCCAAAAATTCTTGTGATTCCCTGCACTTAATGCAAAGAATTAGTCAAGAAAAATCTTGAATTGGCAAACTCTGTTATAACTGTTGTCCACTGATATTGAAATTCTTCAGTACATTTGATTGTAAAAATTACTTATTTACTTCAATCCCTTTGCTTGGATTTTACAATGATTTTTGTTTGTTTCCATCTTATCATGCATGGTCAAAATGAAAAATAGTTGTACATTTTTTTTTTATTTTGATGTTTTTTCTATAAAATAAAGAAAAGATACCTAAGAGGTAATCAATAACCTTTAGTAAAGGAATGGTTAGCAGTTTCTGCTCAAATGATACCAAAAAAAATCAAATGAAAACTCTCAAATGATGTACAACTCTAAATGGTATGATACATAGGCAAAGGAGAAGACAAATTAAGATTGTCATAGCCTTCTTTGTGTTTACAAAACCTGTCCGTTTTTATTTGGGAAATTGAGCTGATTCCAGGTTTTCCTCACTGAATTAAGAAAGGCATTAAATTTTAAAGTTTGGCTTAAGAAGCAAAAGATTTTTTTTATATGGTCTTTATTGATTTACAGACATCATTCTTTTGACATGCCTTATTACAGATATAAGAAAACACTTTTTTAATCATGCTTGTAGTTTGTAGGTGAAGTTCACAGAAGATTATTTTAGTCCAAACCAGTGAAAAACTTGCCTGTATGATTAGCCAGTAGATAATATTAAAATATTTAGTGAAATTTCAGATTATCAGATATTTGTGTTTTTGGTGAAACAAGGTCCAGTCAAGTTACATAAAGCCCCACCATTATTTAGAGTGAAAATTACAACAAAGGAAGAATTTTACAACCTGGACCAAGAGAAGAAAGATATTTTTTTGGAGGACTACCATGGACTTTGGGACCGTACAATTGATGTGATGAAGGCAATGCCTGCTCCTTTATTCTTTATATTTAGGTAACCAGGGTGCACATTAGAGCTAGATTATAGCCTATTGGAAGTGTGTGTTTGGTTTTGACCTAAAATGTAGTATGGCTAATTTTTCTTGTTTTTCATTCATTTTATAGAATTTACCACTCAAATTTCGGCTTCTTAATAATTTTGGCAAGTCAGGAAGTCCTTTTTGAATATTTGGTTGGTTGTACTGTCAATTGTTGGATTCTTAGATTAAAATTTTAACAACTTCAAAAAAAAATATCAAGTCCAAACGTCACCCCAGTGAAACTAGGATCACTGAAAAAAAATTGTGCCATTGTTAGTCAATGATTAATTGTCTACCTTCTATGGCTAAACCATTTACATACAGAACACCTTGTTATTCACCTCCATGTTTGGGATGGCTCATATTTCCACTATTGACTAATTACTAACCATACTTGTTCTTTTTAAAATGTTCACTTGAAATGCATGCTTTTGTTGTTGTACATTTCATTCTTCACATCCTTCAAATTTACATTATTTGTCTATTTTGCACAGCATTCTATTTTCTGTCATCATAAATCAGGTAATAGAATGACAAAATGATCAAAAATTCTAAAATATCTATATTATAAAAAAAAATCAGTCAACACAAGGTATTCAGGAACTCAATGTTCTTTCTTTTTGTTAAACATGTAAAATTCTCATTTATTTTCCTTTTGAAAATTTATGACATAGTTAAAATTTTGTGAATCTTTACAGTTACTTGTAAAGGGAATTTGAATGAAAAATATGTTTTAATTTTATACATTCATCTTTTATTACAAAATTTAAACACCAGAAACATAAATCTAAATTTTATATAATTGCTCACAAGGGAAGTAACTCTGAATTTTAAGAAAACAAAAAGAAAGCGCCTGAGTCAATGCTAGCGGCAATCCAGTAACCAAGGTTTTATATTTTATTTCCTTTAAACAGCTTTCAGATTTCAAGGACAGTAGCTGATGACAAAGAATGATACAAATCTAAATTTTCCAAATTGCTTCAATATTTATATTTGCTTGAACATTTTGTCATTCACAGATTACCATGTTCTAGGTGAAATAATTGTACAGAGGCCAATTCAAAGGGAAACTCTGCATCTCCCAAATAAATTATCTGATGAAGATCTAGAATACATTAGATTAAGGGCACAGCAACATTTTGATGCTATAATGATTGTATTAAAAGAAATGCCTAGATCACTTCTACTTATTATAAGGTTTGTGAAATAATCATTTGTGAAATTGTTCATTTTGTAGTTGGAACACATAGTTTGTAGTATATTTAATTCTATTAAGTATTTCTTGCACATTTTTTCAACTTTCAACATTGAAGACAATTTTTTAGCTAATATAAAAAACATAGTTTTTTTAATGCTGGAGATCCCATTTTCCTCTTTTGGCACTAAATAAAATTGCAGTGTATTCTTAATAAGACATTGCTGTGAGATATTCCCACTGTATATCAAATGTAATACGAGTTATGTTATGTATTCTTAATAAGACATTGCTGTGAGATATTCCCACTGTATATCAAATGTAATACGAGGTATGTTCAAAAATTGAAACTTATTGGTGATAGAAGATTAAACAATCTTCATTTGCTTTGAATGTAATGTCCCCATAATAGATTTGGTGTGCCTAAATAAACAACATATTCATTTTACTCTGCAACTGTTTTCAAATCCATATACCCAATTTGTTGACAACGGTAAATTTTCCTTGAGTTTTGAATGGGTATTATTAGCAACATTGCAAAAGCATCATGTTATCTTTATATGTGTTATAATCTTCCACTGCTACTCTGTCATATGCCCTTACAGAATCTGTTGCAGTTTTTTCAGATACAAATTTTACCTGTAATATAAACCAATACTTAGCAAGTGAAAAAGATATACAGTGTATGGCCAAAAGTATTTGTCACCTTTCTTTTTTTGCTATATACTTTATATTAAAACAAATTTCTTCAAAAAATTATTTTGAAGCCATTTATTGTTGGAGTTTTACAAACCAGGTTTTTAAAGATACAGAATTGTCTAAAGTATATTTGTTTATTTGGTCATAGTTTTGTTGTAAATTTGTTTTTGTTTTCTCTTGATATGAACATGTATAATGATTTTTTAGAATTTAATTGTAATATATAGCAGATTTATGAACAAAAAATAATACTTGTGCTTAAATCATCAGATGATGAAAAAGCTCCCCAACAAAAAAATAACCAAATAAACAAATAAGTATGTGACAATTCTGCTTCTATTGGTACCAAGTTGATTAAAATCCGACAAGAAATGACCCCTCAATATTTTTCAGGAAAAACCGTAGTTTTATGTGAAATATATAGTGAAATATCCCAAATAAAGAATACTTTTGGCCATCCACTGTATATCTCAGAATCATAACTTGATATTTCAACACATTGCAATAACTAGTTAATTTGTTAACATGTATTTATAAAAAAATAAAAGACCAACGATGATAATTTTTCTTTTCTTTTCAGAAACATGAATACTGTGAGAGCTATCTGCCGAGAACATGGTCATGTTATAGACAGATATGGGATAATGGCTAGAAGGTATGTACTCTCAAGTTAGTTTATAAAAGAAGATTCTGTGTGCAGGATTTTGTGGGTTCCTTCCCTGGCATGGTCAAACCAAAGACTTCAAAATTGTTATTTGCTGCTTCTCCATCCAGCATTTAGAAGTAAGAGCAAAGACTCGTCAGCCCAGAGTCACATGATGTGTACAGGTAGGGTGACGACTTCCTTTTCAGCAAACTGTTACCGTTTGAACTAGCAAGATAAATATCTATAGCTTGTTGGTAAAGTACAGTGCAGGGTTCATATTCAATCTTGTCCTGATATGCTTGTAATATTGGCCAACTTGACATTAAACCCCAATCTGTCATCATTACAGAAGATTTAGTCTGATAATATCACCTCTCCAATAGGTTTGTAATATATTTTCCAATTCTTGAGTACTGATATTGGCCTGGTGAAAACACTTGTGACTTGCTGAAGCAAATGAGATTGAACTAGAAATATTCTTGAAGACAGATGTATATATTGTTGGTACTATGATTCCAATTTTAAAAGTAATAATTTATCATGTTTATAGCAGCCCCGGATTTGTGTTCAATTTAACCATGCTGAGGCTCTATTTTTGTTAATTTAACCCTTTGCTTCTTTGTGGTTCCCTCAGTGAAAAATTTGAATGAAAATACAACCTTCCTTTGGTAAAATCTCCAACAAACCAGAAGCTGCCAACAATTATTTTGATTCTAATGGGGGAAAACTTGCACAAGTGACCTGATTTCTTGTTGCATTTGATGACTCCTCTTCAAAAATATATAATGTTTTGTGCACAAAACACATAGTGAAATTGTTGATTTGTGTCGGTCATAGTATATTATAAAGTATTTTACCACTGCTCCATTCATCTGACGTTTTTAGAACCCTATTTTAGAACTGTTAAATAAATTTTGTGGTCATGTCTTTAATTTCTGTCTTTTCTGTCTTACTATTAGCACAAACTTCGAACATCTTTTTGGGAAAAATTGAACCAATTTAAAGTAGATTTACTGCTGTTCAATGACCCAGTAGGGGGTCTATCAGTTGATTTTTATTGGTTAATATGATAAAAATTAAATTTTGAATAAAAAAAAAACATCTTTCTAGAAAGAGAACAACTACTGGACAGAGAGAAATAGGGCATGGTAAGACTAGTTCATTAGTACTCTACATGTTACAGAAGTATTACAATTATGTAAATTTACTAAATAACAGATTATAATCCAGGATGGAATTCATAATGATATAAAAATTAGGAAACAACTATCCCCCAGATACAAAATATGTGGATGTAAAGATCTGCAGGTTATTGTAAGGCCTTCAATAATAAAAGACCCCAGTATGATAAAATGTGAAACTATTCAAAAGAGAAAACCAACAGCCTTATTTATGCTAAAAATAATTAAAAAAATACAAGTTTGGAAATGGCAACAAATGACAATTACAGGCTACTGACTATGGACAAATAAAATTGAGAATGGAAATGGGGAAAGTGTCAAAGAGACAACAACCTGACCATAGAGCAGACAACAGCCGAAGGCCACCAATAGGTCTTCAATGCAGCGAGAAACTCCCACACCCGGAGGCGTCCTTCAGCTGGCCCCTAAACAAATATGTATACTAGTTCAGTGATAATGGACGTCATACTAAACTCCAAATTGTACACAAGAAACTAAAATTAAAAATGATACAAGACTAACAAAGGCCAGTGGCTCCTGACTTGGGACAGGCGCAAAAATGCGGCGGGGTTAAACATGTTTTTTGAGATCTCAACCCTCCCCCTATACCTCTAGCCAATGTTGAAAAAACAAACGTACAACAGTACGCACAGTAAAACTCAGTTTAAGAGAAATCCGAGTCCGATGTCAGAATAGGAAACAAAAGAAAATAAACAAAATGACAATAATACATAAATAACAACAGACTACTAGCAGTTACTGACATGCCAGCTTCAGACCTCAATTAAACTGATTGAAAGATTATGTCTTCATCATATGAATATCAGGCACAATCCCTCCTGTTAGGGGTTTAGTATTATACCGTCATAAAATATATGAGAAGAACATAAAGACTGCCATAAATATCAATTATGATAGAAATCTGTTAGATTTAATCATGATTGTAAACTTAAACTTATGACTGCATTTAATTTTATAGTGCAATAGTTGGAGCCAATAAGATGGCAGGACAGGATCTAAGTCTAGGTGGACGTCTGAAATCATGTTGGGAACGATTCCTCTTTGACTATAGTATCATTACAGAACGATGGATCATTAATCTAGGATATTTATATCTTAGAATACTCCAGTTTCTAGGAAGAGCTCCTTCATTGGCAAAAATTCAGTATCTTATTGATTCAGAGGAGAAAAGGTATGGTTATTTCTTCAATCAACATGTTTGTAAACTTTCTTTTTCAGTTTATGACATTTGCTTTAAATTCTGTTAAAATGCTTCATATTTTGACTAATATCAAATATCAAATGGATTCGAATCATATATTTGTCTCCTTTACTTGAATTCATTGAACACATTTTCACTTGTTAGCTTGTAAAGTCAAAGTTTGTCACTTATTTATTAAATGAATGTTTGATAGGTTTCAGGATTATATATGGATTAATAATTTGTGTTTGGACATCTTTTTCTATTTCATAACTTTCTATGGTTTGGTCTGTTTTGTTATTGAAAAATTACAATTCAGAAGAAGATACAAAATATATAATGTATAGTTAATTATGTCTTGTTAATAAGGTAGTTTTCTATGTAGTGTTTTGTTGACTGTTGATTGTCTTTTTAATTTTATGCCATGGTATTGCCGTATTTTCTTTGACTTCTTCTCTTTAATTGTACCTTTGGTATCACCTGCTTCTGTTTCCTTTAAATTGAACATGTGGGTAATATAGACCAATTTTCAACAGTAATTATTTAGTTATTTGGGTTTTTTTTTGCATTGAAAAAATATGAAAATGATATAGATAGTAAGTATGAAAATAAGTGTTACCCTTGTCCATCTGTCTGTCTGTCTTGTCTGTCTGTCTGTATGTCCCAAAATTGGTTTAGTTTGCCTCAACCAAATGTCATGAAACTTATACACAATGCTTCTTACCACAAAACACAGATCAAGTTCGAATTTGGGTGGCGTCACTCTTTTTCTCGAGTTATGCCCCTTTATAACATTCTATGCAAGCAGGGGCATCATCTGTGTCCCATGGACACATTCTCCATTATTTTTTTAATGAGGTTGAATCATTCACTTTTGATAAAGGTTTATGATATGTCCAGCCTGACAGAAAAAACAAATGCTCTATTTGTTGAGAATGTACCTGTTTTAAAAATCATCTGTTACTTCTAACATCATTCAATGTTGTTGTTATTCTTAACTCTCTTTAACAATAGTTACCATTATTTTTATCTTGTTTAGTTTTGTTGAAAACCTTGAGATAAATCATCTGTTTGTCAATCAACTTAAATCATTGCTGTTTGTAATCATAAATTATCTCTTATACTAACTGTTCATTGTTTCTGTGTATTTAATATCTGTACTGTTTGTAGTGTATGTTTGTCTTTTGTTTCTTTAGTGTCTTTTTTCTGCTGTCTGTTTCTTGCACACTATCTTATAGCTCTTGTTTTTCTAGATCTTTGTAGATATTGAGGTTAGTACGAAATGCCTTGTACGTTTTACATTTCTTGAGTTGATGGTTTTGCTGTACATGTATAAGTACCGGTACAATAATTCATTGTGAAAAAAAATTGCATGAAAGTGTATTATAGAAAAAAATATGTATGAATCTATTTTTTATAGATGAAGTATTTCTATATAATATATACATTTACTCCACCATGAAGTTTTCTTTAAAAATTGTAGGGACTATCCACAAAAATTTGTATCTTGAATAAACAATCATGAAAGTAAAACATTTCAAATTTGCTTTGATTGATGAATATTTTCTGGTTTTGGTTCACTGACAGCCAAATTTTTGGAAAGCTGAGGTAAAAACTGACTTAGGTAAACTTTACCTTCAAAATTTGTCCTGATAATCTGATAAATCATGCAATCGGCTTTGAAAATATAATTGTCTGAGGATTACAATTTAAAGTCATGTAGGAAAACCGGTGGTGACTGACTGATAGATTGAATTGTACTAATACACTGCCGCTTTAAAGAAGGGACTGCATTACCCGTGTCCTCCCGTCCATCCCATAATATTTTCTTCACATTTTTCTCAGATATTACAATAAGGAATTTTCTAAAATTTTGTATCAATCTTCATCGCTCTTCAACTTCCTGTTTACCAAAAACTTAAAACGGGGGTCCTCATCTTTAGTGAGCAATAGTTCATGGTTCTTTGCCAATAGGTTGGATAAACATGACCTATCCAGCACTGTTGCATCTGTCAGACTCATTATGTCTGACTGCCTTAAATAGACATAGCTTATGAACAACAGTTTGAATTATAACCCAAATCATGGACTGAGAGAATTTTAGATTTTAAATTTTTATGATACCTATTGAGCTCTGAATTTGTCATCAATGTACAATAACGAGAGGGGTTTACATTTTTTTTTGTGTACTTAGCTCTGAAGTTTCTACTTTTTTTTTTTTTATCAGTATCCTCCAATTTATTTGCAAATTAGAAAAAATATGGTCTTGCTTTAAACCACCATGTCAGTTAGGGGATTAACTTAGATATATGAATGAAAATAAATGGGGTTATATGACAGTAAGACAGCAACCAAACCACACAAATAATCAAAAGACATCTAAGAGGTCAACATACTGTTCTATAATAGACAGTTTACAATATGTCAAGCTCTAAATCACCCCGAGTCTAAAAAAATTGTGTGGGGCCTCGGTGGCCAAGTGGTCTAAGTAGTCGAACTACTTTATAACTAGCCAGTCAACACTGAGGTTGTGAGTTCGAATCCTGCACTTGGCAGGTGCACTCGACTCTAATCTTAATTGACTGGGATTGTCAGTTTTCCTACCAAAGGTCGGTGGTTTACTATGGGCACTCCGTCTTCCTCCACCAATAAAAAGTGAACACCACGAAATAGCACAATAGTGTTGAAAGTTGCGATAAAACACCAATCAATCAATCAATCAAAAATTGTGAATGAATTTACTAGAGACTATCAGAGATCTACTACTTATATATATATATATATATTGAACGCTGGTACTCAAAGCAATTTGATTGGAAAATCACACGATTATTTGTCTGTAAACACTTTACATTTAAGCATGGTTGTTTATATTTCTCTTGCATGAATATATTTCTGTACATCTCTCGTAAGACATCATTAGATAGAATTGATAGTGCACATTATATTAATATTCTGATTAGTGCATGTAACCAATGAATGTTCTGTATGCTTAGACAGTCTAGAGTGGGGGATGTTTTATGATATAAATGAAATACTAAATTGCTTTTTCTAATTAATGATCTTCTGCATCTAATGATAATCTTATTTGTTTCTGTTGAGATATTAATTTAAAAAAGTGTATAACAAGAATTATAGCATATTACACTTTTGATTATGATGGTGAAAAATATATTGAAAATTGGTTTTGGGAGAACACTTATTATATCTGAAAAATAATGAAATGCATGTAAATAAGTATCCAATTTATAACGTCAAAAGTGATTTAAATTTTTCTTAATTTCTTTACAGGTATGATACAGTCTAATCAGAGATGGAGAAGAAAGCCAGTATTAAGTTTAACAGATGTGCCAAAACAGACAGCTACTGCCAGATTAAAACAATAAAAAATTGACACCTGCTTGTTTTGTTTATAATGGATATCAACATAACTCTTTATTTTCAAGGTTACAAACGCCCATTTAATGTTCACCCAATTTGATATACTTTGGATTCATTATTATTCATGGGATACCAATCTTCATGTATTTCGTGGGTACAGGTTAACCACGACTTTAAATGTCTAATAAGTATAAATTTTCTATAGATCTAGACCTGTATGGAGACTTTGGCTAAACCACTAATTCAAATATCCAAGAAAATACATTTGTTTCTCAATCTACAAATATTGGTATCCACAAAAATATATGAATCCACTTATGATTGAGAATATATTTTAAGTACATCTACTTTTTCTTGTTAAATGCTTGTTTTATGTATTCAATAGTATTTAATGTAATTGCCTAAACTATTAAATATGTCATGTTGCCATATCTGCTGCAGAGGTATCTGTAAAATTTTATAACAGAATGTTCTATATCTCAATTTTTATTAGTTTTTATATACAAGTATATTTTTGAATCACCCAGTTGATACACATCACTCTTTCCATGTGGGAAAGCTCCTTGCCATTTTATTGTGCCTTACTTTGACCAATATATATGATGTACAATATTTATAGGCTGTAAGTCTAATGAATATTTAAGCCAGATGAAATAAATTCCTTTATTTCCAACCAATGAATTTACATAGAAATATTTCCTCTATTTTACCAGCCCTGATCTTGGTAAGGTTTAAATCAGGTTTAATGAAATTCAGGAAATTAGTACAAGTTCATTTTTCTATTTAACATTTTCTACAAATTTTAATTACATGTCTCATGAATTCATCGAGAAGTTTTCATTTATATTGGACTCTAGAAATCTATTCTTTATTCACAGCAAAAAAAGACGTATCAAACAATGAATTAAGTATAACTTTACACTGTGTTTATATTGACACATACAAGTGTGTACATTTAAATATACATTTTTTGTTATGCTGGTCATTTCAATTGTTTTATGTTTTTATTATTCCGAGTCTGTGTTTATTTATTTGTTTAAAAAATTTTGTTTCATTTTGATATTTTTAAGTGTTACATTATTACTAGTTCTGTTTTTTTAACACAAAATCTAAACAAAAATTAACATAATTCATTTGTCTTCTAAAGATATTTTCACAGAGACAGGGACATGATTGGGATGTATGTGTTATATTAGATATAGGAACATAACAAGCAAAGATCAGTGATACATGTTCTGTATGTACACTCGTCTCCAAACATTATAATGGAGAAATCGCTATGTTATATTTGAATGGGCATTTTTGAATCATACCTCTATTAAATTTATAGTTGTTTTCTTAATTGAAATTTTTCAAAACTTCTTCATGGCATTTAAAGATAGCATTCATGAATTATTTACTTTGTTCATTTAATACTCAGCATTTGTAAATGTTATTTTGAAAATGTTTTGAATTATTTTTTTAAAGCTGTTCACAATATCTATTATGTTTTATAAGAATTTATACCCACCAGTTAAGCATTATTATCATCTGATTTCAGATTTCAAAATACTTATCATGAATTTGTTGATTTTACATTCAGCTTTTTTTTTATTGATTATCAGAGTATTTTAAGAAAAAGAGATATTTATTTTATTGCTTTATTTTTGCTGTGATATTAAACTTTACATTGCTAATTATTTTTTATGTAACTGATATTACATTATATTTTACACGTTGTCAGGGACAAACAATGTGAATGATATTGTTTTATCTATTATTTTTTAAGATAAGCTTTGTATTACTGATTTTGGTTTCCTCAAAGATTGTGTCAGAGCTTTATTTAGCTATCAATACTTCTGTGATCTTAGAAATAGTATTATTGTTACAGTGTACATATCATAATTTGCCAAAATTTTTGTTAAAAATCTGGTTAAATTCTGTGTTGAAAAACTGGACTTTAACACTGAAAAACCAAGAAATACAGAACATAACGACCAACAGCATATAATGTGATGAACAGATAAAAGGTTAAAGCCATAGTTTGTCATATTATAAAGTTAAAATGTTTTTATTTTATTCTCATTCCATAATATACTCATTGAAAAAAAAATTTTGGTTTAAATATTTGGCCAGTTTCTGTCTGAAATCTTTATTTTTTGGTGTACTTGAGGATTTAACAAGTTTTACCTTTTATGTTTTTGAGTTAAATCAAAAATACACAATTTAAGGCGCATAGAAAAATATTAAGATATCTTTACTTTGGAAGTTCTGATATTAGTGTATGTATACTTGTAAAATATTTAAAAAAAAACTATCCTCGATGATTGGAAGTTCGTTACCCTAACTCGAAACAGAAGAAAAAAATCACAACCTTGGAGCAACTATTATCCACTGTGAATGTAATTATTCTTTACTTATTTGCAAAAAGTCTGATACACTTTATTGATGAATAGCTTCAGAAACATGGTCAATCTTTCTATGTTTCGTATTTTGACCCGATTCCGTAAAATAAGTAGACATGCTTGTAAGTTCGTGACCTTTGTCTTGGACGTTGGCTTTTGTGCATGTGCAACAATATATAAGTCAGGCCTATTGTATTATGTATTTGAGCATTACATAATAAATTTGAGATCAAATAACAAATGAATATCTTGAAAAAAAGAGAAATTGGGGCATACTAACTTTTGTATTCTCCCTACAACAAGTATTCTAATTTTTACACGTGACTTTCAATGGTCAATGAGAAAGTCCAGAATTAAACAATGGAAACACATTTAAGATAACTACAACGATGTCACGATGTGATTAATGAATCAAAGTATTTTTTCATTCAATTTGCACTCAATACCATAAGATTAAATTTATTTTACGAGCCAATATTCCATAGGTTTTGTTTTATCAAAATAAATCAAATCATTTTCTGATCTTAAAAAATCCGCTCACATACAAACTTTGAAAAATAATACCCTTGGCCTTAAAAAAAGAAAAAGAGCGCCACATAACCTAAATATAGATGATGACTCATTGTTGAGATGTCCAAAACATTGCTGAAAGGATTTCCCAAGAATTCAACGAAATTCTAGGATAGGAGTAAAACAGTCATAGTGGAAATAGACGTTTAAACAAACAATATTCAAGAACATACACAACTTCTCTTTTTCAAGCCGATATTAGTAAAAATGCAATGCAAAATATCCGGTTAAGTTTTTTTGAAGTAGCACGTTGCTGATGATAAATACTTATGCATGACATCACAAATAAAGTGGAAATCCCCAAATGTCACGAACTTGCAAGCATAACGAACTTGCAATCATCAACGATACTATTAATGAAAAAAGGTGGTGTATGAATTCATGACAAAATCCCTAACATTTCAACAAGTCTGGTATAGCCCTATATGTGTTAAAATATAAGGGCATCAAAAAGGACCAAAACCCAAAATACTGAAATTTTACTTTTTTAGTGTTCATTTTAGTTTTGGCAGCTTTTTTTTTCTTATATATGTTCAATGAAGATTTAGATATTCAATAAATTGCATTCAATTTTATTCACCTCAGGGTTTATAATCACTTTATAAAGAGCAGAAGTAAATGATCGTATATTTTTTTAGTTGATATACATACACATCATTTACAGAACAACTTACAAAACATAATTGTTTAATATCATTATGATATTTCTTGTGTTAAAATTATATTTTTTAGAAAGGTTCTTAAAATTTCCCCTTTCCTCTAATTTCAAGGAAATTGACAACAATTTTAAAGTTGTGCTAAGATACCCAAATATTGGACAAAGAATTTAAATGTCACATGAAAATACAATTAACTGGAAATGAAAGTTGATGAAAATTAATCTAAATTTTTTGTTTAGTTTATTATTTTCTCACTCTCAAAGACTTGAATCATTGAGAAAGTGAAATTTACCAAATACTTGTGTGTAAATCTGTATATAAAGGCTTGTATTTATTAGATTAAAATTCTTGGCCTTAGAATAAACACAAAATAGCGTGAATTTTGTTGTTGTACATTACTTCTTGGACTTATGCCAGTACTCATTATTTTTCAAAAATATTTTCAGGATTATTGACGTCATAGTTTTGCATAATTTGAAATAAAAGAAAAATAAAATCGAATGAAGATATGTTTTCGTTTATCTTGTGGTAAAAAGCCTTGCTTGTTTTTGCAACTGGATATTTGAGTATTAAAAAAATAATTCAGAAAGTGGAAAAATATGTGTTTTCAAGGAAAGGTTGAAAACTGGCTTTTCTGTATCATCACAATTATATTAATTATGATATATTTTTTTGTCTACGCTTTAATACAGGCATACTAGGTTACACAATACAACAGATTAAAACTACAATAGATATATGAAAAATAGAATAAAATAATGCCATTACACCTACAGTACCTCCTTTCAGTAATTAACTTCAATTTTAAGAGATATTAGTGTATAATGATCTCATTCTAATGTGTTATGTGATATTTAATATAATTTTAAATGTAAATTTATTATTTATTAAAGAAATTTGACTGCATTTTATGAGAAATGTGTTCATGATATTGTGGACTTATGTATATGTATTAAAATAATCAAATTATAACTTTGTTTGTGATATAATATATTTCTGTGTTATGTTGTTATGTTGGGTTGTTTAACACTTACCACGATATAATGACAGTAAGTTTGATTGTTGTAGGAAACCAAAGTGTGTGAAGTAAATCACATTCTGGAGATATTCAATTATGACCTTTGGTTATCACTTGGTGGAGGACATTTTATGTTGTCATGAGGGTAATAATATCATTGTCCCCCTTGGTAGTGTAATTTGTGATGATGTAAATAGAAACTTGACAATTGTCATGCGTTTGTAATTTAGACCAATCAGAGGTATTTCTTGATAGTACAGTCTAATAATATTGATTATCAAACCCCTTCCATAGTAGTTGTAGAACTGGTCTGTACAATAAGATTCAAACCAACTATTTAGTTGACTCTGCCATAGAGTCCCATGTACATAACAAGTTTACTAATGTCCCTTGTAATTTATGACATGAGTTCCCCAATGTCCCCTGCATAGTACATGTATGACATAAGTTCACTGGGGTCCACATGTATTTTATGACAAGCATACTGAAGTCCTGTCTGTATTATGAACTAAAACTGAGGTCCATCAGATATGTTATTAGTTCTCATGATTTCCTGTATATTTTTTTCGATTGATTCTATTTTACTTGATATCCAGTTGGAAATACTTCATAAATACTCAGGATGATGTATGTTATAACATGAGTTGATGAATTCCTTCGAGATTTTCTTGCTGCGTTGAAGACTCATTGGTGGCCTTGGGCTGTTTTATGCTCTTCTGTCAGGTTGTTGTCTCTTTGACACATTCCCCGTTTCTATTCCTGTATTATTTGAATTGAGCTTACCAAGAACCCTTGTATATTATGATATGAGTTATTCGAGGTCCCCTTTATACTATGACATGAGTTCAATGATGTCAATTTGACTAAAAGGATGAATATTTAAGGATGAGATGTGGGATATACAGTATACCATATGTCAATGAGACATCAATCCAATGACAAAAATAAGAAAAGACATCTAAAGGGGACATACGGTTTTCCACAATAGACGGTTGACTAAATCTATATGTCAAGCTCTAAATCATCCAGAGTCCATTAGCGTTGGGAATACATTTAACAGAAACAAGCAAAGATCTGTATTCTCCAAATAACAAAAACATTAAGATGTGACACAAACTCAGACCACTGACAAGATTTGCAACTTCCAGACAGGCATATGAATATGTGACACTGTTTAGTTCTTGAGATCTATACCCTCCCCATTTATAATCTGAACTTACAAAATGTACATATAACAGTAAAAATCAGTACAGGAATTGCACTTAACTCTAAAATCACTATTATAACAGAAAAGATTTCAAGAATGATTTCTAAACTTGCTAGCTTTATTATTTATATAAATGTAGAACGTTGGATGCAGACTTTTTATTAAATTCCGCGAAGCGAAATCGTACTTCCACAATTAATCTCTAAATTTATGATAAATTTAGTAAAAAAGTAATGAATTTGAAATATATTTCATGACATGAGTTTACAGAAGCCTCCTGTATTCTATGACAAGACTTCACCGAGACCATTTTGAAATTATGACATGAGTTCAAAAAAGTCCCTTTTATATTATGATATTAGTTTACTTAGGCCCTTTGCAGATCATAGTTTCATACCATGAGTTCGCTCAGGCCCATTGTATATCATATCATGAGTTTGCAGAGTTCCCTTGTATATTATAACAAGAACTCAATGAGGTACCTTGTATATTGTGACACAATTTGATGATGTAAGAACAAATTGAACCAAAAATGATCACCTCTATATTTTAATAAAAGACTATACCATTGCCTCTTGTATATTTTGTTATGTGTGTAGAAATTAACTGCATTTAATGGAAAAGTTGGTGATGCTATTGTTGTCTTATATGTACAGAAATTTTAGGTATTGGTATAAGAAGGTCAAAATATCAGAGGAATTAAATATAAGAAAAGAAATTGAAGTAAAACTATACCAGTTTGCAGACAACACTCAAATTATTTTAAACTTATAGCTGGATCAGAAATTTCATTAAAGAATTTTAAAGAAATGTCGAATAATTACTAATTGATAAATATTTTAGGGCATAGTCAATTGAACATACTTTTGAATAAGGAGAATATTTGTGTTCCCCAAATTTTTTTAAACAAGCTAAAATAAAAAGTTCAAAAATATGTTGTATTTTCCCTACTTAACACAGGTTGAGGCGATTTAAAAGGCTATTATATATATATATATATAACATTCTGATTTTTTAAATAATAACTTAAGTTGAAGGGAGGAAAAACACAGCTTATTCACAGCAAATTATGAATAATTTGGACACTATCAATTTTACTGAATTCAACTTTATAGAAAAAAAAAGAGGGAGCACGTATATTGGAATATCTCCCATTTATCCTAATTTGTAAACATACATTTCTTGTAGTTTGACTAAAAATTATTATTTTGCTAAGTATTGTATATTTTCGTTAAATGAAGTTCAGTTTTTAAAAGTTGAACATATTTGAAAAAAAAACACACATAAAGTGTGAGCAATTGTTCATTAGTTATATCGCCGCTCAATGTTATTGAAATGCGAAGAAAATTTTATCATACATGACATTTTTGAATATTATTTTTCAGCAATCAGAAGTAGAACCTTGAAGGAACTGAAAAGCATGTCACACATGTTGGTGACACCAGATGAAGCTTGGTACCATATATCAAGAACCTTTGACTTGAGCTTTTTGCAAAAAAAATGTGACAGACATGTGTTATGGACAGACGGACAGACATACATGTAGGTTCAGTAGCAAAGCCTACTCCTTTCGAGCAGGGTATAAAAAAGTAACTCATATTAATATGAAATTACTTCCTTATCCTCCTTTCCTTACCCGTCGTTGTCAGAGTTAAGTATATGTTAAGCATAAAGAATTGTAAACAGGTTTAACTCCTGTAATGTACTACTAACATTAACAAATTGATTGCACAGCTCTCCAAGAGCACTTTGGTTCTCTTTTTAACAATTGAACCGTTTGGTTTGATGATGCAGTTCAGGTTATTAATGGCCTTCCATTAGAGAGTGAAAGTCACAGTAAGATGTTAAGCTATACATTTTCGTTGCGCTGAATAGAACAATTTCCATTGCAATCACATAAATCTTTTCGTATAACCTATAATTTGTTATTTAGTAAAGGTTAATAGCAGATAATTTAAAATCTGAAAATAGAATTAAGCTGTGTTTTTAATATGCTGCAAGCAAGTATGTGATCAGTACATCATTATACTGAGCTGCTGTGGAAATTTCTAATAATATTATATAAATTCTCTTTTGGACTTTTCCGATGTATTCCGATCAAATTTGTATTTTCAGTTTAGGGTGAATGAAAGTAGGCGAGGTATTTACGTCAAGGAGACAGCAAACCAACAACAAACATATCCAAAAGAAATCTAGATGAAAACATAGTCTTCAACAATAGACAGTCAGGTGTCTATACAATATGTCAATCACTAAATAATCCGTAAACTATAAAAGTTGTAAATAAATTAGACAGAAACAAAAATTCTAGTTGAACAAATTACCCCGGAATTTGTTACGATTTTCTTAAAAAAAAAAAAACGACAGGAAAACACATTTCTTTTCCTGAAAATTGTAATATTCACTTTAATAGCAGATGTTTTTTTATGTGGCTAGGTTGCGTCTCCCAACATATGTCAGTTAGTAACATAGAGACACCGAGCCCTCGAATCACAGAGTATGACCGACCAGCTGTGACCGACTTGTTGAAAAATAAGTTGCAGCTACTGAGTCTATTCAAAATGTTTACAAGAGTCAACTACTGACATTTGAGAATAGACCTATACCTATGAATATATATCAACCTCATATACTGAACAGCAGATAGCGCCCAAGAGTATCTAAAATTTACTCACTGCACTAGATACATTTGAATTTACTGTGACATCAAGACACATGAAGATAAAACAAGCTACATGGTATGTGAATGTGGTCAGAAACGGATCCGGGATTTTTAAAAAAAGGGGAGAGGCGGACAAAAGACAATGTTTGGAGTTGATTAGGTAAAAAGTCTGCATTAACCATAAATTTAGTTCCAGAAGGGGGGACCCGAGCACCCTGCCCCTTAAATACACCTTTGGTGGCATAATTCTTAAATAGAAAATAGAAGTACCATATACGACCGATATAAAGACATCGGCGTGAACCTGGGAAGAAACAAATTTTACACATTCAACTCATTTCTGCAGAATGGTTAATGATATTCTATGAGTTGTTTTAAAGAATTGACCCCAGCCCCCTTCCGACCCCCCCCCCCCCCCCCCAAAAAAAAAAAAACAACAAACAAATCAAAACAAAAACAACAGATGACATATTAACATAACAAACATACGAACAAACAAAAACATACATATTGTAAGATCATCATCTATAAATATAATAAAACATTTGACAAGACTGCATGTGAATTGTCAATATTTGTTTTTCTCCTCATAACAGATAATAAATGGCTGTCCCCAACCAACTGTATAACCAATACCGGTTTCGCCTCCAGAAAATGGCACTGAATCAAAATATTCAATCACTCTTGAATTGAAAAATCTAAGCAAGGTAAAAGGCTTGGGAAAAGGTGTCATGAAAATGGAACAAATCAGTATACAATTATTATGAATTATTATTACTAAGTCATTACTTTATACGCTTGAAGAAATATATCAACATATAGAATTTATAATAGCTCCTGCATCTCTGTGTAAACACGGTGATTTTATCCCAGTAAAAGTAAGATAATACACCGTAATACATTAAAGAGTTAATAGCCATATTATATTATCCGCCAGACATTGGCATTCTATAAACATTTTCAACTTATCACAAACTTGTATATATATCATTCAGCTGATAAGATAACAAGAGAAAGAAATAGAAAGGTAAAAGGGCGCTAATGTTTAGAGACTTGGTTTAATCAAGGATTTATATAAATCCTTGGTAATGGTTAAATGTTGCAGAATTTGTGTCTCTTCCAGACAAACACTTTTCCGTTCATCTATATTTTTTTTTTTGCCTTCCTGGACCAGGCACTGTATGTGTATAATGAAGAATCAAAACAGAATCCAAAATCATTGTCCTCTTGTGTTTCTTGCGGTATTGTGAACATTCAGCGAAACCACGGGTGTTTGCCCGCGGGGCCTCACCACTAAAAAAAGTCTACATACAGCCTAACCCAAACTTTAATTTCCCAGTTTCCAGTTCATATATTAAGCTTATATTAAACAAATAATTTATGACACTTATGGCCATATGGCAGTGTATGAACCGGGCGGTCATTTCCCCAAAAGTATAAAAACCGAAACGAAATAAAAAGATGTTCATAAAGTCTTATAACAATGTTTCATTATTACAAATGCAATATCATTTTAACTGATTTTTAATGATTTGTTTTAAAGCACCTTATTAATATTGTTGAATAAATGTTTTGTATCAATTATGAAATCAAAGACTTTTCAATATTATACCATGTCTTTCATTCAATAATTTGATCCTATATATTGTTGTTTTCCCGTCTACACTATTTTTTCTTGTCTAGTGTATGTAACAACTGATTTATATCCTTCTGATGATTAATATGTTTAGAGCGCGTGCGACTATAATTCACAAATTGTTAATGATCATATCTTAGGATACTAGTGGAGAACGTGCTGCTATAAGACTAAGGGATTGTGGATGCAAAGAGAATCAATAGGGCATTCTTTTGTGACGGAATGTATAATTCTAAATTACCGTAATCTAATGCTATTAACATTTTCTTTACAATTACAGGAGGATAAAACTGCACTTCAGTTTTCAGTGTAAGCTTGCATAAAATTTAAAGTTGTCGGAAGGCTTTCAATTGATTTCTTGTTAGCAGCTTGTTATATAGACATTAGAGGGAAATATACGACCTTTTATAATCAAATGACGTCTTTTTAACAAAATTAAATGTTAGGAAAAAAGAAATGACGATAGATCATTACGTGGATTGTAAAGTCTGTCACGGTTCATCAAGTAGTTTTATAGATACAAGCCATTCTATGTCTCAGTCTCTCTTATTTCCAGGAAATAATGTCCCACGATCAGGTTCTTTTCGAGAACAGAACGAACGTCTTGTGTTACCGTTGCGTTCTGGTTCCTTCAGAGAACCTGGGGAAATAGAAAAAGAAAGGAAACGACCACGTTCTAAATTGAACAATGGATCTTCAGGGAAGGACTTGAAAGTGTCATCACATGTTCACGGATTGAGACGTAGAAGTAGTTTACCACTAAGTACTCCAAACTTACATCAAATATCGCTTGAAAGCAAGGAAAAGGAACACTCAGTTCGTAGGGTGCGCTCATTTAAAACAACCACAAAAGGAATAGTGAATAGGGGTGATTCCTTTAGGAAAAAGGGTGACCGTGTTCCGTCAACGGAACAAGTAAGATATGCATATACACCGAGTCCAAGGCCTAATCGTCGTGTTCCTCTAGAAGTACAAGTACAGAAGACAGTGGATATTCCTCCTGAAATTTCGTACTATAAAGTTGTAGTGCTTGGTTCTCATGGAGTAGGCAAAACTGCAATAACGCATCAGTTTATGACATCGGAATATGTTGCCTTTGACAATTCAATCGGTAAGTTTAATTTTAAGGGTAAAGGGAAAACCATCCAGCTTATAATGTCGGTTTAAACGATACAAGAGTTACAAATGACACCAATTTTTTTACATTTTTACCTATTATGTCTGTTTGTTTTGCTCACACATTGTTGTTAATATAATCGGGAATTATATGCGACTGTTATACAAGAGAGAGTTTTAGCTAGCTATAAAACCAGGTTAAATCCACGATTTTCTACATAAGGAAATGCCTGTACAAATTCAGGATTACGACAGTTGTTTTCCATTCGTTTGATGTGTTTGAGCTTTTGATTTTGATACAAACGTGTATCACCTGCCTCATATTATCATGTTATATATATTTATGTTACCGGAGAAATGCCAACATCTTGGCCAAAATTGGAAGTTAGTTTTTTTCCCCAAAAAATGCATATTCCTTTCCTCCTCAAAAAGAAAGTTATACGCCCTTCCCGGATTTCCGTCTTCCACTTTTACGGTTTCCATGTGATTTATAAGATCGAAACTTTTATACAATATCATGGAGCGTTATTGCGTATATCAAAGTCTTGTTCGTTTTTGGTGGAATTTAAAATTAAGGCCCTATCTAGGTCAACTTGCTCTCAATAGTTGATATAGTTAGCACGCACACTATGTTTCTTTAATCAGCGTCTTCAAGTAAATACGTTAGTTATTCGGACTATGAAAACAATAAGTTTAGAAAACCAATAACATTTATATTAAACAAAAACATTGCAGTAAATCCTCATAAAGTGGCCGATCAGATCACAAATCGATGTTAAAATGCAAAGACTACTGGATTTATGGTTTTAAGCTTCCACTTCGTTAAAAATACACAATACACAACGTAGATTACCAATGACTTCATTACAGGCATAAGTACTAATAATAAAGATACTAGTGATAAAAATGTATTCTGTAAACAACATAACTTTAGTACTGATACAGAGATAACATTGGCATTTTGTCAGGAGATTTATATCATGTCAAGCGTTCAGAATTTATTGTAAGCTTTCTCTAAGTGTTTTGAGTAATTGTTTAATTAGAGAGACTTTAAAACATGCTTTTATGTATCAATATACAGCTGTGTCCTAGAGTCTATACACCTGTTAGTTAGAAATAAAAGAAGTATAGAAAGTTATAAAACTACATGCGTGTTATGATATATAAATAAGAAGCTCGAGAAATGAAGAATATCGTGACATTTTTTAATTACTATAAATACTAAAAATGCTTTTTCATTCGTCAGAAAAAGTTGCAGGTTTTGACAATAAAACCATACAAAAACATAGTTTAATGAGCAATTATTCTTCCATTGAGTCTACAGTTATATAATATCAGTTGAGATGGTACTTAGACAGACGTCATACACGGCTTCTCAAGAAGCATGCGATAAGCTAGCGACTCTATCATTTAACGATGTACATGATGTTCGTGCAATGATATTGTTATTCACCAGTATCTTTTAAAAATTGTGTCTCGTGCACAGTTGTCAAATAAATTCCACCTGAGTATATGTATATTTTCATAGACATGCGTAGAATATGGGGTCTTTGTCGCCAAGGCACATCATGTACTATGACTATTATTCATTATCAATTACTGACACAAAAAGTACGGCTACCGAAACTAGAGACGGTTATAAAATAGTATCATCAAACTCCAAATGAAATACTGAACCTTTTGGCACTTCATCGTAGACATTACATACATCTAACTCTTACGGAAAAGGTCCATTTAATATACAATTTTCAAATTAAATGATATTCAATAATAACTATGATTTTCCTGTCTAGAAATGATCGATTCGATGTAAACTCATATAGCAGATTACATCTGGGACATAATATATTGTTAGTATACTATTCCCAGATTACATGAACTAATACAACGTCATTGATTCCTCATTTTGTTTGATTTGAAAAGTTACAAAAAGAACAGCGATGAAAAATATGCAATTATTTTATTACGCAAAAATAATTGAAAAATATGTTTTTAAAGTTCTACAAGTGTGGACACAGATCAGTGTGGATAGTATGTTTGGATGTTTGACAGTGTTTTCTGGCAAAAAATAGTTCTCTGGTTTTCCCCCATAGGGTTCTATGTTGTGCACAGTGACAGCCAACCTGTACCAAACACTGAAAATAGCAGCGTCCTTTATTTAATATTAAGTTTTAATGTTCAAGACTGTCATGGAGGCCTGAGACGCTACTTTAAATCAGTGCCGACCGTTCATAGATAATATTTAGCTAGACATTGCTTTTAATATCAAATCTACATTTTGTACATATTGGCCAACGTACTATGAGTGCTTGGTGTATATAATATGAACATTCCTGTAAATAAATTTTGTGCATGTGCAACGTTACATTGGAGGATTTCCTTTCAACATTTTAACTTTGAAATAAATTCTACGTGAATACATTAACATTTTCAAAAATGATCCGTTAAGGGAACACAGCTAGCTGAGTGTGCTCCAACGCTAGAGAGATTTACGTAAAGGAGCGGAAGATTGGAAGGATTGGCAAATGATTTAATAGTCTGAGAACCTGCATGCATGTAATATTTGTATGGTTCTATTTATGTTCCTTTGAGGTGGTCATTTCTTACTTGGGTTTGTCCACATAAAACTGAAAATTTGTTTAGGACCTTCCGAGTATCATTACTAAAAGATTTTGTTTAAATGTGGAAATTGTTTCTATGAAGATATATTATGGTTTTAAGTAACGATAATATACCAGATATGGTAGATTCCAATACAGATACTCATAACTCCTACACACTGATTAAAATTCTATTAGATATGAACAGGATTGTTTAAAGTTCTATTATGGTATTTATAGAATATGAAACTTCAATGCATTATGTATTGTAAATATATAAATCTACAATATTCCTTAATAAGATATGTACATGCAAGATGATCAAAACTTTTGGACAGTTAACATTGGTTGCAAGACGGACGAATGGCAACACACGAGTTTACTAAGTAAAATCTAAATCTCCGACCTTCAATTAAAGAGGGGCGTGTGGTCTATTATCAGGGCGAAAAACTTGTAGCCGTCATGCTACTCACAATCAGAAACGACGTTTTTGATGCTTGATTTATTAAACATGTATCTGGCAGAGTCCTTGAGAGGAATCAGTAATAATGGCCAATTATCATTGCAGTTTGTTAATTACTTTTGACATTCGTTGATGTATAACATGAGAGAAGAATTGCACTGAAACATCAAAACAGCACTTACTGGTATTTTGTCTGTTTTTTTTTCAGTTCTTCCGATAAATTTGCTATTGACTGCATGCAAATGTATACAATTAAATGTAGTGAAATTCACATGCAAGAACGACAGAGGTGGCGACCCTACATTTATTTCACGCCAATTTTCAAAAATTTCAGTATTAGCTAAAATTTAAATCATAGTTTCGTGTGTCTTCTTTGAGGTTCTAACAATAGAATGGCTCAAAATATGACTAAAATATAAATGTCTAAAGATCGCTTAATACGTCGTTTTGATAGATTTTGTCGAATTTTGATTATTTATCTAAAAATGTATGAGAAGGAAATTCTTCACCAAAATCAGTATTCACTTAAAAATAAAGCTATAAATTGTCTTTCATATACAAACTAATTCGTTTTGGTTAAAGATGGTCTTTCGATGCAATATGTAGCGTAGATTGAATACTAATTTGATTGTATGGAAATGTGTAAAATTGGTGAAAAATGTGTCTAATATATAATGTACACTTTTCAATATTCTAAGTCCAGCAGTTTAACATGTTTAAAACATATTTCTGATTTTTATACGACCGCAAAAAAATTTTTGTGGTCGTATATTGGTATGACGTTGGCGTCGTCGTCGTCGTCGTCGTTGTCGTCTCGTCCGGCGTCGTCCGAAGACACATTGGTTTTCGTACTCTAATTTTAGTTTAAATGAATGGATCTCTATGAAATTTTACTACAAGGTTCAATACCACATAAGGAAGGTTGGGATTGATTTTTGGGGTTATGGTACCAACAGTAAAGGAATAAGGGGCCAAAAAGGGGCCAAAAATAAGCATTTTTGTAACTTCCAGACATAACTTGTGTGTTAGTGTATGGATCTCTCTGAAATTGTACCACAAGGTTCCATATCACAAAAGGAATGCTGGGATTGATTTTGGGGGTAATTGCCTCAAAATTTTAGGAATTAGGGGCCAAAAACGGGGCAAAAAACAAGCATTTTTCTAGTTTCATGACAATAACTTGTGTGTAAGTGTATGGATCTTTCTGAAATTGTACTACAAGGTTCCATATCACAAAGGGAAAGCTGGGTTTGAGTTTGGGGGTAATTGCCCTAAACGTTTAGGAATTTGGGGCCAAAAAGGGGCCAAAAAACACATTTTTCTAGTTTCCAGACGATAACTTGTGTTCAAGTGTATGGATCTCTCTGAAATTGTACTGCAAGGTACCATACCACAAAGGGAAGGCTGGGATTGAGTTTGGGTGTGATGAATCATAAGGGGGTTCAAAAAATTTGGGGGAGGGATTTTTCTTTTTTTCCTTTTTTTTTTCTTTTAAAATTTTCCATTTTAAGTTGGTTATTTCTGATTAATATTTAAAAGCAAATAATAATGATATTGTAGGAGATACACACCAAACAGGATGTGTAAATTATTATATAATAAGTATTGTGCAATAGCAAGAAATTTTCAATTGCACAGTATTGCACAATAGCAAGAAATCTTCAATTGCACAGTATTGCGCAATAGCAAGAAATCTTCAATTGCACAGTATTGCGCAATAGCAAGAAATATCCAATAGCACAATATTGCGCAATAGCAAGAAATTGTCAATTGTACAGTAATGCGCAATAGCAAGAAATATTTAATTGCACAGTATTGTGCAAAAGAAGATACTTCGTATAAATTGCTTATTTCTTGACCAATTTCAATGGGGTTTTATTCTTGAATTCTTGGGGTTCTTTAATATGCTGAATCTAACCGTGTATTTAGTTTTTGGATTTTGGGCCCCGTTTTTAAATTGGTCCACATTGAGGTCCAAAGGGTCCAAAATTAAACTTTGTTTGATTTCATCAAAAATTGAATATATGGGGTTCTTTGATATGCTGAATCTAACCATGTATTTAGATTTTTGATTTTTGGGCCCCATTATCAACTTTGTCCACATTGAGGTCGAAAGGGTCCAAAATTAAACCTTGTTTGATTTCATCAAAAATTTAATGCTTGGGGTTCTTTGATATGCTGAATCTAACCATGTATTTAGATTTTGGATATTGGACCATAGTAGGTGAATGTCAAATTTAAAATTTTTAAGTTCTTAGACCACATTCATTCTGTGTCAGAAACCTATGCTGTGTCAAATATTTAATCACAATCCAAATGCAAAGCTGTATCAAGCTTGAAAGTTGTGTCCATACTTGCCCCAACTGTTCAGGGTTCGACCTCTGCGGTCGTATCAAGCTGCGCTTTTTTGAGTAAACCAAATACAGGTAAAAAATAAAAGGAGATGCTGGTTAAACGTTGATCAGACAAAAAAAAAACATAACCCAGAGACATCAACACCAAATTCTCGAAATGACAAAACATTAAGTCTGATAAGACATTTAACAATCACGGACAAGAACCACCTAATGTATTATATACAACATTGCCAACCGGTTATCGAACTAAACGATTGCTTCGTCAAGTACCCTTACATAGATAGATATGTCCAGAAGAAAATCGATGGCAGGCATAATTTAGATACTTTGAAATTGAAATAAGTTGACCATGAACTCATAGCATAAGAAGCATTATTATATCCCAATAATTAGAAACAAATAAAGTTAATATGGCATGGGAGTGATAGTTCAATCAGCAAACATAATCGTACAAATTTTAAAGCTATCTAGACCATATAATGATCAGCGAACACTTCACAAATAATGCTATAACCTATAATGACACAAACAACGATTTTTAATGTTTTTTTTCTCCACCCTTAATAATTGATGGTCTCAATGCTATCGTCGATAGGTGTTACTGATCAATACATTTCTTAAGAAAAGGTTAAATCTTTGTTTTTTCTAAATCTTGTTTCAAAAGGGCTAGCAGGTCATTATTATTCTGTTAGATATATTATACACTTATTTTATAATAATCAAAACGTATAAACAGCATGAACGGAAATAATCTACATCTGCAAAGTAAATTCTATCTTGTATATTTATACATCTGTTCCTTATCTTTTATACAGATGAACAAACATGCTTTTTGATTATTATAATTGCGATTTCGATCCTTATCATAAAGTTAACATGCATTATAAATTTACCATGCGTAGGTTAGCATTTTGTTCTGATAAAATTCACATATGATAATTTTCAACTGGAAACAGCTCTTCCAATGCACAAAAATTACTCTTACATTTAAGAATTGATTTTTTAGTAATTTTATTGAGGGTGTAAATGAAGTACATCACTTATTCATGAACCCATTGCTTTCTATGTTAAATACCTCAATTTCAAGTAGGCACAGCTCTTTTGTCTTAAGTTCAAATAAAGTGACAATCATTGCATGTCAAAGCAAAACCTTGTGATGTCTTGTACTGAAAAAAAAAAACCAATATATCCTTAATTACATATAGGAGAGAACTGGTTCCCGGAACTTCGGATGTACTAAAACAGGTACTTCAGATCTGACAAACAGGCAAAATATACCGTACCTTTTAAATTTCATGCAATATTTTACTATTCAAAACTATATTCAAAAAGTGTTCCAGAATGATCACCAGTCATTCAGCTTTCATTTGATACCAAAATTACCAAAATATTCTACATATTTTGAAAGTAACACCCATACGTAGGAACTATTTTGTGTTAAATATGTACTGCTTTCTGTCAGGGTACGAATTAGTGGTGTGACACCTCAAAGCTTTGGCCGAAAATGTGCATGCGTAAACGTTCAACGCTTTTACAACTCTATAAAATAACAAAACGAAGCATTCAATTCTTATATCATTTTTATGCTACAACCATGAAATTACGAGTTAAATCAACCCTTTTGGCACTCAAGGTGTATCTAATACATACCAGTGAACTTGAGATTAGGAATTTTACCGAACTTATATATAAAAATAAGGAGATGTGGTATGATTACCAATGAGACAACTATCAACCAAAGTTCAGATAAAGTGGATGTAAGCAATTATAGGCAACCGTACGGCCTTCAACAATGAGAAAAACCCATACCGTATAGTCGGCTATAAAGGCCCCGACATGAAAAATATGAAACAATTCAATTGGGAAAACTAACGGCCTAATTTATAACAAAACAATTTACGAATAATAAATATGACAGACGTGAACCAACAGGCTACTGACTTGGAACAGGCACATAAAGAATATGGCGGGGTTAAACGTGTCTGTGAGCACTCAACCCTCTCCTAACCTGGGACAGGGGTGCAACAGCACAACATAAGAACAAACTATAAAAATCAGTTGAAAAAGGCTTAACTCATCAGATCGATACATAGAAAAACATCAAACAAAAACACAGACAGGACGTGACAGGGTATATATCCATCCCTCATCCCTAACAACAAAAAAGACACTAAGTACAGATCTGAGAGTACTCGCAGGTCCTGACAGCTAGTTAAAAGCCAATAACAACTAATAAAAAAAAAATCATGTATCAAAGACTAAAATATCAATCAGTACACATCCAACATCCAATGGATTTATTGTAAAGACGTCATTAACAGTCAGAGAAAACATGACCTTGTGCAATACCAAAATATAAGTATCGACAGATTATAGTACCGTGAAAGTACATATGTGTAATATTTAGTATTTCTGGGTCTTTTTTTTGATATTAACACCCACAAGGACGACTTAAAAGTAGGATCTATGACAAACGTGACGATTGCAGCCTTTCCATTGCCAATATCCTATTTCACGACAGTAATATACCCTTTGCCCAATTGTATGCATATCTCAAATGATACTTTACGCGAATAATTTCAATATATTCTTATATATACTAAATTTGAAACTACTGCTGTCTCTAACTTAGTCCTACATTAAAATGATGAATGTTAATAAAATGGGAATACGTTCACAAGACTACAACCCATCTATATTCCCCTTTCTTTGCCGAAAAAAAAGAAAAGAACAATTAGAAAAAAGTATGTTCGTCAACAAAATGCAAATGTTTACGTAATATTTCAAAATCTCTAACGCAACGATATTCAATCTACACTTAATTCCTTTAAGAAAAATGACAAAAGAATAATACATATCTTATGAGACTGGTGGAATAAATAAAGTATCAACCGACGAGTTTCTTTACTTAAGATCTTAACCAGTTTTTGAGATGGAATCATTCTCCCTTTAAATCGCAATTAGTGGGAAAAACTAAAGAGGTCCTTTAATGTTTTTCATTATTTTTAAGATCATGGTGAAGGAAACAGCATTGTTCCTGTACAGCTTAATGGAGAAGAATCTACTCTTGAATTCCTGGATTCCAGAGAAAATGAGGTAAGACCCAGGAGGACCATAAACATTCCTGTATTCCATAGATAATAGAAACATTCCATACATGATTCCAATCTAATGCTTGGTACCTTGTGTTGTTGAATTGAATTTTGTTTTGTTCTTTCATTTCGTGTGTTTGGTATATTTCTTATTTCCTTTTTAGTTTCAATCATCCTCGAGATTGTCGAATATATAGTCTATATTTTGTTGGCATGTCTAAAAAGAGGGTGGATCAATTTCACACCAGGGCGATTTTTCAGACGACATAAATATGTTTTAGTCTGTTAAAATTTACAATTACACCGCTTTGGGGTAATAACTACGTTATGTCGTGTTTCTGATCATGAAGTAGAATTAAAGATTCTTAAAGATAGGGGCCAAGAATTTTATAGTTCTATACAAATCCTTGAAGATACTCAAAACCGAAGTATTATCAAATTTTTATCCAACAGATATAAATATAGGAAAAGGTTTTAATATATTTATTTTGATTATTGGAGACCTTCATTCGTTGCAAAATCAATTACAAAAACATGCACACTTGCAAATTTCGTATCAAATAGCTTTCAACGGCAATGCATAAAGCTCGTTATTTTTTTATGGATATAAGTAAAATTGTTTTAAAAAAATCTTTCGAAAAACTTCACTTAAGGATTACTTATGCGATGAAGGGAGTGCGCACAATTTCGACAAATGCGAATATATTCATCCTAAAAGTATCTCAAATTACATAAAAACGCAGTTATCTATCATAACGCGTACTAAAAAAAGAAACGGGGTCTTTATGATGCTGTCCGTCCGACTAATTCAACATCCTAAAGTTTCCTATTCATAAAACAAAAGAAAAAAGTTTATAAACAATTTCGATGAATCGCTGACGACAATGGCACTGTTCACAAGTATTAAGTGTTTCATTTGTATGATGTTAGGTGTCTCTCCAAATCTTTCAATGAATGTGGCATTTCCACTTGTTGAAGCTGAATGTTAAATTAACCAATGAAAGGATGTCAGTGAAACAAGTGGATACAATTTAATCACATTTAAAAACACTTATCGTGTTTCAATTTGGGCGTTTCCCCACAACAAAAACTATGACATTTTTAATATTTGTATTGCACTCCCCATAATATTTGTTCCGGAAAGAGCGAATTCTTCATACAATTTTTATTACATACAGACATCTTTTACTTTCTGTTATATTCTTTACATGAAAGTGTTAACAGATATCTCTTTGCAAAAATTGTATAACTGGGAAATCGTAGATGTTAATTGCATTTGATATCACCCATACAGTGTAATGCATGTCACACGCTGAAAAACAACGAGCTTAAGTCTTATTACTTAAGACTATAGATCTACAATTGACATCTTTAATAATTCATCCATTTGGTATTCTCATTATATTAGCTAACGTAACAGACACACACCTTGCTTGATGAAGTGCACATACTTTTAAGCTTATTTGCATCGCTTAAGTTGGCCTTAGACGATGATGCTGGGAACATTTTATTTTGATCTCTCAATAACTGAAATTTATTCCCGAAATAATTATTGTACGCATTGAAATCGACATTGTTTGTTCATATACTAAATGTTGAACTTCCACTAACTAAAGCTTGTTCAACACGAGCCCTCCCAAATAACGAATGAGAACTCCGGTCTCATTCAGTGGTAGTTTGATATAAACAAAAAAATTGGAACGGGATTGTGGCTATAAAAACTGGAACATGCATGACTGTGGTCATTTGTGACACAGTTTTCCGAAACGGTAACCCAAGTCATGATAGACGTGTTCATAAACTTTTGAAGCGATGACTTTAACTTTACCATTAAGAACCTTGTTTTAAGTTACCCTCTATCAAATAAATCATAACAGGAAATGGAAGCCAAGGAAATATCGTATCAACTGGGAGATATAATTATATACTTCGTAAGTATGCAGTTCCTGCTTGAATGTTTCTTCACCAATACGGAAATTTCATAGTGGAAAAACGGAAGTCATTCAATTTAACGTATTTGAAATATAAAAATAAGGAGATGTGGTGTGATTGCCAATGAGAGAATTTTCCACCAGATTTCAAATGACGTGGATTTAACCAACTATATAGGTCATTGTACGGCATTCAACAATGGGTAAAACTCAACTATAAAAGGCCCCGACATGACAAAATGTGAAACATTTTAAACGAAAAAACCGACCTTCATGTCAAATTCTATAGGAGTAACAATATTTACACAGAAGTGTTATCATTTCTCAGCAAATAGTTCAGATTTTGGCAAGCAAACCAGAAAAAGACAAGATAGTACAGCGATTCATATTTCCATACAAAAGCAGTGTTAAGGTATCAATTTGACGACAGAAAAGTAGACGCAATTAAGATTTCATTCCAAATCCATAACTACACAACATCTTCTGAAAGGGTTACTGCACCTGGAAAATTTGAGATTATGACACTTTTCCTGTTTTATCAAAACTAATTGCGCGTATTAGAAAAAGAGAAAAGATAGAATATTTATTTATCACTTCTATGGAAATCAGATGAAGTCGTCTCATATCTTAGGCGCCAACGCCCCTCAAATATGAGAAGCTTACATCTGATACATGGATGAGATGCGATTAACAAAGTCATCTTCTGGGCGAAATGCGAACATATGAAATTAAGATAATCCAGTAGAGTGAAGAAGATCCAGTTGTTCAGTTTGAGTTGAACTTTAAAAAAAAACAGCATAAATTACACCTATGATTGTCTAGTATTTCATCTTTGCAGTAAATGTCATCGAAATAACTGCATTTTAACAAGCCGAAATTGGAGTTTGATTACAAACCGTTCCTTAACTTGATTTCAATTCATTGAACTGGCTTTGAACAAGGAAGACTAAACATCTGTTCTTATCAATCTCTATCATTTCGAAGTTCTACCTACTTTCACTTGTTTAAGTATTTGAATCTTTGCGATTGTATAGTTTTCAACTCGGGCATGCATATTTATGACAATCGTTTTTATCACAATTTTACTAATTTCTAAGGTCTTCCATTAAAAATCGTTTTTGAAATATTAGGATTAAAACTCATTTGCTGTTGAACGAATTGTAATAATGATAAAAATGGAAATGAATATGTTGTGCAAACGTTATTTTGTGTTGGATACATTTTCAGGCGAACATTTACTTCTGTCTAATGTTAGAATAACAAAAACCTAGAGAATTTTGCTTCGTTCAGGATATGAAGACCACTAATTATCTGTTATAACCATGTTAAATGTTAAGATGCCGAGTTTGAGAGTTCCATTGACCGACAGATGAACTATTATAAAGAATACTGGCATACATTAAACAACTTGTTCATTGGAATTCCCAACGTAGTTAGTTTTTATCTTCAATGGATAAACAATAAAATGTTGGATATAAAACAGACAAAGGAAAGAACAGATCTGAACATAACATTTTTCATAAAGTTGATGTCACTACGATTAGGAAACGACTAATGTACTAAACTTCCAGGGATTATCAAAAAACAAAAAGTCCGTAACTATTTGCAAAATTAGTTCAGTCTGTAATACATACAGTGCATGTATATTGAAACCGTATATTTTGTCCTGCTTAAGGTGGATGGGGGGTCTTAATTAGAATCCATAGAATTTTTAAATGATTTGTCAAAATGTAGTTTTTATCATGCTTTTTTCCAAAATATAATAAAAAGTATGGGTCACCAGACTGTTTTACACGCTACAGGTTGTGCAAAATTGTCAGATTTTGTATAGATTATGCATGGAAAATCTAATTTTGTGTGATAAAAAGAAAACTACACCATAGAATTTTAAGATAAAATGTGAGAAGATAGCTCTTATAACATGCTTTCAGATATGAAAAAGAAAAATGGGGTCACCGGACTTGTTTTCTTGCTACATATTAAAATAGGTAAATTCACAACACTTTCTATTATAGAAATTAATCTATCTGAGTGATCACCCCTACTATCTGAGTTATCTCCCCTTATGTGGCAAAGTTGAAAAAAAAATTAATCAAACAAAAATTTTATGTTTTTTTTTTAAAATACAGCAGTAAAATATGAAAAAAACACATAATTTTCTATATAAACATGAAAAGTCTTACACATGAATTACATACTACTCTCAAAATTAGCACATTTCATTAAAGATCTAGACCAATTGTTATCTGCTACTTCAAAATCCAAGATGGAGGCAGACTCCCCAGCCATCTTAAACCTTATTTTTTTAATTCGCAAATGTTACAAATTTATCTGGACCGATTAGTAAAACAATGAATTAGTCCATATAATCCCTGATTAGTACCTATACAGAAACATATTGATTAAAATTGGTACATGTCCTTATATCTCTCTTTTAAACATGGACGTCATTGTTTAATTATGACGCCCAATATTGTTTCTTTTTTTCTTGTATGGTTGCCGTCTTGTTGACGTGTACACCACATATCCTTTTATTGGTTTGTTATAATACGAATATGTTTTCTTTTCTTCTTATTTTCTAATAGCTCGATTTTTTTGTTATACTTCATTTCAAAGAGAAAAAAAAAATAATGCAATTAGACTTTCACCAGTTTTGATGTGCATTTAAAAAATCATCTTAAAGATTCCAATTTCAATGCGAATCTCACAAATGAATTAAATTTGTGACTTTGATTAATTTGACAGTGCCTCAACATTTCATTTGCCATATCAATCTATGTACAGGAAAAACTTAAAAATGTAAATGAGATTTATGTTTCCGACTTACACAAGAGGAAGCGAAGCACCAGAATGAGGTATGATGCATGTTCGTTGAACTCGTCTTATTGTGGAAATAATTAAATTTTTTATTTAATTCAACCAAAAGATATGTGGTGCGACTAGCAACTAAATTAAATTATCTGGAAAGGATGTGATATACATATGAAAGAGTTCCGTCCTAAGTAATATGAATAGCTTCCAGATATAAACTTTTATACCAACTTATGGAGTCTATAGAGACTAATTGATGGGTGTTATCTGAGACAAACATTATGGTTATTTGACATCAAAATATATACAGCATCATTGAAAACGGTGATAACAATAACATTGTAAACAACTTTGCAAAAGGGATCTCGACTGTTAATTTTGTAAAATTTACAGATCTTATAAACTTGAAAAGTATCATAAATGTATGTATTAGATGTAGGCTTCTCATATATGACTGAGGGGCGTCAACCCCGAATATATGAGACGTTTTCATCTGATTTACATAGAAGTAATAAATAATTATTTCATCTTTTCTCTTGTTCATAAAAGAGCAATTGGTTCTGATAAAACAGGAAAAGAGTTATTATCTCAAATTTTACAGATGCAGTGAGATTTTCATAAGATGTTTCATAGTGTAGTTATGGATTTGGAATGAAATCTTAATTGCGTCTATTTTTCTGTCGTCAAATTGATGCTTTATCACTGCTTTTGTATGGCAATATAAATCGGAGTACTATCTTGTCATTTTCTGGTTTAATTGCCAAAATCTGAACTATTTGCTGATAAAAGATAACACTTCTATGTAAATATATATGAAACATGGCCATTGTGGAGGCGCTTACAATAAGACTGCAGTATAGTGACTTTGGATTTGGTGTTGATGTCAGATGTTTGATATCTACTGTTATATTTTTTACATTATTTCTAGACTAAGGGCCATTTACAGCTTGGCAAATTGTATATAAGACACTTATTTATTTTTGTATTCCATAATTTCTTGACGTAGGGCCATTAAGAACTTCACATTTTGAACAGACATTTATCTATTGAAAACTGCATATAGATATCTTAATTCATTTAGGTATTTGTCATTTTATTAATGATGGAGAAAATTTAGATGAAATGGTATATGTGAGTGAGGGATATTTTTATTTAACAATTTTTGTGTCGAACACAGATAACAGAACATATTTTAAGGGGAACAAATATATACTAGACTAAGTATTCACATTAAGCCATTATAAGATGGCAATCATACTCGCTTTTGAAAGTAGAAAATCTGATTCATGAGTCGAAGTATATCATAATTAAACACTTGCGCAAGTTTATGCAGGTGTTGTGTATAAAGTAAACACAAAATCAACATAGTACATTTACTCAAGGAGCTCTTTATATTCCGTACAATAATAAATTAATTGAATCCAGCAGGTGTTTACCAAGTCCGCAAATGTTTGTAGCATTCGTTTTCCTCCCATCTCTAACTGTTATTTGATAGTATTTATTTCTGTTTACATTTTGTAGATAACAACGTGTATAATAAGTTGCACGTATTTCAACAGGTGGTTAGGTAACCAATGTGATTTTAAGATAGAAACGTTTCGATTAAATAATTTTATACATCAAAGAAATATTTAGCTACTTCTCTTTTCCTGTGTTGTATAAATTATGTGATACAGGATCCATGAATTTAAATTATAGCAGTTCGTTTAAAAAAAATTAGGACTTACAATATACAAAATCGCCAAAAGCTTAACCTCAAACATGACCTCTTGTAAATACCGGCATTTAAAACATATATTGCAGTGTATCTTTAAAAACGAAAAAGTGATGTTGTATTATAGCCAATGAGACAACTATCCATATATACCAAAGGACAAGGACGACCAATAACTGGTCATCGTACGGCAATTCAACAATGAACAAACACCATACCGTATAGTAAGATATAAAAGGTCATGGTTTGAAAAATGTGAAAAGTAAAATAACAAAAATACCGATCTCCAAAGAAAATTCGAAACGGAAAGTCCTTTATCAAATGGCAAAATCAAAAGCTCTCACACATCAAATGAATGGAAAACAACTGTCATATTCCTGACTTTGTACAGGCATTTCCTTATGTAGAAAATTGTTGATTATACCTGGTATTATAGTTAGCTAAACCTCTCACTTGTATGACAGTCGCATAGAATTCTATTATATTGACAACAATGTGTGAGCAAAACGAACAGACATAATAGGTAAAAATGTCAAAAATGGGGGCACAGCAGTCAACATTGTGTTATAATCTTAATCACTATAAAAAATAACTATTTCGACAAAGAAACACAAAATGGCACAAAGACACTCTAAAGACAAAGCAAAAATAAAAGACAAGAATACAAAAATGACCATAGCACAATAACACAATAGCGGGATGTATAAATACAGAGCCACATCAAAAGTATATTAATGAAAATGGAAAAAACAGTAAAGGTTAAACTATACAAAGACAAATAAAAAGAACACTATAACACGAAATTGAGATGAAAACAACGTCAGTACCTATAATCTATACTTCAAGACCATCGTGTATTATTTGTGATGTTGATACGGAATATTTATCAACAATGAACTTTTTTAGAAAAAGGACGAGACGTTCTTTGACATAAACTTCCTGCTCAGACATTGGTGACGTTTTCTAAAGTCTGAGTAGCAGCTGCAAGCTCTTAAATACCGAATGAGTTGGGAAATGTATATCCCTAATGCAGTTGAAGTTGGTATATTGCTGCTTAGGTGGGGAAAAAAGTAAAATCACAAAAATACTGAACTCCGAGGAAAATTCAAAAAGGAAAGTCCCTAATCAAATGACAAAATCAAAAGCTCAAACACATCAAACGAATGGATAACAACTGTCATATTCCTGACTTGGTACAAGCATTTTCTATGTAGAAAATGGTGGATTTTCAGAGAAAACCAAGGCAAAATTTATACAACAACAGTAACGGTCTTGACGCATCAGATCGTAAAGCACAAATACATATATGAAACATCAGAGGATAGTATATTAATTCACAAGTCTTAAATTGCGATGATAATTAAAGCGTTAGAAATAAGAAGAAAGTAGCGTTACTTTTGCTTCAAGTTCCACTGTATACTTAGATGAAGGATTTAAACTTTTATTACTTTGTTATGATCGCATAGATCTATCACATTTAATGGATCATGATTCAAATACAGTTAGGTTTATTTTATTTCTTTATTACCATCTCAAATGGACAGTGGGGATTTGTTGAGAACTATAAACATTACGAAAGAGTTGCCTAAATTTTGTCATTGTAAATTTTCCAATTAATGTAATATTTCAGCAGCAGGTGAATATGGATTATAAATCTTTCAGCTGATACGATTTTCTAAAGGATGCGTTTCATTTCATGGTTTTTATCACAAAGGGGTTTTCTTTGCAAGATAGCTACTGCACCAAGGGCTCTTAATGGTAAAGTTGAAGTCATCTCATTGAAAGTTTTTCCTTGCAAACCGTTGTCTTCTTTTCGTCAGTTGGCTTTGGATTTGTCTGTTTTCGTCATGTTGGCTATGGATTTGTCTGTTTTCGTCATGTTGGTTATGGATTTGTCTGTTTTCGTCATGTTGGTTATGGATTTGTCTGTTTTCGTCATGTTCGCTATGGGTTTGTCTGTTTTCGTCAGTTGGCTATGGATTTGTCTGATTTTTTCCGCTTTTCGCCTCTTAATAATATATTATTTTAAATAATAACATAATTAACTTTTAATATAAAAAGATCGAACGCATCATCCAGATATCATTGTTACATCCGTTCTAAAGTCTAAGAACAAGAGAAGATGGTTCCATCTAATATAGTAGTACTATATATCGGGTAATGTTTATAAAATTAAAGTGTATTTAAGTATACCTTATTGAATCTAAAGTTTATTATAAGTCATGCTAAACGTGTCTCTCATTTTATGACAAGACACGACACAATTTGTCAAAGCAAAGATAAAACCGTAACTATTGTTTGAGAAATATTTTACTTGTTCTTTCAGATTAGTCTAGAGAATATCCAAGCAGATGTTTGACTTGTTCTTTCGGATTAATCTAGAGAATATCCAAGCAGATGTTTTACTTGTTCTTTCAGGTTAATCTAGATAATATCCAAGCAGATGTTTGACTTGTTCTTTCGGATTAATCTAGAGAATATCAAAGCAGATGTTTGACTTGTTCTTTCAGATTAATCTAGAGAATATCCAAGCAGATGTTTGACTTGTTCTTTCAGGTTAATCTAGAGAATATCCAAGCAGATGTTTGACTTGTTCTTACAGATTAATCTAGAGAATATCCAAGCAGATGTTTGACTTGTTCTTTCAGATTAATCTAGAGAACATCCAAGCAGATGTTTGACTTGTTCTTTCAGATTAATCTAGAGAACATCCAAGCAGATGTTTGACTTGTTCTTTCAGATTAATCTAGAGAATATCCAAGCAGATGTTTTACTTATTCTTTCAGAGTAATCTAATGAATATCCAAACAGATGTTTGACTTGTTCTTTCAGATAAATGTAGAGAATATCCAAGCAGATGTTTTACTTGTTCTTTCAGATAAATCTAGAGAATATCCAAGCAGATGTTTGACTTGTTCTTACAGATAAATCTAGAGAATATCCAAGCAGATGTTTGACTTGTTCTTACAGATTAATCTAGAGAATATCCAAGCAGATGTTTGACTTGTTCTTTCAGATTAATCTAGAGAATATCCAAGCAGATTTTTGACTTGTTCTTTCAGGTTAATCTAGAGAATATCCAAGCAGATGTTTGACTTGTTCTTACAGATTAATCTAGAGAATATCCAAGCCGATGTTTGACTTGTTCTTTCAGATTAATCTAGAGAATATCCAAGCAGATGTTTGACTTGTTCTTTCAGATTAATCTAGAGAATATCCAAGCAGATGTTTGACTTGTTCTTTCAGATAAATCTAGAGAATATCCAAGCAGATGCTTTACTTGTTCTTTCAGATTAATCTAGAGAATATCCAAGCAGACGTTTGACTTGTTCTTTCAGATAAATCTAGAGAATATCCAAGCAGATGTTTGACTTGTTCTTTCAGATAAATCTAGAGAATATCCAAGCAGATGGTTTACTTGTTCTTTCAGATAAGTCTAGAGAATATCCAAGCAGACGTTTGACTTGTTCTTTCAGATAAATCTAGAGAATATCCAAGCAGATGTTTGACTTGTTCTTTCAGATAAATCTAGAGAATATCCAAGCAGATGGTTTACTTGTTCTTTCAGATAAGTCTAGAGAATATCCAAGCAGATGTTTGACTTGTTCTTTCAGATTAATCTAGAGAATATCCAAGCAGATGTTTGACTTGTTCTTTCAGATAAATCTAGAGAATATCCAAGCAGATGCTTTACTTGTTCTTTCAGATTAATCTAGAGAATATGCAAGCAGACGTTTGACTTGTTCTTTCAGATAAATCTAGAGAATATCCAAGCAGATGTTTGACTTGTTCTTTCAGATAAATCTAGAGAATATCCAAGCAGATGGTTTACTTGTTCTTTCAGATAAGTCTAGAGAATATCCAAGCAGATGTTTGACTTGTTCTTTCAGATAAATCTAGAGAATATCCAAGCAGATGCATACCTGGTTATATTTTCTATAGCACACAGAGATACGTTTGATGTAGCATCTGACCTTCTTTCTGAGTTAAGGGTGGATCTAGGAAGCGATAGGCCTATTGTTTTGGTTGGAAACAAACTAGATCTAGTAAGAAAACGGAAGGTCAACACAGAAGGTAAGATGTATATACTCTTTAAACCGATTTTATTATTTTTATTATGTAGAAGTGTTGCAGCTGACACATGTCAAGCAAACTATTGGCTACTTAAAATTTTTGACCATCCTGTTTTTATCCCCAGTTTTTTGTGTATAGAATTTGCATACGTTATCCAGCCAAGATAAAAACCAGGCACCTGTCTACCAATACGACATTAAGAGGGTAATGTTGACTTGAATGAATATAGTCATGTTGGTGACGCTAAACGGAAGTCATGTGATCATTCACTCTAAAAGACCATACAGCCTACTCAGTTCTGCCAGTGATTTTTATGCCCCCGTCGTAGCAGTGGAGGCATTAAGTTTTACCCTTGTCCGTCTGTACGTACGTACGTACGAACGTACGTCCCAAAATTGGTTTCCGTTCTCTAACTTGAGTTTACCTCAACCAAATGTTATGAAACTTATACACAATGCTTATTACCACAAAACACAGATCAAGATTGAATTTTGGTGGCGTCACTTTAACCGTTCTACAGTTATACCCCTTTATAAATGGAAAAATTGCAAAATTTTTAGTTTCTGTTCTCTAACTTAAGTTTGCCTCAACCAAATGTTATGAAACTTATACACAATGCTTATTACCACAAAACACAGATCAAGTTTGAATTTTGGTGGCGTCACTTTAACCGTTCTAGAGTTATTTTTGAAGTTTCAAGAAGAAATCTTCAATTGCACAGTATTGCGCAATAGATTTGTAAGATCTTTGGCCACATTTATTTTGTATCAGAAACCTATATTATGACAAAAATTTGATCACAATCCAAATTCAGACAGTATCAAGCTTAAATATTGTCTCCAAATTTGCCCCAACTGTTCAGGGTTCGACCTCTGCGGTCGTATCAGGCTGCGCTCAGTGAAGCATTTTATTTATTTTTGCAGTGATCAAGGGTTAAAAAATCATGGGAAATCATTTAGAATTAGGGAATGTTTATGTACCCCCCTCATCCACAGCTCTGATTAGCTGTTTGGTTTTTGACATATATTTTGTTTTTTATGCCCCCGCCGTAGCGGAGGGGGCATTAAGTTTTACACATGTCCGTCTGTACGTCCGTCCGTCAGTCCATATGTCCCAAAATTGGTTTCTGTTCTCTAACGTTAGTTTGCCTCAACCAAAGGTTATGAAACTTATACATAATGCTTATTACCACAAAAAACAGGTCAAGTTTGAATTTTGGTGGCGTCACCTTTACCATTCTAGAGTTATTCCCCTTTACAAATGGAAGAATTGTTGAATTTTTCGTTTCTGTTCTCTAACTTTAGTTGTCTCAACCAAATGATATGAAAATTATACACAATGCTCCTTTACACAAAACACATATAGAGTTTGAATTTTGGTGACGTCACTTTTACAGTTCAAGAGTTAAGCTCCTTTACAAAAGGAAAAGTTGTTGAATTTTTCGTTTCCGTTCTTTGACTTTAGTTTGCTTCAATCAAATGTTATGAAACTTATACACAATGTTTATTACCACAAAACACAGATCAAGTATGAATTTTGGTGGCGTCACTTTTACTGTTCTAGGATAATGCCCTTTTACAAATGGAAAAATTGCTGAAATTTTCGTTTCTGTTCTCTAACTTAAGTTTGTCTCAACTAAATGGTTATGAAATGTATATATAATGCTTATTACCACAAAACTCAGTTTAAGTTCAAATTTTGGTAGCGTCACTTTTACAGTTCTTGAGTTATGTCCCCTTATAATGTTATATGCTAGCGGGGGCATCATCTGTGTTCCTATGGACACATTCTCCATTTTTTAATTTTTATAAAAAATTGTGTGAAGGTATTTCATGATTTTGGAAAAAAATATGATGAAAAAACTTGGGGTTACCGACTTCGTTTTGTCAACGTCTCTTTAGAACTGTCAGAATAAGCTGTCATATAGAACGACAATTAATGATTCTAGAACAGAATAGTAGAACATTCTTTATAAACCATTCTTACACCATTCATTGTATTGAAGCATCATCGTTCTACTGGTTGTTAGTTGCGTCTTTAAACCTCTTTCTAAATAACGGCCACAATAAGATGACTTTTTGTTCTAGAATGATATCGGGGTTAGTAAGTTTATAATCATGAGCATTCATAAAAACCGCACTACCATACATTGAAAAGAATTATTTTATCACAATTTACTCGTCGAGAATACATATTCTTATCCTTCCAAAGCATTGGAGCTAGCTAATTAACAATGCAGTTCTATTTTGTCGCTTCTTTTATCAAATACAAATAGAAATATGCATGAAGGAATAATCGTCTGCAAATGTAAGCTCATTAAAAAGTAATTATTCGTCTTTATTTGTAATGCTTAGAGCCTACAGGAAAAATACATCTTACAAAGTTATTAGTTCCTTTGGTTTCATGTGTATACCAGTAATTACCAATCTAAACAATTTATAAACTACTAATCTTCGTGTGCTAAACGCCTCTCTACTCATGGGAAACTTATTAAAGCTATAGATGGGAAAACCAGAATAAAGAATGAATTTTAAGTCATTGAAGGACAAATGCTGTTTGACATTATAAAAATTTATTCAGAGACTGCCATTGAAATAAAGATAATTTGGATATGGACAGCAGCTTTACAACAGGCCACTTACGAGCTCCTCAAATAGTTGTAGAAAGGGTTCGTTAACGCACAGAAAGCGTAGCACTCTCTTTAAACGAGGCATCGGATTTAACGTTCCATTTCAGACAGGACGTGATAGTGTTTTATAAATCTATTTATACACACCGCACAGCCAAACGTTCACCCAACTTCAGCATTGGTTTTGTTCTCGCGGGATTGGAGAAGTCCAGGTAACTAAATTCTATACCCCAGCATAAAATTTACCCATGTGGTTTTTGCGTTTAAAAAAATGTAGAAATAATATGGGGGACTTTAAAAAAAAATATTTGGATACGACAAAATAAGGTTATATTTCTCTTGAGGGTGATTCCCTCTATAGAATCCACTCAACATTTCATCCTTGATGAATGAAGGGTGATTATAAGTAAACTTCACTGAAACAACAGCAGCCCATTGAAGGAATGGATACACTATAATACCAAATTAATCCGACAAAGAAATCTTACAAAAGCTTTCTTCGGACTGACTTTTTAAAATATCGAATACTGGTATCAATTTTTTTTTAAAGTCCAGAAAATAACCATTCTAGATCGTATATCTAAAGTCAGAACTATTCAAATTTCAATATCTAAGTTCGATATTCTATATATTCAAAATTCTATATCTGAATTTAGAATTCTAAGTACAAAATTCAGTATTCGAAGTAGCCAATTAGAGCATATTATGGCTTGATAATAATGGCAAATAGAATGAATTCTTTTAATAATGGTATATGTGCGTTAGTTATTTGTAATTGGCCAAACAGGGATTGATCTGGGTTAATACTATGAATCATTAGACTGCTGCCGTCCATTTGAATAGGTAAATGCATTCACGTCCGATCTGAATGTGTTCAGCTAATTACAGTGCTCTAGGTGTCTCGCATTCTACATGTTCAAGAATAAACTCATTATAGATAATAGGATTATAATTTTGTACGCCAGACGCGTGTTTCGTCTACAAAAGACTAATCAGTGACTCGAATCAAAAAAGTTGAAACGGTCAAAATAAATTAAGAAGTTGAAGAGCATTGAAGACCCAAAATTCCGAAAGGTTTTACCAAATACAGCTAATGTCATCTTATCCTGGAATAGAAAATCCTTAGTATTTTGAAAAATTCAAAGTTTTGTAAACATGCAGTTAATTTATAATTATGACCATATCAATGATAACTTATGTCATCACAGAAGTGCTGACTACTGGGCTGGTGAGACCTTCGGGGAGGAAAACTCCACCAGCAGTGGCATCGACCCAGTGGTTGTAAATAAACTCATCATAGATACGACAGACGCTCATTTCGTCTACAAAAGACTCACCCTCGAATAAAAAAAGTACTTTTTGCAGTGCAAAATATTTGAATTCACACAGCACATCCTCTATTTCTTTAGTAGCAGTGCTCATTTTCTGTCCTTCAACCCAGTCGACCCACTTTACAGAACCAATCTAATTGATTTATTACAATATGTTTTCACCCTGAACATGCATAACATTTTTGTATCGTATAGCAAAAAGCGAAGTTTATCGTCTTAGCATCCAATATTAAATCATTTAGATATAATGTTGCTAGTGAATTTAGGGGTGTTAAGTTAAAGCGTGTGCAATCTCAATATGTATAAAAATTGTTTACAGAATTTCTGCATGTGCTTTATGTGAGTTAAATACGAACGAACAGGGCACTTGCTGCTTAAGATGCTGTTCCTAATAAATTATAATTAAAACCAGCAGGTGCTTATCGAAGACGGCAATGTGTGTTTTATGATTTTGAAAAAAAAATATTAAGAGTTTGATAAAATCGTATAACTGTTTATATCTCGTAGCATTTATCTAGATTTAACTTTATCGAATTATAATTTGTCTGGTCGGTTTTGTCTGTATAACATTATTCAGGTCATTCCATTTACTTAAAGGTGAACAACATTAAATTTGACTATTACTGTTGGGATATTTTATTAATTAGTTGATCAAAAAGCTGAATATTATAAAAAAAAAACTTTTTTGGCATTTATTTTTATATATGTAGCTCCACGAGTACGAAGAGGCTACATGTATTATGTAATATGAAAATTTGAGACAGCATTATTATATCTCATTGTATTACAGTGATATCTTCCAAATAGACTTGCGCTGACAACAGTAATTACACAGAAAACAGTAAGATATAGCAACACTAACCTCACCCAATGTACCTATACTTTCTTTTTACAGCACCATATTAGTACAATACATATTACGTTGTTGATGACAGAATTAATATATATCCTGCTGTACCTGGCATTCCATGTTTCATTTTTTGGGTAGCAAAAAATCTTTTTTATGTTTAAGGACACACCTCTTTTTGAGAAAAAGAAGCGGAATAACCGACTGAACTGTCGACTTTTTTGTTGGAATTTTTTATCTAACCAATCTATTCAATCTTTGTTAAGATATTTAGGTGGCTTGAAGTAGGAAAAAGAGACAGAAAATACCAATTAGACAATAATAAATCATAAGAGGAAGAAAAACAGACAATACCATCTCCAAAAAAGAATATAAACAGTTAATTTATAATTATGCCCATATCAATGATAACTTATGTCATCACAGAAGTGCTGACTACTGGGCTGGTGAGACCTTCGGGGAGGAAAACTCCACCAGCAGTGGCATCGACCCAGTGGTTGTAATAAACTCATCATAGATACGACAGACGCTCATTTCGTCCACAAAAGACTCACCCTCGAATGTGATCTATCCATAAGTATATTGGATCTTTTATTATACGTCTGCTTCAACTAATTAAACACTATGTTTTCTTACAGAGGCACAGGATGTTTCAACAGTGTATGATGCAAAGTATATGGAAGTGTCTGCTGGACTAAATCATAACATTGATGAACTATTGGTTGGAATATTAGCTTTAATCAAATATAAACTGAATCCATCTCTACCACCGCCAACATTGCGTGTAGACAAAAAGAAGCCAGGTGTATCAAGATTTTCGTTTAAAGCACCAATAGATTTCTTCAGTCGAATGTTTCAATTAGCACGAGATAAGTTTAGACCTGCAAGAAAGACTAAATGAATTGTAATACTCTTGCTTAACTGTTATAACCATGTCTGATGTTCAAATATACTAAGTCTTGTTTTTAAAAAAAGTTGACAATATATAAAGGCATCCAGATTTTTTATTTTTGAGTTGAAAAATACTTCAATAAACAGTAATGATGATAAAAAAAAATAAAGGTAAAACATTTGAGTAAATTTGCATAGTTAATATAAATTGCTGGACATTCACTAGACTTAACAGTTCCATAATTAAAAGAAAGGTCAAAAATGTTATGATTACTTGATGCTAATTAGAAGTAGATTGCCATTCTCTCATCTACAAGACATACACAATCCATATTTGCTATGAATAATTCAATAAAATTAATGCAATTATTAAGTAAAATGAGAATTCAAAGGTTTCAAGATGTTAATTGGAGCTAATCATAATCCATTTTAATTTGCTTCTCCATGAGGATACTATTAAAATTGTGTATGACAAACTATGGTTTTAATCATCTCATTGTGACGACAGCCCAAGTTTATGAGTAACGTCTCTGATATCCATAAAGTTCAGTGTGCTTTCTCAATCAATGGCTTATATTATAATGAACTTGAAATTAAGGATACCACAGAAAGTAGAAGATTTGCTTCATATCTTGGTCTTTTCCTCGATATTGACACCGATAGACGACTTCAATCTAGAATCTATGACAAACGTGATGATTTCAACTTTCAAATAGTCAACTTCCCATTTCTCAGCAGTAACATACCCTCTGCTCCATCGCATGGCGTTTACACATCTCAGTTGATACGTTTTGCTCGTGAATGTTCGTACTATACGGACTTCATTAACAGGGGTGTGCTCCTTACACAAAAATAAATGTCCCAACAGTGTTACGAGGAAGAACACTACATCAGTTTTGTAGTCACAATCGCGAAGTATTGACCATTACAATGTGTCGGTGTATCAACTTACTACCGACATGTTTTCGCGGTCTTAGAGATCTGTAGATACAAGTATAATGGTCTGATCTTTAATTTGACCGATTGTAACCTATTCCTTATTGTGATATTTTGAATGAGTGTGAATTCCTATGGCGGATAATGCATGTATAGCAGGAGATGCTTACCCTGTCGACGAACCCGGTCTCGCTCCTTTTTTGGAGTCCATGCGATTCTCGCGGTTTCTTTTTGTTTCCTTGATTTGTCTCTTCCCAATCGATTTACGAAATTTGAACATCGGTAAACTAATGTCGCCTTAATTTATGAGACGACAGCATATTCTTTTCCTTTTTTCCTCAATTGTGACATCACCGAATGAGATTTATAAATGGATATGTACTTGCATGAGCAACACGACGGATGACACATGTGGATCAGGAACTCTTTACCCTTCCGAATTACAAAAGTTCAACCCCGGTCTTGGTGTGGTTCGTGTTGCTCAGTTTGAGTTTTGTATACCGGGGTATGTATTGTGAACTTTTTCGTCCTTTCGTCGTTTTTCGTTCTTGCAATGGAGTTGTCAGTTTTCTACTTCATGTGTCGGTAATGAATAAACCACTTCTTTCACAGTTGGTAATCTAAATAAGTTAATGAAATAAACCAGCTAGCTACCTATGTTTAAGGTGATCCAGATCTCAATCCGACAGACACAAAATGACTACCGATTAGTCTATCAGAATAGCCAGGAGATAATCTTGGTAGGTCTCGGAGTTACAGTTTTGAGGGTTCTACGGAAGCCATAATGAATCACAGATTCCAAACACCATGTAGGATTCCAGGACAAGGGAAAAATAGCCACTACTCAAACGTATGTCTTTTAACTCGAAGCAAAGTTTCTCATGTTTTGGGATGAGAAATGTACGCAGGAATCCTGCATTTGAATACTTGTTATAATGTTTAGAAAGTACATGTCATCTAGTAAACTAAATAATACTGTTTTTAGATAGCCTCATGTTATTGCAAATGTACAAAGGTAGTTAATAAACAATCTTAGTTTATACTAAATGTCACGAAAATACTATCGTACATCATAATAAATAGAGAAAACGGCTATAGGAAAGCAATAAAACAACGATGTCTTTATGAAAAGTACTCATTTGCCACTGCTATAAGAATGCATTTTATAATTCAGTCAATAAAACAGAATGCCAAAGTACAATAAAAGAAGGCAACAATTAACAGTTTATTTCCAAAGATATTGGAAAACAGAATTGGAATTATTCAAATTACACCGAATGATCTTTCAAGTATACATTTTATCTGAATATATCGTTTTATGTTTATTTAATGGGGTTAAGTTTCTGAATCTTTTTATTTTGATGTATTGATTTTACGGATTATTTTTTTTTCTGGTAACATTCTTCCCCCTTTCATTTACCCCTGAATGTTTGGACATCTTTATATAACTTCGCATAACTTATGTAAACAAATTGTTCGATTACTGTACCAATAGAATTGGAAATGCTCAAAAGTATATATGACACAGGCTGTCAGTCTAATATCTAATTGTTCATAAAGCGAGAGCATAGCTAGAGTGATAATTATAAAATTGCTCAACGTGTGTATACCACATTAGTTTACTGACGGTCTGTGTAATGTTTACATTTTTATATCTGATACTTGACTATCTATTACTAACTTTGAACATTTAACGGATGTAGTTTTATATCGGAATATCATGGATGATAACTCACGTATTAAATATATATATTTGGTCAGCACGTGACGTCGCACAACCAATTGAATTATCTCAACCCTATAGAAAGTAGGATATTAATCTGCACCTTTTTCTTAAATGCTAGAGTAGAATGCATAAAAATGTCACCGAAATACACAAGAACATAGATAAACTAATGATACCGATTTCCAAGCGCATGACACTTGTTTATTAGAATAATCATCAGCATGTGCATCCGAGACCGAAAGATTTGAAAGCCAAAAATATAGAACATTTGAGAGTAATGAAACCAAAAGGGCCAAAACAGAACAGCCAAAACTGTCTCTGGTAAACTGATAAGAACTTCAAAACACTAAAAGACAGTATTAAAAGGATTTTTGACATGGAAACATTGAAAAAGACAGAGAAGATACCAAGGAGGTACTTGAAATTCGTAAGTCCATAAAAACAGACAACACAATGGTAAAAAAAGACAAAAGTACAAATGAAAAATAACTATTACACCATTACACATAAAACAATAGATTGAGCAATATGAAACGAACCACAAATCGTGGGTAAATAAAGGCAACAGTGGTATACCGCTGTTCAAAAGTCATAAATCGATTGAGAGAAAACAAATCCGGGTTACAAACTAAAACCGAGGGAAACACGTCAACTATAAGAGGAAAACAAAGGACTAACTGGAACACTGAAGTGCAACAAAAACAAACGCCAACATACATAGAAACGAACTATTTGATAACAACTGCCATATTCCTGACTTGGTACAGGACATATTAAGAAAAAATGGTGGGTTGAACCTGGTTTTATGGCTAGCCAAACCTCCCGCTTATATGACAATTGTAAAAAATATCGCTAAAATGACAACACTAGGTGACAGAAATACAGCACAAACACACGCAAGAACACTCATCACAGAGAAACGTACAAACAAATAATATGATAGTCGACACAACATGCAAACCGCAGAACAACAACGACATCAACGACAGACACCACAGGACATCACAAACAGTGACGCACTTACGTAACGAACATGCAATCTCGAACTATATACAATTATTTTCACAATACCAGTCCAAACAATTTTCATGACAATGATGATATTGAAAGGCAATTTTATAATTATTTGGACTACAAACGATAAGACATAACACATTATTCAACCAAACCCATAACAGAAACATCAAAAATAAATACATGAATGTTGGATGAACAAAATACCGAGACACGTCGTATAGCAATGCAAGTTCATACTCGGTATAACAGTCATATTCGGGAATGGGTCACGTTCGGTACTTAGCAGACAGTCGACATAGATTTTAAACTAAAGTCTAAGACGTGATAAAAATGTCATTAGTTAGTTTAGACACAGACACATCGTATAGATCAACAAATTCGTGATGGTGTACATAAAATTTACGGAGTGGCATTTTAAATCTTTCCTCCTCATAACTCTGTTGGAGCAGTTTCTGCGTAAGGAGCACACTCCTGTATATGAAGTCAGTATACTGTGAACATGCACGAGCAAAACGTATCAATTGAGATATGTAAACACCATACGACGGAGCAGAGGGTATGTTACTGCTGAGAAATTGGAAATTGATAATTAGGAAGTTGAAATCATCCCGTTTGTCATAGATTTTAGTGTGAAGTCGTCCATCTGTGTCAATATTGAGGAAAATATCAAGATATGAAGCAGTCCTTCTTGTATCAATAGTACATGTATCCTTAATTTCAAGTTCACTAGGATATATGAGATGCAAGTACTGACTGAAATATGGGTTATTCAGTGATAGGACATCATCAATATATCTGAAAGTAAAATTAAAGAATTTTGCAAAGTGCTTTTTCTTTTTTGTCTTTTAGAAGGTTCTGAATGAATTCTGCTTCATACTCCGGAAGGATATGCAGTTTCGTGTGGCATCAGTCGTGTTGCTCATAAAATCTTGCGATAAGTTGCATTTGGTAACGTCACAATACAGGAAAAGAGGACGACATATTGTTTACGACGACATATCCGTGGACTTCTGCGACACAGACATTCCATGCTTGACAACAAAAATAGACTGGCGTCTATAAAACTTTCATTAAGATGATTTTAACTTTACCACTTGAAACCCCTAGTTGCAAAAAGCTTCCTTGTGACCAGGAACTCTTTATCAAAAAAATCATGATAGGAATCTTAAGCCCTAGAATATTGTATCAACTGGGAGATATGTACTTCTTATGTGTATATAGTTGCAAAGAAATGACAAGTTCACAATGGGACAATTTGAATCATCTCCTCTGTCGTAATGTTAAGTTCTAAAAAAAAAACTCACTGTCAATTTCTAGATGTTATCTAAAATATGGGACAGACATAACTATATCTGTGGTATTCTTTTTCATGTCCAATAGGATATATATATATATATATATTCAACTCGTCTAAACATCAGCCCAACAATGTTAGATCTGTAAATTTGCTTTCGCAATTTTTTTGTTCTTCCCTCGTCGGGATTCGAACTCATGCTACTGAGATATCGTGAAACCAAATCGCCTGCACTGTATCCGACGCGCTAGACCACACGACCACCTAGGCTTCAAAAACAAAGCTTTCGGTGGCCGGTTGTTACCTTTCCTAGTCAGTTTTAATCTAGCGTCGTAATACAGTACATGATACATAAGGCATGAAGATGGAATTGTTACAGTTCAGCTGAAATATCTATTGTAAAGGATCCTACAAATTAATGCAAGATACAGTCACAGAAAATATTATATTTATAAGTACGCCTGAACCAGTGACAACTTTACAACAGATTTATCCATCGGATCACCAGCAGTGATGGTGATACATGGCTGTGTACATTCTGTATATTCAACTCGTCTAAACATCAGCCCAACAATGTTAGATCTCTGTGGCACCAAAAGTTTTATTTTTGAAGCCTAGGTGGTCGAGTGGTCTAGCGCGTCAGATACAGTGCAGGCGATTTATCCATCGGATCACCAGCAGTGATGGTGATGCATGGCTGTGTACATTCTGTATATACAACTCGTCTAAACATCAGCCCAACAATGTTTGATCTGTAAATTTGCTTTCGCAAATTTTTTGTTCTTCCCTCGCCGGGATTCGAACTCATGCTACTGAGATATCGTGAAACCAAATCGCCTGCACTGTATCCGACGCGCTAGACCACACGACCACCTAGGCTTCATAATAAAGCTTTCGGTGGCCGGGTGTTACCTTTCCTAGTCAGTTTTAATCTAGCGTCGTAATACAGTACATGATATATAAGGCATGCATGAAGATGTAATTGTTACAGATCAGCTGAAATATCTATTGTAAAGGATCCTACAAATTAATGCAAGATACAGTCACAGAAATAATTATATTTATAAGTACGTCTGGACCAGTGACAACTCTACATATATATATATATGTCTTTTGGAAAATGTTGTTTGTGCTGTTTTTAGACCCCTCTAACAAGAAATTTGTTTTGCATGCACACGTATAAAAATTGCGGTTTTTATCCAACGCAATCATAGGTTTGAACGTTGTTTTCAATTCAGACTTGTTTATATTTTTTCGTTTGGGCTTGTATTATATTTGCCTTCGGGTTTATGTGATCCGTTCATCCTATTTTGACTCCTCAAAATTCAAGAGTCTATCCTAAATTGAGGTAAATTATATGGCTTTCCAAATACCGTTTCGATTCCTAACATCACTGAAGAGACATTAATTGTCGAAATCCGGATATGGTGTACAAAAACCTTTGCACCTTTTATTTGCGGTATATCATCGTTTCCGCAAGTTTATTGTTTTCTGTTTAGTATTAAAAATTTAATTAAGATCCATTGATTACATCTGTGATCCGTTTATTTGGCAATCGCCAATGGCAGTCAGCAGGGTTTAAGAACATTTGTTGTTCGACCTGTTAGTCAAATGCGTTTTGTTAAAATATACTTTTTCACTTTTTTGGTCTTTTGGAAAATGTTGTTTGTGCTGTTTTTAGACCCCTCTAACAAGAAATTTGTTTTGCATGCACACGTATAAAAATTGCGGTTTTTATCCAACGCAATCATAGGTTTGAACGTTGTTTTCAATTTAGACTTGTATATATATATATATATATATATATACAAAAAAAAAGTTTCTTTTCAAGCGGTGTACAGAATTATATATTAAAAATTAAATACACAAAAAGAGTTTTAAAAGCAGCATTGTCTAGCGCTTTCATCCATCTTGGGACTTTTCAAGACTATGAACGTCGTTATGAACGTCGTTATGGGGAACACATAATGTGCCATCTTGGGACTTTTCAAGACTATGAACGTCTTGAAAAGTCCCAAGATGGATGAAAGCGCTAGACAATACTGCTTTTAAAACTCTTTTTGTGTATTTAAGTTTTAATATATATATTGTATTATATTTGCCTTCGGGTTTATATGATCCGTTCATCCTATTTCGACTCTTCAAAATTCAAGAGTCAATCGCAAATTGAGGTAAATTATATGGCCTTCCAAATACCGTTTCGATTCCTAACATCATTGAAGAGACATTAATTGTCGAAATCCGGATATGGTGTACAAATTTTTGCACCTCATGTTTGCGGTATACCATCTTTTCCGCAAGTTTTTTGTTTTCTATTTGGTATTAGATTAAAATTAAGATCCATTTTGTTACATCTGTGATCCGTTTATTTGCCAATCGCCATGGCAGTCAGCAGGGTTTAAGAACATTTGTTGTTCGACCTGCTAGTCAAATGCGTTTTGTTAAAATATACTTTTTCACTTTTTGGTCTTTTGGAAAATGTTGTTTGTGCTGTTTTTAGACCCCTCTACCAAGAAATTTGTTTTGCATGCACACGTATAAAAATTGCGGTTTTTATCCAACGCAATCATAGGTTTGAACGTTGTTTTCAATTTAGACTTGTTTATATATATATAAGAAAATTAATATAAGATAATGACGGTTTCAATTCATCACTTTTACTAGCGCTTTCCCTTGTATTTGTTAACGTCATACTATTGTTAACGTCAATCAATTGTTTTATAACATTTATGTATACAAGTCACATTACCTGAAGATCTGTGAAAGCAGTGAAAGCGCTAGTAAAAGTGATGAATTGAAACCGTCATTATCTTATATTAATTTTCTTATATGTTACCAGCATACGGATTCTATTTGACTTTTTTCTATATATATATATATATATATATATATATATAAGTCTAGAGATTTGCACAACGATACTAATATAAGATGGTATTATACGAAAATGTTGTTAATAAATCGTGTTGACAAATATTTCGGCTTAACAAATAGCCTTCTTCGGTGTCAATTATTTTAACAATACAGTATTGTTAAAATAATTGACACCGAAGAAGGCTATTTGTTAAGCCGAAATATTTGTCAACACGATTTATTAACAATATTTTCGTATAATACCATCTTATATTGGTATCGTTGTGCAAATCTCTAGACTTATATAATTTTTTTTCCTTATCTGCACAGTATCGTCTATTCTAGACGATCCGGTACATAGTAAATTTGCTGGTTGGTCCTTTTTATAGACTTCTATATATATATATATATATATATATATATATATATATAAATATATATAAAAGTCTAAATTGAAAACAACGTTCAAACCTATGATTGCGTTGGATAAAAACCGCAATTTTTATACGTGTGCATGTAAAACAAATTTCGTGGTAGAGGGGTCTAAATACAGCACAAACAACAATTTCCAAAAGACCAAAAAAAGTGAAAAAGTCTATTTTAACAAAACGCATTTGACTAACAGGTCGAACAACTGATGTTCTTAAACCCTGCTGACTGCCATTGGCGATTGCCAAATAAATTGATCACCAGATCTAACAAAATGGATCTTAATATTAATTTAATACCAAACAGAAAACAATAAACTTGTGGAAAAGATGGTATTCCACAAACATGAGGTGCAAAAATTTGTACACCATATCCGGATTTTGACAATTAATGTCTCTTCAGTGATGTATATATATATATATATGTATTGACTTTGAATTATCCAATGAAAGGACAGACATAATTCATATAGCGGATATTAAATGTATATTTACTGTTGATAAAATGTAAAAATAATCACCAAATTATTTTTTAGATATAACACTAAGCTATTTCTACTTCGGGCATATATTACCTTAGCCACATTCGGCATAATTTTCGGTTTCTGGTGCTTTTAATATTGTACTTGATTTGGCCTTCCAACTGTTTTTATTTGAGCGTCACTGAACTCGTGTCTGTTGTGTCAAATTATAGGTCTTGAATCTTTAAAGAGTTGTATATACATACTCAATATGCCGGCCCTGCTGGAATGTTGATACATAGAAATAGAAAGTTCACATTTGTGATGGTGAAATCATCCCTTTTCTTGTAATTTTTTGTTCTCAACCGACTCCATCGTCAATTTTGCAGTGCAAGTCAAGATATGAAGTAGACTTATTCGAATCTATGATCCTTTATTTGAAGATCGATGGGATACGTGCGTAAACACATAGTCAGCAAACTTTGAATTATAATTTATCATAATGAGATGACATCATCTATCAAGCGGAACGTGAAGTTTAAAGAAAACGCTGGTTTCTTTTTATTATTTCAACATGTATGAAATCCGTCCATATGAATTAAGGAACAATACGGCAAGCAGAGAAGCACAGTTGGTTCTCATCGGAATGCTTATTGTTTAATGAAAAAGATGTTCTCCGAACGTAACAAATATGCAAAACATCAATATAAAAATCATGCATTTTGATATCAGATTCAAAAATTGTTTTGCTTGAATCGCAGTGCCTTTTTCAAAAATGATATACCCTTTATAAACAAGATATGTGTATACAAGTTGTATTTAGAATAAGTGATTATCTTTATTTTTTGTATTTATACATTTTACATGTAAAAATTGTTTGTTATGCTTTCATGCTTCATTGTCATAATTTCACAATCAGAAAAAGTTGTTGTTTCTACGTTTTGGTGATATTTCTATAGAGCAACATCTTTACATTTCGACACACCGGTGTTACTACAATTCCAGTCGGTTTATAAATTTCTAATAAATTTACGAGATTTGAACCTCAGTAAACTACTGTTGCTTCAAATCTATGGTATGGAAAGAGGAATAATTCATTAATGAAAAATAATTTACTGGATGTACTGCAGTCTCATTTTGATTTCGTATTATTAAACAGATAAATGTCTGTGTGGTTCAATCCTCTATTTCCGTATACAAAATGTGAATTGATAATTAATCATTCGAAAATTTCCTAAGAATTAACATAAAAAGAATGTTCTCGTCAGTTCACAATTCAATAATTGTTACATCTTTGTTTCTCAGAAATATGAATAAAGCAATATCATATAGAATGCATGTGCATGCGTTACGTTGCAGTTAAATTACTTTAAATTCAACAATAGCTCTTCAATTTGTACATTCTCACAAATATTACTGTTCCATTGCCCAGCTAGATATACATTGCATTTGTTTGTGTGTATGTAAATGGGTAACAAGTTCTTGCCCATCTTGAATAATTTAAATCTAATTTACCTAGTGTATGATTAGAACGAGTTACCAGATCATTATTTTGCATAATATTGTCGCATTAGGTATTTGTATTTTCTGGCCTTAAAACTGATTTTTTTTTAATTAACTTGAAATCAAATTCATGTTTCAATCTTGTTTTTCAGTAATGCCATTTAAATATTGCCTCAAAATCAAATAATTTTTCCAAAAGTACATCGGCATTTCCGATGATTGCTTATAACATATAAATGTCATACCTTAAGTTTTTCTATTCTATCTAAATTTGTGGGTTACCAATTATCATTGATATAAACTGTCCATTTAAAAATTGAAACAACAAAAACAATAAAAAGAACATAAACAACAACATCAAATACCCCGAACAACAAATACGGCCAGAGGTAGAAAGCAATATGTTATCAACTGATGCTACTGTTTCTCATGGTCAATGCTAAAAACAACATTATTATTATTTATGAGCAGAAAAATAATTACAAAATATCCATTATTTGTACCTTGCAGTAAAAAAAAAAAATTTAAGTTCTAAGTAGGCTTCATACGACATTTTATTTTACATGCTAAACGACAAAGGTTAAGTTTTTAGTTCCGATTGTAATTTTTCCTTTCATTAAGGGTTTTGATGAAGCAGACGACTATTAAACTTAGCAGCGCTTACTCTACTTAACCAACCACAACTGTAATGACAATTGCGTTCAACTCCGAAACAACTCATTCGAAAGGCTGACTGATCGAACGTGTACTGGTAACAACAGACGTACTGACTATGGGGCAAAGGAACGTTTTTCTTGAAGTAAATAAAATCATTACAGATACCAGGATGAATTTATTTTAACTGAATGTCAAAACGAAGAGTGTTTATTATCAAAAAGCATCCTTATAGAAAGTACAGTAGTAGATAATATTGTATTTTATCATTTATTGGAAAGACAATTTAGTTGAATACGCTTTTCAGTGTAAACATCTAACGTTAAAGCAACCGGTGTACCGATTGATGCTCAAGTCTTGGAGAACATGATTCGTAAATTTGTTGTTATCAGTCTTGCGCAATCTTTCAATAACTGCGAAAATTCTTGGATCGATACTTTATGTGTTTTGTGTTCAATTTATGGGATTTGTTTTGTGCTTCGTGCCAATCTGACGAATTAATATAAAAATAAGGAGATGTGGTATAATTGCCAATGATACATCTATCCACACAAGTTCAAATGAAGTGGATGTAAGCAATTATAGGCAACCGTACGGTCTTCAACAATGAGAAAAGCACATACCGTATAGTTGGCGATAAAAGGCCCCGACATGAAAAATATGAAACAATTCAATTGTGAAAACTAACGGCCTAATTTATAACAAAACAAATTATGAAAAACAAATATGACAGACATAAGCCCCTTTCATCGGATTTTTACCATTTTTTATTATGTTGTACTATTGTCCCAGGTTAGGGAAGATTGCGCGCTCAAAAGCATGTTAACCCCGACACATTCTGTATGTGCCGGTCTTTAGTCAGGAGCCTGTAGTTCTGTGGTGGCGTTGGTTGCTGTCTTTAATATTTGTTCTTTTTCGTTTGTTGTTTATCTTAAATCATTTCCAACTGTTTTTACAGTTTGTTCTTATGTTGTTCTGTTACATCAATGTCTATTATAATTGGAGAATTGAGCGCTCCCAAATCAGGAGCCGCAGTCGTTGGTTTGTCATATTTAATCATAAATCAGGCCATAGGTTTCCATTTGAATTTTCTTTTTCTCTTAAATATAAGAGTTGTCTGCCTTTTACTAGTCACTTGTTCATCTCTGAAACTGACGATATAAGATAAGATAAGAATTTTATTAATCTAATCAAGAACCCATAAAGGGCATCATTTACAACAATATTAAGCACAATATGATTGGAAAAAAGAAAAACTATATCCTAATATAATACTATCATATATTGGACAGGATCAGAGCCTAACACATCATGTGTCTTACATAACATTAACAATAATTGCATAATAATTTTATATATTTTGTATCCACCTGGATCTTATTTCTAAACACTTAATTATATAATTGCCTAGGCACATAAGAGTTGGTAAATGCTCATTTGTGAACAGCCAGAAATATTTTTTATCCTTGGGTAATTCTTTAAAATTATTACAAAAACTGTTTACTTTATCCCATAATAATTTTCTCTGTTCGTTATATAAAGGACAACTTACTGTGAAATGGGTCTCATCTTCAATAGAATTTGATCCATGTGATAGGCAGTGATGACATAGACGCTGACTTCTCTCTATGTATTTTTTACTATACCTATCTTTCTCAATTTTAAGATCATGTGCACTTATTCTCAATTTACATATAGCTCTTCTTATATTAAAATCTTTAATTGATAAATAAGCCTCCTTTACGAAGTCAGTCTTGAGGTTGAAATAATTTTCTAATTTACTATTACCTTGTGATAAGGTATCAGATCTTTTGACCCCCCAAAATGTTTTAAAACTGTTACAAAGTTTATATTTTACAAATTTAATTAATCTATTGAGCTTTGTATTCAAATTTTGTATATCAAGTGATTGAAGGACATATCTCATAGATGAATACCAACAATTAATGTTTCCTGCATCTAAAATTTTATTACAAACATAAGCATCATAAAGTAACCCATCGTCCAATTTGTTAAGCCTGTGTACATATTTTACCATAGATATAATGACAGAAAAATAAAGAGGAAATCTTGCAACCTCTGATAACACTGCCAAATTTGAGGCTTTTTTATTTACACCAAGAATATATTTTAGATACCTGAAATGTGATTTTTCCAAATAATCATTTATGTAAATTAATTCAAATAGATAATCACTTTTTTTCTTGCAAGCAGCAGAGTTAATCTTAAAGGTACCCCAGATTTCACTACAATATAATAAAATTGGTTTTATTGTGTGATCATATAAATGGATTGCAGTATCAATACTTGGATTACAAGCTGACATGGATTTTTGTAGTTTAAATTTTGCCTTTAAGGACTTTTTGAATAGCTCTTCTTTCCCCTGCTGAAAAAGACCACTGGAAGTAAAGACTATCCCTAAATATTTATATCTGTTAACACATTCTATAGCCTCATTATCTAAACAAAGTGATTCCTTCAAAAATTTTCCAGGCTTGTTAAAAATTAAAACTTTTGTTTTGGACAAGTTAACATCTAGACACCAATCAATACAATAAGTTTGCAGGTTATCAAGTCGGGTTTGCAGACCCTGTTTAGTGTTTGATAATATAATAATGTCATCGGCGTACATAAGACAATCAATTCTACGCCCATTGATATAAACAGCATCTGGACTCGACTCAAATCTTGGAGGCAGATCGTTAATGAAAAGCTTAAATAAATTTGGGCTTAGAACATCCCCTTGCCTAACCCCAACTAGCGAGCTGAAAGATGGCGTTAGTACATTACCCACTTTCACCGACATTTCATTTTTTCTGTACATGTCTTTTAAAATAGTATAAAATTTTCCAGATATGTTATTTTCCAATAATTTGTATCTAATACCACAGTGTATGACCCTATCAAAAGCCTTTTTAAAGTCCACAAAGCAAGCATAAATTTTCCCCCCTTTTCTGTTAGTATATTTATCTAATATGGTTTTTAAAACAAACATATGGTCAGATGTTCTGCTCTTTTTTGAGAAACCAACCTGACATGGATGAATTATATTATTTTTATCAAGATGAATGTCAAGTCTTTTATTAAGAATACTGTTAAATAATTTTCCAATGCATGAATTAATTGCTATGCCTCTGTAATTTTCAGGTTTACTAGGACTCCCTGCTTTAAAAATTGGACATATATAAGACAATGACCATTTGCGAGGGTATGTTCCAGAGCAGAATATCAAGTTAAAAAGTTTCTGCAAAACAGGTGCAAATATACTACCCCCTGATTTTAATATCTCGTTTGGGATACCATCTAGTCCTGCAGCTTTATTATTCTTTAGTTTATTTATAGCATCCAAAATTTCTTTTAGGGTTATTTTGTAATCCAGTTCACAAAAAGTTGGATTATTTTCTAAATTTTTTACTTTCTTGTTAATTTCCTCTAATCTGTCTTTAAATTTGTCAGAGTTGAGATTTAAAGATTGAAAATATGAAAACCAGACGTTAGTTTGAATAGAATGTTCTGGACCATCCAAATTGTCTTCTTTTAATTCTTTGATGAGATTCCAATAACTCTTTGGATTATTATCCCTTAGATTATCCAGACTGTCAAGAATGTTTTGTTTAAATTTCCTTTGTTTATATTTACGTAGCTTATTATACTCTCTATAACATTTATAGTAAGACCCTTTTATAATTGGGTCCCAGGGGAATTTTGATAACAGCTCACCTTTAGAAATAAGGCTTTTACGTTTTTGTACCAGGTCTTTGTCAAACCATTTTTTGTTTTTGTATTTACGTGCAACTTTTTTCTTGGTTTTACGGAATATTAAACATTTACTGGCAGCATTATCTATTATATCAAAACATTCATTAGCTGCCTTTTCAATATAGTCCTCTGAAAGATTAAATTTTGTGTCTAAAAAATTTTTGATACTATTTCTAATAATTAGCTGGCATAAAGTATCTTGAAGTTTTTGTGTAGAGGTTTCTGACCATATATATTTTCCTGGAAATAAAATAGTATTGTCTTGCTCCTTAGCTTTATGGGAGTAACTAGCTAACAGGCCAAATGTCAGTTTACAGTGACAGTCTGACAGAGTTGATAAAAAATCAGCAACATGAAAAAATAAAGTATCTTCAATCAAGTCTTCCGACATGATAACATAGTCAACCACACTACTACCTACTGCTTTTATACAAGTGTATTTACCATAAGAATCGCCCCACATTCTTCCATTTAAAATACGTAATTTGGACCCAATACACAAGTCCAGAAGTTGTTTACCTCTTGAATCTACTTTCATATCATAACTTAATCTCTTTTCTTGAATAATATCACAACTATAATTATCATACATTGGTATATGTGTATCATTAACATCATTTATTATAAAATCTGGCTCTGACCCTGTCCTTGCATTTAAGTCCCCACACAATATAATACTACCTTGATGGCTAAAATTTATGATATCTTTTTCTATGTTTTCTAGTGTGTCATCTTCTGATTGATCAACATAAAACGAAGTAGCTGGTATAATATATGCCAAACATAGGAATATATCTGTACTTAGATTAAAATAATGTTTATCAAACTGTAACCATTGATAATCTTTACATGTATTTATCAAAATCTTGATGCCCTTGCGAACTTCATATTTGATCAAAATACCTAAGCCCCCATAGTATCTAGAGTTAGCTGATTGTGGTCTACAAATAGGGTAATAGTTAAAACCCTCAATATTGACTGTAGTGTTATAACCTACATGGGTCTCAGTTAATAGTATAACATCATATTTTCTTATCTCTTGAAGAAAAAGGGGATCTGTTATTTTATCATGATGCTTTGAAATAAGCCCACCTATGTTCCAAACACAAAATGTTATGTTGTGAAAAAAATTATTTCTCTTTTGACTGGTCATAATTGCTTTTTTAATAGTAATCTTTTAAAATTCCCTCTCACCACTGGTTAATTGTACAATAATCTTTTATTAACTTTGACAGTCAGCTTTTGGGCAGGTAATATGAATATGAAATCCTTGTAAAATAATAAAACTCTTTTCCCTCTTATAAATTAACAAACTCCTCTAACTAAGGAAAGGCAAAAATGAAATTATCTTTTTATTGTCCTATATAAATGACAATTTAAGTTTAGATAAAACAGAAAGCAAAACAAAATCTAGCTACAATTGTTTACAATATTTCAAACAAAACTTAATTATAACTGGCAACTTTATCTTCTTTACTAAGAAAATCTAAATACAAATGTATCAGCATATTAAGGCTGCCCATATCCACGACCCCGACTTTGATAATTGTTATAAGTGTTATAACCGCGACCACGATATCCACCACGCCCACGATATCCACCACGTCCACGATATCCGCCTCTTGATCCGTTATTCAGGTTAACATTGCTGTTATAAAAAGGTCTACGTTTTGGTAGATCTAGTGCTTCATCAACTATATCCCGAATATTTGCTGCAAACACGTTTACACCTTGATCTGAAAGGTGATATTTATCATCCTCACTAAGAAATCTAGGGATTGCTCTGCCTTTATTAGCTAGGTTACTGTGATCACACAGATAAACTTTTTCGGTATCAAAGTATTCCTGCTTCAATAAAGCACTTATCAACTGACCTTTCATATTGATATATGAAATGCCCAGAACCATGGATGAATTATATTCTCAATTTAATACTTCCCTCCAAGAACAAGCATGAACAGAATTTCAATGCTTCAATTTATAAATAAGAAAATGTATGTGGCTAAAGAATTCGCAAGACACTGTTTGAACATCAACAGTATAAATTTATTACCTTATTACTTTCAACCAAAAAGAAATACTTACAGTAACATTCCTAATCTTGATCTCAAAATAAATAATCACCGTTTATGTTGGGAATAAATTTACCATTCAAATGCAATAAAGAAGCCAAAAAATTATCCATAGGGCTGATAAGTTGAATAAAGAAGGTCACGCTACAAACTGCTCACAGTCTGAAAGACCATATTTTGTGCTCACCAGTAAGGTCGAGCACAGATTTGACTTGAAAAGACTCGACATAATATCGACAGTACTTAACTGTACTCGACTTTGGTCTATACTTTACTAAATAAGTCTGATTGGTACTTGGTAATCTTGGTATAGTCTGAATATGGTCATGACAATTGCTCTACCAGTCTCGACCAATGCTCGACCAGTCTCGACCAATGCTCGACCAGTCTCGACTCAGTCTTGAAATTTAAATTTAATCTCTTAACTCTGTCTGAATCATTACAATTAAATCCTTAAATTTGACAGCAATAAATCAAACTACCAAATAACCTGGTATTTTGTAAGATCAATATATAATTGAGATTGCTGTAGAATTATATGAAAATCCAAGTTGATTTGAAAAGATAATAGAATTTTTTAAAGGTGACTATCTGAATTTAGTCCAAACTGAAAATTCTAGCTTTTTTTTAACAATTAATTAAATCCTTAAAATTGATAGCAATAAACCAAACTACCAAATAACCTGGTGTTTTGTAAGATCAATATATAATTGAGATAGCTGTAGAGTTATATGAAAATCCAAGTTGATTTGAAAAGATTATAGAATTTTTTAAAGGTGACTATCTGAATTTAGTCCGAATTGAAAATTCTAGCTTTCTTTTTTTTTTTTTTTTATCTATTAATGAAATCCTTAAATTTGACAGCAAAGAACCAAACTACCAAATAACCTGGAATTTTGTAAGATATATTTATATAATTGATATAGATGGGCTTATTCAGACCAGTCGTGACTAAATTTAAAGGTCAAGACTGGTCGAGACAGGTCGAGACTGGTCGATCATTTTCAGACTATACCAAGATTATCCAGTACTCAATCAGACTTATTAAGTAAAGTCTAGACCAAAGTCGAGTACAGTTAAGTACAGTTAAGTTCTGTCGAGATTATGTCGAGTCTTTGACCTTACTGGTTGAGCACAAAATATGGTCTTTTCGAACTCTGAGCAGTTTGTAGTGTCATGAAATAACAAATACCAGGTGGGAGCAAATAACAGTCTTTAGGAGCATCAATTTAATATTTATTTCATTTCTCTATTTCCTCTAGATATAGAATGCATGAATTATGAAATAATGGATATCTTTACATCTTTAGATCCTCGTTCTTTAGTCCCAGGTGAATAATTGTCTAATTGGCAACCATTCCACATCTCCTTATTTTGAGATAAATCACTATAACAAAAAAGAAATATTCAAATGGTGAAGTAATGAACAGCTCGTAAAATTTACATGTAATTACAAATGAATTAAAGATATGAAATGTGTGGGCGGTATTACAAAGTGCTTATTTCTGTCTATAGCTCACGGAGTCTTATTGTATTCGCCTGTGAATTTTACCAAGTGAGTGTACGTAGCACAATCGTTTAAATGCTTCAATAGCAAAGTTCTGGAGTTCGTCTAAAATGCCCTTTCCAAGATATATTTATAAATAAAATTTCTTCGTCGTATTCGATGTTTCCAAAGAAATATTTTCTACTATAAAGTTACTCCAACCACTGAACATTTTCGATGTACAAAAGAATCAGATACATGCATTCATTAATAAATCTAGTAACAGTCGCTGGCATAGTTTGGCAAACATGGTTTGAAACGGAAGAAAAACGGTTTGCAGAGAAGAGTTATATAGGATATGGGTGAGTTAAATACGGAAAAAATGACCTTAAAAAGTAAAATATAATTCATGGTTGTCTCCCTTTCCTTATGTTTCACTTATTTATAAATTATTGTTTTGATATCAGATTCAAATTAATTCACTACTTGTTTCTTCAAATGCAATTAGGATCTAACTATAAAGTAAGTATAAGGTATTTGTAACCGTTCTTTGTTATATAATGAGTATTTTCTTTTATCACGGAGTTTGCAATACGAGAATTATAATCATCACAATTAAACAAAATAAATGTGTTTGTGTTAAGGGACATTATTTGGCTGTTCTGTTAAATTCCTTTACAACTTGTCTATACTAGAGGTGATTAAGATATTATAACAGATGGTGTAGAAATATGGCTATTTGCATCTACCACTTGTTTTCTAGAGGTCTGTGTGTTGGAAAAAAGTATAACAAAAACACCAACCTCCAAAGTAAAAAGGGGGAAGTCAATAAAAACCGACAAAAATCAAACGTGAGACTTTATCAACCAACGCAATGAAAACAACCGTCATATTCCTCATTTGGTACATGGATTTTCCGAAGAAAATGGTGAGTTAAACATGGTTTTATAGCTAGTTAAACCTCCCACTTGTATGTCAATCATTGTTTATAGTTCTGTTATATTGGCAAAATTGGGTGAGCAATCCAAACAGACATGATAGATTAATGTGACAATAATTGGGATTCAGGAGCCAAAACTGTGTAAATATACATCACAGACATACAACACAATGACTAAACAATTCAAACAAACAATGCAAATAAATCTAAGAAAGACGCCAATGTTGTTGATAGATCATACAGTATATAGAATACACTTTCTCGATAAAGTAAAAATATGGTCAAACAATAACGACAAGGGTAAACAAATGAAAAGAACACTGTAAAAAATTCTTCCGTCCGAATCGCACCTCTAGTCCCACCTGCACCAGGAACGCCCAAAGCCATAATCCCGATGGCTGGATGCATAAATACCGAGTCACTTCAAGACTCATACGACCAAAAAGGAACGAAATAGCACAAAGACTAATAAAGGGAAAACTATAAAGTAAATAAAAATATATACAATTTCAACACCTAGAATTTATAACTTGAGATTTGGAAAGCATCGTTAACTAAACTTTAGAACTCTGTGGCTCTTTTCACAAAAAATCTTACGACTAAAATTGATCGTAAGTTATACTAAAATGTGTATGACTTACGAGTATTTTTACTCTTAAGATTTTTTTGTGAAAAGGGCCGTAGATGTAGAATCATTTAAGCGACTGTGATACATACACATGGTTAAATTCGCAACTTGTGTCTTATTTCGTTGATTAAGTTTCGTTCCCTTAATTATGGTTATATAGCTACTCAATAATTTATACATCACCGAATTTTAGAGTTTTGGTTTTGAGCGTTCTTGCTGAAGGTAAATTAAGAAACGCGCTTCGGATTCACCAAATTTATGAAATGTTTTCATTTTCATTGCTGTGTAGCTCACATCTTCTCTTATTTACATTGTTTATACAATATTTATTAAAATTTTTTAACTTTGACGACTGAACAGCTTCGTTGTTCAGATGATGACATAATTCAGTACAGTTGTGTTACTCGAAGTATCCTCTTAATGTTGACATTATCTTGATTAATGTTTTCTTTCATTGTTGATATTTTTTGTAAAAGAGATTAGGAAAATCTTTGTTTATCTTTTCCATTTTAACGTCATGCAAAATAGAGCTTAATTTACAGTTTCGAAATGGTCCTTAAATAAGGAGTGTTAGTATAGAAGATTGAATGGCCAAGAGACCAATTAATTCTCATTTCTTGACAGTTAATAGGTATTAACAGAAAATACATTTTCAACACAGATACATCAAAGTTTAAGCATTGAATGTTTATTGACTGAATTACTGAGTTGGTTAAAAGGTCTAAGAAATTATATATAAAACAGTTATAGGGTTTTCTGCAATTTCAAAAAGTATGGCCCCTTTGATATTAGTAACAGTATATTGAGCCTAAGAAAAAACACGACATAAAAATAACAAAATAAAACGTACTCTGAAATTATTCCGAGGACATCACGGGTCGTACCTGGCTCTAGTATTAAATGGGGAATCCGATTTAAAAAGGGCATTACCGTAAACTGTCCACACCAATCTATTGCACATATTTATTCATTTTAATTTCATCCACATTAGACTGTTCCTTCTTTGATTCTGTATCCATTTTTCATTACTGCACATGATCTCTGCATGACAATGTTACAACATAGATAGTAAGGCATTTTGAAACAAAACAATTACCAAGCATAATTAAACTAGTGATTGCCTTGTTTTAACATTACAATGTGTTTATAAGAGTTGAATGCTTCATTTTACAGTTAAGCAGGATGTTATTCAGTAGTTGTTGTTGGTTGCTGTCTGCCATATTTGTTTTTAAAACATATATCAGGCCGTCGATTTTCTCGTTGGAATTGTTTTACATTTGACATGTCGAGGCCTTTTTTGTAAGAATAAGAAGATGTGGTATGATTGCCAATGAGACAACTCTCCACCAAAGATCAAATGACATAGAAATTTACGTTGGGTTTTGCACATTGTTGAAGGTCATACGGTGACCTTTAGTTACTTACAAAAATCGTTTTGGTCTCTGGTGGATAGTTATCTCATTGACAATCATACTCATCTACCTTTTTTGTTTCCTAGGTAAAAGCGTTGTAAGTCCGTTCCATACATAAAGTGCTTCGGTTAACGCCTTCACGTCCTTATGGAAACCAATGAGAAACATTCAATTCAATAAATAAAACCAATGACACAACTTTTACTTCATATTTTAAAAACATGCAACAAGAATTATACATTATTATCCATTGACTTGCATGTACAACAAAAAATTTATACATATATTCAAAGAAGAAAAACCAACAATTAAACAGAGGCCATTCAGTGTCAAGAATATATTGACAGTATTGCCTCGATTCTAATTGGTTCAAGTAATGATAATAGTCAGTTAGTCGTTTCATTTTATTGAATTCCATCATTTAATGAAACATAAAAATTAAATACGAGATACAAAAATATAATTATTAATAATAAAAACCTAAAAAAACTACTGAAGCGTATTAGCGCCACACAAACTGTTTTTGATATTTCTTCCTAAGTTTGCGAGATAACACAAACATTTGCGTTATGACGCAAACCTTAAAGCAAACTAAATTTAGCACATTGAGTTTTGCGATGCAGAAACCCAACTTAAAATCTTTTGATCGATTTTTCAGTCTAATTCTTTGTCCTGTTATAACACAGTTTTAAGCGTTCAACACTATCACATGGGATATTTCAAGCATAATATTTTGAGTACTTTATATGAAATATTGTCGACATTTCTACGTCATGGGTAGACTTTGATTTCTTCCACACCAGATATATCATGAATCTGATGTGTGTCTAGTGACACAGATATTTGTCTTCTGCCAGGTTTTTTCGGCGTCAATTCCAAAATAGCTGCCCATTCTTGATGTGAACCAATGTTGCTGAAATAATAAAGAGAATGTCTCATTCACTGCCACAATTATAAAAAGCAGTTTCTCAATTAACATAAATAAGTTCCTGCAAACATACGAGAAAAGCGTTAGCGTAAACAATTGTAATTCCAATATTATTGCCTCGAGCATCACCGTAGAGACATTTATTGTCGAAATGGGCATCTAGCGCAGTGGAATTGGTACCATTAATGTTATTATAACGGCAAACATTAGATTTCTTTATCTTTCAATTCTTCGAAATTCAACAGCAACTTCTTTTGAGAAGGGCTTTGGATCATTATGGACATAAATGAATTTGTTTTAAATTGAGCTTGAATTTAACAACAATAACATTAACTGTAAAATATAACAGAAGGCAGTGTATGAAACCGACAATACTACACCACATATTACGGTCCAGTGTTCACTTATTTGGCGTGAATTGATAAAAAATCACATAGACCCTTATTTTTAAAAGTTTCATAGTATTTTCTACAGGTAAAACTGGAAATAACGACATGTTTACAGTGATAAAGATTGTTCTTGCCACGTTCTTAATTTAATATACCAGCCTCATTCTCCCTATTTATCCAGGACAAATAGGCAACTATGATCATAGATATGTGTTAGAAAATTACATTGTTCTTGAATACGTCATCAAGATTCTCCAAACAATCTGGACATATCTAACTACCAAGTTCAGCAGCCTCGATTTCGTTCCAAAAAAGTAGTATATTTGCATGAAAAAGAATTGATTTTTCTTCTCGTATAATTTCTGATGGCATGATACTAAACCTCTAATGGGACGGATTGTGCTTGATTTTCATATGATGAAGACATAATCTTTCAAAATTTCAAAATTCTTTTCTTTATAAAAGTGGTTTAACAGAAACAGAAAAGTGCACTTTTTGCTCTATAACCAAAGAAAGCTTATTGCATATCTTTAAGGAATGTGTATATACTAGAAATATTTGGATTGCACTTCAAAACTTATTATTAAACTGTGGATTTACCATGAAACAGATAGACGCAAGGGATGTTATTTGGTATTGGGGAATTCTTTTATCCATATAATTAATACAGTTCAATCTATTCAGAAAAATTCAGGAGAAAAACTTCTGTGAAAGGTAGTAGTGATACTTAAAATATTGTGTTAGAATAGAACAACATACGGTCAATTATTTATCCCTTACACTAAAAGAATATATATATATATATAAATGGTTGCCTTTAAAATCTGTTCTGGGTAATTTAAATATTGCATAACTGGTACAAAAGTTATAGTAATATAATTTTTTATGTTTGCCTTTTAGAGTTGATGTAATAGACTAGACGTTAAAGGAAATATCTTAGAGACCATACTTGAAACTGTACAAATCAAGCTTGACGTATTCTGTCTTTATGTAAAAAATAAACAAATTGCAAAAAAAGACATAATCTTTCCATCAGTTTAATTGAGGTCTGGTGCTGGCATGTCAGTAATTGCTAGTAGGCCTTTGTTTATTTATGTTGATTATTGTCATTTTGCTTAGTTTCTTCTGTTACCTATTCTAACATAGGACTTCTTTTAAATTGAGTTTAACTATGCTTATTGCTGTGTATTTGTTTATTCCACATTGGCTAGAGGTATAGGGGAGGGTTGAGATCTCATAAAACATGTTTAACTCCGCAGCAGTTATGCACCTGTCCAAAGTCAGGAGCATCTAGCCCTTGTTAGTCTTGTTTGTTTGTTTTATTTTAGTTTATTTATAGTACATGTATGCCGTCTATTTCGCTTCTCGCCGAACTGGTATACATGATTGTTTAGGGGCCAACTGAAGCCCGTCTCAGGGTGCTGGATTTTCTGGCTGCGTTGAAGACCCATTGGTGGCCTTTGGTAGGGGTGTTGTCTCTTTGCCATATTCACCGTTTCCACTCTCAATTTTATTATAAAAACGTGGTATCTGTATTTTATAAATTACCTTAAATTAAATTGTTCTTCGGCATCTAATCCAGGTCCTTCCACAGTTAAAACACAGTTAGCTAGACGAGCTGGCAATGGATTAACAAAAGATAATCGACATTTGAATGGATGTCCTACACGCATATTGTTATCCAGTACCTGAATTAATATAAAAATAAGAAGATATGGTATGTTTGACAATAAGACAACTCTCCACCAGAGACGTACGTAGCAAATTCGTAATTTATGCTATTTATCAATATAACATGATGAAATGGAATGAAATATTTCTAAGACTAAAACTCGCATATAATAAACAGTTGATCACTGGTTGCTACGAATTCAGAACACTGATTTTGTTAAAATATATAAATAAAAAATATGAAAATATAAAATGCTAGTTTAAGTAAAAACTGATATGCATATGATTTAGAAGAGATGTGCCGTATACGTTAACGAGACAGTGATATAGCGACAAATAGACATATATAGGGCAAAATGCAGTCTTCATCAATATACAATATTCCAATGTTTAAAGTATGCCGAATCTATAAAAGTTGTGAATAAATTGAACAGAAATAATCAAAGACCTGCCATCACCATCCAGTATTTACGTCAAACATTAAGATATGACAACTGTTGTCGATTTTCCTGAATTAGGCTTCAGCTATACATAACTAATTATTGTAGGTATTTGTGGTCGCATGATCATCTGTAAATCACTGTTCGACATAATATTTAAATATATAAAATACTGGTCGATTACCATATATGTTTGACTGAAAGAACTTTACAAAGACCACTTCATATTTGTACTAATTACAATATAACATTTTATTCATTTCTACCAGAAGGCACTTCTTCGTGTGACTTGTCTTCGAAAACAGAATTTACAGAAAATTACAGTGCTACTCTATACAAGTAATCTATGTTCAGGAAATTATAGTGCTGCACTTTACAAGTAATCTATATTCAGGAAATTATAGTGCTGCACTTTATAAGTAATCTTAAATTCATCTAATAATCACCTCTACTTGAATGTCAGGTTTTCTAAGTCTAAAATCATCTTGGAATGCCTGAATATGACCTGTTTCTTCTATCTGAACAACTGCTGACACTTTCATAGACATTTGTTCACTAATTTTAGGTAGATAATCCATTAATTTGACCTCCAACGACGATTCCCCCTCTAAAAAAGGATGGGAAAATTATCTAAATATATATATTGCCATCTGCACCAAAAAAAAAATGGAAACGTTACTTGTGGTTTTGAAGTTTTTCTTTGATTTTCAAATTTCTCAATTTAACTTCATAACTTATTATATTTTACTAATATTCAATTAAAGTCGACCTGTTGTAGTTTACCTTCAGAGATCGATTTTTTCTCTCACCTGTTCTAGGGGCAAGCTGCGTAGAAAAAGAATACTCTTTCACAACATCCTGTTTGACACCAATATAGGACACTGTCTCGCATACAATTTTCCCTTTCAATGTCCTCATTTGATCGCCGATATTGCGGAAAGTTAATGAAACTTTAAAATCTTTCCCAATTAAAATGTAATCCCTGTGTTCAAATCCACCAAATATAACATCCTATGTAGAAATAAAAAACAAGAAGGAATTAGACAATGCAATATCTAAAGATTTTCTGAATACAGATTAACGTAGAAAACGGGAAACTTATGAATAAATGTTCAAAACTTGTACACTGTCAAGTATAAGTATTTAGTATTATTGTATATGCAATACACATGTTAATACATGACCTTTCAGATTAAATTTATCCAAAGGCCCTATGCGTATGTATGGATCTCATCTTAGTTTACACGCTCTATTAACAACATTACTGTATAAAAAGGGATCTTTTTTTGCCTTCTTTATGTGAGATAACGTTGTTTGTTTTCGATAGGAATATAGGGATCTGTGGTTGTGAAATCATAATTTGTCAAACGACTATGTTTGGAATGAATGCGTCAAAATTATGTTTAAATGGAAACATTAATACAATGAGTAAACAAACCTGATATCCAATGTTGTAAACAGGTCGTTTTACAACGGCAGATCTACTGGCAGATATCACAGCTAATCGTTCCCTCTCAGATTCTGCGCAATTTAAAATAAAACAAAGATAATACACTTGAAATTAATTACATTGTAATAATATAGATCGGAAAGGTAAACACCAATAAAAGTGGTACCAAACACGTTTTTGATATTCTTGAGATTGGTCAAATATGTACTACTATGAGTGAGCAGTCAAATGTTGTGTTCTCTCTGGTGAACATTCATACATGATGTTCTCTCTGATGTATGATAGTTATGTCTATTATTGGTCAACAGTCATATGATGCTTAATACATATATTAAAAGTCGTAGTGTTCTCTCTGATATATAATTCGTCCATAATTATTAGTCATGGGACAGTCAAACGTGGTGTATTCTCTGATATATGCTACGTATGGCTATCATTGGTGAACAGTCAAGTGTGGTGTTCTCTCTGATGTGTATGTCTATTATTGGTGAACAGTCAAACGTGGTGTTTTCTCTGATGTATGATATGGCTGTGAATCTTTTATTAGTCGTCACGGGACAGTCAAACGTGGTGTTTTCTCTGAATTATGCTATGACTATCATGGGTGAACAGTCAAGCGTGGTGTTCTCTCTGATGTATGATACGGCTGTGAACAGTCATACAAGGTGTTCTATCTGATGTATGCTATGAATATTATTGGTGAACAGTCATACATGGTGTTCATTCTGATGTATGATATGGCTGTGAACAGTCATACGTGGTGTTCTATCTGATGTATGCTATGAATATTATTGGTGAACAGTCATACATGGTTTCATTCTGATGTATGATATGTCTATTAACGGTCAACAGTCATATGTCGTGTTCTCTTCGATTTATAATATTTCTATTGTTGGTTAACAACGTTGTGTTCTCTCTGATGTATAATATGTCTATTATTGGTGAAACTTGTCATTCTTATATTTTTGGTATTCACCTTATATACTTTGTATTAGACGAGACGTCAAACTATCTACTTTAGAATTTAAAGTCCTGTTTCAGACGTGTAATTAAGCTTATCATCCTTTTACTTATAATCATCTGTGATAGCCTTCTAAGACGTGATATATCACTTACCATCTTTGTACTTATATTCGTCTGTGATGTCTTGCCGAATTATCGACGTATCAGTCAAGTGTGGTCTGGCCGGCTTTCCATCAGGTACCTTTGTACTAATATTGTGACCTATACTTTAATTAACGAAAGGCAACAATATAATCAAATGTGTAAAGGCGTAATCATATTCGGGTAGCTATATTTATATATTTCATATTAGATAAAAGTTAAATTCATTTACAGTTTTTGAATATTTCTGTAAAATTAATTAGAAAATAACTAATAATATGTTCATTATTTGATATAATCTAAACATAACTGTTGCTATTATACTTTATTGATAAAACCTAAACCAGTAAACATGACAGCTTGCGTGCTGGTTAATCAGACACTACATTACATATATGTTCTATGGCAATAGCACTTACGCGCTTTTGTCCAATGATAAAATAAACCACTGTCCTCCATCACGTCCCCAGTTAACTTTGTCGGCATTAACTTCAGCAAAGACGAATGGGCCATCATACAATAACTCACAATTACCAGATTTGATAGCAGCAACAGACATAGGTCCACACTGAAACATCCCTGAAATATAGAGTAATTATCATCGTATAATAACTCACAATAGCTAGTTTTGACAGAACAAGGGACAAAGCCTACCCTGAAACATGCATCCTGTCCTAAGTCAGGAACCTGATGTTCAGTGGTTGTCGTTTGTTGATGTGGTTCATATGTGATTCTCGTTTTTTTATATATTAGACCGTTGGTTTTCCTGTTTGAATGGTTTTACACTAGTCATTTTTGAGGCCCTTTATAATTATAGCTTGCTGTTCGGTGTGAGCCAAGGCTCCGTGTTGAAGGCCGTACTTCGACCTATAATGGTTTACTTTTACAAATTGTGACTTGGATGGAGAGTTGTCTCATTGGCATTCATACCACATCACCTTATATCTATGAAATAAACGAAAATCTTCTTTCTATTAAAACTAAGCGACGAATGAATAGTTTTGTTCATGACTTAAAAATATGAGGATATATCAACAACATTGATACTATCAAGAAAAATGTACTGTAACTGGGTTAGGGTAACATTAAAACATGCCTGAAATATACATATATAGTCTAACAGCCAACTACAGCGTGGTAAAATAATTGGTATTATAAAAATATACATGTTATGTTAAAGTACATTAAAAAGCATTAAATTGATTGATATGTGATGATCAGTAACAGAGAAGATTTCTATCAAACAAAAGAATAATGATAAAACACATTCATCATGTGAATAAGTAATCTTTGATAAAGCAAGCGGATAGGATCACGCTTTTTGTTTAGACAATATCTCATAAAACATTGACCCAGACATAAGTATAAATCAGTTTACATGTAATTGTAAACACAACATCTGCTTTCTTGAAAGTTGTCATATATCACCTGTTAGCCATTGGTACTTAGACATACCATTGTTGCAACATGTGATTGTTGCAATCTGTGACATTAGACTAAAGCTACTGTGAACTTTACTGGTACGAATAAGATAATAAATTATCTTGTTAAATACAAGAAAAGAAAATACCACCGCCACGGATGTTGTATCTGAAGGGCAACATGCATTCTATAATAAAATATAAATAGATAGCTATGCATAATCGTCCCGAGTCTGGCAAAAGTTGTGAATTAATAACGCAGAAACTATGAAATATAGACCACCAATACCCTATAGTCAACACCAATTCTCTAGATAACAATGACATAAGAAAACCATGCACTGTTGAGGCTACTGTTTTAAGACAAGCATGTATCCAGCGGGTTTAGACTTGAGATTTCAACCACCTCCCCCTGGATGTGTGGACAAACAAATGGTACACAAAAAACTTACAATACAAATCAGTACAGGAAAAGCAATTAACTAAACACAACAGTATAAAAGCTAACGAATATATCACAAGAATATCCATTGTTAATATAAGTTTACATAATTTTTCTGCAATAACAAGGATTATTTTCTGTTAATCATCTGTTGTTACATGTATACATACCGGTACTACGCTCCTGAGGAGTAGCATCTATCACCTGCCAGCCATTGTTTCCGTATGGAAGGTCATTCCGTCTCATCCATACATCATTCCAACAGTGGAAATTCCTTTAAACCAAAAAAAATAAACTTTCTTAACAACAAGCAACAAGTTAAGGTGTAATAGATTTGCAACATAAAGATATTATGAAAATAATAGAAAGGTACTTGGCGACTATTTCGAGTAGTTTTTGCTAACTTTTTCAAAGCAAAACTATGTTGTCCTGCGTCTAAGTCCAAATTTTCCGTACTGTTGATTTAGTCTACGCCCTAATTTCTCACGGTCCATTCTTGACCCCATCAATAGACTAAATATTTGATAAAAAAAACATGATGTACTTACCATACAGAATCACTTTTACCTATCCCTTCAACATTTTCCTTTCTTTCTAAATCCCAGTATACATCGACTGTTACAGTACCATCCGAGTCGTGTGCCGAGGCAAAGTTAGTCACGTTCCTACACGGAAGACCAAGGGCTCTACAAACTGAAAAATAGGATATGATTCCAAACATTATTCATTATATTGTTGTCCGTAGCACTCCCCTTTTTGATAATTTTTATATTTTATGACCATGAATAAGAACTGTAATTGAGGTTACTTTATAATTCAAAAATTCTATCTTACCCCATTTTAAACAATCAATATTTATATGACCGAACGACAAAACGTTATTTCCCTGATTTGTCTTACGACAGAAAATTGTCTCGAACTATATTTTTGACGTTTTTACAGGAAAGACAAATGTTTTAAAAAGAAATGTGTACCAGATGTTGTCAAATAGCAGACAAACGTTGTAATGCAAACTGAGTTTTATACATTTTGTTGCATTGCTAATGCATTGATGTATTATACCTGAACTTCTCTGACACTGTTACATGAAACGGTCCAAATTTGTTGCATTTCTTTGTTGAATGCCAAAATATTAGGGAATCTGAGAACTAAAATAAACATTCATCAGCTGAAATAATCGATATGAAGTTAACAAATCAGGTCAATCTCTTATAAAAGTTCAAACAATACCTTAAGGGGATCATTCCTTATGAAAATTTCATTCATTCATTTGTATATCAATTTTCACACCAGGAACAGTATTATGAGATACTGTAAAAAAATCATAATGTTTTGCTGGCTAACAATAGTTGGTACTAGTAACCTCTTAGGTTATCATCTTGATGGAAAAGGTTTTCCATGGTTTATTATTACCCCTATTGGTATAATTTTAACAAGAGGGTGTCAGATTGACAGAAAACCGGATTTTCCTGCATGAAAATGATATTTTCAAATCTGGACACCCAAACAGGATCAAGTAAAAATAAATAAATGAAATTTTGTAGGTTTTAGAAATTGAAAGGCCAAAATCAATCTTAACCTCCTATTTACCATAAGTAACATAATATTGGAATTCAAGAGAGTAGTTATAAGTTAACACACATTTGTTCAGCAGGGGTGGGTAGGCAGAAATCATAAAGTCAATAATGAAAGAAATATGTTTATGAGATTATAACCTTATTTAAAATGAAACCATAAAATCTTGTGGTGACTCCAATAACTTTCCAGAAACCCACTTTCAAACGGTTGTTGTCTTGTAATATATGCATGGTCGATGAAATAATTATCGAAAAATTCGAACTTGATCGTCTTTTAGTCACAGGAAACAACATATCTAAATTTGAAAAGAATTTGTCAAAGCGTTTTCAATTTATTGCACAGACAACGCTCTAAGTATAACTTTTCACTACTTAAAGGTCTGCAAATCAACAACGATAAAAGTTAAGATCGTGAAAATCGAACTTGACCTTATTTAAGTCACAAGAAACAACATATTCAAATTTGAAAAGATTTCATCAAAGCGTTTTTAAATTATTGCACGGATACTGTTTGGCAGGCGCCCGCCCGCCCGCCCGCCCGCCCGCCCGCCCGCCCGCCGCATATCACCAAATTAATAAACGATATTTTCCTTTGGAAACCCGGTAAAAAATGAATATTTCAATTGCCTTATTATAAAAGATATAATTAAGTAGCCATATGCAATATTCAAATATTGTATGTAAAAAAGATGCAGTTGCAGAAGCCATATTATACACCCTCTCTAGGAGTTAGGCTATATATTTCATTCACCATATCTGTCCTTTTGTCCGCTTGTCCAACAACTCTTAATAAAACTGTTGAGTAGTTCAATTATTATTATGCTAATTATGAAGCCTTTGATGCATTCAGAATGTTCTTTATACTCCCTTCACAGAATTAAGTGAATTATTCCTAATAAAACAATACGGTGAATTAGGAAACTAAATCAATGTTTCCAAATGTTATAATGTGAAAAGATCAAAATCCAAATAATAAATACTCGATATGTGTTTCTTATACAACATTAACATTAACCACAAAGTATTGCCAGTTGTCGACTATTCAAAATAAATGCGCCTATGAAACTTAAAATTACCAGAAGAGCTATAACATTACAGCCGACAGCGCCATGAGGGGCTTGATTAAGAAAACAATACAGCCGACAACGCCATAAGGGGCTTGAATAAGAAAACAATACAGCCGACAACGCCATAAGGGGCTTGATTAAGAAAACAATACAGCCGACAACGCCATAAGGGGATTGATTAAGAAAACAATACAACCGACAACGCCATAAGGGGCTTGATTAAGAAAACAATACAGCCGACAACGCCATAAGGGGCTTGATTAAGAAAACAATACAGCCGACAACGCCATAAGGGGCTTGATTAAGAAAACAATACAGCCGACAACGCCATAAGGGGCTTGATTAAGAATGTACAGTTGTATTCCTTGGACATATTCTATAAATAAAACTTAATTAACTGCCTGTAAATACATCTACCCATACCCGCCCCACCCTCACGATTAAATTCGATTAAAATGTGTTACGTATTGTTTAAGATTGTCAATCTATTCGACCAAAATTTGTTTCCGCAAAATGGAAATAAACAAGGATTCCATTTAATCAATTGAATTACAAAATGGTTTCAAAGGGAAAAAAACTAACTCGAAGTTGAAAATACTTAGATATATGCTTGTTTTATGTAATTATGGTACGAAAAAGAGCGAATGGTAAGAAAAAATGGACCAATGTCACACATATTTTTTTCAACTGCAGAGTTACTTTTACCGTTTAAATTATTGTTATCGTCCGAGTGTAACTTTCATTAAACTTATGCTGAGTACAGATTTACCTAAATGTGACAAATATGAACTTTCAAACAAAAACAAATGTTGACTTTCTCGCGAAGCATTGCTTAATTGGTTTTGAGAAAAAAATGTTTATCTTTCGAATCAGAATCCATCAAAAATGACATGTCCATATACTTCCAGCTAATCTAATCTAATTAATATTGGAAAAAATATCAGTAGTTATATTTTTTTTTTTTGGTTTGAGGCAATTTCAATTTTGTAAGAAATAAAAAACAAATAATAGACCAATATTACAAATATTACATTAAATAAAAAAACTAAAAAAAAAACAAATAAAGCATTTTTTTAGGTACAATATCAACATACATTAATGTGGTATAATTGTCAAAGGTTATAAAAAAATCACTCAATATGATAAATATAAATTAAGATAACACAGTGATGTTTACCTTTCGAGAACGATTGTTTTAATTGGTTCTGGAAAATCATTTTTGTTGTTTGCCTATGGAATTACAATCTTTCAAAATTGACATGAACATTCAACATATAATCTAGCTAAATTAATCAAACTGAAACAAAACATCAGTGGTAGCACGAATCCTATTGGTTAAAGGCATGATAACAATGTTTTTTGTATTTGATTTTAAAAAGATATTTGATTAAATATTATTTACTATACATTAAGTACTTTAAAAAAAATCATAGACAATTTTCATGAACTGATATATTACAATAAGCACTTATTAATACTTCATAGATTTGACAAACATTATGAGGGTATTACATATGGAAAATAATTTCACTCATCCACAGGAACATTAAAGGAGTTTACACTTATAGGGGACAAGAATTCGATGAGAAAAAGACTCAGTAAATTTTCAATTAAAACTGTAAAAGAGATGTAACTGGTGTAGTTGTAAATTTCAACCTTTTCAACCAAACGATCAGAATATCTATTAAAAGATGCAAATATTTTAAACACCTACCAGTCCATCCTTTTCGAATCAACTTTTTCTCCTCGCAAGACTAATTAATTCATGAATGTTCTAGGACCATAACTTCTGCAAATATCGTTCAATCGGAACGTAACACGAACTTAAATTCTTATGAAATGACTTTATACCAAATTTCTAACCAATAGACTGAAGCATTACAGAAAATATACGTAAAAAATATTTGGAAATCGTCTATTCAATGTCGACCATAACTTCGTCGTTACTACGAAATTCACAACAGATTATCTATGTACGAGCTTTTACATGTACGTCTTGCCGTTGTATACCCGCATTTGAATTATAAACTATTAGTCATGGTAAAACTGGGCTCACTCAATAGCAATAAAGGATGGCCAATGCTCTTTATGTGGTTATCATTCTAAAGATGTCGTTCAACACTTAAGTATGTACTGTGAAAAACTTTTAGATGCAAGAAATAACATGTTTTACGGAATTGTTGATGTTTTACCAGTTCAGGAATATGGGTGGTTTTTTTTTTCAACAAGATGATGGCGATATAGTCGTAGTCTTACTAGATGGTATTACAGATTTTATGCAATCTTTGAATTCTAATCACTAGAAAAACATAATGTACTGCTTGGGAGATCATATATTCACTGGAAATATTTATAATCAGACAAATGTACCATATAAATATACCTGCATGACTATGTAAACTGCGTGTTTTTTCTTGCTTTAATTGTATTTTGTAACTTATATGTTGTTCTTTTCTTGTAATTAGTATACTTGTGTTATTAAAATGTAAATGTTCAGTAATAGAGGAAATAAAGAGAATCAATCATTCAATAATGTCTTGAATAATAACTACATGTATATCATTTTTTAAGTCGTTGACAACTCAATTTAAAGCTGCTAGTCATGCAGATAATAATACGTTTTCCTAAATTTTACGTTTGTTACACCAGTAAACATGTGACCTAACAGACTACAAGTGATTTAAAAAAAACCACGGTATGTCAATTTGCATAAAATTAATCGTAAGTAAATAAGTTAATGCAAGATACAGGAAAGTAGTGAAAGTAGTTTATTAAAATAATAAAAAATATAACAGCGAAATAATCTATATGTGAGAAAGAGCAATAATTTCCAAAACACCACCAAAACATCATATAAACATGTAATCGCAGGGAAAAAAAGTAATAAATACCTGTAGTGACCACTCCAGAAAAGGTGAAACATTGTCCGTATTTGACTGCCTTTTTGGTATTAGCATGCTGTTTAAGAATGCGGACACTGCCGTTCCACTTGAGTGGTGCTATTCCGTCTACATAGTCGGAGTCCCATTTGCCAGTTAAAATACCGTTGTCATCGTTCGAGTTTACCTAAAATAAAGATCGTATTAGAATTGTCCTTCAAATCTTTCCTTTTGGCCCAACAAACATTGAATTAAGCTTTCATTTAAACTATTGTTGGTCAATACTTTCGACTCACTTATATATAAAGTCGGAAACCGACTAAAATATTTTATTTATTTTCATTTCTTGATTGAAATTCTGTACACAAATTAGCTTTAGACATCGCACAAGATCGCGGAGCACTTCAGCACTGATCATGCGTATCTAAATGAAATTTACGTGGGGTATTAAGAAAGTATAAATCCATACTTTGAAGATTAAAAAAACGTTGAGGTTTTGGTTTTTAAGTAACTGTTAGCATTCTGTAATATATATGTTATTGTCTCTTGCATACATATGTGTTTTGTCGTCTGTAATACGGATAAATTATCTGTGCTTATTCCAAGGTAAAACAACAAAAATACCGAACTCCAAGGAAAATTTAAAACGGAAAGTCCCTTAACAATTGGCAAAATCAAGAGCTCAAACACATCAAACGAATGTAAAACAACTGTCATATTCCTGACTTGGTACAGGTATTTCCTTATGTAGTAAATGGTGGATTAAACCTGGTTTTAAAGCTAGATAAACCTCTCACTTGTATGACAGTCGCATACAATTCCATTATATTGACAACAATGTGTGAACAAAACAAACAGACATAATAGGTAAAAATGTCAAAAATAGGTTTACAGCAGTCAACATTGTGTTATAATCTCAATCACTATAAAAACAAACAAATATGTCAACAAAGAAAAACAAATTGGCATATAGACAAAGCACATATGCAAAAATGAAACACAAGAATACATAAAATGACCACAGCACAACAACACAATGGCGGGATATACAAGTACCGAGCCTCGCCTAAAGGATATTACCAAAAATGGACCAAACAGTAAACGTTAATAATTTACAAAGACAAATAAAAGAACACTATAACACGTAACGTTAGTACCTAGAATCTATACATCAAGACCATCATGTACTATTTGTGAAGTTGATACGGAATATTTATCAACAAGGTCTTGGTATCTTCCTATGAACTTTTTTAGAAAAAGGACGAGACGTTCTTTGACATAACCCTGGTTCGTCAACTTTCTCCTCAGACACTGGTGACGTTTTACAAAGTCTGAGTAGCAGCTGCAAGATCTTGAATACCGAATGAGTTGGGAAATGTATATCCGATATGCTGGTGAAGTTGGTATATTGCTACTAAGGTGGGGGAAATTGGTAATTTCAAATTTAAAATCGTCTCGTTTGTCATAGATTCTGGTACTGAGATGACCGCTTATGTTTAAATCGAGGTATAAGTCTAAAAATGAGGCGGAGGAAGCCGTGTCTCTTGTTTTTTTAATTTCTAGTTCTGGAGGATATATAAATGGAACCCAATAAGAAAAAGTTTGGATTGTTTATGGAAAGAACATCATCAATATATCTGCATGTAAAAATAAATGCTTCTTTGATTTTCTTGTTTTTGACAAGTGTCTAAAGAAACTCCGACTCATATGAAAATAAGAAGAGGTCGGCAAGGAGAGGCGCACAGTTCGTTCCCATAGGAATGTCGACAATTTGTTGAAAAATCTACCTCCAAATTCAACAAATATGTTATCAATAGGAAATTCCAGCATACTGATCACTTGCTCCTCTGTGTAGCATGTTTTACCTTTTTGTTCACTATTAACAAAATATGCCGTATGGTATCCCAAAGTAATAAATTTATAGCGTATGCTACCATTTTTTATATTGAAAAGCATTGTGGATTATTAGACGATTTTTCAATTTCACATGGGGGAATGGTGGTACATGTATACAGGGGTGAAAGTTTTGATAGAATTAATTTCAGAGAAAGATCGAGATTTAAAATTATCCAGAAATTTTAGAATCCACATATTGTTAATACCACTACGCGAGTAAACAGTTTCGCAGTATTTCTGAAGACCCTCTTTCACTGCGGACAGAATTTTTGTCAATCTAATGGACAATTTCTTTGTAGAACATGCAGATGAGTCGGCAATGTACCGTTGTTTGTACGGAATTTTGTGAAGCTTAGGTATCCAATACAAACAAGGTAAGTCCTCAGATTTGCTGTTCAATGTAATGTTCATTGAAGCCATGAAGGAATTATTATTCGCCAAAATCTCATCCTTGTCAAATGATATGTTTTTGAATGTGGGATTACACGAGTGCTCATTTATTTATAATTCTTTTACAAGACATTCGTAGTAGTAAGATTTACATACAAAGACGATATTATTTGAAATATTTTCCGCAGGAACAACAACATATTTATCGTGAAGAGATGATAGACATTTCACAGCTTCTTTGTCTCTGAAAACGGACTTTGGTCGATCATTTACACAGTTTGTCAACTTATGAATTCGATGTTTTATCAGAGACCTGATTGTTTTGACCCATTCTGACAAAATGTCTAGTTCAACTTCTTTTCGTTTAGCCCATGCTCTGGCGTAGTCCTCAATGCAATCCATTAGTATTTTGAAGTTATGGTTCCAATTGATGTGTTGGGGTTCTCTGAACTTAGGACCATGAGATATCACCTTTCGGAGATGTTCGTGTTGAATTATGTTTAGATCCCCAGTAATAACATGGCCAGAGGGGCTGTAAATATAAGGCGAGTGGGAACAGTCACGTGTTTTTTTTAGGTATTCTTCTAAATCAAGGTCCTGCAATGCTTGCTTATAGTTAAATACTTTAGGTGCAATGGTTTTGGTGTAACTGAAGGATACAATAAGGACACACTGATTTTGAAAATAAAGTGGAATTTAAGTTGTTACCTCCTTGTGATGAAGAACGTTGCTGATGTTGTCTTGCTTTTTGTTTTGGGATGTTGTCTCATTGCCCATCTATTCTTTTCATATGGAGCTATTTCTTTCTATGCTTTGTATATAGATATATTTCTTTCTACGCTTTTCATTTCGATATATTTCTTTCTATGTTTGTTCATATCGATACATTTATTTCCATGCTCTTGCATATCGATATACATGTATTTCTCTTTATGTTTTTTGATATCGATATATTTTGTCTATGCTTAACAGTTTACTCCGTTTTGGTGTTTTCAGTTTTTTTTCCAAAAGACATACAACACGTAGATATCAAAATGACAGCAAACAGGATTTTCCATACATTAATTTATTGAGTCATTATTAAAGCAATCACAACCGCCAGCCCGAGCAACCTGATTAAAGAAGACAATTTAGCACAACTTATTGCTAAATAATCGCACATTTCAATTTTTTAACTAATGTATTAAAGCTATCATCACAATATTTTTTACGGCACTAAACTTAGACGATTGTAGCAGATCCGTTCTGGTCCTTTTGATTTTAATACTCTAAAATGTTCTATATGTTTTGATTTCAAGCCACGGGATTCTGAAATATTTAACTCTCTTTTTTTCGTCTTATCGATTTAGGTGGATTTTGTTCATTCTATTTCTAGTAGCATTTTAAATGTATTGTAACTATAGAGAACCTATGCATCCATTAAATATATTTACGTACAATTTGAGAGATAGCTCTGGACACTCTGACAGGATCTGCCATAGACTTTGATATGTTATTGTTAAAGCCTTTCTGGACACACCACAGACATATTTCTAGAATGCCATCCTCAAACTGAAATACATGATTGATAAACAGTCAAGAATTCAAATAGAAATGAGAATTCAAATAACACAAAGACTTTAAACATTATAAATAACGACGTTCACTGTAGGATCCTCGCATTTTTATGATTAAAAGGGGGAAGAAAATTGAATAAATACAAAGTGTTTCCTGTTAACAATAAATCAAGTAAATGACTAAAAAAACCAAGAAATATGAATTATTTCTTTCACAGTTCATTGATATATGTCAATATAAAAGCAATCTACATGTTTGTATTATTTACTTTTCTGTTGATATTATTTTATTCAACTATTATCAAATAAATAAAATAAATTCCAACCTGTCCAAAAAACCAAGGTTTAGCGCCAATTTGTTTATAGTTTCCATGAAATATTACACCACTATCATTGAGAACATATTCCTTGAGGAGAGACGTGTTGTCAAAGTATACATCGTCATCTGATAAATACAAGCATAAAAAATATAAAACAATTATATTTCCTATTTTATCAACATGAATGTCATATATATGTGCCGGTTTCAAATCACGAATTTCTTCATGTGTACCATAGAAGTGAGAATTTGATATCCGATATTTTGGTCGTCACTCTTGAAAGTAATACCAATAGGACTGATATATATAGATTCCACCATTGCAACAAGTGTGTTACGATATTTCTCCACTCGAGACAGTTAAATTTTAATATTTAAAGCGCGAGGCTTGCCGAGCTCTTTAAATATTAAAATTTAACTGTTGAGAGTGGAGAAAAAATCGTAATACACGAGTTATAGTGGTGGAATCTGTTTCTCTAATGATTTTTGTCCTTCCTTTTCAAAGATTTGCAGAAAGTTGTGTTCTTTATATGTGACGTCATTAGGCATGGTCGCCTTTTTTCATGACGTCACAATCGGGAATTCAGAAGAAACCAAGAAAATTAAACGTCATAATTAAATTTCAACCAATCATTTGCCGAGAACAGATATTTCACTAGTGAGGAGAACAATTTTTTCACAATCGGTTGGGAAATGTGAAAATAGTGACAAAAGTAGAGAAATAGCTTTTCATGTGAGAGAACCATCGTTCTTTCTCTCCGTCCTCTTTCTAAATGTCCTCTTTTGTTCACTTTTATTGCTTGGTTGTCGTGTCATTGGCTTTTCATTTTTTAGCCACCACTCTTTTTACTCGAACAGATATAATTGAATAATTCATTTCATAATAACGTTTATATGTATAGAATTTTGTAACATGTCAAGATCCAACCGATGGATCGAATATTTTGAAAAATGAAAAAAAAGAATAACCTTCTTAATTTGTTTTTTTTTCGTCATCGGTTAACAGTGTTTACATGCCACTAGTTTAAGCCAAAAGAGTTGAAAAGACTATTTGAGTGTGAATATGTTTTACAAATATTTTCAACTTAAAAATAAGTTTGGATAGGCTACTACTGACATTTGCGTTTCATCCTAAAAAGTTTATTGTTTTTACTTTCTTAAATAATAGCCATATTATTAGCATCCAATGCTACCATTGTATGAAACCAACAAAATCATTTATAAATTAAAAGACTACATAATCTTCATTGTACCACAAAACTATATATTTTTTATTCAATCGTTTCTTATAGATGTTAGAAACGACCGTGACGAAAATTCCATGAAATACAAAATTTTCCAGTTAAGATAAAAGGCAACAAGGAATCACATCAAGCTGAGACAACTTTCTGTTTACTTGTGATCTAGTAAAACCATATCATATAAATTCACCCCAAGTAATTTTAGCAAAATATTCGGAAGAAGACCTCCAATTGAATAGAGGATAACTACCATTGGACGACGATCACATTACGGTACCCTAAAACAAATAAAATATTAATAATGACTGTTTACCTCTTATTATAAGATCGAAACCGATGAACATATTCAGAACTGCACTTACCTTTACACCAAGGGTTAAACAGTATAAATATCAAGGTAGGGTGAACGTATACAGAGGTCACTGGTTGACCTTCAGTTGCTGATATAGTTTCTACAACAAGTTGCCAGTTTGACACTATACAGTTTGCAGGCGTTGATATGGTTACCATATATTCTGTTTTTGATTGCTTCTCAGCTATGACTGCAGACCAATCGTTTCGCTTTAGCTCTTTAGACAGTATGAAATCAACATGTGTACCATTTCCGGGTCTTGGATTTTCACCTGCCAAAAAATTCTTGGAACATAAATAGTTTTCTTAATGCAGCACACCTTTGTTGAAATGCACAACATGGGAAAGAACAATTCTGATAGATTTTAAAACTTTAATAATAACTTTAAAAACATATGTAAGTCGTATGTGTACGTTTTTGTTTCTGTGAGAGAGAGAGAGAGAGAAAGATTAAGATTCACATAAAAACATACTTGTAGTAAAAACAAATCGTACTGTGGTGGCAGCGGGATCAAACTTTTTATTGAATCGGAGTATGACATCAAAATGTTGCCCTCTTCTTGTGACCAGTCCTCCCGTGTACACTCGATCAAATTTGTGAGTGTTGTGTTCTTTTGAATTTTGTTTACTCAAAGTGTCCACAAAGTCAACCGTGACATGTTTGTCACTTCGATGGTGCCCACGTCTGTCTGATCTGGCTGGTGTATCTTCATTATCCTTCTTATAATGACCATGGCTATCCGATCTGACTGTTGCATCGTCTTTTTCATCATCTGAAATAATCAAGTTTAAGTTCATATTTGCTTATTTGTTTTGCTTGAGATCAAATGGGTAGTACGAATGAATAAGGCTGTTATAGTGGCCATTAGACGTTTAACAACTACTTTTTGGAGCTAATCAATGATGCTCTTATACAAAGGTTGAATTAGGTATCATATCTGTTATACCAAAACAACTTACCACCTATCGACTGGCATTTTTCGCATATACACCACCAACAAATATACATCTATTCAATATCCAATTCCGACGATTTTCTGATGGTAAATATTTTCTTACTGGGGTTTATTTAATTGTTATCAATCCTTATCATTTGGGATGTAGAGTAATATATGAGACTTCAGTTGGGAGTATTTCACTTTTTTTATCAATTACATTGACGTTCCATAAGCGCGCACGGTTACTTTTTATGATTTCCTTGTCCATTGTAAATCGAGTAAATGTTAATTGCAGACGACATTGTGAAAACCAGAAGTAAACAAATCGTTGCCAAGGAGAAAATGTTTTGGTGGTGACCTGTACTTGTTATCATTGTCCTTACTAACAGCCAATGGGGGTGTGGCATTTCCCTATTACATTGTAGAATATGATAACACAATTTACGTATGTGTTGTTTCACTTATTCATTTCACAATCAATTTACATTAATATGCTGGAAAGGGTTTCGTGGCTAGTAATAAACTATGCAATACAACAACATTCTCTTATCATTTTCCTTCCCCGATACAGCTCTCAGTCACTGAATGAGACATGACAACATTCTCTTATCATTTTCCTTCCCAATACAGCTCTCAGTCACTGAATGAGACATGACAACATTGTCTTATCATTTTCCTTTCCCGATACAGCTCTCAGTCAGTGAATGAGACATTACAACATTGTCTTATCATTTTTCTTCCCCGATACAGCTCTCAGTCACTGAATGAGACATGACAACATTCTCTTATCATTTTCCTTTCCCGATACAGCTCTCAGTCAGTGAATGAGACATGACAACATTCTCTTATCATTTTCCTTCCCCAATACAGCTCTCAGTCACTGAATGAGACATGACAACATTCTCTTATCATTTTCCTTTCCCAATACAGCTCTCAGTCACTGAATGAGACATGACAACATTGTCTTATCATTTTCCTTCCCCAATACAGCTCTCAGTCAGTGAATGAGACATGACAACATTCTCTTATCATTTTCCTTCCCCGATACAGCTCTCAGTCACTGAATGAGAAATGACAACATTCTCTTATCTTGTCAATGAATGAGACATGACAACATTGTCGTATTTTCATTCAGAAATAGTCCTTTTTCGATTTTTGGTTTATATATATAAAAAAAAAATAAACGTGAGTTAAGAAAATTACAGAAAATGAATATGAAAGAATATGAAATGGTTGTACATAAGATATACATAAGACAAAATTCCCAATATATTAATGAATACCAAAGGAACTTGAAGTATTTTTAAAACTGCTCTTCATCTTGATGTCATTTTTAGTTGCAGTTTTCGTTTTTCGTTTTGTGGTTTCTCAAAAGAGAGAAAAACAAATTTATTTAAATACTAGTATACAGGAACCCTTTTACAAAGTTCTTTTTACGTATATTTCAATTTGAATTCGGTCATTCAATATTGTACATTACTAACAATAAAATCATTGATTGACACGTAGTTATATTAACAGACAAATAATTCCTTCTGAAAATTAAAACTTTTCATGTTTTTAAACAATGGAATTGTTCGATTAAAAGAAATATAAAGTAATAACCAAACATTGAATTTATAAATGAAGTTTCATTTCAATCATTGTTTATTTGGGAATATGGTGGGAGATGGACAGATGTTTGTTTTCTTTGCACCAAAATAAAACTGAATTGAACGATATTGCACTTACTTGATTAAAAAAATAGATTTTACTTAAACAAAATCTCAAGACTTAATTTACAGACCCCCCCCCCCCCACCGAAGAGAAGATATAACGTGGATTTTTCGTATCTCAGTATATTTTTAAAAAATGTTCTAAATGATCAAAGATAATAGAATACAGACACGTCCCCTGGTGGACAAAGGACTTGTGCGAAGATAATTACTTTTTGTTTATTTCATTTACAACTGACTAGAGGGATGATGTCTTGTTGATTTCATTTGTCAAATGCAGACAGATAAAATATATTCAGCAAACTGATACACTGGACGAGCGAATTAATATTTTTGTATATATTCACGGTTTATGTTTCATATTGACCTGAGATGTCATAGCGAAATTATATTCGTTTTTCTTCTTCTTCAGGTGTTCAACAAAACTTCAGGATACTGAAGATTACTTGTTGTTTTAATGTTAATCCATTATGTAGTCTATTTTTTCATTGTGTAGTATCTGTAGTAGTTTTTTTTTACTTTTGTTCGTTGAAGGAAGATTTTGCTTCTCTGTGCGTTCAGTTTTGATGAAAACCTTGTGTGGTTACTTATTAATGAATATGTCTTTTATAGACATTTTAAATGTTGGACATAAATTTTTGTTTGGATCTTGGTATTACATTTGCTTAAGTTTGTGTTTGTAGTTTTATCGCTATATTTTATTCAATAAGCAACAATTATCTACATGTGAAAATATTGTTTTAAAAATGTGTAAATTTTCCATTTGCTTTCCGTATGATGTAGTGATGTCAATGAAGACCTGTTGAATTGGAGACTAATAAAAATATCTGGAGTCAAAATAAACGGCTCAAAGTATCACATTCCCCAGGAAAATATTTGTACCAAGTCAGAATTATGGCAGTAACTTTTCATTAAAGTTGATTCATTCGGTGTTCTCCTGTGTTTGTCAGCTTTTGTTTATATTTCCATACTACCGTATAGTCAAACAACATATTAGTCCTGTTTCCTGCCTCCTGACCTATCCTAAATTTACATGCCTAACGTAACACATTTTATGGACATGTTTGGATAAGCACTGTTTTAAAGTCAAGACTTTTACGGTTGAGCAATGTTAAAGTCTAGAACATTTCCATATCTAGCGTACATAAAATATTTTTGAAAAAAAAAATGATTTACGAACGTACCTGCCCTATTTTGTCTGCCAGGAGGCAGTAAACATGGGTATGATGTTTTGCCTTATCTTAAACATAAGCGATAACAATTACCCAAGAAAGTAACAGTTCGTGCGGGGTTATTCCAGCCTGACTCACTTATGCCATTAGTAACTGATCTTGTGTGTATGTCTATGGCTCGATCTAGGATGGAGTCTGTAGGAAAACGATGATATCGAGACATCTAGAACGAACAGAAAAGAAAAAAGGTTTTAATTTTAATCAATTTAATAAAACATCTTTAAATTACTGTACGAATCTTTTCCTTCGACATTTGTTTCGGAAGGATAATCACAGTGTATAATAAGTATAAAGATCTAGTAACGTACAACGTTTCCGTTCAAAAATGGGTCGATACCCGTTTGCGTGAGAATATGGCGATATATTGGCCAATTTGACGAGTGTATCTAATTTTCATTTAAAAATATTTTCTATAAAATTTTAGAGATTGACTATTCGAGAAGAAAGTTCAATTCCAATTGCACGTCATGTGTAATAAATCATTACTATGTAAAATTAAATTAAAAAAAACCAGTAACACTAATAATAAAAAGAGTAAACGGTGTTAAACTGATCATGTATATAAGATACAAAACACATGGTAATATGTTAATATATGCAACCTTCGAGGACAGGGATAGTGAATATAGATACAACACTTTTACAGGACATAAACTTAGCAATTCTTCGGAACGACCCAAATCCTACCTGTCTCACCTGAACCATATGTTGTACTTCCATTTTGCGGAATATTTTCTGACTAAGCTTTGTACGAAATCGGAGATATGTTCGGATTTAGACTTTTACGGTTAATTCACTAAAACGACTGTCAACATGGCTTAAGATAAGATATATGTATAATGATTTGGATAATTATATTAAAGTTAGAGTAATCGCGATGAAGGACTATGGTTCTCAAGTTCAGAGAGGCTTACATGTACCGCCGTTTACTTGGAATGTTTTGTATGTATTAATTAACATTGTGGTTTTTTCTGTTTCTTTTCTTCAGTTTTATTAAGGGCACCTGCTATTGATCCGACCTTAATCTTTATATATAATTTGTATCTTATTACGAAATTGAAACATCATGACACAGTTTGTCTTCATCTTTTACATTTTGTTTAAAATCAACAATGTGTTTGTTTCATATATAACAACAAGACATGTATTATATACGAAGTCAGATGGATATCTCGGTCGTGATCAATCAGTAGAATTCCGACAAGTAATTGAAAAGATTGACGATTCTAGGAAGGTAATTACAACAGATAAGTAAGTTTGTGTCTCCAAGTGATGGAGGATTGCGACAGACATGCATCAAAACCACAAATAACATATTGAATGTCATGTCTGCTGTAATGTCGAATGTCACTTCAGATAAATTACTAGTCTTTTCTATGAATTATGTCTTTACCAGGGCTGATGCAGCATCACAATGCTGAATGTCAGACCAGTTAAACTTAAAGCTTTCAGATTAAACACTATGCACTGTACTTTACCGATGTTCAGTGCGAAAAGAAGACAATGAGACTGCAAAGGACCGTACACATTTCCGAATATACGACATTTAAAGGCGACCAATTAATCTTAAACGGTGGATAATACTGTAAAGTCAAGCTTTAAATCAGAGTCTAGGCCAGATGTCAATTAATACAAATGACGACGGATATCATTTAACACATCGACATTTATCACTACACAGTTGTTCCGTTTCTTGTACGTGAAAATAAAAGATGATGAGTTAAGGCGGCAAGCGACCAACAAAAGTTTACCCTAAACATACATGTGTTATATTAAAAGTTTGTCTTTGCAATGCCAAAGACAACATTTTAATTTATTATACTTCACGTTAAAATGCCATATTTTGATTGGCTAATACGAGGGTGTTAATTTACTCTATTACCCTTCATGGAGACGCTTGATCCAGTGTGCGCTTTATTAAATACGACTCTATCCTATGGCAAATACTCTATTACCCCTCACGGAGACGCTTGATCAAGTGTGCGCTTTATTAAACACGACTCTATCCTATGGCAACTAGTCTATTACCAATCGCGGAAACGCTTGATCAAGTGTGCGCTTTATTAAATACGGATGGTTGTCATGTACAAGACGTCATAGTTTATTACTTTGAATTTGAAATTTAATCGACAGTAATAACAGAACATTCAGTATAAAAAATTAAATAACACATATCTGAGAGGGTGATAGAGCAGATTGTTACCCCTCGAAAAGACATTGTCAACCTTGGCTTCGCCTCAGTTGACAATGTTTTCTCGGGGTAACAATCTTCTCTATCATCCTCTCAGCTATGTGTTTTTTATATACTAGCACATTTAAGCATGTTTTGAAACAAGGTATACAATGTAAATTTTCTGTTATATATATGTTCTGTAAAATCTAGCAAAAAAAAACAAAATCTAAGCTTAATTGATTTGAGATGAGTAAACGGAGATGTCAAAGAGACAACAACCCAACGACAAAAAAAAACCCAAAACAAATGACATCTAGAGATCAACATATACAGTCTTCAACAGTATTGCAATATGTCTTTACAATACGCTATAAAACGCTCCTATATAAAAATAAGAAGATGTGGTATGATTATCAATGAGAAAACTCTCCACCTGAGACCAAACGACGTAGCAATTAACAACTATAGGTCATCGCACAGCCTTCAAAAATGAGCAAAATCTCAAAAATTCGGTCCTGCGATAATGTATACGTTTATGGTACAAATCTCCCTCGTTATTTGTCAACATAATAATATGATGAGAATGCAGCTCATGTCACATTGCGTTAAATATGGTAATAGTTGCAATTTCAAGGCATAACATTAATAAAAGATCACTTACTATCTGAATCCAAGGCAAGTATCGTCCAACTTCAGCAATTTAAAATAAATGTATAATCTCCAATAACAAAGTGATACACCGTCCTTGTTTACAGAAATGTAGGCAGGTGAACGTATAGAGATTTGAAGATTTGGTGAAAAAAAAACACATTTGTCAAATATAAGGAACGTGCAGTATCTATATCTCCCGGTTATTTTCTAGTTTTACATATAAATATCCCACCCTTTGATGTACAGTGACCAACTTTACCTGGAGCTAATACTGTGCATGCGATATGTTACTCTTACGTTATACCGGACGAATAAATTATTTTCTTGTTTGTAGCATGCATTTTTATTAGGACTATGACATTTTACTCACTACTATCATGCATTTGAAGTAGGGCTGGGTTACTTTACTACAGTGCTTTCGGTGATCCTTGATAAGCTTAACTGATACATATTTTAAGTAACAAGAAGTTACTTCAACTATTAAATTGAAATGTTATAGTAGATAATGTTTATAGTATTACACATGTACTTTAAATTTTGATATATCTGGGTATACGACAATTGCATGCTTGACTGTTCGTTAGTATACCTAAGTTAATATTGATATATTTTAGTCGATAATATAATGATTTATAGTGGAATATTTCAATATTAATTTTGAATTTAATACAATTTTATATTGGGTTACAACATTTTTAAATAATCTTTACTTATAATTCAGGCTAAAAATATATCGGCTTATCTTGAATAAAAGACGAAAACCACACTTTATAAACGTCGTGCATCCGATATGCTTCTCTTGATTTACCTTCATCGGGAATGCTCAAACGGACAAAAAAAAAAGAAAAGCAAAAATTATCTGAGGTCAACTTTGCCTGAGGATTTTGGAACCTCATGCAGTTTCGTAAAATTTCTTATTTTCCAACAGGTAATTTTTAGAATATTTAATTATGTTATAAATCATGTCAGTACCAGAGCACTGACTACCAATTGACAATACCCTCGGGGACTAACAGTCTAGCAGTAGGTGTATTGATTAAATGCTAGTAAACGAAAGTTACATTTTATAAATGTCGTGCGTCCGAAGCACTTTTATGGATTTACCATTTATCAAATACGCTCAATCTAAACATTTGAAAGCCAGAAATGTAGATCAGCAAGAATGTGTAATAAGATACATTGTGTAGAAACTGACCAATGGTCATCAAGCCAAAAGATCGTATTGCAGTGGTTAAGAAAATGCAAATTTCGAAACAAATTAATGGTTTCCTTCGTCTGCTTAAAAATGGTTTTTAAAATAACTTGCCTTTATGCTTTCCTCCTACAACCCCCAAAAAAACAACCAGAGGTTTAACATTTACCTATAAGAATCAAAGTGTAGCTCATGTATTTTGCATTCTATTGGGCAATGCATAAATGAAAAGAGAAACAAGAAGGTGAATTGGGAAATTTTTACTTATTCAGAGTAAAAAAAAAATCTCATATAAAAATAAACAATATATACATTTGTACAACAAGATAATAATGAATGAAAAATACGAAACAATAATACAAAAATACAGAATACAATAGCTTTGCCAAGGAAGGGGTCAACTAAGCCACCAGGAAAGATGTACTGAAAAAAACCTTTCCTACCCCACAAAGGCCAAGCACTTGGCAAAAAATAGAAAATATGAGTTTAATGCATACCCATATGGTAAACGACAGTCATAACTGCCAGATCTGGTTTGATTATTACTCAGTCGGTAAAACGACGAGGGGGTTTTTTAACGACCTTGACTACCTGTGAGTCGGTACGATATAGCAGGAAACCTGAATTTACCACTTTTTCTGTTGAATATAATCGCCTTTTTTGACATATTTCAAATCTTTCACGTAGTCCCTTTTAATTATCGCTACAACTCATTCTGTGAGTGGGGGCGCTGTCTAGATGTGTCCCAGCGGATTAAGGTTTGTGTGTTATATATAGGGTATATATTGATAAGTATATACCTAGAATTTTGCATGAAGATTATATTTAACTGTTATTAGTTCATGTGTTTTATATGAAATATGTAGCAAAAAATTGTAGGTGATGAATACTTATTGCATAACGCTGGGTGTTACATGTATTAAAGGTATAAGTAATTTAACAGTTTTAGCCATTATGAATACTAGTATCATTGAATGTGTTTATAATTAATTGTACGACTTTGTCCCCCGCAGAGCTATAGAAAAACAGTACATTAACGGGTGTTACACGGACTCTTTAGATGATACACGGACTCTTTTTAGTTGTTACACGGACACTTTTTATGAATAGATTCACTCGTGCATGATCAGTGAGTTCATGGGCACTTTAACTTTCAATTAGATTTGAACTTTTTGGTTCACCGACATATTTCCTGTCTTTTTATTAAACAAAATATTTACGTTAGCATCAATATCTTTTTTCAAACATTTTCAGTAAAATACTATTCATATCAGTACACTAAGGGATTAGACATTTAACTTCAAAAACAGGGGGGGAGGGGGGGGGGGGGGTATGGTTTTCTCCTAAAAAAAGATATTTTGATCCCAAATTTTATGAGAAAAATTTACTATGGTCAAGCAGATGACAAATTAATGTTCTGCATGATTCCTGATTTTCCGAATACCGTATAGTGCTAATTTAAACAAAAATATTTGGGTGATGTCGTTGAAAAGTAAATAGTTAATATACTCAGAAAAGAACATACCGCCCCATTTATGAAGCAAAATAATCGGTCAATAAATGTTTTCTTCGATATATGGACATGAATAGTATTTTGGACAGTGCTGAAAGTAAAGAAATGATGATACCGACGTTCATATTTCAATAAAAAAAGACAGGAAATAAGTAAATAAAAATCAAATCTTATCAAAAGATAAAATCCCTATCAACTCACCAATGCACGATTGATCCTATAAAAAAAAAGTGTTCGTGTAATACACGTCCAAATAAGCAGCAAATCTAGAAGAAAATCATTCAACTTATGTCATCAATTTTGGACGGTAAGCTGCGATTGGACCATATAGTAACACGTGTTTAATCCCGATCAACACTTGCAGATCTAGAGACGAGCATGAATTTAAAAAAAAATCAAAGTATATGCCTGAATATATATAATATTATAAATAAGACAAAATCCATTTTTTCATAACATTTCATTCACTAATGAAGTAGGAAATTCATTCTTTTGATACATTTATATTGTTATTGAATTTATATATACATATATATCAGTTGCGGATCCAGCCATTTTAAAAAAGAGGGTTCCCAATCCAGGACAAAACAGGGGGGGGGGGGGTCCAACTATATGTCCCCATTTAAATGTATTGATCGTTCAAAAAAGGGGTGTTACAACCCCCGGGACCCCCACCACTGAATATTGAATTCATGTATTTGGCAACAAACGTGCGATTTTTACGATTTTTTTAAAGGAGGAATGGGGGGATGGAATGGCACATTCTGCATTTTTTCATCAAAATAAAGATCACAGCCTGTTTATTTCAAATTAAATTAGGCCCCCCTCCCCGCTTTCCGTTTCATCCATAAAAATCAAACGTTAGCTTACTTACCACTAAAATATTTCTTTAATATATTACTTTTTTACGAAGTTGCATTTTAAAAAGTCTTAAATGTGTACAACATTCATCTTTTACTTGATATGGTTCTTTTTTATCAAATTATTAGATTCCTGATTTTTTTCTTGTAAAAAACTCTCGGTTGAAGGGAAATGAAAAAAAAAGTGTGTTTATACTATAACTTACATTTACTGCTTTATGGCTATCTAAGTTTCTCAAATGTTTAGTCTTGCAAAATGTATTATTACTTTCTTGAAACGTCGTACAAGTCAGATACAAAACAAAAGTAACAAAAAAACAGGCCGGAAACAACCTGCCGTATAGTTTTTCTGCACTTGTAGTCAGGTCAAGGTCCTCGGCTATCGCCTCGGACCTTGACCTGACTACTCGTGCAGAAAAACTATCCGGCAACGGTTGTTACCGGCCTGTTTCTTTGTTACCTTTGTATTGTTTCTAATACATGTTAGGCGGATATTACATAAAACAACTAAAACCGGTGATCGTTAAATGAAAAGTAGATAACCTTCACCCAAACTCACACTAGATCTTAAAATACGTATTATACAATTAGATAACCAACATTTGCATAATATCTATCCTTCAGGAGTCATAAAAAGTAGTAGTAAACATTCTTAAAATTTCAAAATTCCAGGCCGTAATAAGGTAAAAACTATGTCAATCGGACTTTTTGTGTGATCTATCCGTCAGCCTATAGCAAAGAATCAAACTGCTTATATGTAATGTACTAAGTCGATCAAAGGCAATATTTTGGTTCAAATCATCCCATGATTCAGAGGATAATTTTGAGAAACAGAATTACAACACCGAAAGAAAGGATGCCGAGTGATGAGAAAGGCATCACACTGGTACTCTGAACCAATGAATTGCACATGAAGCAGGTGACATTTTTGTTCATTTTCCCGCGTACTGGACATTGCATAGCATCACCGGAAAAGCTCAAAACTCATAAATAGAATGATACTTCATCAGTTGTTGTATTATGTATATAAATCAAATGAACTACTTGACATAGCTGTAAACTATATTGCCTTTAGATCGTTCGGTGCAAATAAGAATATTTATTTCAGAATTTGTTATCATTCGTATATTAAATACGGCATAAACCTGTATTTTATTCTGATGGTTATATTAAATTTCTGATTGGCCAAAAACTGGGTGTTAGAAGATTCAAGAAAAATACATGTACATTGTACATCTAAAATACCACTTGGACACAAGTCCGGTGCAAATAATGTTTTTTTATTATCTATATTATTCAATTCTTCTTGAATTTAAACTCAAAATTGAATTATGTATGGTTTTATATGATTTTGCAGTCGAGTTATTAAGCAATTATACATTTCTAAATCAATCATCATAAAACAATTCTGTTTTCCCTAAGTAAATAACATTTTAAGATAAAGTTTTAAAGGCTACTTCAAAAACGAACTCCTTGTAATTACAATTTTGTATTTTAGATAAATATTATCAATAAAAGATTGATTGCATTCAATATTTAAAAATTCCTACTTCTATGAACATCTGTACGATTCTAACATGGAGTTGGACTTGGAATATATAAACATTTCAACCATATCAAAAACGATAAAATGGTAATAACATCAATAAATTATCCTTGGCGTGTACTGAGCCACATTTTTTACAAGTCTTTATGTCAAAATTGTAAAGAAAATCATGCCAACTCTTGCAGGGAATTTTCAAATACGAAAAGACCAGTCTTGTCCTTGCATGGAAATACCCGGATTATCGATGGGAGTCTTCTAAACCACGTGTCGACCGTCGTTGTTTGTCTTTGTTCGTATATTCTCTCGGAGAAGTCGATTGTTTGTGGTTTAATGTTACGGAAGCCGATAAGGGCCATTCACAAAAAAAATTATGTCGTAATTACGACATAGCATGTCGTAATTTCGACATAACATGTCGTTATAACGACATCGCTATGTCGTAATTACGACATAATTTTTTTTGTCGACATAACGACATTGCTATGTCATAATTTCGACATAACATGTCGTTATTACGACATCACTATGTCGTAATAACGACATAGCTATGTCGTAATAACGACATCGATATATATATAAAAATTATAGAAGAATATGTATTATGATTGCCAAGAGACTTAATGACACAGAAATTCACAACTATAGGTCATCATAATGCCCTCAATAATGGGAAAAGCCCCCGCATAGTCAGCTATAAAAGAGGGACGAAAGATACCAGAGGGAGAGTCCCCGACATGACAGATGTTTAATAATTTAATTCAAACGAGTGAAAATAACGGTTTTAATAATGTACAAACAAAGACCGAAAAACGAATATGTAACACAGCAACAAATGACAACCACTGAATTACAGACTCCTGACCGCTTTGTGATAATAACGGCAACCTTATAGTTTAACTTTTCACTTTTTTGATGCGATAGGCATTTCAAAATGGTTGTCAGTAAAGGCAAAGTTTGTAGCGGAAACAAATTCATCTTTTTTTTTTTAGAATATTGAACACTTTATGCAATCAAGCTTAATTAAAGTTATTCACTTGCACCTCAGACTTGCACATACTAGAACTTTATTTATAATCAAGTCAAATGAGACCCAGTTGAATAGGGGAGCAATTCAAGCTCCTTGGAGCCTCTAATTATGTTTGGCATGTACAGATTTGTGTAAATTATGAAGTCCTGCATTTCCATTGCAGGTTTTGAATAAGATGAATTTTAAGCTTTTCCCAATAAAGACTATGTTAAACTTTGAACTCATAGTGCTCAGACCCACGGATCTCTGTACCTTCATTTGTACACACTTGAATCTTAATGTACAGTAACTACTGAGGCTTGATGCAAATTATTACTGCATTGCTATTGTTGGTTCTTAATGAGATTCTTCAAGCGTCCTCCCCATTAAAGCCCTATTAAAACTTTGTACCCCAAGTTCTTTTAACCACTGTTCCCCAGGGCAACTATTCCTACAAACTTAATGGGGAGGGTTAGGATCCCGCTAACATGTTTAACCCCGCCACATTCTTTATGTATGTGTATGTCCCAAGTCTTTAATTTACATATTTGTTTTTCGTTTATTTTTGTACATAAAATAGGCCGCTAGTTTTTCTCGTTTGAATTGTATTACATTTGTCATTTCGGGGCCTTTTATAGCTGACTATGCGGTATGGGTTGTAATCATTGTTGAAGGCCGTACGGTGACTTTAATTGTAAATTTCTGTGTCATTTGGTTTCTTGTGGAGAGTTGCGTTTTTGAACAAACCAGCGTATCCCAAGGCCTTGATAACCTCTGTAGGCCCCAAATAAGACGAAAAAACATCAAAATTGGAGAGAAAACTGAAAAAATGGTTTCTAACCTCAGGGATATTAACCCTTGGCTATCTTAGATTTAATGCAATCAGTATGCATCAGCATCAGGATACAGCTCATTTGCATATCATTTGCATATTTTTACAAATACTCGAAATTTAGACAATTTCTGATAACAATTCAGCATGCCAAAGGTTAATATCCCTGAGGTTAGAAACCATTTATTTTCAGTTTTCTCTCCAATTTTTTTTCCGTCTTATTTGGGGCCTACAGAGGTTATCAAGGCTTTGGGATACGCTGGTTTGTTCAAAAACGCAACTCTCCACAAGAAACCAAATGACACAGAAATTAACAATTATAGGTCACCGTACGGCCTTCAACAATGATCACAGCCCATACCGCATAGTCAGCTATAAAAGGCCCCGAAATGACAAATGTAATACAATTCAAACGAGAAAAACTAGCGGCCTATTTTATGTACAAAAATAAACGAAAAACAAATATGTAAATTAAAGACTTGGGACAGATACATACATTAAGAATGTGGCGGGGTTAAACATGTTAGCGGGATCCCAACCCTCCTTCTAAGTTTGTAGGAATATTTGTCCTGGGGAACAGTGGTTAAAAGAACTTGGGGTACAAAGTTTTAATAGGTCTTCAATGGGGAGGACGCTTGAAGAATCTCATTAAGAACCAACAATAGCAATGCAGTTATAATTTGCATCAAGCCTCAGTAGTACATTAAGATTCAAGTGTGTACACATGAAGGTACAGAGATCCGTGAGTCTGAGCACTATGAGTCCAAAGTTTAACATAGTCTTTATTGGGAAAAGCTTAAAATTCATCTTATTCAAAACCTGCAATGCCAAACATAATTAGAGTCTCCAGGGAGCTTGAATTGCTCCCCTATTCAACTGGGTCTCATTTGACTTATTTATAAATAAAGTTCTAGTATGTGCAAGTCTGAGGTGCAAGTGAATAACTTTAATTAAGCTTGATTGCATAAAGTGTTCAATATTCTCAAAAAAAAAGATGAATTTGTTTACGCTACAAACTTTGCCTTTACTGGCGACAATTTTGGAATTCCTATCGCTTCAAAAAGTGAAAAGTTAAACTATAAGGTTGTCGTTATTATCAGATAGCGGTCAGGAGTCTGAAATTCAGTGGTTGTCATTTGTTGCTGTGTTACATATTCGTGTTTCGGTCTTTGTTTGTACATTATTAAAACCGTTATTTTCACTCGTTTGAATTAAATTGTTAAACAGCTGTCAATTCGGGGACTCTCCCTCTGGTATCTTTCGTCCCTCTTTTATAGCTGACTATGCGGGGGCTTTTCTCATTATTGAGGGCATTATGATGACCTATAGTTGTTAATTTCTGTGTCATTTAGTCTCTTGGCAATCATTATACATATTCTTTTATATATATATATATATATAGCGATGTCGTTATTACGACATAGCTATGTCGTATTTACGACATAATGATGTCGTAATTACCACTTGTTATGTCGAAATTACGACATAGCGATGTCGTTATAACGACATGATATGTCGAAATTACGACAAAGCGATGTCGTTGTAACGACATGTTATGTCGAAATTACGACATAGTGATGTTTCTGTCGTAAATACGACATAAATTTTTTTTTTTGAATGGCCCTTATCGGCTTCCGTATAATGTAGCATGTACTCATAAACAATTAAAATATCCCTTTTCAGTGTAAAAAGATGTTGATTTTTTTTATGCGAATGTCACGCCTTTTTAACCCTTTCTTGTCGGTTCGTCTTTTTCATATGCAATTGTCTGTTTTTTCCGACTTATGTTGTTTGATTGTTCCCTGCTATCTTCCCCCCTATTTGTAATCTACAGGGACAGTTTATACACAAATCAATGGGAAGGACAACTCAAGTTGATCGGTTGTATAAAGTGTCACTAAGTGGAGTAGACGACTCCAGTGTAACCATATATAGTAACCAATACGTATATAGCATGCATGTGAAAATAGTTTGCCGGGTTGATTGATTGTTTTTGCTTGCGTAGTAGCCAGTAACAAAATGTTATGCGTATACGGGATGAGGGAAAAAACAAATAAACAAAATATGTAGATTCTGCAAAGAAGGTCAACTAGGGACGAAAGGCGTTTAATGGGTTGGAACAATAACATAAGAGCCTCAAATAGAGTTTCTGTAAGGCATAGAGAGCGTGGCACGTCCCAAAGACTAGACATACAATTTATAATCCGTATTTTGACCAAAGGTGTCTAATAATATTACACCCCGTAGAAATGAGATCAAAGTCTAAATGATGCACGGAAAAAGTGACCATATTTATTTATATTCCAGACACCCTTTAATTACCAGTCAGTGAAAACTGGTAAATTTAAAAAAAAGCCATAGATATGTAATTTGGTAAAGGCGATTTTTTCCATGTATTATACATGTTATATTCCCTGCCATGTTTGATTTCGATTGAGAAAATTAAGTTGTAAAAAATGAAATTAACGATCATCATCATGATTAACTTAATATACAATATGATAACATAAATGTATAGAAAATGTTGAAAAATGTTTGGACTACGTGATTCAAATGTATACCTTACCTCACCGGACGACATCAATGCAGTTTATTTATCCTATACTTGCATAGTTGGTATTGTGTAATCTACATGTGTATATAAAAAGCAACAACAATAAGGAATAATATTAGATTTATTACATTTTTATCTTGTCAAAAATAAGCAAGGCGTAACAAAATAATAGTTCTATCGGTGCAACAAAGTCATTGCTTTTGTACTTATATATTTAATATTAACCCTTAAACATTATGTAAAATACTGAAGGCATATTAATGTGAAACATACGTTCGTCGGAGTATCACTTAAAAGTGGAAATTTACAGATCATAATGAAGTTATTCTTGAATTACTTCTAGATTTCATGAATTTGAATACGTTGACAACTCAATCGTTTTATCAAATTGCGATTTTGAAGAGATAAAAAAAAACAAAAAAAAACGGAAAAAGTAAATCTCTAATTTTTCTGTTCAATGAATGAATACGTATGTTTCCTTACACTTGATTGTTCCAAAAAATTACAAATGATTAAACAAGTCTCGAGATTATGACAATAGGGTAAGTAACTCTCGAGGAGATTACCGCTTCAAGTTGCATTATCCTTCAAAGTGTTAATGAAACAAAGGATAGTTTCAATGCTTGGTTATTCTAAATTAAATAACACAAAGTAATGTTTTTGTAATCAATACGAGTAAAAAGAGATGTTGGGTATATACCATAGCGAAAGCAACCGTAAGAAAAAAGTGAAAAACAAACAAAAGATAAAACACTATCCAAATATCTATCAATTTATAAAGCTGTAAAGTGCCCCGAGTCTAGAAAATTTATGAATGAATTGAACAGACTAAGTACGATTTGCTATCAACACCAAGTCCAACACCAAAAAAACAAAATTTTCAATTATATGACTAAAAAAGTCCTGTATTGGGACGGGAACATAAGTAAACACTATTCTTTAATCTATAATAGGTATAAGAAAAGGAAAAAATACTCTTTAGATTTTGCTTTCTTGTGTGTTTGTTGACTTATAAAGTAGTTTCAGGATATTACCAATGCGACTGTTACTAAGCTGTATCGAACTATATAAAAGACAATGCTCTTTAAACAAATCAACGACATGTTGCGCAGATCCATTCATTATCTATAGAGCGTTTTTAAATTGTCATTATGTTAGTAATCTCTTTTTCCATCGATTTAACGCTTGACACTTTAACAACTTTATCCTCTTTTTTTCATTCCTGTTCATAATCTCAGCAGTTGTAGGTCAAAATAAACATCAAGAATTGATTATTTTATTGTTTCTTTCCAATTGTCATTACATGAATGAAATGATCGATAGTTTTATTCATTATTTTTTCTTGCAATGTAAAGAATCTATTATAGTCTATGATTACATCATTTGTACTATTTTTCTGTTGTAAAAAAATAAGAATATGTGGTATGATTGCCGATGGGCAACTATCCACAAAATCAAAAGTTCAAGAATTTGAACAACTACAGGTCACCGTGCGGTTATCAATAATTAGCAAAAGCAATAATTATGGTAAACTATAAAAGGTCCCGGGATAAGCAGTACCACTGGACATTAAGCAAGCAGTCAAGGATATCTAAAAAGTAGCAAATTAAAATTAAATATTGTATACTAAGTGAGCCATAAGAAAATCTGTATTCATAAAGGCTAATGGCCGCTAGAAACAGATGTGTGGGAAATACCAAAAAAAAAAACTATATAACAGTTGTGTTATACCGCTTCTCCAATGAAACCAATCAGAACTTTGATATCCAAGAAGACTTTTGACTTGCAAAATTTAATCTTAAAAATTTGAATTGTCCGATTCGTTTTGATAAGTAGATGATATCGTGTTTTTATCAACCGACTTTTGTTATTGGGTTATTCCTTCTTTTAAGATGTGTTGTCGTGGTCTGTTGACGGTAATTATTGTCTTTTGATAGTATATATTTTTGGGGAGCTTTAAAGCTAAGAAATACATTTTATTATAGGCTTTATCGATGTTTATGTCTCTTTTCAGACAGTCTCTGATTTTTTTGGGTTGTTGGTTGTTTTTGTTTTCTGTATCTTTATTTTGAGCAATTGGATAAGCATCTTCTTTTGATTTTTCACTTTTAATTTTCATTCTTACAATTTTGTTTTTGTTTTATTGTCCTTTATGTCTGTTTCAGGTATAATTTTTGGTTTTTATTTTCATTTAGTTGTTTTCGTTTTTATTTATTGTGTGGGTTCTTTGTCTGTTATTGTGTGGGCTTTTTTGTCTTTTTTTGTGAGGGTTGTCTTTGTTTTTTTGTGTGTGGGTTTTCGTTTTTGTTTTTGTGGGGTTCCCTTTGTTTGTTTTTGTGTGGATTCTCCTTGTCTGTTTTGTGCGGGTTATCTTATTTTTTTTGTGTGGATTCTCTCTGTATGTTTTTGTATGGGGTCTGTTTGTCAGTTATTTTTGTGTGGGTTTCTCTTTGTCATTTCTTTTTTGTGTTGGTTCTCGTAGTTTAATTTTAGTGTTGGTTGTCTTTGTGTGTTTTTGTGTGGGTTCTGTTTGTCAGCTTTTTTTTGTGTAGGTTTCTCTTTGTTATGTCTTTTTGTGTTTGTTCTCTGTGTATGTTTTGTGTGGGTTCTATTTGTTTGTTCATGTGTGGGTTCTCTTTGTCTACTTTGTGGATGTCTATGTCTATATCAAAGGAACTTTGTCTGTTATTTTGTTCTGTTGTTTCGGAGATGCCTTTCCCTGTTTTGCATGTGTTTGGTTTAAAGGATTGATTCTAATTTTCTGGTTTTGAAAGGTCTGTTCCATTCTTTGTTCGGTTTCATAGATATCTGTCATTGTGTTAGAATATTTTGTCTACAAGATTTCTGTTATCAATTTCATGACACACGTTTCGGTCGTTCCTTCTAAAATGTAATAAAGGAATATTTGAATTTGCATTTCCGAAGTATGCACAGAAGATATATGTAATAAAATGGATAAGCAGTCATCCCACAGCTAAAAACATCCAGTGTGTTATGTAATGAGCTGCAAAGCGTTTTGTTTTATGCCTTTTAAAGAATCTACTTTATGCAGAACACATATTGGCAATCAGACCACATTTCCTTATTTTATACATACTTTGATTAGTCTGAGAGGGAAATAAATCATTTCTTTTATTTCCTATTAATTCTTAATTTATTATGGAAAATATCCTGTAACGGGAAATACCTTTCGACATAGTTTTGCTTTTTGTAAAGAATGAATATTCTACTACGTAATTACAGATTGTTTTTATATTCTGCATAAGAACAGCTAGTGAAATGTAAATTTTTTGGCACATACTAAACGCTCGCAATTTCAAGAATAACCCTTTATCTAAAAAAATGTCTACAACAAATATATTCAATCTATATGATATGCGTTTATTTAATTACAAATTGTTTTTGCAGCAGGGATATAGATATTAATTGGTTAAAACGTTTACTAAATTTTATCAGAAATATATAGATTTATTGTGGAAGTATGATTACACCGGAGGATTTTAATATATGTAGTATTTTGCATCCAGGTTTTAGCAGTAATATTACTAATAAAGCTTGTAAGTTTTGGATTTGTCCTTCAAATCTTTCTTTTTGGCTTTGATATACTTGTTGCCAAATGTTATAGTTATACTGTTTTTGTTTACATTGTATTATGTCTTCCGATGCTGTTTGAGATATTCTATGAAGTACATGCACCGACATAAGCGTTTAGGACAGCGTGATTTCATATAAGATTAAATACTTTGAGCTACTATCATATACATTCCCAGTATAAATTTTACTGTTCTTTTCTGAACCTTCTGTTAGTCTATTGATCGAAACTGAAAGGATAGGGTCGAGATTTAATTTTTTTTAGTTTAAATCAACCACACATTCATATGTCTGTACAGAAGTCAGAAACTTTTTTCTTGTGTTTCAGGGGTTGAGTAGATACGTTGACAGTTGTTTATGTTTTGTTTAGGTAGAATATAAAAGAAGGATGATGTGGTATAATTGCTAATGAGACAAGTATCGTCTCCTACAGAGACCAAAGAACGATGATGTAAGAAGCTGTAGGTTACCGCACAGCCTTCAAAAATGAGCAAAGCCCATACCGTATGGTAAGCTTTAAAAGATCCCGACATGACAAAATGTAAAATAATTCAAACGAAAAATCCAGAGAATGTGCGGGGTTAACATATTTTCGAGCGCTCAACCCTCCCCTTATCTAGGACAGTGTTGTTACAGCAGAACAAACGATAGAAATCAGCTGGAAAGGGATTTACTCATCAGATCGATACAAAGCAGAAAAAACATCTTACAACGACACAGATCGGACGTGTTAGTGTATTTATACATGACCCCTCACAACAAAAAATCATCAGATTAACACGTAGCACAAGAAACAACAAAACAAAAAGACAAAAGACACAAAGTATCGATCTCATAGTAATCGAAGTTTCTAAAAGCTAATTCAAAGCTAGCTACAACTTATAAATAGATAATCCAATAATAAAATATAAATCAAGTTCCTTCTGTACTTTACATGTATTACGTCTGTAGCGTATTCCCGAGAGTGTGTCTTATTGAAGTGTATTTTAGCATTCATTGTTGAAACATTTCTGCCATTAATTGTTTTATTAAGTTTCACTTGTATAGGATAATTTGTGTCCCTTTGGTTGGCTTCTGCCTCTTTTTTTTACAAATTTCCCAAAGGATAAACATGAATATATCTAGGTCTTATTTGCTGTAAAATGATTTCTGTTTTACGTTGTTTTATTTCATTCAATGGTTTTAAAACTTCCAGATAGATAAGTATATTTTGTATAGTTTGACGAACAGGATTGTGTTATCGTCTTTAGGTGTTTGCCTTTTATGGAGAGTTTTTCATGCCGTACATTCCTTTGATGAAATTAATTTACATGCTTCATTTTTGGCAGGATGCAATTTCTTAGTTTTGGATGTTGAAAATCAATTCCCTAACTTCACACATAATCTAAGCTGAACTAGTATGTCAAGTTTTCAAGCATGAACATTAATCTTTTAATATTCTATGTTTGTTTTCTTGTTGATGTTAATGCAACTTATTGACCTTGGTTTTATCGTTGCGGTCAGTTTTATTTTGGTGCCTTCGACCATCGGCAGTTGAAATATTGTGTTTATAAATAAAAATTAAAATGTCTGTTGTTGAAATTATTTGCTGAAAGACTTTACCATTTTATCTTATGTTTTAAAGATTTCTTATGTATACATACATCTTCTTATGCATGATGATAATAATAATAGGTATGTATATAGATTAATTACAGGTATGTATATTGATTAATTACAGGTATATAGATTGATTAATTGTCGTTTGCTTATCACTGTGAGGGATACTAAGTCCCTCCAAGAACTAGAGTGATAATAAGTGCTGTGAATGAGTGAACTTATTTGGATTCTTCAAGGTCAAATGTCAATACGTATTATTTTAAGTACTTTATATTGCTCAGTTATCAATATACTTAACATCAGCCGGTGGATATATCGTATATTGAACCAGGACAGCGGGTCGTCAGTTATCAATATACTTAACATCAGCCGGTGCATATATCGTATATTGAACCAGGACAGCGGGTCGTCAGTTATCAATATACTTAACATCAGCAGGTGGATATATCGTATATTGAACCAGGACAGCGGGTCGTCAGTTATCAATATACTTAACATCAGCCGGTGGATATATCGTATATTGAACCAGGACAGCGGGTCGTCAGTTATCAATATACTTAACATCAGCCGGTGCATATATCGTATATTGAACCAGGACAGCGGGTCGTCAGTTATCAATATACTTAACATCAGCCGGTGCATATATCGTATATTGAACCAGGACAGCGGGTCGTCAGTTATCAATATACTTAACATCAGCCGGTGCATATATCGTATATTGAACCAGGACAGCGGGTCGTCAGTTATCAATATACTTAACATCAGCCGGTGCATATATCGTATATTGAACCAGGACAGCGGGTCGTCAGTTATCAATATACTTAACATCAGCAGGTGGATATATCGTATATTGAACCAGGACAGCGGGTCGATGAGTTGAATGTAATGTGACATTATAAAAATTAACAGATCAAATTTGCAAAAAAATTAAAAATACAATAAAACGGCTTAAAAGTTATAAAACATTTCAAGATAATAAGAACAAACCATTCATATTACCTGGGAACAGTATACCTAACAATATATATGTTCCTGATATTACCTTGTAACCAAGAATGGAGTAATTCCTTTTTTTGTATCGTTTGAATATAACACTGATACATAAATATGGTTAAACTATATTTCGTTTGACTGCCACAATGAAAGTTCTGTTGACTTGTTTGATCACTTCAGCAGAACAAATAATGCAAGTCACTTCGGACAAAATGGCAGTTTATGAACCCTTCTGTCATGTGATTGTCCAAACAACAATATGGACCTGAGATTCGCTACGTTTTATACCTTGTTGGGTGTTGAGATATTTGTCACTACTTATACTATATCCTTTCTTTTCCAAAGTACTATATATAATATGTTAGTGGTTACAAAAGTTTGACAAGCTATTTTAGTCCATGTCGTAAATGACAAGAGAATTGCTGGTTTTGGAGGGTTAAAAGAATTTTAAGCTTCGGCATTTTCTTCTGCTCTGCTTCCTATGAAAGTACAATGGTTGAGCGTCAAATACGGATAAAATACACGGCCTTTGCAAATCTAACATTGTCTTTCTTTCGGTCACGGTGTTTTTTGTTTTTCATCGCTTTTTGGTTTTTGATTAGCACCTTGTACTATGTTAATAATGAAGCTGACGAGGAAATACATCGCTTCCTAACCAAAGCTATAAGTGTTATTGCCTTTTCAGCGAGTGGTCCTGACTAGCGGAACATGAACTACTCACACTATCGGAACATCTAAGTTCACCATCGTTTTTTTTTGGGAGGGGGGGGGGGGGGATTTGCGTTTCCGAATCTTTTTTTGTGTGTGCTTTGTCTTGATGTTTTGATAAGTACTTTATTTGAACCTTTTCATTATTTTTCAAATGTGAATATAATTATTAGGTCGATCAAATCTGTATGCCACTCGAAAAAATGGTCCTTTTAAACAAAAAAAAATGTATTCTTTAAACATTCTTTAATATACAATAACAATATAAAAATAAGAAGATGTGGTATGATTGCCAATGATACAACTCTCCACCAGAGACCTAATGCAATAGAAGTTAACAAATATAGGTCACCGTACGGCCTTCAACAATGAGCAAAACCCATACCGCATAATCAACTAAAAAAGGCTCCGAAATGACAAATGTAAAACAATTTAAAAGAGAAAACTAACGGCCTGATTTATGTACAAAACAATGAACGAAAAACAAATATCATATACAGCAACAAACGACAACTACTGAATTACATGCATATACAGAATGTGGCGTGGTTAAACATGTTTGGGGCACCCAAACCTAAAAGAATATATAGATTCTATGAATGCGTTTCGTTCGATTTCTGCATTCGATTTTGGATAAAAAGGACTTTATAATTTAATGGTATAATTTACTTTAATAGTTCAAAATAATGTATTGTTAATCAATTAAACTAAGTTACATTTTAGATTCATTTCAAGTTATATGAAATTCAAGGTCTCTTTTCTTCGATGTATGGTCACAAATGAGAGGAAATCATAACTAATTTATATTTATATTAGAATAAGGAGAAGTGGTATGATTGCCAATGAGACAACTATCAACCAGAGAACTAATGACGTGGATATAATCAATTGTAAAAGCCTTCTTTTCAGGCCACCTACAGACCCACCAAATAGTTGTTGCAATGGTTCCTAAACATGTAGAGAGCGTGGCACTCACCCTTCACGAGGCATCGGATTAAACGTCCCCATTCCTACTGCATGTGACTACGTATATCCAACACAACCAACCGGACACTTCCATTTAGCATGAATTTTACTGAACAAGTGGAGTCCAGTTAATCATATTTCTATACCCCAGTCAACTTTTTGGGTACCATTTTGACACCATTGTGTCAGAGGGGTCAAAGTCGTAGTTTCTAACAGATTAAAATAGTTCGGAAAACGTGTTTCTGAATTTTAATCCATAAAGTGCAGCATATGTTATAACATAGTTCCAAATGGGAGAAATATTCTGAAATATTGTTTCCACTGGAAGAAATGTTAATGACTCTGTTCCTTACGGGAAATGTACCAATTTAGCTCATTGGTAGATAATGTTAGAGTCTTGATACTGCCTTTCTACAGGTACATGTTTGTGAGCCTCACATGAATTATTAAACAGTATTATACCACTATTATATATTAACTATTATGCATGTATTTTCTGTTCACTTTTTCCTCATTCACGATGAAATTAACCCTATGTTGCTAGAATTAAATCTATTTTGTATTCACGAATTTCTCATTCAAGGTTAAATCGTTCTAGTTCTTACTTAAATCGAGAAAAAATATAAATACCAAAAGAATTTATATGTGTTCTAGTATTTAGAGAAATTATCAATACCATAAGAATTTATATATGTTCTAATATTTATTCAAAATGTCATGAGTTGCAACACTTCTTCTCTCCGATGATATAGGGAAAAGAAAAAAATTGACTCGATACGACTTGTTTTATTTCTCTCTATGCCACTTGTTTTATTTCTCTCTATACCACTTGTTCTATTTCTCACTATACCACTTGTTTTATTTCTCTCTATGCCACTTGTTTTATTTCTCTCTATACCACTTGTTTTATTTCTCACTATACCACTTGTTTTATTTCTCTCTATGCCACTTGTTTTATTTCACTCTATACCACTTGTTTTATTTCACTCTATACCACTTGTTTTATTTCTCTCTATGCCACTTGTTTTATTTCTCTCTATGCCACTTGTTTTATTTCTCTCTATACCACTTGTTTTATTTCACTCTATACCACTTGTTTTATTTCTCTCTATACCACTTGTTTTATTTCTCTCTATACCACTTGTTTTATTTCTCTCTATACCACTTGTTTCATGTCTAGTGTTTCCCCCCGTATTTTTTCACTTTCACGTTAATTGTATGTCGTATATCTGAGTCAGTGTTACTCACCGACACGTGATTGTTGATTTGTATAACGCCCCGCTTAAAAAAATAAATTCACTATAACTGACAAATTAAATAATTTGAAGTGTTTAAGTATATGTAAATTTATTTAAAAGCCTCAGACAGCTAAGGATGTCTAAAATAAACACTCAAACACTTGACAAGTTTATAAATATTTCAGAATAAAAAACTTAACAAATTAGCACAGTTGGTTTGGTTGACATTAGTTTTTATGCACTACAGTTAACACAACAACTTCACACACATTGCCTAGTCATGCAGGTTTATATTCAGCTTAAACTGTTATAATCACTACAAAAAGTTAAATGGTCGCCATCGTGACTTTTTCGATCCTCCTGCAACGGGTTTATCACGATTGAGATAGACAGAAGTATATACAAACATGTCCAGTTTTCCATTCCAAACAACCTGAAATGTCAACACAATTGCTTTGGTACCTTATCAAATTATTGAACGATTGTTGGTTTTTTAACGCCACTCTCATCACTATTGGTTAAATCCTAGCAGTGGTGGAGGAAACCAGAGTGACGGAGAGAACCACCGACTTTCGACAAGAAAACTGATAATCATAGTTAATTAAGATTGGAGTCGAAAACACCTCCCCCGTTTCGAGTTCGAACTCACAACCTCAGTGTTGACTAAGCTTACCTTTGTTGTTGTTTCGCTCTTATCTACACAAACGCCACCGAAGTCCCTCCTATACTTGTAACAAGATGTGTTGTGTACTGTAAATGTTTTGGAGAATAAGCTTTCTTTTGCATCTCCTTCTAAGAATTAAATCTATACAAGATACTCAACGAGACAACTTGCCATGAAATGCTAGATTTTATCTTAATCCAAATTAATTACTGGTCACGCCAAAATAGGAAAGAAAAAAGTATCATGGTAATGTATATTTGTATAAGATTAGAACCTGAGAACACCTTATATAGATCATTCGACTGCAGCAACCTTCGTCTTATCAATAATTGATAAGTCCAGAATCTTTATAAACTTTATTGAAACATTAAATATATAAATAGTAGATTACCATATGTGTTGATCAATATCGCCGCGGCTTATACGTATCTATTAAATCAATAGTTAAAATATGAAATACCTGAAAACTGCTGGCAGAAAAAACGTGTCGTGCTGAAAATGACATTTTTATCAATATCGAAAAATTGTCTGATTTCATTTCGAAAATATGCAAGTGTATAGAACGGTTTAATTGTATTTTAACAGGTGTTTTTATTAGCTCAATACATTTGTAATTTAGCTGTGTCACACCTAAGAAATAATTTCTGGAAATATTAGAAAGCGTACTTAGACAACAATCTACTGTGAAAACGACATCGAATAACGAAAAGTAACATAAGACGTCTTGAGATTAATGACAACGTGTAATTTCCACTATCGCTTTTCATCGACCCACAATACCATTGTTAGTTGACAATAAAAATATTGGGAAAAAGTTTGTGGTGTTGCCGCGCCGGAAGTTACTTATGTTGCAATTTTTAATGACACCTGTTACTCAAATAGCAATCTTCAAACGCATGCGTCAAATATTCTGAGAAATCAACCAGTGACTTTTACAAAAGTGTGACAGAACATCAAAACATGGCTGATGCTAACAAAAAGTCAACAAACTTTCTTAGGCAATTTAGAGATTTGAAAACTAGGGAATTTAAACAAATCACTGCCGCACAGTTTATGGATGTTTGGAACCATTATGATGATGACGGTAAATCTTTTTATTAATTTTTGAAATTAATCATTTTCAGCCAGTTTTAATAATTAGATATAGAAAGTCAATAAAGATGTCTCTGTTCACCTTGCAAATATATTATATTGACATATTATATAGGTAACAGTTGGCCAGGACTAAAACACATAATGATATGTTCTGTGTCGGGAAAAATATAAATACAAATTATTACACACATTATACAAAATAAAATTTATTGCATGATTATTATTTTTATTTAAGCTAAAAAGAATCTGTTTATAGAGTTACCCCTTCATCTACTCTTCCAACTGCACAAAATTCTCAGTGTGAATTACAGAGTAATCCCTTCAACTACTCATTGACCTACATAATATCCTCGGTGTGAAATATTGAGTTGTCCCTTCAACTACTCACCCAGCTGCATAATACCCCGTTGTGGAATATAGAGTTAACCTTGCAACTATTCAGCCAACTGCATCATTTTCCCGATTTGAAGAATATTGCATGATGATCTTTTAAATTAAGCTAAGAGTTTTGCAGTGTTTATTGCGTTATTACTACAACTACTCTTCCAATTGGATAATATCCCGCGATGAAGTAAAGAATATCCATGCAACTACTCATCCAACTATATAATATCAATGTGTGAAATACAGAGTTATCTTTGCAACTACTCATCCAACTGAATAATACCCCCGGGGAGAAGTATAAAGTCCCTTCAACTACTCATCCAACTGAATAATATCCCCGGGGCGAAGTATAAAGTTATTCTTGCAACTACTCATCTAATTGAATAATATCCCCGGGGTGAAGTATAAAGTTATCCCTTCAACTACTCATCCAACTGAATAATGTCCCCGGGGTGAAGTATAAAGTTATCCTTGCATCTACTCATCCAACTGAATAATATCCCCGGGGCGAAGTATAAAGTCCCTTCAACTACTCATCCAACTGAATAATATCCCCGGGGCGAAGTATAAAGTTATCCTTGCAACTACTCATCCAACTGAATAATATCCCTGGGGTGAAGTATAAAGTTATCCTTGCAACTACTCCTCGACCTACATGATATCCCTGGTGTTAAGTTTAGAGATATCATTGAAACTACTCATCACACTGCAAAATATCAGGTGTGGAGTAAAAAAGGTAACATTGCAACAAATTATCCAACTGCATAATATCCCCGGTGAATTATAAAGTTATCCCTACAGATACTCATCCAATTGTATAATATATTGGGTATTAAAAATATAGAGTTATCCCTGCATTAACTCGTCAAATTGCATTATAATGAGTCACATTCGTCATCAAACAATGGTAGATTTATTAGTAAAAGACTTTCAAACTTGATAGCAGATTATATTGCATTGGTTTAATTCTAAAATAATTTCGATTATAGTAGAATTTGATATTTATTAGAAATAACGATAACTTTATCTTTTTTTCATGAATCCCTTACAACAGAGGTTGAGCTGTTGTAATGTTATTGCAATGTTTAATTTCAAGCAAGACTATTTTTTTTAAGATATAATGGCTCTAAAGTTTAATAAAATAAAATAAAGGTATACGTAAAGCAAAAGATAATAAAATATATAAATTAATAGCAAGTTATGTAACATAACACATTCCTGCACTTATAAAGCGCTGAATTTGTTTGAATTTTTCTTTTCTTTTTGTAACTCCAAGTGTATCATTTTAATTCGTATTACGAATCCCAATTTTATAGTCAATTTAATTGGCATTACTATAAAAAGGTTGCTTTTGTCATTTAGTATGGGGACGTGAAAAAATGTGATTTTTGTTTACACATGATTAGTGTTAAAAAGAAGACACGGATAATACACATATTAATGAGTGGTATCATCTGGCTATCCAGCATTATGAAAATATCCTGTTATCCTCCCTGTGATATTACATCTGTGATGAACCTTTCCTGTTTCTGGTAGAAACGATCTTCATCATTTTAATGACTGTATAGATTTTGTTTTAAAGCTGTCAATGGTTATTTTCTGAATCATTTGGTATTGTATTTTATGCAGTGCATTCAAAATCTACCCAACAGAGTGCAAGGTTTTACTTCTTTTTACGTTGCCATGGTAAGAATTATCTCTAGCCCATTACATCGAATTTTTATATAAATATTCTTTATATCAAATTTTTACAATATTCTTTTGAAATATTTGAAATGATATAATATTGTTTTAATTATTAAAAGCTGTACTTTCATACACTTTTATCAATGACTTAGTCATAAAGCTTTTTTGTAAATCTACACAGTTGCTTATTCTACATGAACTGAATTGGGAAAACAAATAAATATAATAAAGATGTATTTTCTGATATACAACTATGATGACATATTGATTTTAAAGTTTACAGACTCCGTTGTGAATTGTCACTTATTAATCAATTTGTTGTAACTATCAAATCCCATCAAAAAGTTGTTGATTTCAAAACAGGTAAATATTTTAATAGAATTTCTAAATATTTAACAAGCAATACTATTAACATTATTTTAGATTATGAATTAACTATGAGTTCGATGAAGGCATATTGATGAAGTGTTTTAAATCTGAAAATCCTGCATGTATACTTTTAGTATTTTTTAATGATTTTGATCTTATATGTTTAACCCAGTTGTAAAAATATGCCGATGAATAGAAAACTATGATTTTCGGACTAAGATATCTATTGTCTGACTAGAACAAGTGGAAGATGAATCGCTTATATTTCATATTTGTCATCAATTTTACCAGTTTGGAAGTTTTGTGCTTTTTATTACCAGCTGGCATTGCATTTTTTAAGAACTAAATCATTATGTTAAGCCATCTATTGCTTCTTGATGGCTGTTTACCTATAGTTCAACTATTGCTTCTATTGCATCGTTTATTTCTGGTAGGTTTTGAATTTGACTCAATAAGATTTTTGGCTGCAAGACATTATACATCTGTCAAAAATTTAGCAACATTTATAAATATAATTTCTGGATCGCTTTATCAAACATTAGAGACAACAGTAGTTTACCGATGTTCAAATATCTCATCCAAATCAAGGTAACAAAAAAGGGGGGGGGGTGTTCCAACCATATGTCCTCATTCAAAAGCATTGATCATAAAAAAGGGGGTTCCAACCCCAAGAACCCCCCCTTTTCCCCCTGGATGCGCCACTGCATGCATCATCCGCCATGCGAATCCATACTCAAAATGTCGCAATCGCGAATAGGACACAATCAGTGAATTTTCCGATCAGACGATTTTTCCACTTATCTAAGACCGCGAAAACCTGTCGCTAGTGACTTAAGACACAGACACATCGTATCAGTGAACCAATTCGTGATGTTACCAACACGTAAAACAGTGCACCTTATATAAAAGACTTCCAAATAAAGTAAAGTTCAACAGCTTCAATAGATCATTTCCATGTGGAAGTATCAATTGAGGTGTTGCTGGAGGTCATCCATAAACAAGTTTAATGCAACAATCCAGGTGGATTAGGATCCCAGTTACAGGACACCAGTACAAATGAAGTCCATTAATAAATCTACCATCTTTTTAATGGGATATCGTACCGAGATGAAAATTATGTAAAGATGCTTTAATTTATTATATATCTAAAGGGTATTCATTGAACTTTCAACTTCTGTTAAATTTTAAGTGATTCTGAAATGTATAGGGTGGATGATTGTTTTGAGTAAATGGTACAATTTTTTTATTATTTTCGATTTTAACCAGATAATAAAATGACCCTATTAATACTCAGTATTGCTCCCTAAAGTGCCGGTCATGACCCTTCAAGAATTCTCCATGAAACCATGAAGGGGGATGCTAGGATGAGAAAGTAATTGAAATTTTGCAGTCTAATACAGGGAATAAAAAATCTGCCCATCAGTTATGATGAAATTGCAATGAAGTAATGGGCGAAATATTTGGGTCCCCGTTCCAGGTATATTGAAGAAAAATCAGACGAAGATAATGTTCTTACAAATCTTTCATTTGACGAACTAAAATATCACATAACAGAATCAAATCAAAGACAGCACTGCTGAAAGATATGCATGTTTGATGTAAGAGAATCATTAATATTGTTTATACTTGAAAATAAAAGTCGATTTTGTAGCAGAAAGTTAATCAATTTTGATATTAAGGAAAACACTAAGATCAAAGGAGATAATGAATGAATACAAGGATGAAAACTCATTAATAAGTATGATCGTTATCTTGTTTATTTATATCCGGCTACTTGCATCTACCACTGACCTTCAACAATGAGACGTTATAGAGAGAATTTTTGTAATAAACGTTAAAAAAATGCACGATGGAGTAATTTGAAAAGCTCAATGATTTTGTATTAATTTATGACAATGTACAGTCGCATTTATTTTGAACGTTATCTCATCGTCAACTGAAGCCTTCAACATGAAGCAAAAGCTCACATGTCAGTACGAAAGTTCATGACGAACCCATTGTGAAAGTTATATTAGTAGTGGAAAATTATATTCCATAAAAAGAAAACAAGAACACCCCATTAAGATATAAAAAAAAAAACAGCAGAAAAGAAAAGAAAAAAATAGGAAAACGAAAAATAACTTGATAAATTCTGGTTTGAAGATTACCGTTGGAAATTTTAACACCAAGGCTCATTCACTATTGTTCATAGAACTAATATAGCAAATATGCTACAGAGGGACCTTCTTATGTAATAACCAATCGTTTGACGGTATACTTTGTCTCCAACTTGTACGATTCGCTCGTGTATGCAACAACGTATTAGATTTTAGCGAGAGAAATTTATGTATTACTGAAAAATTATTACACCAGGGTTTTCGATATCATAAACTAGTCAAAACATATACTAAATTTTATCATCGGTATAAGGACATCATTCGTAAATATAACTCAACATGCAGACATCTTATACGTTCGGGTATTTCACATCCAATCTTTTATGGTAATATTTTTTACAAAGCACAAAAATGTCAGTATTCACCTCAAAAGCTAACAAAACCTTTAAACAGACTTATTTAGAAGGTATATATTTACGATACTGTTGTCAGGTCATTAAAGATTGCATATTTTGGCTTTAATATTGATTCACTTATAGGGTCTTTGCATCGGAATTAAACATATTTATTCTAAAACCAGTTGTTGGCATGACACGGGTTATGTTCTTCTCATATATTTTATGATGGTATAATACTAAACCCCTAACAGGAGGGATTGTGCCTGATATTCATATGATGAAGACATAATCTTTCAATCAGTTTAATTGAGGTCTGGAGCTGGCATGTCAGTAACTGCTAGTAGTCTGTTGATATTTATGTATTATTGTCATTTTGTTTAGTTTCTTTTGTTTCCTATTCTGACATCGGACTCGGACTTCTCTTAAACTGAGTTTTACTGTGCGTACTGTTGTACGTTTGTTTTTTCTACATTGGCTAGATGTATAGGGGGATGGTTGAGATCTCAAAAAACATGTTTAACCCCGCCGCATTTTTGCGCCTGTCCCAAGTCAGGAGCCTCTGACCTTTGTTAGTCTTGTATCATTTTTAATTTTAGTTTCTTGTGTATAATTTGGAGTTTAGTATGACGTCCATTATCACTGAACTAGTATACATATTTGTTTAGGGGCCAGCTGAAGGACGCCTCCGGGTGCAGGAGTTTCTCGCTGCATTGAAGACCCATTGGTGGCCTTCGGCTGTTGTCTGCTCTATGGTCGGGTTGTTGTCTCTTTGACACATTCCCCATTTCCATTCTCAATTTTATATACATTAACGTTAAGCAAGAACTAGTCGAGATAATCTTGTTATTGCACTAAAATATCACACGATTCTCTTCGCACATATTCATGTTAATTTGTCTTCACAACACATATTTTGTGTCTGAGTGTAAATAAAGAATTGAATTGAATTGTTAATTACTATTCTGTTGCGTAATAAATTTGTATTTTCAAAAAATAAATATTTGTGGCTTTGTTCTGTGGACGAAATCATATTACAAGTATCTGTATTTCATCAATGGTAAAAATCATTCACCTGACGCTTTCAATTATTTCAATCAATATATATTAATAACTTTTTGAGTGCAAAAATCCAGCGATATGTTCTATGAATTATGATTTTGGTATCAGAATACAAGATTTTGATGAAATATTTATGACTTGACTGACATTTCAACTAAATGATAAAGACATAGCGTGTATATACCGTTTTTGCAAAAAAAGTGTCTTTTTAAGCACATAAATTCAATAAAAAGATATGATTCTGTAAATGGTTTCAATATCCAATATTAAAAGTCGCTCTTATGGATTGAAGATGGGTGAATAAAACGTTTTACTTAAGTAATTTCAATTCAATTCAACCTTTTCCTCTAAAAATGAAATACCATATTTGTTTCTAAGAAGATGTTTCGGAACTTCTTTTTACATATTTCTTATGAAATTAGAGTAAACTGTAATGAAATTTGTACTCAATAGGACCCGTCTTACTCTGCTTCATGCACATTTGCTGTAGATTAATAAAGAAAAATCGAATAATATAGTAGAAATAAAACCAGTAGATTAAAAAATCTAGTATTTTGAAAGTAAAACAGGTAGTTCTAAAATAAATATTTCATAAATATCCAATAGAATTTTGAAAGATTCATCGTCTACATGAATTAATAACATAGATAAAAGGTGAAACCCGAAGTTTTTAACCCCATGACATGGAAGGCGAGTAGTTTACTAGCAAATGTACGGTATGAATTATTTTAGGTACTCTGTTGACTAATATGTACTTAAAAAAAATCTAATGTTTTAAATAGTATTAGTTTATGGCTTGCATAACGGTTTGGCCTCTATCGCATCCGGTGAAGGTTATTCGAAAACACTTGTCGTTTTCATCATAATACGCTTATAATTAAATATTGTTAAATCTAATTTTTTTAGTCCTTTTTTAAAACTTGCATTAACAAGTATTTAAGACGAGAAAAGCGCTGATTTACAATTCTCCATAATATATAGCATTGTTTGAATGATATAATATAACTGAAAAAAAAAACAAAAAAAAAAAAAACACCGCATATAGGGTTTGATAGGTAGTTAAAATAGGTAGTCAAAATCAGCTGTCTATCACGAAAATAATGCTCTTGAGATTTGTATAACGACTTCTGAAATTTTTATAGAAACATCTGAATCTGAAAACGTTAAGATTTTATTGTTTTCCAGATGTTTGCTTATTCTAAATTCAGTACAGTTCAGACTTTTTCCTGGCAATTAAATTAGTATTGTTTAGAAGTGTTTTAGTACTTTATTGTTTTGTACAGGTAAATAGCAACTACTGAACAGTCTTAACATAGACTGAACAGTTCTTAATTGACTGCAATCGAACTGTCTGAACAGTACTGAATTTACAGCAGTGGATGACAATTGACCGAAAGACTGACCCTGATTTAATAATTTATTGTTCAGTGTTTAAAGAGACATTCAGATAAAAAAATTCAATTTAAGTTCAAAATTGGTTTACTACATGTAGTGATGCATTTCACATGTTGACAATGGTAAACATCAATGAGACAGGAACAAAACAAATTTAACATAAATAGTCATCTGAAGGTCTTCATACAAATGCCAATGATGCCATATGTCAACTTTCAATGATATGATCACAACATCCGGTTTCGGGTAACGAATCACAGATTCTGAAAGAAATCATAATTAAATTTCCTTGTAACAAAATAATCACTCCCGCAATATGACGTTCCCTTTTGTAGAGATTATTGACCTAAATATTGATTATGGTATAGACATAAAACCGCCTGAAATTCTCTTGTACTACACACTGAAGGAGCATATGTGCGATATATACACGGGTACGAGATCTTTAGATCCTGGATAACGACATTTTGCAACTTTTAAGATAAAGAACAGCAATAAAAACGATGGTCCACCGATATATTTTTTAATTTCTAGTACAGTATGCACATTCATTTCATATAATTCGTTCCAATATAAATCGCTTGTAATATAGAAAATTTTTGAATTAGAATATAACAAAGACCATTCTACGTTTGTTTATTTCAGGAAATGGTTATATAGAAGGGAAAGAACTTGATGGGTTCCTTGTAGAACTTGTAACAAGTATTAACAAGGAAGATGTCGGTCCTGAGGTAGGAAATCATCATCATCAACATCATCATCATTGCTGTCGGTCTCAAGTTTTTTGTTGTGTTTGTTGTACTTTGGTGATATTGTTTCATCAAACTACATTGTCTACATATTGGTTAATAAAAAACTTAATAATAAAGGAACAATTCACTTCTCTCTTAAGTAGACAAACATTCTGTTGAAATACAAATACATGTAATAGGCAAAAGAGAAATTAAGCTACCAGTAACATCATGGCAGATAAAACGTCATGTTTTACGTCGACAGTTTTTCTACCATTTAGTAGACAGTATGCCTTCATACCCTCCCCCTCCAAAAAAAATAAAAAAATAAATAAAATGCCAAAAACTGTGACATTGAAACCGGATATACCTTCATAACTTTCAATGGCAGAATACATCTTAGCATCTAACTATGCCAAAAACACTGTACACATTGAAAACCGGATATACCTTCATATCCTTCAATGGCAGAATACATCTTAGTATCTAACTATGCCAAAAACCCTGTACACATTGAAAACCAGATATACCTTCATACCTTTCAATGACAGAAAACAACATGGCATCACAATGCCAAACACTCTGTAAATATTTAAAACCGGATACGATCATGCCATTAAACAATTAAAAACATCTTTTCAATGGGATTAGAGTCCTTTTATGTACGTTGTGTAATCCAAAGCGATCATACAATATCAAAATCCAATTGCCATATCGTGATGCTGATGACTAGTAATTTATAATGCAGACAATGCAATCAAAATAGTTATAGAGAATCTTCACTAATTAGTGAAAATATCTGAACTTTTACGACAAAACAGTATTATATAGTGGTTCTATTATAAACATTTGTGAACTGTTATCGTGTGCAAGATCAAAATGGATTTGTTACTATTTCAAACAATAGATACAAAGGTTTTAGAATCAATATTTGATAGTATTAGTGACATGTGACATATGATCTGGTATCATGGTTTTATATATGCTCAATAGGAGACAATAGTTATGTTCAGGTATCACGGATTTCTTTGCATTAATTTTTAAAGGATAATCATCCTCGATATTTCCATCAATAATGTAGAAGGAATCCATACAATAGATATACAAGAAAGTGTAAAAATGACGTCATTTGAAGTACATGTACATGTATCAATAATATCATATGAAAAATTGTGAACATGAATGTAAGTTATCCTCTTATAATGAGGAGTATATATATTCTAAATAATTGAGAGTTTAATAATCAAGTTTTATTTGTTTGTGTATAGGGATTGATTTTCTGCATAGACGATTTTTACTATGATCACTAGAAATCATGCGTACATGTGTATTGCAGCACATTTCAAACACATATTGTTCAATTTTCAGAAGAAACTAAATGGTTGCAACACATTTTTTGGGTGAAATATGGCATTATTAAATCATTGAACTAACAAATAGAATATTTGTTTGATTAAAAACTGTAGAAGAGTGACTGGAAAAATCCAACACTGTGTGGATTTCCACAATTATGTTCATTAACATTTGATTAAACGGCATATTTTGAAAATGAAGGACCAGGATTGCTCCTAGTAAAAACCTTCCCTCCCTTGAATCCCCCCCCCCCCCAAAAAAAGCTTCTAATGACCAAATAAATACATCTTGCACTCACAGCTCTGTCTATCAATAAAAACAAACAATGGCATATTCAAGCCGCATATAATAATAAAAATAAACCACAACCAACCGAAATACATGGATGTAATCAGTTATTTCACGATTTTTAATATTTGCAAACAATCTTTTAGAACCACTCTGTAAAAACGAAAACTATGTCCGATATTATGGCATTGTTATACAACTTAATATCAATCTTGACACCTACAGGAATTCAAGGACTACTTTTCTCTTTTTGAGCTAATTGCCTTGTTTTAATACATCGGTCTTGTCAATAATGATAAGTTAATCGATAGCGCAAAAGAACTTTTGTCAAAAGTCATTCTAATTACGGACACCAATAAGTGTGCTTGTTGCTATATTGTACAATAATTACTAAGGCTGTTGATTAAAGGTTAACGACACAGCTCAATTTTCTACTTCAATATGATTCTTTTGGGGGATAGTTAAGTTAGTTATTAGCTCCAGGGAGAATGGAATGTGATTTATATTTTTATTTTTAAAAAGAATGGGCAATAAAACAAATATCAGATTCCTATTGTAATAAAATGTATAAATGTTATGTTGGTTCTGCCATGTGAGTAATTCCCCTGGTTCTGTCAAATGATTAACGTTTATATGGCATGCACAATAATAGTTCTGTGCGCCAGCTCTTCTGGCTGTCGACAGACTCCCATGAGAGCTGGCATGGTTAGGTTGACTCAGTGTGGAAAACTAGCATGTTGCAATGCCTGGAATGGCAAATGACGCTGCTGTCGGTACGTGTAGAGGCATGCCGGGATCGACAACATATGATCTAAACAGAATTTTATATGTCCGAAATCTGTCACTATATTCTTCTCAAATAAAGCTCCGTACAACCATCATATCTTTTTATTTACTAAATTGTATTCGATTACGGAACAACAGATAAACAATACTTTTACATAATCATGATAGAAACGTTTATTTGAAATAAACTGACTTAAATGAAGAAAATAGAGACCTATTTCAATATATTTTGTATTTAAAAAAAAAAATCGTTGAAACTAAGATAGCTAACGTATGTTTAACTTTCAACGAATTTTCCTAATTTGTTCTGAATTTAGATTCAATGTATATTTCTTTCACGAACCCTAAATTGATTCTGCTTTGACTATTCAAAACCACAGTCTGTTCATTTGCATTACCGTTTGAGAAACCTTATCGCCAATAGTTAAAATTGGTTGGTTCTGAATGTGTTTTTGTCTATTAATGAGGATAACGGATCTGTTGTTGTCTCTAATCAATTTATTCACAACATTTCTAGATACACACCGATTGAAAGTTTGAAAAATGATATGGCACTTCCTATTCTTGGTGACCATATGTTTACCTCTAGAGTCTTTTAGTGTTGTTTGATTGCTGTTGCATTGCTTTATGATATTTAATACCTCCTTTTATAAGTATCGAATTTTCAACCAGACCAACAGTTTTATTCTCTGGCGTATTGACGTTTTAATTTGTGGAAATATGATCTTTTACTAATGTTGAAATACGATCTTTTACTAATGTAGAAATATGATCATTTACAACATGTACTTATGTAGAAATATGATCTTTTACTAATGTAGAAATATGATCTTTTACTTGTGCAGAAATATGATCCGAACATAAACATGATATTTTATTGTGTTGGCATATATTTTTTAACTGTTAACAAATTTGTTATTCAATTCCCTCAGTTAACTGGAAATAAATTTACACCTAAAGAAACGAATGATTTGCTCTCCCAATCGAAGCTTTCCACTTACAGAACAGTTACTATGACTCTTTTCACATTATAATTTTAGAACCATTTCAGGAACATCTTCTGAATCCATACTGGCGCAATTTAAGTGCGTAAAGTTACTTAGATCCCTAAAGGTGAATATAGAATACATAAATAAAAAGATACATATATGTCTCTTTTGGCGATATTTAATTGTCGGAAATAGGAAAACCTTGCATCAATTTTATTATTTTAGGAACAAAGTTTATTTGTTTTTGACAATTTTCATAAACAGGCATAAAATCAAGTGAGTAGATAACCAACAGGTATATTGTTAATCAAAAATTTCTTGCGAATGTCTTCCAGTATTTATTGCATAATTTTAATATTGAATTTAATTCGCAAAATGCTACACTTATATTGTAACAAATCACAAATGTTTGTTAGCGATACTGAATAATTGATGTGAGAATTAGTTTTCCTCGTATATAAAACAGTTTAATTGTATGATTAATATATATTCATATTTTGTAATGCTAAAGTAAAAAGCTTATGGTAACATTGGTACAATTTCTAAGTATGTTTTAATAGGACACACTTGAAAACTTGAAATCTGATATTACTTAAAACTTCAATCGGGACAAACCTATTGAAGAGATCATTTGAAGGCATTAAAAATGACACTTTATAAATTTGGTGCCTCTAAAGCATTTTTTTTCTGGATTCATTTTTATCAGAATTTAAAAGCCGCGGCCTTATAACTACTCAAATACATGATGAGTCATACATTAATAGGGACCTTATCATAAAGGTCAAATCCACCAAAACTCAACATTATCCGAGTGAGATTGAACCTTAGATTCTTAAATTTTTCTTTTCAAAATGTTTAAACAGAAAATTTATTAAAGTTACTAGTATGTTATAAATCATGTCATTACCATAGCACTTACAACTGAACTGATGATACGCTCAAGGAGAAACTATCCATCAAGCCGCGGTATATACCCAGTGCTAGAAAATTAAAATGACGTTTTATGAATTTGGTTCACCCGGAGCGTTTCTGGCTTTCACTTCAGCAGGAACTACAAACCAATATTTAAAAATCCAAGCATGTATTACTACATGTACCTAAATATAGGAGTGCTACATGATCAAAATGGACATAAACAGAAAAGCTATATCCATTTTAGGTAAGATTGGCCCGTAGTGTCTTTTTAAATTTAAGAAAGGTTTGTTATAGGCACTGACTACTGAGCTTACGATACCCTCGGTACTTGCATTCCATCATCTTAAATTACAAGTTGTTAAAAATAAAGCTCCAATTTGTCTTGATATTATAATATAGGAAAATGAAATATATAGAAGTTGGAATTCTATTGAATACAATTTACTAAGTAGCGTTTTCTCTATTTGTCATTGTTGTGTGTTTTGACCTGTTAATAATTCATCATTGTAACACGTACATTATATTTGCTTTGGAGTAATATAAAAAAATCTGATTCCCAAGTGATTTTTCAAATTCCCCTTATTTGGATAATGTAATTGAATTACAAGAATTATCCTTCGTATTAACATGTTTATTCTTTTGTAAACAGTGAGAAATGAATTTTTTTATTGCTTGCTGATTTGTAATTTCACAGATTACAGATTTTACCATTTTTTTTCAGGTGAAATCCGATATTCTGAATTGATTTTTACCTAACATTTGTTAATGAAATCTGTTGCATTTCTTTATTGTCATACATGAAACGATCCTTTGAACTGAATGACATGATTTAAACAATAACATTCCTCAGATTATATTACAAAGAAGATAGGCGACTATTTTTTGGTTGTTTGATATTTCTTAGTAAAAATGACCAGAGACGTTTAAAAAAAATTGAAAAAAAAAATTATCAAGAAATCTTGATATGACAGATCAAGAATGAAAGAACAAATGTAGAAATAAGATATAGTTGATGTCTATAACATTGGAATGAATTTAAATAATGATATATATCAAAGAAACAAATAATATGTATACTTTATAGACAATAGTTGCAGTGAAAAGTTTATGGACTATCACCAACAATTTAAATAGGAAAATTTTTGCAATTTCGAGACGCTCTGAACATTTCAAATACGTTATAAGTAGTTGATAACTAAAATGGTTTTCATTTTGTCATTAGCACCAACACAAATAACCTGGACCAATAAGACATGTCTATTAACTTAAGGTAGCCGTGAAAATAAATGAATTGTTTCAGACAACTTTGACACTATGTCTTCTTTACAAATGACAATACTGAATAGGTGTATATGAAATGTATACAAATTACAACAGCCTGTCTTTCTGTTAATTATACTTGACTTTCAGAGTCTACGTTAAGTTAATACGCATAGCCGTTCAATTAACTCATCTAGAATTTAAAAGATAAAAAAGACTTCTGTAGGAAAGAAGGACCAGACAGAAGTTAATCAGAATATTAATGTGAATTTATCTGCCAATACTATCAACAAAGCTGTAACGTTGATTAATAGTTTTTTCTAATGGAATACAAATAAGGAATAAATTGGTCCAAGTTTGATCTGCAGAATATGCATCACAAAGTAAAAAATCAACAGAGACACGCTGTTCCTTAAAATAACATGAACCGTCAAAGTAGTTTTTTTAACACTCCAACAATAGACGATACCGATATCATAAATAGCAACGTTTACTGTAGTTATTATGGAAACTTGTACATCTACGAGATTATCTAATGTAAATACGAAAAGGAAGGTTCGTCATCCTAATTGACGTGATGTTATGTAGGAATGTACTTGAATCCCAGTTTTCAGCATATCGGTATAGTATTTTCGTCAAATAAAAATCGGTGTTGGCTACTTTTTCATCCTGTACAAACGCAAAACATATTGTGGGAGTATTTAGTTTTTATTTCTTAACTCGAGATAGTGGAACTCTCTGGAATTTCTGGAATTACCTTTGAATAATACGAAAGCACAGATAAAAAAGCCAATATAATTACTTTCGAATGTTCTATACGATACTAGTAATCAACAATTCTTCACAAAGATCCTTAAACATTCTGGCAAATCAATTTGAGAATAAAGACGATAGTTCGGTCCCCTAGTGAAATACAACCGTTCGGTCTTGGACAATGTTAAAATGTCTCATAACAATATGGTCACATTGCTCGCATATGAGCCTCGAATTTTCATTTCAAAATATAAGGGCGTTGTTTTTCATCCTCAACGTCGGAAGGGAATCATCAGTCGTTAAAATTGTTATTGTATTCCTACATAACTTTTTATAAGATCAAAATAGATAACTAATATTGAGGCAAATACTTTTGGACTATGAATTTTTCTTATTACATAACTAGGTAAAATGATGAAACAAAGTTCTGAATTAGAAGGTCTCTTATGGTTGTGGCATGTTGTCTATTTCTTGCATGAAGATATATTTCTCGTATCACACTGCACAGAATGTGATACGAAAAAGTGATACGAAAACTGCGTTGATTTGATTGGCTTATCCAGAACCATGAGACCATATTACGACATTTCTATTGGCTATTCGTTAGGTTATTGATGGTTTTCAAATGTAAAGACGATGTACATTTCGTGCATGGCAACGGACATACATGATTTCTTGAATAATATACAAAACACTCAAAGTTTTCACCTAAAAATCTTATTTTGTTTCATTTCATTACATTCTGAAGCGTGCACAAAATTTTAATATGTCTGCTGTTAATGTTTGACGCCAGAACAGGACATATGATGTTATACTGGTATGTGCAAAAGACTAGATCAACGATTCTTGGATGTTTGATTTAACAGAATGAGAGTGTTAACCACAAGAAAAATGGATTTAACAACTCATGAAAATTGGATATCGCTTGATATCAACACTCGGTATTTGATCTAAATAGTAATAGTAAACTCGCCGAAGGCTTGTTTATTTTTGTATTGAAATTAAATAACTCGAGTTGATATCAAGCGATATCCAATTTTCACGTGTTGTTAAAACCTATAAATATCAGTTTTAAATAGTGATCTGATCTTCTGTGTCTGTATGAGGGAAAATATTCTGATGACAAAATACTAATATTTTCTTACGAATAGCTGATCTACAGAATGTCATTTGATAGATTTTTTGTTTTTGTTACTTCGTATTTAGTCATGCCGGTGTCTTTTAAAGCATACGGTATAGGTTTAGCTCATTTTGGAAGGTCGAAATGAGGCCTTATTTATTTACACCAGAGTCCTTCGGGCTATGATTGATAGTTGTCTTATTGACCATATAAACTTTTTTTTAATATTATAAAACCTTTCGAAAATTATGAGTACGATTTTTGCTTTTTTTTTTGCCACTGCTTTGAACTATTTTATGTTGACATTATCTACTAACAGGTAGTAATTGACGGTTGTAAATTTCCCCATCTCCGAATGCCATAAAGCAATGATTATAGCAGTTATAAAGAAAAGGAAGTAAAGCGAACCGCCTTTCATAGCTAATGTTCGACGATATCCTTGAAACTGAAGCTTTTCATGAAGTGTTTCTTATTGATTAACAATAGTAGATCGATTAATCTTTTCATATTCAAGTAGCTATGTAAAAGGTTTAATCCTAGTTTCTTTGATGGTTTTATGTTAGACTATATTAGCCGAATGGCAACGGCGACTTTAACATCGTTTACATTAAAACACCTTCCATTTGATAAAGCTCGTCGCCTGTCTGATTAACCCACTTAAATTCAAACAGGGGAAATTGATTTTTACGGTAAAGCAAAATGACTGTTCTATTTGAGAAATGGTTTACTTTTATTTCTACACAATGGTTGAAGGTCTAAATAATAAACGTGATAAGTAGGACAAGCATTTAAAGAGGTCTTTTTCCTATAAACCTCTCGGACTTCGTAACCACCCGATGACTTCGTATACACGTTAACTGTGCCTTCTACATTTAAGAAAACAATAATTATATGAAATAAGAAATGGATTTTGATGGCTTATCCTTGGAAGGCAGCTGAATTTTTAACCCTACATGTCTTGATTCTGGTTGATATTGAATTTGATATATATTATAAACACTTATTTATACATGAAAATCATATGAATACTAGTTAGTTAATAAGACATAGAAAAGTTATTCTGATACACATGGTATCATAGTAAACACTGAGGAACAAATAGGATACATTTTATATAAAAAAAAAAATGGGGAATAGTAAGTAATTTCCATAAATATTTACAACGGGAAATAGGACCAGACTTAGGTGTCCGAGGTTTACAAAATCACAGCCTGAAAATAGTAGTTTTAAACGTTCAAGTTTGTGATACATAAAATTCTGATGATCAAAGTCAGATACATGGAAAATATCTTGTCTTTTTTTTAACTTTGATTATTATCTAGCTTCGAATGTAATTGTCCTAATGACACCCACTATCTATCTCCGTCGTTATTTTCTACATTCAAAACAAGTTATTTCCAGAATTTGTTTTTTTTTTCTTGTTTGAATGTTGACATATTTGATTGATAACAATAATGGCCACCAACCATAAGTGATGAACTAATAGAGTATTGTGCACCCAAATTGTGAATACAATTATAGCCTTGCATGAATTGTCAGAATTTGTCTAATTTATATGTGGTAAGATGAAAAGTTGTTTCTAACAAAGTAGCCATAAAGCCAGGTGTTCTTAATGGTAACATTGGAAGTCATCCCATCTATAGTTTCTACCTCAGGAATAGATTACCTTAGCTGTATTTGGCAAAACTTTCAGGAATTTTTGGTCCTCAATGCTCTTCAACTTTGTACTTTATTTGGCCTTTTTAATTTTTTTTGATTCGAGCGTCACTGATGAGTCTTTTGAAGACGAAACACGAGTCTGGCGCATATACAAAATTTTAATCCTGGTATCTATGATGAGTTTATTTGCCTATGTTAAGTAACGACGACAGTCGTGTGTTATAGTTGATGCACCTTCGGATGATAAATCTAAAGGAAATACCATTGTATAATACAACCAGGTCTGGTCGTAATTCACCTTAGCTTTCTAATACAAGTATTTTTCTTGAATGTTTGGCAATGCGCTTTAATTTGTACGAAACAGTAAGATCCATGTTTATAAGGGTCCATCATACAGAAATCGTAATGGTATATTAAATTAACCAATCATCTGAGGTTGGTAGCAATTTGCTCTTACACAATACATTTATTTGAGGGCGGTTAGAATCTTATACAAACTAAGGAGTATTAATCAATTGTTTACGAAAATGTTTGTAACAAAGGTTTATTCAAATATATATCATGATATTTTTTTATTTTTTCAGCCAATTTTTGTTTTGGTTAAGGCGTTATGATTTTCTTTATTGTAATTAGGACATTAGTGTAAGTTTGATTGGGTGCAAACTATTTCAATTAACTAAAACATGAATACATATTGGTTCTTCATATGATTGTTCAGATTTCTTAACTGATTTTCAAATGAATGTTTATATTTTGATGATACAAAATTATTTCAAAATCCATTTAAAGGCCTTGTAGGATTGACAATTATTTATCTAGTCTGTAATTTGGATTTTGAACGATTTTAAATGAGTTGTTCTATTCTACTAATGCATACTAATTTTGAAAGCTATTTTCAGGAGTTTTAGGATTGTCAAATATTTCTTTTATCTATGTAAAAAAATTAAAACAACTGTTTATAAATCCATGCGTCCGGAGCGCTTTTCTGGATTAAACTTTATTAGGAACGCTCTAAGCCGAATATTTCTAAGCCAATGATGTATAAGAACCGAAACAGTTGAAGAGCTATATAACATAAGAGACATAAAATAATAGTAAAATCCATCTCAGGTCAACTTTGCCGATAGGCATGTTATTAATCACGACAAAACCAAAGCACGGACTACCGACCGGATGATACCTATGAGGACAAGCAGTCCAGTAGCAGTGTAATCAACATAGTGCTAGAAAATTACAATAACACTGTAAAAATTAAGTGCTTCCGAAGGTCTTTTCTGGATTTAACTTCACCAGATGCACTCAAGCCCAAACACTGAACAAACAGACAGCAACATACAAAAACATAAATAAAAAGACATCTAGAGATCAACACACGGTCTTCAACAATAGACAAACGTTCATACAGTTTTCCAAGGACTACATCGCATCATGTCTAGAAAGGAATATACTTTTTCAGTCTACATTTATCTAATCAAAGCGCGTTTAACCATTGATCCTAATTGATTACTCCTGGGCATGTTATGGGAGATTATCCTCTATTTGATACCAACCTCTAGTGGTATAATGTACACGATAATTTCAAATAAATGTATTGCATCTAATTGCTAACTGAGGTAGGAATAATTTTGCTTTGAGGTGTTCTATGAAATGGAAAGAATTTTAATATTTGGTGTTTTTTCCACAATCTGATCAAGCGACATATGGAATAAAGAGCCGAGCCATGAGCGCATGATACGCCCGTCGCTTTTTCAAAGTTCCATAACTCCTCAATGTCATATCAGAACTTTATAAAAAAAAAACTAAAGGGAGATTATTTAAAAAAATATTAAACAGTCACCAAAGTTTCATAAAAAATGCTCAAAGCACTTTTGAGTTATTGTCCGAAAACTGGAAAATCCCCTTTTTTATGAATAAAATCCCATAACTTGGAAACGTAAAATCTACAATTTATAAAAATCGAAAGGTAGCTCACGTCAATAGATATAAACAATTCACCAAAGTTTCATGCAAATTGGTTAAAGCGTTTTTGATTTATTGTCCGACATGTTGACGACGGACGGACGGACGGACGGACGGTATACCATAATACGCCCTGTAAACGGGCGTATAAAAACTGTCGTTTGGACAAACGGTGCTTCTTAAAAAAGGAGCATTACATTAAAAAAAAAAACAACGCATTATCAAACAACGGTCTCCCATTGGCAGCGATCAGTCCATAATTTTTAAGATAAGCTGGAGAATCAAAATCTTAGTTACTTGGTGCACAATTTCATCATTGTATTTCTCCCAGGCATAGACGATCTTAGCGATATTTTAAACGAGTTTTTGAATTTTTGGTTTTCAATGCTATTCACCTTCGTGCTTGATTTTGGCTTCCAACTGTATTGATTCGAGCGTCACTGGTGATTCTGATATAGAAAAGAAGCGCGTTTGACGTCAAAAGTAGAACCCTGGTATCTTTGATGAGGGGCGTAAAAGGGGGGGGGGGGGGTATCTACACGGAAGAACGCGAAATAAAAATGCCATTTCACGATGAACGAACAATTAAAAATTTCTTGCACGTTGATCTTTTTACCGATTTCACGAAACACGGTGAATAACGAACCTTTTTCACGGCTGCACGTGAAATAAAAATGGCAAAACACGTTGTACGAAAATAACCCTTTACCACCCTCTTTGAAGATTTTCTTATTGATTATCTTTCATTTTGAAATAGGATCTTTTTAAGCGAAATATTGTCAATTATTGTTCCAACAAATAATCGTGAATTATAATATGCGTATAAATTGATAATGAACATTTGTGAATTGTAAATGCTTGCGTCACTGTTGCTTGCTATTGCAATTAACCCTAAGTTAAGTTGTTACATCAATATTTTACATTCTATTGTACATGGCTATTGAAAACAAAATTATGATTCAAAAGACATAAATAGTTTTTATCATTTTAGAAGATTTTATATGTTAAACAGAACAGGAATAGGGAAGATAGGGAAGATTTTTTTGACTCCTCTCCCCCGAAAAAAATACACAAAAAAACATACACCCACAAAAAATTATCACCTATTCTCCCGCAGAAAACCAAAAATACACCAAAAATATAAAAGAAATGGCAATCCGAAAAATTCTGTGTAATTAAAAAAAAATATATAAATAATTTAGAAGTACAAGATTTGAACGCAATTGATCTATTTTGGAATATGAAGTTTCCGGATTTGAGCTAGTGTTTTTTTTTCTTCTTAGCAGATTGCATATTCTATCTTTTCTTCCTCATTACACCTTAAAATTTGGAACTTCCAATTCTTGTTGTAAATATACACTTAACGTATCTTGATTAGTATTACTAATGGGTAAGAATATTAATCAAATTGTATCGTCAACGAAATAATAATAGACAATGATAGGTGTTCACCCTAGTAGAACATCCATCATTTCCGACCGATAAAGTGAAATGGATTTTTGTATACGCGATGCTCTGCTGTCTTTTATAACAACTAATTTATTTTAATAAGTGTTGGTTACGATTTTTCTTTCTTCGTGTCAAATCGCCATTTCAACTGAAATAAAGAACTTTGATATCGTGTTTAGAAACATATATAGGTTAATCTATTTCCATAGATCCAAAGCTTCAAATAAAAGGATCCATCATTGATACATCCATTAACACCGAAAGTTGTAGTTTATTCAATCTGAGATATGAACACATAAGACAGAATGAAATACATACATAATAAATAATAAATAAAATATATTATTAAAACCTTTACTTTATTTGAAACGCATGTCATTTGTTATAGCTGTCTACTTTTATTAAAGTCAAAGATGAACCAATAATATCTGTTTTCTTGAATCCGTCCGTTATAATCACAGTTAGGCACAGAAAATCCAAGAAGGCTACGTCGCTCACACAAGACTTAAGAATATCAAGACAAAGTTTAATGTTTCCTATTTACAGTTTCACATGTATAGAAAATTATGTTTTATTGTATTGTAAGTACTATCAACTACAAACATATTTTGCTGGCGTCTTTGTCATATTAATTTGTAAGTTTGTTTGTATGTCTGTGATTTTTGTTTACACAGTTTTGGCTGCTGGATCCAAATTATTTGGAAAGTGTATATGAACATTATGATTTACTAAACTGTATGTACTATCAACTACACACACTTTTTTCAGGAATATGACAGTTATTTTCCGTTCGTTCCGTTGTTTGACATTTTCGAGCGTTTGTTTGTGTCAGGTTTTATAGACTCTACCCTTTTGAATTTACCTTGGAGTTCGAAATTTTTAAATACATTAGGTAAGAATAGGGTATACATAGTCATCTATACTACTAAAGGAAGAGACCGATTTCATTGAGCCGCAACTCCTCTGAAACCATACAAAGTCGGAAATATTTGTAATATGACGTATAAATGTAGTGTTTTGTACTATCTAAATTTGTCTTTGAAACAATCTTTTTTCCACAGAAAACGTCAATTTTTGAGAAAATATCCAAATTCGGAGACCGTTATCGATCCGTGTCTTATACACTTTCGCGCATGCTCAGTCGACGTACTGCCCGCAGTATTTAACTTATATATAAATGATATAGGACAATGGTGTAGATTACAATTTACACCATTCCAGGCCCTTTTCTTTTCCACATAATTAATATTACCAATAATTAACCAGTTCCGGGTCGAAACCGATACCGATTACAATAGTTTATGTCACAAGATTACCTGATCCCTGTTACCTAATCTGTACGTTCCACCTCTGTCAGGCGCACAACCAAACGGTGTATTTAGGATTTGCTATAAAAACGGGTAATAATCACACCTGAACTTCATTATACAGGGAATAACTGTGCACCATATATTCAGCATGACTTTACCAAATGACAATACCAATTCTAAAAATCCAGGCTAAAAATTAGGCCTATAGGTTCTTTAATTCAGTCACGGACCCGCGATGTCGCGGGTATGGTCTAGTTTTATAAAAATAAGGAGTCAATTAACATTTCTTTCATGTTTTCTTAAAGTTAGCACTGTCCATCATTGCTTGTAAAATATGTCTCTCTTTCTGTTGCAATTTCAAAGAAAAGGGCAAAACGCAAAACGCGCAATAAGGAGTGCATTGAAAATCTGTCAATTACTATATTTTCAAATCTTGTATTGCTTATCATCATTACTCTTTACAGTTTCTGTCTATATATTATGGTTTTCGAGATAGTAGGTAAAACTGCTTAAATTAGTAAAAAGGTATCATTTATGACCCGACAGCTCTAATAAGAAATTAACTCCAATTTTTTATACTGACGTATTCGTCAATTGTGTCTTGTTGAACATTTTTCTTTATAGTTTACAAGACAACAGAAAAAAACCCCGCAAAAATGGGTACAACTTCTCATTTAAAGGATACATCTCCTACAAGAACCGAAAACAAATAATTGGATAAACTAAAACTACATAAACTGTACATTTCTGAAATTCTGTATTTTTATTAATATATTAAACATTTATGTTGGACCCTCTTATCTGTAGGCATCTAACTTTGTATTTCTTACATGTTATTTTATACTGGTATATTATATTAAATGTATATTACTAACAACCACTAACTCCTGTATATATATAAATGTCATTACTAATGTTAACGAGGCCGGGATACGGAAGCGGTATTCGATGTATTAAACTAACAAATGTACAGATTTCAATAAGATATGGAAAAAAATATATTAACATTTTTTAAGGACAATACCTAACTATATGTAGATCTTGTATTGTTGATTAGTTTTGTTCGAAAGAGTTTCTGCCTATCAATTATAGTTTTCAAGATAAAAGCTAAAACATAATTGGTAAACATTGTCATTTAAGGATAAGAACTCTAATAAGGAGTCAATTGACGATTCCTATCTCTTTCCTTATTTGTAGACATTGTAACACTAAAAATATTTGCTGCTTAACGTTTCTGTCTTTCTATAATAGTTCTAAAGATATAAGGTAAAAGCATTTAAATTTGTCAAAATTTGTCATGTAAGGGCAATGACTCTTGAAAGAAGTTGATTGAAGTTTTGTGTCATATTAACTTATATGTAGATCTTCTTTTGTCGATTTATATGCTTAAAGCTTGTATGCACATTTTGTATCTATAATAGTATTCAAGATAATAAAAAAAATAGACGAAAGATACAAAAGGGCTACCACAATGGATATCAACGTGATTTAGGGAGAATAACTCCTATATCGTGTAGATTGATGGTTATGATTATGTTTACTAATTTGTATCATGTATTGTTGATCCTTCTGCAGTGTTCGTTATGGCATCCTTTTCAAAGCTTATGATTTTACTGTAGTAAGAATAAAAGTAAATTTAATACACCTAAATGACTGGAGACAGGTTCACTATTTCATTTGCAACAATATCAAACAGGCGTTTGAAGATACGGAGAGGTGAAAACAATAGACTGGCACCACATGTAAAGACATGACAATGAGTTGACATTTAAAAAAAAAATTCTGATATTGCTGAGCCAATTTATACCAAATTTGGTCAAAAACGTTCAAAAATTGGATCGATTATAACTGTCAAGCAAAAATTATGTCCGCGTGGCTTAGATAGACGCAATTTGTCGAGGCAAAAATGCAAAAAATGTCAAGTTTCTCTTATTATCTATTTAGACTGAAATCGTCAGACAACTCCCGATATAAATTATTGCCCATACAATATGCTTTTTTTCTTTGTCGGATTTATGCATTTTACCTATTGACTTGACCACTATAATAATATACATAGAAATCTGTTTTTTTTCATTTTTTGTTTGTTGAATTCTTTGCTAATGTATGTTTTATAATAAATGGGTTGATGATGAAAGCAGATTAATTGCTAATGTAGACAAGAATTTTCGTAAGGCTTCTACTTGCAGAATTATTAAGTAATCCTATCTATTGAAACTCGATAGATATTATTAATTAATCTGATACTTGTCTAATTTGATTTTCCTAAATCTCGTCCTATGTTATAGTATTAAATTAGATTGGTATGGTTTCACATTTATAGATTTCATATCGAGAGTTGATATCACAGCCGATATCCACTTATCATGAGTTGTTAAACATATTTCTTTTATGGGAACAAAAAATATTCACGAAGCTTCACTTCAAATATAAGTCAGTTTACTGTATTGATAATATTGTAAGAGTAACCAAAACTACTGTTAAATCTGACGTGTTTTGAAACTGGTTTACACTTCAAGTTGGGATCAAATTTGACAAAAGGAATACTTTGAGATAAAATATGCGATATTTATGATGAAATAACAAATCTCAACTGTCTAGGGTCCATTTTTGAGAAGTCTTCATTAACCTAAAGGAATAGGTAATAGGAATGTCGCAATTTCATCACACATTGAACATGTTGAAGGATAGACCCACCGAATTAACGCATTTTTCGTATCACTTATTCATATCACATTCCGTTCAGTGTGCTACGAAAAACATCTCTCCGTATGCGAAATATATAGCCGGTCACAACCATAAGGGAAATTATGTAATCTAAAACTGAAATACATCAGCTTTATAAATTTTCAGTACTTTGAATTTTGAGGCAGGCAATTTTAAATGTTTTCCAGTGTCTTTATGTTCTTCCAAACGTAATCGTAAAAAATAATGCGTATGCTCTTGAAATGAATATAGAGGTATTTGTAATAAACAATTATCGATCACATTTAAGTCAAAGCCTTTCTATAGACATTTTCTTAAACAACTATAAATATTAAATATACATCTGCATATAGAAAGATTTTCCCACGATGGTAACTCTGAATGGTATTTCCACCGCTCGCAGGTTGCTAATTGTACCTCGAACCCAATAATTGGCCGATAGGTCTTCGGCATTGTGAGTGTTATGTACGAAAAATCAGATTAGGGCTGTCACCTGGGTTTCCTTAATCCTATTTTATTGTTTAAACTAATTACTCAAGTCGCTTTGTGGTGTGAAGAAGCATTATCACAACGACTATGTTTACTCGTTGTCACTTTTATAAAACTTTCACACATCGGTGAATGGCTATATAGTAAAACGAAAATTTCTGTTCCTCAGTCATCAGATCTATAATAATTTCTTCTATGTTTTCAAGATGGGATGTCTTATATTATATATCGGATTAAAGAGATAAAACATTTAAAATAAATAGAAAAGATACATGTGATTTTTGGAGAATTCCCTCTTATTTATTTGAATATTTGAGTTTGAAAAAAGAATAAGGGTTATCTATTCATATCTAGAGAAGACCGCGAAACATATCCGGTGACGACATGGGTGAAATTAAAATCGTCAACAAAATGATATTATGGAGAATCGGTTTTGTTGAAAAAAAAAAAAGTTTTGAAATCTGCCTTATTCATATATAAACGATTATAAGTATAACAAAAAAAAAACAGTTTTGAAATCTGCCTTATTCATATATAAACGATTATAAGTATAACAATATTTTTTATGTAACTATTGTTCGTAGACAATAATTTCACTGGTGGTACATGTATATGGAAAACACATGTTTGAAAGAGATGATGTGATTTTATACGCAGACGGTGCTTTTATCAGTTACATATCTGTGTTTAAGTACATAGTGTAACCTAATTGTACTTATAACATAGTACCAATTTTTTTTTATTATGAATTATAGGATAACACCATTTTTTCTAGAGGTGATTAATGTGTAAACTGGTCAACTGACTCATAAAATCATTAGTTAATGTAAGGTTTGTGAGTCAGCCGCCCAGTGTACACACCAATAACCTCCGGAAGAAAAAATGCGATTAATCGTAAATCTCAACCTAACATTTATTTTTTTGCTTTTAATTTCAACTTTCTTAGAACCACAGGATTCCATTCATGTGTATCGCATATGAATGTTTCATAATTAAATCGACATAGTGTTTACATAGTTGAGTCAACAAGCTTTATCGAAGTTTAAAGCAAAGCAAAGAATTCAAACGGACCAATTACATTCAAATATTTGTATATATGCAAATCATATAACAAAAATGATTTCTTTGTAAAACGAGGATACAATATTCAGCTTCCGAACACATGAACGGAATAACATTATGAACAACTGACTGAAAAAAGATTGCATCATGAAAAGTTCAATCGCTTTTTATGTTAAGCTGTTTTGATAAAAGCACACTGTAATGATTAAGCACTGTATCAAAAAAATATTTGATACTGTATCAAAATATATTTGGTATTGTATTAAAAAATATTTAGTATAGTATCAAAAAATATTTGGTACTGTATCAAAATATATTTGGTACTGTTAAAAAAAATATTTGATTTTGTATCAGAAAATATTTGATACTGTATCAAAAAATATTTGTTACTGTATAATAAAAGCGTCATTGCACTTAAATATTAAACGCAAAGTTCAGCAATATTATACCACTTGAGACAAAATACATTATGTTTTGCAACAACCATGACTATCATTGTTTTGGTGTTTGATAGCAGTAACTGTAAATAAAAAATAAAACATGACAGAGGGTAACACTGTCATGTAAAAGTTATATTATTAATTTTCATTGTGAGGGGTTCAGTTCCTGCCTGAATATTCTTGTTGAGGACTATAGGGCAAATTTCAAGATCGGTATATGCAATTAAATATGTCGATAAAGCACCATTTACAATACATCCTCATACATTGAATACTGTACATCAAGTCGTATATTCTTTCTTTTTTCTAAAACCAACCTTTACTATATTTTAAGCTTTTATAACCTTACATAAGATTAATTACCTATTTTATTGTTGCATGCTTAAATATGTAGATTAATTCGTATATTACCGCACGTTCTTTGTAATGAAACAAAAATACGATTACGAAGTCAATTAATAATTTATAAATTAGATTAAATGCTTTCGATCATTACTTAACAAGAAAATTAAGTGTTTATTTTAGAATACATTGAAAGTAGAGAGTTAATTGTAGATTTTATTGCAGTTGATCACGCAATAGTTCCGTCGAATAAAACGGAATAAAACGCAAATTTCGTAACCTGTACGTAATCCCAAAATTATACCTTTTTCTTCGTAAATCGATTGTTGAATGATGACCATTTACTGATGCTGCTAACCCATTGCCATAAACTCAACGTGCGACCACTATATCTGTAAAGGAAATCGACATATACTATGCCACATCTATTGTATACCACACATAATCTCATATTCTATGTTCATTACAGTTATGGGGAAAAGCCGTCAAATCTATTGCAATTTTGATACACCTTAGGACTCTTTCTAGTTTAACCGTGTAGTTATTTTGTTAATGTCTGATTTAATGCTTTATAAAATATACCATTTTCCTCTTGCAACGTTTTGCGTACTGCTGGCATTGCTTGCTCTGGTCGCGTAGATGTTTATTTGTTCGTGGTATGTTGTCTCCATTGAGCTGGTGTTTCTAAGTTGCATTGCATTCATATATCTCTTATCATTCGTATATTGTCTGCTCGATCGTTTTAGACATGAAACTACTTAAATAAAAAACAATCGGGTAAGCTGTGCTAACATTGCGCAGTGACATATTTTTCTTTACCCTGTAAGTCATAACTGAATCTGAAATTGAAAATTGACATGATTTAAATGAACTTGCACGAAACAGCTAACGTACAATTTTAGCAAAGTTTAAATCAACCTAGAAATTAAACCTGTTGGTTTTGTTCATTTAAATCCAATAACGATGACGTCATTAGATAAAGAAAATTAATCATTTAGGGACTTAATTTGATTTCTAAATTAGTTACAGCAGTGTCATATAAAGTGATGGATTGTTTTCAGCATTTAACGTTTAAATTATTTAAAAAACCCAGGAAATTCAAGTAGAGAAATATACCAGAAAGTATGCACAATATAATGTATTAACCTTATGATGTGACACCTCGTACCCTCTTTTCCAGGATCAATTAGGAATTATTACTGAAATTCAAGTTTACATAAGGCAGTCAAACGACTTTGTAATATAAAAAAGTTGCAACCTGTGTTTACTCATAATAACATATTTTATGAAACTGCTGTTTATCTTTTTAAATCATTGCCATCACCGATGCACTTGATACTTGGCGAATCTTCCAGTAGTAATGTAAACCCGATGGTAGGAAAAACGGTGTTTGATATAAACCCCTTGCATACAACATTCTTGATAATAATGTATGTAGATATACAACTAAATATCGACTACCTCATTCAATTCAACCACTTCCATGAAACCGACTTAAATGAAGAACTTTTATCATTACGTTTACATTTTCGCAACAAACGTACCCGGTACTCTATCACAACGGATCCAATCACGGTGTACATATATAAATGAGATTAGAGTGGAAATTGAATGAAAAGTGCCAAATCGGTGGCATGAATCTGTTTATGATGTTTGATTTATTTCTTGAATCTTGACCTGAAACATTTCTTTCATGAAACTGAAATCTTAGCTAATTGTGTTTAAGAATTAGACATTGCTTAACCAACTGTATCAAGTCAGACTATCTGAACCATCAGTTGTTCGTTTCCGTGTGTGTATGTTTTTTCGTTGGATGTTGGCGATTGATGTGGACTATTGTGCCGTGCGGTATTTTTAGCGATAACCGTTGTTCCTTTTTACGTATTATTGTTGAGGTTTCATACAAATCATATTAATACATATTTGTATTTTACCTTATTTTGTCTTCTTCATCTAGAATTGGAGTAACTTAGGTGACAACAGGTCGTTGTTGTAATAATTTATCACATTACACAAAACTCACTTAAATGACAGTAACTGAAAAGCGTAAGAATAAACCTGTACAAACTGATGGTTCCCGTGAAAATTCATAATACTACTATTGTCGGTGAAGAATTTAAATAGCAATCAAAGCGTTACCATTTACCTAACAGATGAATAAAACAGGTTTCCATATTCGTATATAAAATCATCTTTCGCGTGTCAGTATGTTGAAGTACTTTGAATATAATTTCCCGAAATAAAATTCTATATTTCTGGTTCTAATCCCTTGACAAATCATGGATAAGAGAACATTTCAATAATAAGCTTTATTTCACACCGCTAATGACACCATAGAACATAATTCATCCATCATATGAAATATACGGTTATAATTTTTCAAATAATGAAATATATTTATTGATTTTCCTAACAACTTTATAATTTAAATTTCACCAAGATCACTGTATTTACATTTGTACAAATATTATATCATATTTTAACACATATGGACGAATTGTTGCAAAAATATGATATTTTGAGTGAGGTCACAATTCCTGACGACATAATAAGCTTTACTTCAAAATCAAATATTTTGAACTGAAATAAACAGATATTGAAATTTGTTAGGCAACAGTAGTTAACCTATTAAAACAAATGGCTGATTTACTGCCAGGAAGATATGGAAAAAATTTCTATTAGTACTTTTAATATTTCATGTTCAGATTTGTCGGATTATAATAAGACTAAATTGGCAGTTTCAGACTTATAATGTGCTAGAATATAGCAATTTTCAAGAAATCCTGATTGAAAAAGAAATAACAGTTTAATGATGATTGAATGATAATCCAAGCAACGAGTTATTACATAACCCCCATTCCCATCCCGTTTCAAACAGAAACAAGATCAGTCAACATTATTTATGAAAACTGCAACATACAATAATCACATTTTATGTTGAGTGCTTCAGAAATCGGACGATAATTTGTTCGTATAAAAGTGTTTGTAGTTATGTTTAAATTCTAATATATGTACCGATTTTGATTAAGACAAATTTCAAAGATAAAACGAAATCAACCAGCCGCTTGATATGCTGTAGTTAAATTGCATATACTCTTTAGTGACACAAGTCGTTCCACTTAGGTGATATTTATCTAGAAGTTGATACAAGAAACTGTTATACAAACATCTGTATTAAGCTATAGTGTATAATTCTATATCATTAATGGTTATAACAGCTTGATTAGTTTTATAGATTTTCATTTATGATAAACCGCTGTCACAAGATAGGTAATTACACTTATATAGAAATGCAATACTGTTTTTTCTTCGCTGATTAGATGATAACATCGCTGGGGTTTGTAAAAATCGGTTTATTTGGCAGCTGTTGCTGCGCTTTTGAAATTGCCAAGTTAATAATACATATGATGAATAACAGATATCAACAACATATTTGACCGTACAAGATAGGCGAAAGATACCAAAAAGGACATTCAAACTCATTAGTCGAAAATAAATTGACAACGCCATGGCAAAAAAAGAGAAAAAGACCAAAAGACAAACAACAGTACACCAAAAATAACATAGAAAACTAAAGACTGAGCAACACGAACCCCACCAAAAACCGTGGGTGATCTCAGGTGCTCCGGAAGGGTAAGCAGATACTGCTCCAACATACCATATCAACCACAAACATTCGACTCTTTCGAAAAGAATGAACGAACGAAATAAGACAATTAAGAACGACCAAAACATGGTCAGAATAGCCTGACAGATAATGAGGGGGTGGGTATTGTTTCATTGTTATGTTGTTGACCTACAATGCAAAATGTGAATATAAATTGCTCACAATATTTTTAGAATGTATACAATGTTTAAAGCTTTAATGGTTTTTGCGCATTCTGCATTTAGTTTACCAGTGTAAGTGTTCGCTGTAACATTTTGAAAGAATTTGTCTTGTAACTTTCATTCTAATGGCTTATAATTCTTACAGTGCAATTTCTTGCATCTCTTTTAAGTAATTGTTAATGTTGTAACTTGTCCAAAGAGTTTATCGTCGTATCTCTATTCACAGGGAGATTATATGCTGAAGTTTTAGTTTTGCTAATATAGTACTTATATCAATATATAAATCTGTGTTATTTTGTTTTACTTATTTCAATTTGAATTACAGGCTTGAACTGTCTTATTAGTTTTGATAAATTGCCCTCATAGTTTTCCGGTGTTTCTTTAACAATATAGGATAATTAATATAAACAGTAGTTTTTCCTGTAGAAGCATTACTTAGTGTTTGCCAATTTTCAACTGTCATAGTTCAGAAATTTCCTCTGGGTTTCCCATTGTTACTATGGAAATATACGTTTGTGACTTTTGAATTATTTCGACAGATATGCATTACTAGTAACGATATCTGATCTTGAATTATTGTTTCTTTTTCCAATTATTCCTTGCATTGTTGTCACGTTGATATTAATTATGTTTCTCAACGGAAACCAATTGTAACTGTCTCTATGGTTTTATATTTGGATTCATAAGAACAATGAAGATCATACGAGAAGAAGCAAGAAGAGAGTCACAAACATCGCTCCAAACAGTTACAAGTATTGCAATTAATCATTCGATATATAATGATCAAATAACACACAAAAATCTATAAACCTAATCAAGCTGTTATACTTTTAAAGAGATTGGTATATAAAATTATCGTTTATATTACATGTATTTATAGTCCATTACATATCATTCATATCATTATTCATTAGATAACTATGGAAGTTTGAAATTTCGAAAAAAAAATGTACTGATGTAAAATAAGCATTTTTATCCTTATCTTTTATCTTTCTAATGATTGAGATAATAGGAGAATAGGACGATTTACTTTTAAAACAAGCTACTGGGTGATGATCGTTGTTATGCCCCGCTTACAGTAGTGAGATGCTTTATTTTGTCTGGTCTGTACGTCCATCCGTCATTTAGACAATCCCTTCGTTCGTTTCCTATTAGGTCAAAGTTTTGATTTAAGGTAGTCTAACATGAAATTGTGCTCACATTGATTTTGGAGTTAGTAAAAATATTCGTTATAATGTGAGCTTACATATATTTATGAAATAATTCACGGAAGCCATAGATTTGTTGGACATTTACACATGGCCCAGGCTATGTGTAAATGTCCAACAAATCTATGGCTTCCATGAATTATTTCGATTCTAATAAGACAAATACGGTAATTTTAAAATTGAAGCGAAGGTAAGATTGCCGTGTGTATGGCTGTTCTAGTTTACCCTCTGTAAGATAAAAGCTACAAATTTCAAATAAATCTAAGTTTTACATGAATTATTTCTTTAATAACAACTAGAAAAAATGTGTTCAATTCTCATAATTCTTAATCCAACATTTGTTTTTCGTTGGCTACTATTTACTGTCAAATCCAGAGTTGACATGTCGTAAGTAAGGAGTGAGCCGCCATGTTGACTTGCTGAAATCCTCAAATGTGCGAATAATGCAATAGAATAGAAAATGAAACAACACCTACCTCAAAACTCCATTTTAATGCAATATTATCCGAATGTAGGGCGTATTCGTTACGGAAAACATTCAGCTTGAGAATTTTCATTCGTATGATGTCATGTTATGACATGACGTTAATGCGCCAAGATCATTCATGAAATTTCGCGGAATTTTATTTTATTTTGATTTTATATATTTTTTAAGCTCTTGTGCATTAATTCTTTTTGTTATGCATTAGAATAGGAATAACAATTCTGTAGGTTTTTTTTTCAATTTCAATTTGAACACAACGAAATTGACATAGTGTTTGCACATAAGTTACGATACATGTGGATTTACGTGGGAGGTAAATAGTAACAGTCACCAATATGTACATCTCTGAGTCCGCGCTAAGTATAGATATATCAAGAATTTTATCACGGTGTTGTTTAGAAAGCGGAAGAAGCACGTCATATTAGAATTCAAATTAGATATCACCGTGCAATATTATAATGTGATTAAGGCATGGTGTCCTATGGACACATATTCTTAATAAATGTGTTTTTGTTCTTTAGAAATTTCGTGGTGATATCAGGTTTTTAGTCTCCGTTAAATTTACTAAAAGTTTATTTTATCTTGGGAAGAACTTGACGAATGATATAAAACATTACACTCGTTGACCGCTATATTTCTGTGATTTGTTTTGTTGAATTTCGTTTTTAGAACTATAAATCACAACATTTACGCAAAACGATTTGAATTTTCAGGTCTTATCACCAACTGCCTTAGAAGATGCAAAACAATTAGTACTCAATGCCTTTGATGAAAATTCTGATGGGAGAATAGATATCGCTGAGGTAAGTTATATGCACAAAAAAAAATTATTGTTCGAAATACGAAGGATTTACTACCCCAGGAATAGATTAACTTAGTCTTTTTTTGGTAAACTTTAGCAATTTGTATTCCTCAATACTGTTCAACCTTTTACTTTATTTGTCCTTTTAACTTTTTTGAATCGAGCGTTACCGATGAGTCGTTTGAAGACGAAACGCGCTACAAAATTATAAGCCTGGTATCTTTGATGAGTTTGTTTATTTACTGGATCCGACTTTATATTTATTATCATGATTTTAATTCTTACTTATTTTGAAGTATTTTCGAACGTAAGATGTTAAAAGCTGGATTGACTTTAATTTTAAAGAAAAAGAAACGCCTTAAATGCAATCGAATGGAAAAAAAGTGCAAGTAAATATATATCAAACTAAGGTCTTATACAAATACCATTCTGCGAAATATTAGATAGACAATATCGCAAATCCTAACCGAGGTAACATATATGAGTTTTCTAAACAATCATGAAAAGAAAAGGGTACTTAGTACCTGTACCATGATATTATTCATTTTGTAAGTCTGCACTGATGAGATAAAGATTGTTTTTAAGGGTAACCGATACAGATACAGTTTCAGGGGAAAGTGGCTGTTAACACTATAGTTATCAAAGGTACCAGGATTATAGTTTAATATAATGAACGTTTATTAAGGCTCTTACCCTATCAATGAACATTTCACTCCGTTTGTGGTTCATGCGATTCACCCAAAAGTTTTTCTTTTGGTGTTTTGTATTTTGGATTGATTGACGTTTTGAAAATCTGTAAACTTCTGTTGCCTCGATATTCCTTTGGTACCAGTTTTTTATGTGTTTATAACGAAATCATAAATCGGAAACTAATGATTGGACCAACTATTTTACAATATGGAACATTTCGCAAATTTATCAAACGAATGAGTAAAACAATGGTTTTTATTTTTTAATTCAAATGAAACAAGAAAAGTATATCTATTTTGTAAGAGTTGTGCGAATGTTTGTAATGCAATTGTTTGGTTAGACTTTTTCGAAGGTCCGTTTCACAGATGACAGCGAATATGTTCCAATTGTCGTAACTACAATCCCGTCCCCTTTTCCCTAAATGTGACCTACTGAATTAGACTTATTACCGGGTTTGTACTAACATGAGCAACAACTGTTGTTTGTCTGTTGGTCTTTTCCCCTTTTTTTTTAGCCATGGCGTTATCAGTTTATTTTCGACTTATCTGTTTAATTGTCCCTTTGGTATCTTTCACCTCTTTTTTGGAACATATTTACGAAAAAAAAATACCTCTAAGATATACGTCAGTTAGACATCACTAAAAATGACACAAATAACCAAAAGGTATATGATTATAACTAAAAACATAAGGTGACAATTTTGGAAACATATTTTCACGAACATCCTTATAAGAATTCTTAACCTAGATTCACATTATCAGAGCTTTTTGAAAATCCCTTCAACCCTTCACACCCTCTGCATGATATTTTTAATTGTTAAAATTGTCTGGAAATTAACACTATTACAAGTTTATTCCAATTACGCAAGCAGTGTAATCTATATGACAGGTTTTAAAAATCCGAACACGAATCCCACCAAAAGACCGGAGTTGATCTAAGGTGCTCGGAAAGAGTTAGCAGATCCTGTGCCACATGTGGCACCAGTCGTGTTGCTCATGAAAGTATACACCCGTTGATAAGTCTTATACGGTAGGTCACATTCGGGGAAAAGAGAACAGGATTGAGGTTACGACAACTGGAACATATCCGTTGTCATATGTGATACAATATTTCATAACTCGTGATGGCGTCCGTAAAATTTACGAAGGGATTATTTCAATTTCACCACTTGGAACTCTTGGTTTAATAGCTTCCTTGTGAGCAGTACACCTCTTTCAAGGAAATCGTGATAGGAAATACAAGCCCTGGAATATTGTATCAACTGGGATATATATACTCCGTATGTAATCGCTGTGGGAATGTTGCTACATAGAAATGAAAGTTCACAATTGGGAAATTGAAATAATCTCTTTTGTCGTAAAGTTTTGTGTTCAACCGACCCGCACTGTCAATTTCTAGATGTAATGTGAGCTACTATAGGCAGAAGTAAGCTTTTATAACATATCTTAGAAGGAAAAAGTTACATAACAAAGCCATACTCTATCGATTCTTATCAAAGGCAAATACGCAAATTCCTCTTAAACTTGCTGTTGTGTCAGATTTTTCCAAACTCGAAGCAAACGTAGTCACTACTCACAAAAATTCATATGATGTCAATTTGTTTTTTCTGGAAAGTAACTTGAAAATCACAAAAAAATATGTTGAATTTCATCAAACAGATTATCAGAAAAGCACACCAGGAAGAAGAAAAAATCCAATACTACACAATAATGCTAAGATTGAATGACAATTAATATAAGTGGTCTAATTTTCAAGCTTTGTGAAAAAATGTTATTTTACTAGCACAAATATCAGATTTTGGTTGCCCCGTAAAATCCAATCTTAAGCAATTACTTTCAAGAAAAGTTAAGGGAAGTTTTAATTACAGGCTGCGATCAAAGTCTGCTGTATATTACTGTATACAAGATGTATATGTGGAATCGTAACTAAAATAATTAAGTTCAAGCAGTTGAGATCGTTTTTTTAACTTTCAGTTGAAGTTTAACGTGTGGAAGTAACATAATCACTATAACATCTATTGTATCTTAACATAAAGCGTTAGCTTATATATATATACTACTTGCAACTGCATTGTTTCATACTACACAGAAATTATGCCATGGCAGATTGCAAAAAATAAAAGATATTCTCGCCAAAGTTACACGGATTGGGGAATGATGTCGGTTTGACAAATCAGTCCAATTCATAAAATGAAGTTTATTAGTTTTCTCAATTGAATTGTTTCATATTTTTCATGTCCGGGCCTTTTATAGCCGACTTTACGGTATGGGATTTTCTCATTGTTGAAGGCCGTACGGTTGCCTATAATTGCTTACATCCACTTTATTTGAACTTTGGTGGATAGTTGTCTCATTGGCAATAATACCTCATCTCCTTTTTTTATATTGATAGGAAATACAGACCCATATGCATATATATTTAATGGCAAAACCATTGTTCCGTTCATATATTATTCAATTATCTTATATACAATCTGTGACATCTTTCTTAGTCGATCTAAAAGAATTATTGCACTATTGTCAATAAAAATTATAGCAGCTAAAGATGTTAGCAAGATTGGATGACTCATACTAATTAGATATAAGGAGTGGTGCACAGTATTTGCAGACATATAATTGAAAGATGAAAATAAATGACCCACCCACAGATCAATCACCACCAATTGATTTGTATTTATATATAGCTGCACCCACGTGATAAATTTGACATATAAGAGTGATCCATTCCAGCGGCAGGTCTGAGTATACCGCCATTTATGAAGAACACCCCTCCGCATCGTGCAGTTATGAGCGTTAAACATGAATGAGTTAGACAAAAGAACGCAGATGAGCATGTTATCAAATTGTTATAAATGTTTTCATAAAAGTTTGCATTAGTCCTCTTCAATGTATGATACACATATTTTAATATTACATATGATGTCACAGTCTCTCTATGGAAACTTTAAGAATATATAAATGTCTGTAGAACAAACTAACCCGTGATTTACATTATAATGCTACTACGGAGAATACCTATCGTTGCAAAGCAATTGGATTAACTGATCTCACAGGACACAATAAGGACAGAGATATAAAAATAAGGAGATGTGGTAGATTGCCAATGAGATAACTATCCACCAGAGTCCAAATCACATGGATGTAAGATACTATAGGTCACAGTAAGCTTTTATCAAAACAAAATGTCTGTTGATATCAAATGAAGCAGCATTCAAACTACAATCCACATGCTTCTCAATAATTTAACGGGTTTGTTTTTCTTTGGCAAACTTTGTAGTTGGAACTAATATATATTTTAACTGCCTTTTAAAAAGATTGTAATTTTCATTTTTCCTTTAAACATAATTTCTTTCTTATTCAAAACATCATTAAAATATAAGACTCGGAAAAGTGTATGTGTGCATTGAAAACATTAAAGATATTTTCACGTTTTATACTTTATATTAAACCCTTAAATTAATCAGTGAACTGTTTTGTGTTTATTGGTGTAACAATGGAGCTCGTTTGCTTTACTTCAACGTTTCCTTAAGTGTTTTATGTTTTACAGTTGGCTCAGATTTTACCTACAGAAGAAACATTCTTGTTGCTGTTTAGAAGAGACAATCCACTAGAGTCAAGTGTTGAATTTATGAAGGTAACCATATACAATATCATTGACATTTGAACCTTTCCTTTTCATTTCTTTGATTTATTTTTAAAACACAGCTAACAATGGAGACTATTTCATTGAATTTAAAAAAAGTTAATTCATATCAATGTATTGAAAATTTCAGATTGTGTGTGTGATTGTTTTATATTTTAGTTTGATAATTCCCCTAAACAAACTTACTATCAAAGTTGTTGCCTAGCTACACAAAATTTGATGAGTTTTTGTTTACTCAATGTTATTACATAATGTCACTCCGCAAGTCCAAGATCCAACCACACCATACATACAATAAGTATCGATCTACCTTAAACCCAGACCCATCCTTCCCTGAACAAAAAAAAAAGAAAAGAAAACCCCAAAACAATTAAGCTCACATCACCACAAGAAAGTAACTGATGTAGCATTATTATCAACTGCCACTCTTTGCATTTGTTATTATACATGGGTTTGGAATAAACAAAAAGAGGCATTTTGAAGACATTTGACATTTAAAATTTCACGGGTCATCCTTTGCCATTTCGAAACATTTAGGACTTAGAGTTTCGGCTTAAGGCAAAATAAAGATTGTATCCCGATACAGGTTACAATGCATTTGTGTATTTAGTTCAACAAATACCAACAAGTATTCAAGAGCAAATATTTCGAATGGCATAAACAGAGTGAGACCAGGCCTAACAGTCTCACATATTTCGAGTAAGATTATCGTACTCAGATTCAGAAATCAACTAATCAATCTACTGGATTTGGTGTTTCGAGCGCTAATTTTGTACTTCGAGTATTGAGTAAAGTTAATTGATTGAACGGCTTTGCGCGTCAATTGGTAAAGTATCACCTGCTATTCATGTATCAACTTTATGATTCCATTCTGAATTGCTATCCATTAGGAACTATCAAAACGAGGAAGCAAATTTAGGCCCTAGGGTCATATGGACGATACAAGATGAGAAGAGATAAATGTCTAAAAAAGAGGCGAAATATACCAAAGGGACATTCAAACTCATAAGTCGAAAATAAACTGACTGAGGCTAAAAAAGAAAAAGACAAACAGACAAACAATAGTACACAAAACACAACATCGAAAACTAAAGACTAAGCAAAACGAATATATATGTTTATTAAATGTCACACTGTGTCGATCAACTATTTCGGAATGTCGAAAGTAGAATTTGTGTATTGGTTATTTCTTTCGTTTATTCTAGTAACCTTAATGAAGTAGTTCATGATCGATTGCTTATTTAAAAATACTTTTGGAATCAAAGTATACAACTTTAGCAAATTCTCTATAATGAGTTAATGAGCAAGTTTACTTAAGGCCTTTGAACGAAGCAAGTTTTTTTTATGTTCGACATCGACGTCTTGCTGAAGCAGAATTAAGTATGGTATATAATTACCACCGAGACACCAGACGATGTTATAGTGAATATATTCATCTTCAGAGACACTGAACAATATTTGAAAAAACATGGACGCAAAGTGTATACTAGGCATTTTTATATCTTGATAGATTAAATTTGAAAGAGACAACTGCTGGCTTAATATAAGTCAATCCAAAACAAAACTCAGTGTTGAACATGTTTATGAATATTATACTCTTGCAGGACACTACACGAGCCAAACAATGCAAATGACTGTAAACTAACTGTGAAATAGAAAACTAATCGGATACCTGTGTTGTAAAATAGTGCATGATAAGAATGAAAAGACTAAAAGCACGCAAAACTATTGAAAAAGAGAGGCGAAAGATATCAAAGAGACATTCAAACTCATAAGTCGAAAATAAACTGACAACGCAATGGCTATAAAAGAAAAAGACAAACAGACAAACAACAGGACAAAACACAACATAGAAAACTAAAGACTGACCAATACGAACCCCACCAAACTTCGGGTGATCTCAGGTGTTCCGTAAGGGTAAGCAGATCCTGCTCATCATGTGGAACCCGTCGTGTTGCTCATGTTAGTACAACCCCGGTGATAAGTCTAATGCGATAGGTCACATTCGTAGAAAAGGGGACGACACTGTAGTTACAATTGGAACATATCCGTTGCCATTTTTGAAACCATATTCCCTGAAAGTGTTTTAAGCTTACTTTTTACCCTTCCAAGCACACTTCACAACACCTGAGTATCACCGTAAAGAAGGGACTTCTAAGTTTCCTGTATACTGTGTAGTTGACTTATTTTCCCAATGTTGTTCCCGATTTTCGCTTTTTGACTTGTGAGGTTTTATGTTCCTTTTGGTATTGTCGTATACTTATATAAATACATACAAGTTCGCTTAAACGAATTGATTAAGTATAAAAAATTAATGAAATTGAAAAAAAAAAAGAACTGAAACTCGGTGGTTATAAAACACGTAATCTTTAAAGCTTATTCAGTTGACCAGGCATTTTTTAATTTCATGTTTTAAATCAAATTCGACTTGTAAAGAAATACACAACAGAGGGCAGCACGAAAAACTTGTTTAAGAAATGGCTTGTCTAGACACAAGACCAAAAATGTCACAACTTGTTTCTTATCTAATACACTTATTCAAATATATAATCAAAGACTGTTGAACAGTATGTCAATCATAGTCATTGATCGAATTATAAATGGTTTTAAGATCAACTAATGCATTTTCTGATAGAACACAGCACTTAAGAAGGACGTATATTTTCTAGACTACATCTAATGTATTAGATTTATATATATACACAATTCTTAGTTGCATGCAGTTTAAAGACCTTTCGTAAACTAATTGACCGTACATAAACAACTGTCAGACTTATTTTACAAGCATTCTTTATTTTAAATGTTTCTAATTTGACTTTTCCTGAAACAATTTTTTTCTGAATTTGCAAATTACAATTCATTGTTTAAAAGGATTTGATCGTGCGATGAAAATTGAGCTTTACAAGTTATTTGTCAAATTGTCAATCCACCATTAAAGGTATTTTTTTCAACGTACACATACATCATTAGTATTATAAAGTTATATTGATGAAGTGTGAAAATTTTTTCCGAAATATCTACTTCAATTAAATTACATGTTGCATGATAGCAGAGACTGTACTGACAGATATAAATCTTAATGATAAATTCTAGCGACGTAAATTCACCGAAAGGTTTTAACTGATAATCAAGGATCTTTTTACTTGATTACTTTGATTTCAGCTCTATATGTCAGTTCAAATTAAAGAATACATGCCTGCCCAGTGATATAATGTACATGCATACTTTGTTTGTTTGATTTAACCATATTCGTTATACCAAAGATTTCTGTTAAGGTCTCTAAATTTCTGTTTTGTTATTTTTTAGCTTCATTGACGTGGGTGTTGGTGGCTTTGACAAAATTGTCCTTTCATGTCATTTTATTGAAAAACTAGATTTTTGAAAGCTTATACTTAACTTTTTTTGATAAACACTAACCTAACAGCATTATAAAAGTCCTGAGAAATCATTGACTTTCACTTACATATTAAAGGTTCAGAATATCATGTTGATTTACATTAATTTAATACTTGATATTGAACGATATTTTATGAGGAAACTTTGAAGACAAAAAAGTTTCGATGCCTGTATATAATGTTTTCCTATTTTTCGACTAATAACGTCAATTGTACTCTTCAAGCAAAGAAAAGCCTCCCATGCCGACACATTTGTTTATAGGGAGAATATTGGTAAAAAGATTTTTAATTCTTTTACGTCCAACAGCCATAATTATGTTTAACTAAATCAGCGTGTCGTCGTAATGCTTGGCCCTTTAAGACTGAAATGACAAACTTAGCATGATTTTATATTTTAAGCTCGTGAGTTAAAAGCCTAAAGGAAAACATGGTTCAAAATCAGTTCACAGTATTATGGCTACGAGTCATTTTTCTTACACTTAAATACTGCATTCAAAGCAGAGGAGCAGTCTGCAATTTGTAAATGTGTCAATATGCGTAAAAGAGAGGCTAATGATGCCAAAGAAAAATTCAAACTCAAAGTCGAAAATAAACTTTTAACGCCATGGCTAAAAAAGAAAAAGACAAACCGACAAACAACAGTACACAAAACAACATAGAAAACTAAAGACTTAGCAACACGAACCCCACAAAAAACTGGGGGTAATCTCGTGTGCTCTGAAAGGGTAAGCAAATCCTGCTCCACATTTGGCTACCGTCGTGTTGCTCATGTTAGTACAAACCCGGTGATATGTCTAATTCGGTAGGTCATATTCGGGGGAAAGGGGACGAGCTTGTAGTTACAACAATTGGAACATATCCGTCGTCATCTGTGAAATTGATATTCCATAACGGTCAACCAACTCGTAATGGCGTCCGTAAAATTTACGAAGGAATGATTTCAACTTCACCACTTGGAACTCTTGGTTTAATAGCTTCCTTGTGAGCAGCAACCCCCTATCAATGAAATTTTGATCGGAAACATATCCCCTGGCATATCAACTGTGTAAATTAGGAACTGGATTATTCGCTGTCTGATAGAAAATAAATAGCGCATATTCTTTACTCGTTTCATTTACTCGGGATCATCAATTCATCTTAACGTCTAAAACATTCAAACAGGGTATACAATAACGATCTGTACATCTACGATTAATAAATTTCGATGAAGAACCACAAGTATTCACACCTTTTTCCGGCTAATGAATTCCACTGAAGACACACAAATAACAGTCACATTCTGTAGGGGATCCCGAAATAATATTAACGTTTCCAACCTGTTCCTTTTCTAGAGGAAATCAAATTAACGTGAAATGTCTTAGACTTGACTTACCTTTTGTGGGACCTTTTAATATAAAATACATTTCGTTGGTAGACAACAACTTATTTTGATATGATTTACCGATACCTTCATCTAGAGTGTAGAACTGCTAATTACAGAATTACAGAATTGTCAAACATCTGAAGCGAGATGATTAAAATGTACTATCGATACGGCAACGAAATCTTTATATACATACTAAAATAGGTTCAAAGCGAGTTAGTAATAATGAAAGTCAAATTAAAATAATCTAGTAGACAACAGTTGACAGGTTTAATTTATTTGATTAGAATCATCACGGCCATATAGTTATCATCTAAGGGGTTTTCAGGATATATTTGGACTAGGTCAAAGGATAAAACAAGAATGAATGACATTTATCATGAAATATTCTTACTATAAAAGTAAATACATCCTCCTGCCAATTATTACAATATAAACAAGAAATATGAATGAAGTTTGTAGTGACATATTGATTATGTAATAAAGATGATATTTATGTTTGTTGCTGTATCGATATTAGTCCTAATGGGCTGTGAAATAATGTAATTGTCCCAGTTACTGTCTAGACAATGTTCATTGAACCCACAGATATTTAAATGTACAGTTCGTTATTCGCGCATGCCAATTAAAATTTTCCTTTTAAAAATTTCAGTCAATTAACTTATCAGAAAAGCATTTGATAGAATTAAACTTATTGGTACAACTAACAATGATTTTACCACCAGGAACTCACCAGATCATACGTTATAATTAATCTTTTCATTAGTCAATATTCTGAACTGGCTATAGAAAGATGTCTATTTTAGGTTCTTTCCAACCATAACAGTATTTCTGTCTGCCACAAAATGTAAGAAGTGCTAATAAATGTTTTGTAGTATCTACCATATATATTTCCGTTTGAATGGTTTTACACTAGTAATTTTTTGGGGCCCTTTATACCTTGCTGTTCGGTGTGAGCCAATGCTCCGTGTTGAAGGCCGTACCTTGACCTATAATGGTTTACTTTTATAAATTGTAACTTGGATGGAGAGTTGTCTAATTGGCACTCATACCACATCTTCCTATATCTATATATTAACAGTAAACAAATACTGAAGATGGGACAAATTATAACATAATATTAAATAATAGAACTCCGTTTTCACTTTGTTATACGACGAATGTTATTTTTTGAGAAGGAAATGTCTACCCTTCAAGTGCATACAATTTCAGCGCAGAGTTTGGTGGGTTCGTGCTGTCACCCATTAGTTCTCTCTCTAGTGTTTTGTGGTTTGCTTTTTGACTTTTTGTTATTTTTCTTTTTTTTATTAAGATTGTCCAAATTTTCGTCTTGTATTGAAAGCCTCAATAACTAGACTGAAGTACAAAATTATGAGACCGGAATCTGTGATGATTGCTTTTCATAAAAGGCAGTAGTTTATGGATATTCGTACATTTCAAGAGAAATAACCTGGGAATTCTAATAAACTTTAAATGAGGCGGGACCAGATGTGTCGACGGTCGAAGTGCCTCCTTCTATGGATATATCAGTCACCTTCGAAATATGGACTCATTAAAAATGTCACAATATAAAATCGGACTGCAGATGAGACGACAGTTTTCTAAAGATGTAAAGCAAAGTGAATCTCTAATGATTGAGACCGTATCAAGAGATTATGTTTGTACGAAGTGTAACAATAGAGATATTTAAACCCACTACAATGAGACAGAGGACATATAACTATCGGGACATCGGCAGTTTACAGTGAGAAATCTGAAATCTTCATATTTGTCATGCGATTCAACCCGTTTTATTTACATTTTTACTTTTAAAGACGATAAAAAAAACGTATGGTTTTGAATTAGAACTGGCTAATTAGTGTTTTGATGATATATATATACTAGTACTGGCAATATTTCCACGAAAAACCTGCAAAGAATGAATGATAACACTATAACTGCCATTTCTTATACCTACTTCTCACCTCACCCTTTGCATCCAGTATTTTTGATCAGGGTTCTGTCCCAACGTTTCACATTTACAAATGTGTCGCGCGTGTATTTTGGAATAATACGGACTTCATTAACAGGAATTTGCACCCAAAAACTACTCCACCAGGGTTATGAGGAAGAACGATTGAAATCCACACGACACAGGTTTTACTGTCGGCATCACCAATTGCATAACATATGTCTCAACGTTCACATTTTTCGCGGTCTTAAAAAACTTTATATACATGAATAGTCGTGAGGTTTGATAATTTACCGATTGTGTCCGATTCCATATTTTCATATTTTAACTGAGGATTCGCATGGCGGATGAAGCATTGATAACGGTAAACGATTACCCTGTTGACGCCCCCGGATTCTTTCCGTTTGAAGTTTATGCGATATATTCATGTTTTTTTATATTGATTTGAATGCAATAGTATTCTCACTGGATTTATGTAATATGAACACCGATAATCTATTGATGCTTGTAACTTGTGATCTATCATTGAAGTCATATGTCTGTGAAAACTTTTTTTTATAGATATGATGCACCCACCCAATCCTTGATGTCAAGCTCAATATATAAGAGATGACATTATGGTTATTAAAAAATATAGTGCTTGTAAAATTTTAAAATTTGCCAATATACTTTTGAAGATTCTCTATCAATTCTGCTTCCTATAGAAAAAAGGAGGGGACACAATCACTGGCCATTAGAGTACCGATGATGAAAAAATAAGCTGTCGATAAAAATAAAAGTTCTGTTTTTTAGCTCACCTGGCCCAAAGGGGCAAATTAGCTTTTCTCATCACTTGGCGTCCATCGTTATCCGTCGTCGTCCGTCGGCGTCCGTCGTCGTCTGTTAACTTAAAAATCTTCTCTTCTGAAACTACTGGGCAAATTTAACCAACTTGGCCACAATCATCATTGGGGCATCTAGTTTAAAAAATGTGTTCGATGACCCCGCCTACCTACCACGACATGGCTAAAGATAGAACATAGGAATAAAAAGCAAGTTTTGTCCATTATTTTGTAAACCGTTTGAGAAAGTAGAGAAAATCTGACAGAGGCAAAAATGTTATAAACTTCAAAACTGGCAGACGGCTTCTTAAAGGAGTTATTGCCCTTAAATGACATATTTTACCATTTTATTTCATTTTTGCTTACTATCCTGAAAACCTTTATAGATAAAGAGAAACTTCAAATCGCAAAAATGAACAGCAAGACAAGTTCTACAAATAAGTTAAATGGTCGAAATCGTCAGTCGACTCCATATTAGAGTTATTGCCCTTTGATGATAATTTTTACCTTTTTTTTTAATTTTTTGCTTTATATCTTAAAAAAAATAAGAGATAGATAGAAACTTAAATTAGCAAAAATGATCAGAAAGACAAGATCTACAATTAAGCAATTTACACAAATGGTAGATATCGTCCGACCACTCCTTATTGGAGTTATTGCCCTCTTATGACGATTTTCACCTTTTTATGTTGCGTTTTGCCTTATATGGTAAAAAATATGATATAAAATGAAACTTTAAAATCGCAAAAAAAGACCAGCAAGACAAGTTCTACAAATAAGTCTAATGATTGAAATCGTCAGTCGACTTCTTAATAGAGTCATTGCCCTTTGATGTGATTTTGACCAATATTTTTGCGTTTTTGCCTTGTATCTTAAAGATTATAATTGATAGATAGGAACTTAAATAAACAAAAAATGATCAGCAAGACAAGATCTACAATTAAGACAATATGGTGGAAATCGTCCAATGACTCCTTATTTGAGTTATTCCCTTCAATGACGATTTTCACCATTGTTTGTGCGTTTTGCCTTATATGATAAAAAGTAAATTAGATAAATAGACACTTTAAATCACAAAAATGATCAGCAAGGCAAGATCTACTAACAAGTCAAATGTTGCCGATGTAGTTAGTAGACTGTCTCTCCTCAAAGGAGTGAATGTCCTTAAATGAGGATCTTTTTACCCTCTTTTGTGTTTTGAGCAAAAACTTAAGAAGATGGATAGAAACTAAACAGACAAAATGATCAGCAATACAAGATCAACAAAACAGAGATTTTTGTCATGAATTCTATTCTCGTCTACAATGTTGGAGATTTTCCTTTGTCGAATATACACATAGACCAAGGTGAGCGACACAGACGCTTTAGAGTCTCTAGTTCGATGTTATCGTCTTTGATGTATTTAGCGTATTTGACAGGCTTAAGATGGTACTTATATGTAACTGTAATAGTTTGTTTTTTGTCGTTATCGACTCTTTTGCCGTATCATTACCTGACATCACTAACTTTTTTTCCACGCCTGTATAATTATAGGTGTGGAAGGAGTATGATAAAGACAGGAGTGGATATATAGAAGCTGACGAGTTGAAGGTAAGGACTGCTTTATTTCCATTAAACCAAGTAGAATCAAATGGGAACTCTAGTACGAAGTGTAGTCTGAAAACTTTAATCTCTTTCTTGCTTTGTAAGTGTGAACAGCTTACGAAAATGAATGACATAGACAATAAATACATTAGAAGGGATTACATGGATTGATTTATAAATTGTACCTTTTACGTGCAGCTGTTGCAAGACCTTGCTGTCAAACGCATAGGCTATGTAATTATTTAGACATTTTACTCCAATCATACAATTTAAAGTTTAGAGCTATATTTATCCAGGACACCACTGATTTCATAAACTGTCATTCACCGGAAATAACACTTGTCTCATTCGACGTAACAAATCTGTATTCCAATATGAATAATTAATTAGGAGTACAAGCAATATGAAATTGGTTTGAAAAATATCGAGAACTAATAACGTCTAGAATATGTTAAGAAATCATTATTGAAGGTAGTAGATTTATCCCTAAATAAAATTATTTTATATTGTTAAACGCATTTTTACTAAGGCACACAAATGGGGACAACAGTAGTTCGAACATACGCGGTTCTTGTACTTGACTACTTTGAGCTTCGGACTCATGCGATGTATGCGTTGTATTCATTTTGACAGCAGTGGGTCGATATCGCTGTTGGTGAACTATTAGTCACCAAGAGTATCATCAGCTCAGTAGTACTGACATGATTTATAACAATAAAATTGAGAAAGGAAACGGGGAATGCGTCAAAGAGGAGACAACAAACCGAACAAAGAGTAGAAAACAGCCAAAGGCCACCAATGGACCTTCAACACAGCGAGAACATCCCGTACCTAGAGGCGGGCTTCAGCTGGCCCCTAAACAATAATGGATACTAGTTCAGCTAATGGACGTCACACTAAACTCAAAAACATATAAATGAACCAAAATTTAAAAAAAAAACATACAAGACTAATACAGGCCAGAGGTTCTTGACTTGGGACAGGCGCAAAAATGCGTCGGGGTTAAGCATGTTTTGAGAGATCTCAACCCTCCCCTGTTACCGCTTGTCAATGTGGAATAAAAAAACTCACAGCGATGCGCAAAGTAAAATTCAGTTCAAAAGAAGTCCGAGTCCGATGTTAGAATAGGTAACAAAAGAAACTAAGCAAAATAACAATAATCAAAATTAACAAAGGACTACTAGCAGTTACTGACATGCCAGCTCCAGACCTCAATTAAACTGACTGAAAGATTATGTCTTCATCTTATGAAAGTCAAGCACAATCCCTACCTCCACCTTTCTAAGATTATTCCTTTATAAATTTCGAAAGTATTACAAAACACAGGTTTAACTCCCTTAGGCAAAGTTACCCTTATATGGATTTGGCTATTATTTCAGGTCCTTTTTCAAAAAAAAAAGAATAACAAAAATAACGAATTCCAAGGAAATTTCCAAAAGGGAAGTCCATAAAAACTGACAAAATCAAACGCTATCTCTGAAGAAGATGGTGGTTTATAATATAGCTCTTCTACTGTTTCTGTTCTTATACATCCTTATCTTTCAAATATTCGGCTTTGAGCGATCCTGATGAGGTAAACAAGAAAAGCTCTTCGGACGTATGCAATTTATTAAGTGTTGTTTTCATTTTCTAAAACAATTGTATAAAATAAAGTTTCAGAAAAATTTTGATCTGATTTCCAACAAATAATAGATAGTATTTGGAAAAAGATTTCTTAGGGATTGCTTCACCGTATGAAATAAGCACAATGACCAACTTCAAAAGTTTCATTGACATTTATTTACACTTCAACATTTAACATCGAAAACCTTTCTCTCATTTATATAATTAGGTAATTTATAAAAAGTAGAAAATTAGTACAAGGTTGATGTAATATTCTATGTTTGTGTTAATGTGACAACATTCTATTCTTGTAGACTTTTCTGTATGATCTTCTGAAAAGATGTAAACGACAAGGTGACGTCACAGAAGAACAAATGATAACATATACAGATACTGTGGTAAGATAAGACGTCTTCCTTGAATTGTATAAAAATTTCTCTCTTGATGTAAGATATCATTTTTATACAATGGTAATAAATGACCAAAGGGGCATAACAAGCTGCCAAACAGTGTTCGTTCAATAACTCGAAAACACTTTTTCGAGAAATATTCAAATTAAAACATGTTGTTTACTATGGCTAAATGAAGGCCAAGTTTGATTTTAACTTTTATCGTTTTTGAGTTGTAGACCTTTAATTAGCGAAAAATGATACTTTGGGCGATGTACGTGTAATACATGAAAACGTTTTGACGAAATCTTTTCCAATTTAGATATGTTTTTTCCTGTGACCAAATAAAGGTCTAGTGTGATTTTCACGATTTTAGCTTTTATCATTGTAAAGTAGTAGACCTTTAAGAAGCAAAATGTAATACTTAGAGCGGTTGTCCGTGCAATAACTTGAAAACACTTTAACGAAATCTTTTCAAGTTTCGACATGTTGTTTTGTTTGTGACAAAATGAAGGTCAAGATCGAATTTCACAATTTTAGCTTTAATTGTTGATGAGTTATAGACCTATAAGTAGTGCAAAGTGATACTTAGAGCGTTGTCCATGCGATAACTTGAAAGGCTTAGATGAAAATCTTGTGAAGAAACAAGACAACCGTTTGAAAGTGGGGATCTGGAACGTTATTGGAGTGACCAAGAATCTATGGTTTCATATTAAATAAGGTTATAATCTCATAAACATATTTCTTTCATTATTGACTTCATGATTTCTGCCTACCCAGCCCTGCTGAACAAATGTATGTACTTATATGCTCTCTTAAATTCCAATAGTATGTCACTTATGATAAATATGAGGCCAAGATTGATTTTGGCCTTTCTTTTTCTGAACCCTACAAACATTCATTTATCTTTTTAATATGATCCTGTTCGGGGTCCAGATTTGCAATTATCATTTTCATGCAGGAAAATCCGGCTTGCTGTTAATCTGACAGCCTCTTAAATTGCTATGGGTTTTTAAAAGTATGGAAAACAAATTCTCATGAATGACTGCATTTATATTGATATGTATTTGATTCATTCTGGTTTTCTTCAAGCGACATTCCTTTGGTTGACAAGAACTTTTTCTTACTCCACAACCTGTAATTGTAATCGTAAACGAAAAACCATAGAAAAAAATCTTTTCATTTAATCTTGTGATCTTTACAAAATTACTACTCATTTAATCAATGAAAGTTTGATGACTGTTTCAATAACATATTCTAAAGTGACATTGAAATGAATAAATCCATATTAAGGGCTAGCAGAGATCAACAATGTACAACAAAAGTGTGACTTTAATTTTTCCTGATTTCATTACATTACCTAAACATATCGACGTAGCTGTGTTTTGTTTGCATATATGGAGATATCACAAAATTACAGGAATGTTTGGAAAGACAGAGTCATATAATCACCTTAAGATAAAGACGCATGTATGTATGAACCTAAAGACAGACTGAAAAGACCAACAATATCAAACGTCAACTTTTGAACACCGCTATAGTTTAAAAAAAAAAATAAATAAACCACCATTAAGCATTCATCAAAAGGCAGTTAACACATCATTGCTTATGATGAAACATTGAATACTAGGCAAGGGATACCATTCTATATTGAACGGGACCCAATTATTTTCCCCCATTACTTCAATGCAAATTTATCATATTTGAGGGGCATATTTTTTATTCCTTATATTAGACTGTAAAATTTCAAATACTTTGTCATACTAGTATCCCCTTCGTGGTTTCTTGGAGAATTCTTGAAGGGTCGTGACTTTAAGAGAGCAATGCTGTTTTGAGTATTGATAGGGCCATTTTATTAACTTCCTGGTTAAAATCGAATATAAAATTTGGACCAATTATTCAGAGAATCATCCACCCTATACATTACAGAATCACTTAAAATCTAACAGAAGTTGAAAGTTTAATGAATACCCTTTGGATATACTAAAAATTCAAGCGTCTTTACATAATTTAATATCTCGGTACAATATCTCATTTAAAAGATGGTATATTTATTAAGGGACTTCATTCGTGGGTACTGGACTGGTATCCTATAACTGAGATCCTATTCTAGATATTGAATGTGTTTACAGCATTTCAAAAATAGTGTCTACTTTGTATTTATGTATCAAGTATAAGTTAGATATATGTGTGCTTTTTCATACATGCAGCTATCAATAGCTTTTTTAAAAATTTATTATAACATTCTCTACATCTGTTTAATCGTGATAAGTAAGAATAAGATTACAGAATAAGACACGAAGTACGGTAATTGAAGTGAGTAACAAATTCAGTTTACCCAAAACGGAGTGAGAATCAGTTGCAATCGCATTAACTGAAAAATGAATAAGGTAAGGTAAATCTATTAAGAACATGGGCCCACAAAAAGGAGAAAAGATTATAGGACAGATTTATAATTGGAATAATTTCAAGCAATACTAGGTAATGGTTCATATAAATGTACATACAAATAATATGAATGATTATTTTTACCTCCTCTAATTCAATTAAATTTTGATTGATAGCTCTGCATTCAGGGAAATTAAACTATTATTAACTACTTCTGAAAATTCACTGTATTTTGTTTTCATACAAAATCAATACAGAATGAAGACCTCTTTGTTGTTTGAAAATTGAAAAAGTTCTTAGGTACAATCAATTACACAGGAAAGTAATGTTGAATTGCTCTTATGACGGCTGAGATTGCAATCAAACCATACATTGAACATTTGTATTTCTATTTTCATTTCAGTTGAAACTTTTTGATAGGAACGGCGATGGAAAACTACAGTTTAGTGAATTAGCAAAGTAAGCACTTACTACAATTAGACAATAAATTTCAAAATATCTTTTATCTTTTTTCAGCTTCAACTTTTTGACAGAAATAAAGACGGCAAATTGCAGCTTAGCGAAATGGCGAAGTAAGCCAAAAAATGTCGTTTTTTGTCGCGTTTGTAGTTTTTCATTGTGCCTATTGTCATTTCTTGATGCACGCATTATTAAATACATTTTAGTCTGAAACGACCATTTCGATTTCAATATCATCTGAAACGCCTGAACATAAAGATGCTAATAGGTCTTGTTAAGACTTTCAAATTGATTTATATGTATAATGCTCAAGTTTATTTTAGTTCTGTAAACAGTTTGCCCCGTCAATTAAAAAAAAAAAAAAAAAACCCAAAAAAACACATCGGATTTAAATTGTTTGGAAAAGGTAATAAAAATATTGCATTGAAATTTGAAAGAAAATAACAAATTTTAATTGACAGTTATTGAAATTTCTGAACAGTACTTAATTCATTGAATAATTGAAAATTGACTGAAAGGTTAAGCACGTAACTTACATATTTATTGTTCAGTGTTCGTTATTGATGAAAATGGTCGTTTCAGTATAAAATAGATTTACTAGTGACGCGTGTGTTGATAGTGCTGCTCATATTCTCGTACTGCTACGCGATATATATTATTCTATGCATCTTCTTCTTGCTAGCATGATAGATGTAAATCTTTATACGTGTGTCCTCTTTGTATTTGTTCTTTACTATGCTAGTGTTCTTTTACATTTTTACGCATATAAACTTTCAAATAGATGGTGTACATATCTATACCGACAGTTACTAGACAAGTACTAGATGGACACTTAGTTAAGAATGTATTACCATTAACGAAGTTTATTTTATACGGTTATTTAGAGAATTTCATAGTTCCTGAAATAAGCAAAAGTAACGAGTATCTAATGAGAGTTTTGTGATCAAAATATCAAATATGTCTCGAGACAAACTCGTCAGGTTTCAATGTTTTCAAAATAAAATATAATTGAGAAACATGTCTTATGTCAAAACTTTTCGTAAAGACATCGCATGCAATTCCTAGATTTGGCCTAGATGTGCTCCATTTGCTTTTACAAAATAGTTTTCTGCTCAGTCTGTGGTAAAGTAAGTACGCCATCATTGTAAGCATATTGGGGAAAAATTCAACTGTGCAAATCTTTTATACAGAAACCTGTTATGTAAAAGAAAATTAACAGTAACAATATCTTTATAAGAATTTTAGAATTTCACAATCATTTAAATGTATACAGTTATGGAATATTAAAACACTATATAACATTTGTTTCCTTATGTTATAGATTAAAACCTAAGGTAGTATTGATTTACAACAAACAATGCTGTCATGACATCACAAACCGCGATTTTGAATAAAAACAAACTATGAAAACTAATCAAACTAATATGGATGTTTACATAGCATTTGTTTTTTTTATTAAACCTTGACGTCAGAATTTTGTGTGTAGATTTTGGAAAAATAAAACAAAAACACGTAAACGATTACCAGAACCTGCCTTGTTTATCGCCGTGCGATTACAAATTAGACAGATAAATGGAATTTAGTCGTATTTTTGTCTCAAATGCACAATATATAAAACATATTAGAGAATATTGTTGTTAAGTCTTTTGCATATCTAGAATTAACTTTAGTTTCTGTTTAGCAAAGCAAACCTTTTTAGAAGCAGTAGAATATATAGAATAATTAGTGTGTGGTCTGTTTGACCATTCTTACAATTATGATCGTCGTCACAAGCTTATTACAGAAAAAAAGTAAAAATAAAAATACCAGAGTACAAGATTAATTAAAAAAAGGAGGAGAAGTAAATTAGACATGAAAAAAGCAAACGGCAGATTTATCAACCAAGGAAACGAATGAGAAAGAACAATCATATTCCTGACTTGGTACAGCCGTTTTCTGAAGAAAATGTTGGTTGAAACCTGGTTTAAACTGGGCTAAAACTGTGTAAACATACATCACAGACATACAATCTGAACTTACAGAGAGCATCGGTGGTACATTATCTTATAGTTATGGCCCGTTATCTATTGTCCGTATGAACAAATACTGATATATGAAAAACAACAATTGTATTAATTTGGTAAGGCTGTTCTGCATTGTTGTACGAAAATGGGACTTTTCAATTGATTATTCTTTAGGTCAGTGATGACTTAAACATACCAAGATAACAATGGAGAATTGACATTTACTGATCATAATTTTTTTTAAATTTTTTGTCCAATTTAATTCTTTTGAATGCTTATTCTAATTCGCGGAATTTTTATAATTATGATATTTCAACACAAAGTAAAGAATAAAATTGAACGTTTTAGTGTTTTGAATAAGAATGGAAACTCATGCTCACTTATACAACGCACGAAGTGAGTCATTAAATTTTCCATCAAAATTGTCACATTTGTCATGTAAATAGGCCACACAGAGAAGGAGCTGGTGAGAATTATATATCACTTGGTATCAACCCCCGTTAGTTATTTCAGTAAACATGTGAAACTCGCCGAGGCCTCGTTTTTGTATCATATTGGAATTAGATAATTCGAGTTGAAACACTATTCTTACTCGTTATGAAACCCAAGATTATGTGTATACATAAATTATCATGCACAATGAAACATACATTTAAGACTTATCAATTTAAAGGTGCATTTTGACATTTCCTTGGATTCTGGTAAAAATTATAATTTGAAAATTCATTGTCATACAAGCCTGAATGATTAAACCGTTGACGTCATATATTTTCAGTCAGGATTCTACTTAGTCAAAATTATCTCCCCATTACGCCATCAATTTTTACAATCGTAAAAATTGAAGCCATTGTAGGGATGACGCGCTGCCAATTGAGCTCTTGAAAACCGATAAATTTATCCACACAGCACCATTTCGATCCTTGTATGCCAGATGTATTTTAAAAGACAAATGTATCTACTAGCTATTGAGCATCATTTAATGTACTTTCCTGCATACATTCAACTTAAATCTATTGTCTGATCGGTTGTCAGGTGGAATTTTCGAAAGTTCAAAAACTTTAAAAAAAAATTCTAATCAAATATTTCGTGGAAGGGTTGACTAAAATTGTTCAGAGGTTTAAGACTGAAAACCATAGATAACACACACAAAAAATGAAGTTTTTTTGAAGATATTCATTTTTAAGATCCAACTGTAAAGTCTGTCGTCAAGTGCATTTCGTTAAAAATTGTTATTCGAACACACCTTCTCTGTTGCTATGACTCATTAGAAAGATATTTTACTTGACCCTATATTTTATTCTTTAGTACTGTGAATTTTTAATGTTATCCTATCAACATGTAGCCTTAATATATAAAAGTAATAGAATCTGAAGCGAGATGATGTATCAAATATTTTTGCTTTCTACGTTTTCAAGACAGAATAGTCAACTCAAACACGCCCGAACATGAAAAGGTGCACTCGACTTTCTCTTTTCGGTGTAATTATTGCCCATTTTGGGAATTTTTCCCCCAAAAACTATCGCCGGGGGCAGAGGTGCAAATCAATGCTTCAGAAAAATCAATCTATTTTCTATCTATAGAATTTTTTACGGCGGAATTAATGCTTATGTACAAAAAAGATCCAACTGGATTTGAACCTGCAACAACCGACTGTTTTGTGAATTACTACAATTCAAGTAAAAACACGTATATAAGATGCCAAAACTCTAAATTATGTAACTTTATTAAACTTTTAAAGCCCATAGAAACAGAAGTAAACAATTCAAATATACCAATTTGGCTTTTTTACATTCTCTAACAAATAGTTCCATTTCTTTTGTTTAATTTCAACTGTGTTTCCGCCTGTTTTACAGTAGAAATATCATCTACGAATCAAACCAAGAAATATTACGTTTATTGCAAATTGCATATAAAATGTTATTGAAATAATTATTCGATTTCTTTCCAGATTACTGCCAGTAAAAGAAAATTTCCTTTGTCGTCCAGTTTTTAAGGTAATTGACAGAATGCATTTGATTCGGCCACTTATATTTTATCTGTTCTACTTCCTGTGTTTATACTGAATCATTTTGTTAAGAATTATATTTGTTCTGTGTGACATTTGTGCAATCTTGGAATATAAAAACAAATTTGAGCCTTATATACCGATATCAATGATAAGTGAAAAATTACACAGTAAGGTACAAAGCAATCAAAATACAAATGCCAAAAGATTTATGTTAATAATGTCATTGTTGTAACCTGCTGATCGTTTGTTTTGTTTTGTTCTCTTGTCGGCGGTCTTCTGGTTTTAAAAGATGTACGTAACTATTTATAGACCAAAATTTTGGAACTATTTAAAGCTAATTCGAACTGAAGAATTGTGTCTATAAAAAGAGGGTTGTACACAATGATAAAATCTATAAATGACCTACGATTGTGACTTTTGGCATTATAATGCATGCTGTACAAAATTCTGTTTTATAGAAAATTCTGTGTAAACTTGTGAACAAAAAGCCATTACGTCCCAATAAAACTGTAAGTTTGTTTCTTGCTTAACTGCTACAATATTTCTGCGTTATGGAATAAGTTTAATATATGAACGCTTATATCTATATATAGTTCCCACAAATATTATTGCTTGCTTTCCAAGGGTTCAAGATATTAAACAAATATTTGGTTTTGGACGTAAGGGGTAACCTATGACGATTGTCTGTAAAATATGATAACCTTGATTATTACTTAATTTCCGAGGGTTTAATATATTAAAAAAACACTTTTTTTTGACGTAAGGGGTAACCTATGACGATTGTCTGTAAAATAGAATAAACTTGAATATTACTAAAACACTGTCGTCTGTGAAATGTTCAGGTCGCAGTCATTACGGTTACCTCTTGAAATATTTCCTTGATTTCTATTGGTCAATAGAGTAGCATGGATATTTACAATCTACAAAAAAACATACTGTTATTAACTTGGGAATGGTTAAGAAGCTCACCTTTACAGATAATAGCTCATGTCATCCTTATCGTTAGACTGAACAATTCGTACTTATTTGTACCAACATATGTTTTTCACTGACATTTAAAATTGGCCAGGGATTTATAAAATATATCTTGGAGTGTTTTTGCAATTTTCCTGTTAGCCATTGATATTTTACGTGATTTGAACAACTCAATATGTCAAAGGGGTCTCATTTAGTACATATAGCTTGGATTTAAAACGAGTCTCTGTTGTATACGTTATTTGAATATATTGATGTTTTACGAGTCTTTTCTAACAAATTGACGTAAGGACATAATAACCTTTTGCCAAAATGTATAAATATCTACGATTTGAAGACATATCTGCTATAATCCACGATAAATTTAAATGAAAATTCCTTTATTAATAACAATAAATTAGAAACAAATTTAGCTCACTTTGGGGAAGAAAATGGTGAGATGCATGAACATGTGCTTAACCTTTTCAGCTAATAACATTGTGTTGTCTATATTGTTACTATATTCAAATACATCGTAAACGACACAACTCATTATATCTAAATACACGCTAAACAATTATATTCAAAACTATTCAAATAAATCTTGTCGAAAAAACAATATGACTTTCTGATGTTTCCTTTTTTTAGTAATTTCAGTTCTTTATTTACCTCTTGTATGTGTTCATCACTTTTCTTTCTACGTTTAAAATAATATTTTGGCTACCATTACAATTTTTTTTTTGTATCTCAATTCATAGCAGGTTGTTACTGGCATTAAAATGGACGTTAACTTATGAAGTGTTAAATGTTGTCTTGATTTTTTCGCTTTTGATATGTTTGAGTCATCTTCATTTGACATACTAAAATTTCGAAGAGAATTGTTGATCAAAAAATATTTTTGTATGTAGGTATAAATGCTTGAATAACTTTATATCAATAATGAAAAATGCAACAGATGGATAAATACTGCTTTGTTGATATAAACGAAAGTATTTTTCACTAGATCAGTCAGTACCGTCGACAAAAGTAAGGAATGAAACAAAACCACCGATTATGCAACAGTTGTGCAACGAACTAATTATCAAGGTAGCCATATTCAAAATTAGATCAGGACCAGTGTCTCGATAGCGCAACATAAGAGTGTGAAAAAGCATAATGTCATAACAACATATGCAGATTTTGTAGTTTTTATTTAACTGTGTAAAAAATATGAAAAATTACAAATTTAAAATTTAGCTGACTTTGGGGAAGAAAATGGTGAGCTGCATGAACATGTGCTTAACCTTTTCAGCTAATGACATTGTGTTGTCTACATTGTTACTACATTCAATGTACATTTATTTTATTTATCACTGTTTTTTTAACTTTATTCCGTTAATCAAGAATTGAGAAGATTCTTTTTTCGTATGTTCAAAACATAATATTCTATTTAGCCTCATTGATTTCACGAGTTTTAATTTTCATTATTTTCATTTTAACAATTAAAATCGCAATTTTGAATGCATTAAAATAAAGGAACAGTAGTTCACCGATGTTCAAGAACCAGAATTCCATTTTGAATATGCAAACAAAGAAAAAAAAAACTCTAGTTTAAATCTCAATTGAAATGAAATTGTCACGAGAGAGGAAATAACATGGACAAGATAACGGTTCTGGTATCATAATACAAAGGACTGTGAAAACATGTATCCAGTGAGTTTAGAGACTGACACATCGTTTCAGGCAACCGATTCGCAATAGTGACCATAAAACCTGTTATGTAAAGTGAACATGTAGGCGTGTAAATTATAAATCGATGTATGCTACCCCCTGAGCGGGTGTTGAGGGAATGTTTACACTGTGGTATCAATTTCGTTCGTGTTGAACAATTCAAACATGCAGCTACTGTAACTGATTAAAAATAAATCCATATCGCATGCTGAAATTTGTACGAAATTTCAGTCTTGATTGGTAAACATCTGAATTATGGCTCTGAAGATATTGCCACGAAAATTTCATTCTTGCAATTGCTGTTGTGACTTATACCTTTGCTATGTTGACCTTAAAATCAGTAGGGTTCCCCCCTAGACGCACCAATCAAAGCTTGGTACAGATAGGTATAATGGCAAAAACGATATTTTCAGGAAGCAAAACGTTTTTTAGATTCCAGCAATGGGCATTGTCACCAAGGAGCTAACATGTGCTCCGCGGTATCACTATGAAAGCCTATGTAGGAAAGTACTTCTAGACCCTTTTAGTTTCAGTAGTTGTCTGATCTGTTAATTAACCGATTGTGTACTGTTACATACTGTTACAATTTAGACTTATGATTGAGGGTACATGATAGAAGGAGAGGCCAATTCTGTCGACACACCAGTGTTGCTCTGCTTCTTAAGTTTTTTCTCTTGTTTGTTAATTCAAATGGGTTTTAGAGTTTTTATTGGTCGGTGATTTACCGTTACTTCGTAATTAGCACTTTATGCATTGAGGTTTTTTTTACTATCAATTATTATATAAATCCCAGTACATATACATGTAGCTTAGATTTTCCAAAATGTATTTTTTTTACATAATTTGAAATAATTGTATTTTTAAAACACACTTATATATATTTGCGAAAATTACAATTGATTAACAATGAATTTTTCTATTACTGCACATTTTTGGATATTTTTATGCATGCATATTTCCCGCTTCTAATCTTATTCGACAAAAGGATTGTTTCTCATGATGTTAGTTTATTAACCGTTTTTCATGAATTAGGTAAATGCAGAAAAAGAATAAAAGGAGTTATCACGTAAATATTACAGGAAACGAGAAACCCTTAAAATTAGTATGTTTTAAGCATTTGTTTGTACAAATTAAAACCTTAATGTATTGAGTTGGACTGCGTTCCGACGAAATATGAATGTTCTCAGACAAAGGTGTTGTAATAATTTTTTTTATATCAAATCTAAGTGTTGATACACAAAAGGAAAACAATGTTATGCAAAATTTGATATTGCTCTATGTTCCAACAAATAGATGACATCCACTTCATTTGAACTTTGGTGGATAGTTGTCTCATTGGCAATTATACAACATCTCCTTGTTTTCATATAAAATAATTCTGAACTGAAGTCGACTAATAGGAAATCTTATCATTACATTCCTTAGTTTTTGTTTTTTTATTATTTATAGTGTTGTAAGGTTGCTGTCTTATTGACGTATACTGTACATACTTTTTTGTATTCAAATATTCATATTACGATATGTTGATACAGATGGGAAATGATGTAAACACATTTTGAAAAAAAAAAACAATTGCACTTAGGAACTTTCTGCCAGTTTTATTTTTTTTTAGTTCGAAAAATTCGAGTGATGACGTTCTATGATGTTTGCTCGTCTTGAATAGTAGACCGATGCAAAATATCTTAATAAGTACTATAGCATAAAAACAGATTGATTTTATAGTGGTTTCTTCTTTATATTGAAATTTATTTTGACGCTTAAAATTAATTAGTTCCAAGTGAAAGGGAATCATATGACAATTAAATGATTTTTAGAAATCAACGATGAAAGGTCTAAAGAATGAAGGTACTTATTTAAAGTAGTTCTTCTTTTGTCCATACATACTCTGACATACAAAACTAAGATTTCCATCGCACAAAGAGAAGCAATAGATTTTTATTTCACTTGACGAATTAGAATACAACCAACGGGAAAATAAATATGCATTGCAGAAAAATATCAAATTACTTTCAACTAAACAACAATTCCTTAATTTTTGTCAATTCGGAAAGTAAGTACACGATCAAAGACCGCATCTATTGATACAAGTACCAATAATAGTAAAATTCAACATTGTCTGACATTGAGGAAAATATTTTGTGCTAAATATCGTTCAAGACGAACATATTATTCATATATTTTGTAGTTGTTTAAAATGGGATATATATATTTTTAATATTTATGTCCTGTTTAACAAAGGTGAAAAGTGGTTTGAGTAATTAACAATTTTTCGTACGTAGCACGAGTGAAAGATACTATCTTATCAATTATGGTATACTGTACCGTATGCATTATAACGACTTACGCATCTCATAAATAGCTGTACTCTTGCCATTTATAATTTGCTTTAAAGGACAATACGTTCTAAAAGGTTTCATATATGGGATAATTGGCAATTTAATCATTTCCCCAACTACAAAGATTAAAATGTTTCCCTCTAATACGTAAGATATAATTTTTGTAAACCCCAGTTTAGTAGCAAACTTATTTTTCGTTTATTGCAAGTAAGAATTTTACTATTATTGGTCTGAATATAAATAATATCCTGTTATGTGCAAATTCTATATTCATTTATTTGTCTTTGTTCAACAAACCAATACCTCAATTTGTGCTTCATTTCTTTAGAACTGTAGTATTGTTTTCCCGCACGGACGACGATGATTGTTCGATATTCCTTTTAAAACACGTTTAAAATTATATATGTTGTACACAAATATAACATGGATACATAAACAATATATCTTTTTTATGTATTTTTTTTAATATGTATTGAAAGATAAAAACGAATTGTTATTGTCAGTCTAGGGACAAACAGCTACACAAATCTTTTAAAGCATTCACATAACCATTTTTATACTTAATAACCAATGTCACACTAAACTTTGTAATAAAGATTGTATTAACCATATCGACAGGAAACTATTGTAGAAGCAGAATATATTATTATATTTAGATACTGCGGAATGGATGGAGGTGTTTTTATCATTTTAATACAATTTTATATATTAATAAATTGTCAAAATTGTCTGCATATAATCTATTTCTTTTTATTGATTTGCAACTTATCCGTAAATTTCTTATGCATATGGCAGTGTAGGAGAAGTGTACAAAAAAAGTGATGTCGGTGTATACAGTGTTTGGTATTGCACGTTTTCCAGCAAATATTTTATTCATACGAAGAACAATAACATATATTAAGTACCGCTTTCACACTTTTTAAGACGAAAATCATTTTGTAGCTAGCATTAAATACATGTACAGAGTTTGGTATCTGCAGAGTTCTCAAGTAAATTTACATCAAAAGGAATGATATTTACCTTTTGAGAACCAAATGGCGATGACATTGGCATTGTTAATTAAAACTAATATTATAATGAAAGATCGTCGACTATATTTAAACTTAAAAGTAGTAAATACAAGAAAAGATATACTTTGTTCTTTGCCAAAGAAATATTAAAAAATTATGAAGCTATAAAGTAAATGTTTTATTTTTATATTTTAAACAGAACGCCAATAGATTAACGACAGATGATATAGATCGTGTGTTTTCTTTATATGATCGTGTAAGTATATGAAACTGTAATCTGATATACTGTACATGGTTGTTTAATAAGCAGATGTGTCAGAATGGAAACATTGCGATTAAATTCTAATTTAAAATAAATACTCTTTTATGTATAAAAATCTTTTATCTACAATAACTTTCCACTATTTTAATCAATTTACTGTATATTTTATAACAGTGATACTAATATATGTTGTCTTCTGATGGTCATTAAAAAAAAATGTTTATTAATTAGCTTGAATTGTTGGGAAGTATGCTAAACAATGCCGTTTTGCTAAAACCTCATCAAATATATATAAACAAGTGTGTATGTCTCTTGACAAACTTTTTGTCTTAGACTCTTGAATCCAATTCATTCATATAATGACAGCTCATTGTATTTCAACTATTATTTTTGTCATATTAGCAGATATTAGCAGAAATATTTGTATAATAGTCCTGTACTATAAAATAAAATCGCGTAAAATGATAAATACTGACTCTAATACTTTTTTTTAGCATTCTTTTTTTTTTATAGAAAACATAAATTCACTAACATTATTTTTTTCTTATGTATATTGATACCAACTCTCTCACTCATTAACTTTATACTAATTGGTGTTTTGCAGGATAATAATGGAAACATTGAAGATGAAGAACTGTGTGGGTTCTTGAAGGATCTTATGGAATTAGTAGAAGAAGTATGTACAGACTTTGTTCGGTTTTACACTACGTTAAAGTTTTACATTAAACAATCATATATGTTCATCCCAAAAACATAAACATATACTGAGAAATGATTAATGAGTTGAATTTGGAAGCCCGGAATTTTTATTATTTTAAATTTTTATTTGAGCTTACAATTTCTTCTATTTCATATGAATGATATATATGGCTAGACAACTTATAAAATTCGCGTTCAGATTGATTTTACCAGTCGACCTTGCATGATTTTCCTGTTCTATTTTGTTCTTGTTCTCCCAAATTTTATATACGACACTTCGTATGTAAAAATAAAGAATCTGCATAGCACATATATTTTTTAATCAATGGGTTTGTTTTTATTGATATATAAGGCTTTGTGTGGACACACCAGTACGCTTATCATACGTCAAACAACGATTTAAATGTTTTCAGTGATCGAATATTGCCTAACAATGAAATCAGAATTGCTAATGCATGATACGTGAATTCAGACAACAATTGACTGGCATATATTTCATAGCGATGTATTTAATCTATATGGAAATGAAATAATTTGTATTATGGGAAAACCTTTTAATACTATTTAAGCCTTCAAAATGTTTTCGTTCAAATAAATAAATTTTGTAAAAAAAAAAAAGACCCACCCTGATTTAAGCCGAAAGCTCTCTGAAACTTCTATCATCTAGATATTTGATATTTTAATTGACAATGTATTTGTAATGCTTGGAGAACGTATTGTTAAACAGACAATTGTCATTCCTATGAAAAACATATGTGCTCCTTTTCGTTAAGTCTTGTTATTTTATTCATATGAGGCTAGCTTTATACATGAGCTTTTCAAGGAGAATGCATGAAAGCTAACATTTTCCTGTACCTTAATGGTCCGCCATATAGATGATGTCTGCTCACTTAATTATTAATTATATATGGTTAACGTATCGATTCGATCTCCAATGAAAAGGGTATCACAGGTGTACATACTGTATAGGGAGATTGTCATATATAAGTTGCTACATAAATGGTTTTATTTGTTGTTCCTCATGGAAATATAGTATTGTGTTTTTTAAAAGAGGTAAAAGAGAATATGTTACCATATGACAGCAATGTTACAACAAAGATATTCAAACATAACATCTATACTCACACAATAGGTTTTTAACATAAAGCATATCGGAAGTGTTATTCAGACATATACTACATAAATTATAAAATGCACATAACAACACTATTATAAAACTCACAGTTATTGAAAATTTAAATACCAAAAATACCGAACTCCAAGGAAACTCCAAAGCGATAAGAGGTGAAGTTAAATTTGTTATATAAGGGATACACAAGTGTTCATATCTTTATTTTCATAATTGTAAATAATTATTTGATACAGAACCCAAAGGTATGGTATTGATTTATTTGTTTTTAGATTAATGGTGACAGTTGTTTTTCCTTCCTTAGGCTATGATCTACCCAATTTAGTTGACTTTAGGCAACCTGCTCGTACACCAACTTGGTTATTATTCATGTCTTAATGAAAAAGGATTGGGAATTTTTCTATTTATGGATTCACGTTTTCATTCAACGACAGTTGTTATTGCTTGAAATACAAGCTGATAAATGTTTAGTGTACTTAAGAATTGAATGCTTCTTTTTAAAATGTATTGGGGTGTAAAAGCGTTGACCATACATTTTGTATGAAGCGCGGAAGTGCTTCATTCTAAAAATGTGCGCACGGTCAACGCTTTTACAACCCTATAAAATTACTAAAAGAATCATTCAATACTTATAATTACATTTTTTTGCTAGGATCATGAAAACACGATTTCTATCAAGTTTTTCTTTTATTTACCTGTGCACTTCATTGTGGAAGCTCGTGTCATCATGAATGTACCATTTCATTTTGAAATGAATGTTAATTCCAGAATGACGCGAGATTGTTGTTAGCCAATCAAAATAACGTATTATAATGAAACATACATGTAATGTAATTATTTACTGTTGAATGACAAAATTCAAACCAACGGAAATATATATATGATTATGTTCTAGCGCAATTGATGTATCGTCGATATTGACCTTTATTAAACGGGAGATTTTGAAATAATGCAATTTATTTATTTACAAAGTTTCTATTTAAAAACCGCACTTGAACTTAAGTCTCAATAACAATTGTTTAGCCTTTAATCACTTATAGACCAGAAGTAGATGTAGGATAGTAGAATTAGGAGTTGTTACAATAAGCTATGATAAAATGGACAAGCATAATAATGCTAACATATTTTTTTACAAGAAAATATGCTTCTTTATTTTATACATCTTCACCAGGTCACGAAAAGTTTTGAATGCCAATGATGTGAAACGTAGCGAGAAAACAAACTTATTTTGATTGAAAATATGAAAAAATATATAAATTAAGTTTTACCATATAATGATATAAATAGTTTTCCAAATTGTCAACCAATAATTATATGATTATAGTATTCAGTTCCAATCATATTTTTAAAATCGTTTCTATATGTATGTAATATGTTTCCTAATTATTGGTGATCGGGAGGTAAAATTATCTGGCCTCACAACAGTGAGCACTGAGAACACATGCAAACGTTTAATACTCATGCTATGAGCGAATCAAGAAAAATTACATCTTTTAATATCGATGAGTATATACGATACTAGTCAAGATCAATCAAGATTATCTCAATACTCGTCATATGCCCCATTGTATTAGATAAAGACAACGGTAGTATAGCACTGACATGACTGTAAAGTGATCCATAAAGTTGATTGATTGTTGGTGTTTTAACGCCACTTTTAAGCGCCACATTTGGGCTATTTCGTGGCGGCCAGTTTTTATTGGTAGAGGAAGCCGGAGTGCCCGGAGAAAACCACCGACCTTCGATAGGAAAATAAAGGCAACAGTAGTATACCGCTGTTCGAAACTCATAAATCGATAGAGATAAAAACAAATCCGGGTTACAAACTAAAACTGAGGGAAACGCATCAAATATAAGAGGAGAACAACGACACAACAAAAACACAACATTAAAATGTAACACACACAGAAACGAACTATAATATAACAATGGCCATTTTCCTGACTTTGTACAGGACATTTTAAGAAAAATAATGGTGGGTTGAACCTGGTTTTGTGGCATGCCAAACCTCCCGCTTTAATGGCAACGTCAAACACAACACCAAAACGCGACAACATCACATGACAGGACCACAATACAAATAAATGGGAGAACATATAGGACAAAGAAACACACGAATAATAGCTAACAAAAGGTACTAGGCTTAAAATTCAATACGCCAGACGTGCGTCTCGTCCACACAAGACCATCCAGTGACGCTCAGGTGAAAAAGCTTGAAAGCCAAAACAAGTACAAAGCCGAAGAGCACCGAGGACCAAAACTTCCAAAATGTTGCGCCTAACACGGCCAGGGTTTTTTGCCTGGGACAAGAACATCCTTATCATTTAGAATAATTTATAATTTTGCAAACAGTAAATTTTATAAAATGACTATATAATAGATATACATGATAAAACCGGAGTGGGGACTAACTACAGAATAAAAACGGATACATTACATAAAACAATTTAATCCAACATATAAAAATACACAGCCGAGTTAGCCAAAGCATCAACGCACAAAGTGACGTCACATTTGAATTTATAAAAATATTTCCCAAAAATAAGATAGGATTAGGATTGATTCAAGATTAGATTTATACTGACATTACATTTATTAATAACAATGAAAATTACAATACTGATTTATATCAAATTGTGGTAGTAATTAGATAATTAATTGTATTATCTAGCTATGTCGGTGTTTCTTCTGAATCAAACTGTAAACCAAATATATCGTATAACCAAACTAAAATCTAATAAATCAAGGGGGTGATTACTTATCTTTACCATAACACACGAATATAACAGAAAAGACGTTAAGACATTTGACAAAATCCGATGAGAATAATAAATATAACATCAAAAATAAATACATGAATTTGGGATAGAAGGGTACCGTGACACGTCTTATAGCAATGCGGTTTCACACTCAGCAAAACAGTCACAATCGGGAATAAGTCACGTTCGGTAATTAAAAGATCAGACGACGTAATGACAAACCACAATCTAACACGTGGTAAAAATGTCCTTAGTTAGTTTGGACAAAGACACATCGTATGGACTAACCAATTCGTGATGGTGTCCGTAAAATGTACGGAGTGTCATTTTTAATCTGTCCTCCTCATAACTTTGTTGGAGCAGTTTCTGTGTAAGGAGCAGACTCCTGTATATGAAGTCCGTATAGTGTGAACAAGCACGAGAATAACTTATCAATTGAGATATGTAAACACCATACGAAGGGGCAGAGGAAAACTGACAATCCTAGTCAATTAAGATTGGAGTCGAGTGCACCCGCACGAGAGGGTTTCGAACTCACAACCTCAGTGTTGACTGGCTAGTGATTACAGTAGTAGAACTACTTAGACCACTTGGCCACCGTGGTCCATAGAAAAAAATTAGAATAGTTAAATAATATAGTGTTTTTTTCATATTTGTTCTCGTACTGCGTATTATAAATATTTGTTTGTGGATGAATAGTCAAGCTCACTACATTTGTAGTGATGCATTTCGTACAAAGATATGATCTCTGTTGATGTACATTTGTAGGATATCTATCAATTAATAAAAATTAAATTAAACTAACCTTGCTTTCTACCTTTGTCAGGATTATGACGAAGAGGATCTACTTGAATGCAAAGAGATACTGCTGGAAAAATGTGATTTGAATCACGATGGTAAGATCAACAAAAAAGAATTGGCAATGGTTCTTATGTCATATAACCGGATCTCAACTTCTGATGAACCGGATCTCAATGAAGAGTCGGGATAAAGATATTTTTTTGTTTTAATATGTTTGCTTATTGTTCTTTTTTTCATTTTTAAAAATATTTTATTATTGTGAAATTTGTTCAGGTTGGCAAGGTGAATTTGAAAATTTAAACCCTAGTTTGTAATTCATTTTGATAAGAAGAAGAAATATAAAAAAAACATTTTACTTGAAATGCTGTATGAAGTATCGTTTGTTCAGGTTATATATTTCATAAAAGATTAAAGAGAATCAATTAACCCTTGATAATATTCCTCATAATGATAATAATTCTCTATTTTTCCAATGAACATTGTTGGATTTAATCCAATTCAAAAGAAAAATAAACCAGCTATTGAAGTATGTATTTCACAATTGCTTTTAAGATTGATTGGAATGACATTATGTTTAATCATCTGCATAATGAATACTGTATTCATGTATCTTTGTATGTTTATAACAATATTCATATCAACATCATAAAAATACATAGAGGCTGGCCCTTGCTTATGTAATTATTGGATGCATTACTTCATCACTAACAATTATTGAATGATTGGAACATGACGGTGTATATCAGGAAACAACATTATCTTCTTTGTTTTACATTTATAGGATATTGATTGGTAACTTATAACTTATAATCAAAATTGATATCTGTAGATTTATAAGTTTGGTGTGATATATTAATTATTGGTGTTTTATTTAAGGTTACATAGTTTGCGTATACATAGATGTGCGTATAAACGCCATTTTCCCCCGTAAACTCAACATTCAAAATCGTTCATCTGGATAGTATGCACTATTCCCTAATGAATTGAAAAGCTATTTTTTTCTTTTATTGGTAGTATATTTAGCTGCATTTTTGAATTTTTGGAGATTTATTCTCATAGTAGATTAATACTATGTAAGAAAAGTAAGGAAAGTAGAAAAAAACATGTTGTTGTTCGGGCATCAACAGTGATTCAAGAGAAATAACTCTTAATTTCCAAATTAGCATTCAAGATTACATTTATTTATAATGATATTACAAAACGTGTTGTAATATGTTGTTAGATTTTAAATTTTGATATTGAATTTGTGCTCGCTTGTAATTTACGTACACCTGTAAAATCAATGCACTTTTATTCAACGAATGAAAAACGGTGCAGATTTGTAAGGATTTTTTTCGAGATATGTTGTCACATGTTTAATGATGCTCATGAAAATAAATTTTTTTGCAAGCTATCAAAATATTGTTTTAATTCATGATTAGTCGCAGGGGAATATAACTTGGTAAACAGAATGAACATTGTTTTACATACAAAATGACCTATTAAAAACTGTAACAACCAAAAAATTCAGACAGAAAAATAGAATATTAAACAAAGGAATTTTACATGTCGAAAAAAAATAAAAAAAAAATATCTTGAAGTCTCTAAAAACAACACATACACGCATATTTAATATAATATTGAATATTTAGGAATCTTTATGGAGATATGGGTACAATATGTTTTAGGACTCACTGTTCGGAAGATATAGTCATATTCGAATGAGTTAGACAGAACAAAAACCTTTAAGAAAGATCAGGACGAACAAATAAACAACTGCTTATAAGTTTATGCGTTTCTTATAATCCTCCGTGGGATATAATGAGACAGTAAACATATGGCAAAAAAAAAAACCCAAACCAAAACACATTTCAAGGACAATATAAAGTCTTTAACAATAGATAGGACTGGTGTCTCTCTATGTTGATTGTTTGTGACATATTGTCATAATTTTCAGGTTATGTGGTGGAGGTCGGGGGTGTGTTATGCCAAGAATTGTTAAGTCCAAATATCATTTATTTCAGCAAATGGCCTTTGTTTATTGAAGAATTGTATGGCTTAACGGACACATGGTAAAGACGTCATTGCCACTTTCATAATATGCAAACAAAATTATATCTTTTATTATGTTAAATTGCAATACACAGTTTAAGTGGTTGTAGAGCTTGATTGAGATATATCCGTCCTAGTTTAGAGGCTGTGTTAAGCCTTGCTTTCACAACGCAGGGGTACAAGTCAGTAAGAAAAAACTTCCTCAGAAACGTGAAAAGTTCTTTGAAATAATATACTATGAAAATCGTGTATTATATGTAACATCGCAATTTCTTTGTGACAGTAGTTTTTGTGTATTTAAAATACGTCTGTTGAACGTTCACAATGGTAACTATGTCAATTCTTTCATTTTTTGTGTTTGTCCTAATGACATTCAATTTCAAATTTCATATTTTATTTCCCCAAAATATACATACTGAATACTATATTTAAATCATGATAGAAACTTACTCTGTTTGTTTTTTATAAATTTTACAACAGTTTCCAATATAAACTGTATCTTAAAATTAATATCTGAAATAGTATATTAGGATTTTTATCTTTTTTTTTATTTTTACGCAATCATTTTTTTTCAACACGACGGATGCCATATGTGAAGCAGAATCTGCTCACCCTTTCCATAGCACCTGAGGTCCTACTCCACCCCGTATTTGGTGGGGATCGTGTTCCTCAGTCTTCGGTTTTTATGTTGTTTTTGTATACTATTGTTTGTCTTTCGATCTTTTTTTGCCATGGCATTGTCAGATTTTTTTTCGGCTAATGAGTTTGATCGTCCCTTTGGTATCTTTCGCCTCCCTTTTTCATCTATGTTCGTATAATCTTGATAACATCTGATAGAAGTTACCAGACTTATCAATTTGGTACGCTAGGCGCGTATTTCGTTTAAATAGGACTCGAATCAAAACAGTTGGAAGGCCAAATATAATAAGAAGTTGAAAAATCTTAAAAGTCGAAAATTCAGAACATTGCCAAATGTAACTACGGTAATATATACCGAACCGTCCATCAACAGAGGGGCATGTACCAATACCTGAACTTTGAAAAAGCTCGATGACAAATATTTATTTAGTTATCGTTATGTATACTTTTTATTAAACGCGATAAGTGTATCTTGGCAAAATCCCGACGAATTATTTTGCAAATTTCATATTTGAATAAACTTTTAGATTTTTTTTTTAATAGAATTGTAAAATAAAAATAATATTTTAAACATTTCGTTCATTCGGTGGCGCTTTTTTGTTTGACCTTCATCAGGAACGCTCAAGCCTAAACATTTGAATGCCAGGGATTGATAGATACATAGAAACATTAGGAGCGACATGACCATAATTGCCCAATTAATTTGAGGACAGTTTAGCCTGATAATCTAATTAAAATTTATATATACATATTAGCTCACATGCTCGTACACTGGCAAAAATGCCACACATGTGTACATGCGTGACACATGCGTTTCACATGCGTGTCACACGCATGTGAAAGAGACGTTTCATGCCACGCATGTGACACATGTGTGAAAAACACATGTGATAAGCATGATACACACATGTGATCATGCGTTTCACATGTGAATCACATGCGTAAGGAAATACACCTGTGATACATGCGTGATTACTACATGTAAAAGGCATGGTGCCTGTATTAAATATTTTTCAAAATGTCCTCCTATTTGTCCAATTACCATGATTGTTGACATGTTTCTCAGTTCTTATGTGAATTACATGCAATTTCTAACACATTTTTCTAACACATGCGTTATACATGTGTTTTCTCTATATATACACAGGCAAAATGAAATTAAGGTGAATTGAGCATCAATCACACAAATTCACAGTATTTGAGCATATTTTAGATAAGTTAATGCTAATCTAGTACACATTCTATTTTGATATATAAATATTCTTCTTGGTCTTGACTATATGTTCATACTTCCATTATATTTTACTTTCTTGATCCTAAACAATACAAAAAATATTTATCTATCAACTCCCAACTCACAATATCTCCAATGCAAGAGATAAGATGCAATAAAACAAAGAAGGCAAGCAAATATCCAGGTCACCTTAGTTCACTCCTAGAATTTTTTTGGTTATGTTCAAGTCTCAATACTTTTTTTAAAAGTCATGTAAGGATTGGGGATTCATTTATAGAATATGTATGCACTAATGTATATTTCATTTTTAAATTTTAATATGTATGTACAAGTCATTTTGTGGTTATCAGCAATGAGACAATCCAATCCCATTATGGAAATAGTCTTACTTGCAAAAGATGCCAATTTTTCTTTTGAAAGTTTTGAAGAAAAAAAGTATTTCACCCTGCCACATATTCCTGTGCCTGTTTCAAGCCAGGAACCTTTTCAGTGGTTGTCTAAGTCTCATCCTAATAAAAAAAAATATTTAAAGGATTTGGTGTTGATGGCAGCTCTTTGATTGGTATAGACTCTGGTTAATTAAGTAGATCATGACATTGTTTAGACACCTGTTCATTGTTGAGGACTGTATGTTAGCACCTTAATGCCTTTCATGTGTTTTTGTTGTGTAGCTGTCTGATTTATTTATACCTCATATCTCATTGTATTAATAAACTGAAATAGAAAGTTCTGTGAAATATATTTTGATATACCATATTGAAAGTCTTGCTGTTATTTACAACCATTTCCTTCTTATTTCATATATCTATTTCAGTTTTTCATTTTAACACCAATCTTAAGGTTAAGGCAAAAAGAAAACAAATGTTGACAAACAACAGGCATATACCATTAGAAGATCCCAAAGTTTGGCTGCACAATAAACTAAAAATTCTTGTTATTTCAAATATTTATATAAAAATCAGTTTAAAACATGCATTTTCCATTTTTAGACTGTAATTGTCATGTTGGCACAATAATTTGAATTTGAATTGTATTATATTCTGAGAGTACTTGTGGTTGAAAAAATATACACGATATTTAATTCCATGTGTTTTAGATTTCTTGAATACACCACTCCCATATAATGACTACATGTCTGTTAGTAATGTTAAGAGTTCTCTCCTGCATGTAATTGCTGTAATTGCTATTTGTACCCAAGGCTTCCTTCATACATTTGCACTTATCCTTCTAAGATGTTGCTTGAATGATAAAATCCTGTAATACATTATCAGCCATCAGACTCTTGGAATACAGTTGCTGTAATAAAAAAAATAAACTGTAATCACAGAGATATGTCTCGCTTTTAAGTAATTTCGATAATGCAAATGTTGAAATTAAAATAGCAACACTTTAAGATGTAAGATTTGCAAATATTCAAAGTCAATGAACCATGACTAAAGGTACATGGCTAAACAATCTCCATGGAAATTAGATGTGCCAATGCTAATACAACGCATACCAAATACCATTGACTTATCATAAGTAGTTCCCTTTAAAAACCTAAACACAAACTAATACATGTAAACTAAGAAAATTTTAAAGTCAATAAACGATAACTGAGGGGCAGGGCCAAATAATCTTCATGGAAATGAGATATGCCAATGCGTATTTAACTGCATACCAATTATCATGAACTTACCACTAGTAGTTCCCCATAAACTGACCTAGTCACTAACTAATACATGAAAACTAAGCAAAAATTTAAAAGTCAATAGACCATGACTGAGAGGGTGGGGCCAAATAATCTCCATGGAAATGAGATATGCCAATGCTTATACAACTGCATACCAATCATAATTAACTTATCACTAGTGGTTCTCCATAAACTGACCTAATCACAAACTAATACATGAAGACTAAGCAAGAATTTCAAATTAAGTCAATAAACCATAACTGAGGGGGCGGGGCCAAATAATCTCCATGGTAATGAGATGTGCCAATACTAATACAACTGCATACCAAATATCTTCGACTTACTACTTGTGGTTCACTATAAACTAGACCTAATCACAAACTAATACATTGTTGACGCCGCTGTCGTCACCAACGCCAGAAACAGCATACCTATGCCTCGCTTTTTGACTCTGTCAAGCGAGACAAAAACAGCATATATTTTTTGTAAAACATACATCAAATATTGGATTACCAATCAGGCAAAAAATGATAACATCAATTTAATCTCCAATGATTTACCAAACTTACATATATATATATATATATATATATATATATATCGTGTGAACAACTGGAGTGGAATATAATAGTTGTTGTTTATCATATTTATTTTTCGTTTAATGTCTTTTACGTAAATTGGAATAGTATTACATCTGTAATTTCAGGACCTTTTATAGCTTGCTAGATGCAGTATCAGTTTTGCTCATTGTTGAAAGCTGTTCATACAGTGATCTATAGTTGCTAACATTCAGTCATTTGGACTCTGGTGGATAGTTGTCTCATTGGCAATAATACTACATATTCTCATTTTTATCAACATAAATTACCGTAATAATGAAAACTAACTCTATTCATGCATGTGTACTACACATTACATGTATATATAATATATACTAGAATACTCCGGGACATCATGGTGTTGTGACTGAAGCAAAGTACCGTAGCCTTATTTTTAGCCTGAATTTTAAGATTTTTCGTTTTGTCATCTATTAATGTCATGCTGGTCATTAGGTGCACAGTTTTCTCTGCTTTCAAAATCTTTCTTTTTGAACCCTTGGACCCAGAACTTGTTAATTATCTGTAGTAATAATTATGTGGAAAACAAATGGGCCTGGAATGGTGTAATTTTTAATCAACACCATTGTCCTATATATATAAGTTATAAATAAAGTTGAATTCTTTGAATCGTCATTTTTATGTCATGCCGGCTCACAAATTGGACCTTGTTATTTAAGTATTATAGATCTAGATTACTAAGTGCTTGTAGAAACACAATTCCTCATTTTTCAAGCCCCTTTCTTACATGTCTTAACCTCATTTAAATTACAATACCAACTAAAAGCTCCAAGGAGCCTGTGTCGCTCACCTGATATTTTTTTTATTTTACAATTGATGCATGAAATAATGCAACCGATATACTTTTGCTTTAGTTTCAAAGATATGTCAAAAACTGCATTTTTCCCCCTATGTTCTATTTTTAAACTAGATACCCTAATGCTTATTATGGCCAAGTTTGGTTAAATTTGTCTCAGTTGTTTCAGGAAAAGACTTTTGTAAAAGATTACAAAAATTTACGAAAAAATTGTTAAATTTGACTTTAAAGTGCAATAACTCCTTATGGGGTCAATTGACCATTTTGATCCTGTTGACTTATTTGTGAATCTTATTTTGCTGAACATTATTGCTGTTTACAGTTTATCTCTATTATAATGTTCAAGATAATAACCAATAAATTGCTTTGCCGAGCGCAGCTGGATATGACCACAGAGGTCCAACCCTGAACAGTTGGGGCAAATATGGACACAATATTCGCGCTTGATACAGGTCTGAATTTGGATTGCAATTCAATATTTGACACATAATAGGTTTCTGACACAGAATAACTGTAGTCAAAGAACTTTGAATTGGTTATATGATTTCAATTTATATTCAAAATTTTGCTTTTGTGTAATACACTATGCTGTTGCGAATTGACCTCCATCCCCTTTTAAAAAAAAAAATAAATTTGAAGGATTTTCTTTTTGATTTTGATTTCTGAAATCTTGAGGAGAAAAAATTGTCCCCCCCCCCCTTTTTCCAAAAAAAAAATCTTTCCCTCAGTTATGGTCATAATTTCAATTCAAATTTCCAAGAAGTATTTGAATCACCTCCCTTACACTGTAATTTGTACTTAAGTAATTGTCCATTAACCAGGACACCCTTGTTTTTTCTCACTTTTTTGCCCCCAATTCCTAAATGGTTTGAGCCATAACCCCCAAAGCCAATCCTAACCATCCCTTTGTGGTATGGAAACTTGTAGTATAATTTCAGAGAGATCCATACACTGTTCCACAAGTTATTGTCATGAAACTAGAAAAATGCTTATTTGGGCCCCTAATTCCTAAACTGTTGGGACCATAACCCCCAAAATCAATCCCAACCTTCCTTTTGTGGTTATAAACCTTATGTTTAAATTTCATAGATTTCTATTTACTAATACTAAAGTTATTGTCCGGAAACCAAGTGTCGTTGGGCGACGACGACGACAACGTGATACCAATAATTTTTTGTGGTCATATAAAAATTGAAAAAAAATTCTTAAAATTACCAATTCAGGGGCAGCAACCCAACAACGGGTTGTCTGATGCGTCTGAAAATTCAACAGAGATAGATATTCACCTGATGAACATTTTTACCCCATGTCAGATTTGCTCTAAATGCTTTGGTTTCAAAGATAGAAGCCAAAAACTGCATTTTACCCCCATGTTCTATTTTTAGCAATATTGGCCATCTTGGTTGATGGCCAGGGTCAACGGATACATTTTTTAAACTAGATACCCTAAGGATGATTTAGGCCAAGTTTGGTTTTATTTTGCCCAATAGTTTCAGAGAAGATTTTTGTAAAAGTTAACGGACGACGACAGACGCCAAGTGATGAGAAAATGATGCAATTAACAGCAAAAGTAGGCGAGACACTGGGTTCTGCGGAACCCTTACGATTTTTTTAAAATTGCCTTGGAATTCAGTATTTTTGTTATACCATTTGGAAATTAAATACTGTAACAAATACATACCAGTTACATTTATATATACTGTAGCTATAGGATCTCCTCAATATCTAATCCTGTTGTTAATTTCATTTAAACATATAATGTATATAGCTTCCCTTCCACTTATATCTGAGGAGCTAATTCTGAAAATTAAAATTCCTGTGATTATCATATAAAATCTTAACCTGATGCAGTCTGCTTTCCAATAAGAATAAATTAGGAATACAGTTATCCCTTGGCAAAGAGAGAGAAAACAAGTGATATTTTTATATTATAACCAATACTGCACATGGTAATTGGAACATCACTAGTTTTCTGTATTGGATTGTTACTCACTTTGTCAGGATCTTTTACAGCTGACTATATACTGTAGAAACATTAATTTTCGTGGGGTTAAAATCTGTGGTTTTGTCTCTTTACAAGATTTCATGGGGATTTAATTTCGTGGTTTCCAGTAAATGGAAGTGATATTATATGTAGGTTAAATTTTCGTGGATATATTCTTTCCACGAAATAAACGAAATTAAATCCTCCACGAAAATTTCTGCTTTTACAGTAGTATGGTTTTGTTCATTGTTGAAAGTCATACAGTGACCTAAATTTTTTTACATCCTCTTTGACTAATGGAATGTTTTCTCATTGACATTCCTACCATACATTGTAAGACCTTATTTATAAAATACTAAAAATCTGTGACAATAACACTTTATTAATTAAATAAGGTAATCTGATCAACATTATGAAGCAATTTTCAAAACACTCTGTCATTGTCTGACAGCCATCAAAGTAATTTTAACTTCTATGACAATGTACAATGATGTATATATATGTGCAAGGCTCAAAACTAAGTATTACAACTAAATTCATACATATATCCATATACATTTACAAGATACTTAAAAAATCAGTGAGACTGATGCATAAAATGTAGGTAAAAAAAAATACTTTTGTTGGATCCTGCATCATAATTATTACAAGTTAATGAAGGCAAGTCATAATCATTGAGTACATGTACATTATATTTGAACTTAAAGTAAAGGATAATCTGATTATTCTCTAATCAGTAATGAAGCCACACAACACTGTGTGATAACAGTGACATACAAGTCTCCCATAGATGCACATACTATTATTTTAGGTCTTTTGTATATATATGTTTAAGGTCACTTAGAATTGCCCACTCCAGTCATGCTTCAGTGATTCCCTATATAATCAACCAAATTTTTACCACAAAAGGGGGGCCGCCCCCCCCTGGATCTGCCTATGGTAAAATCAAGTTTAATGAAGGCCAAGCTTAAAATACAATACAGTTATCTACTTTCTAATGCAGCATATTAAAATAAATACCATTTAACAAATATTTTGCATTGTCTTTAGCAACTAAACAATGTGACGTCATATGCGTACTCATGATGTCAAACATAAAATTCTAGAAGTACATTTTATTTATACCTTTCGTACGCTTCAGAATGGTTTCAAAGTTGACAAAAAAAATGGAGGACCTTTCACTGGACTGAAAATTTCAAATAGTCCAGGACCTTTCATTTTTTAATGCAAATTTTAACCCCTGCATGTAGACCAATTTGAAAACCTGGCCCAAAATAAATAGACAGCTGCACCATGAGCACATGATACACCAATCGCTTATTCAAAGAATAAAGTTCAATAACTTTTCAATGTCATAATCAGACATTCATGAAAAACTAAAGGGAGGTTATCTTAATAGATATAAACCAGTCACCAAAGTTTCATGATAACTGCTCAAAGCATTGTCTGAAATATGAAAATCCCCCTTTTTATACGACCGCAAAAAATTTTTGCAGTCGTATATTGGTATGACGTTGGCGGCGTCGTCCGAAGACACATTGGTTTTCGCACTCTAACTTTAGTTTAAGTGAATGGATCTCTATGAAATTTTACCATAAGGTTCAATACCACAAAAGGAAGGTTGGGATTGATTTTGGGGGTTATGGTACCAACAGTTAAGGAATTAGGGGCCATAAAGGGGCCAAAAATAAGCATTTTTGTAACTTCCAGACATAACTTGTGTGTTAGTGTATGGATCTCTCTGACATTGTACCACAAGGTTCCATATCACAAAGGGAAAGCTGGAATTGAGTTTTGGAGGTAATTGCCCAAAACGTTTAGGAATAAGGGGCCAAAAATAAGCATGTTTCTAGTTTCCAGACAATAACTTGTGTTCAGGTGTATGGATCTCTCTGAAATTGTACCACAAGGTTCCATATCACACAGGAAATGCTGGGATTGATTTTGGGGGTAATTGCCTCAAAATATTAGGAATTAGGGGCCCAAAAAGGGGCAAAAAACAAGCACTTTTCTAGTTTCAAGATAATAACTTGTGTGTAAGTGTATGGATCTTTCTGAAATTGTACTACAAGGTTCCATATCACAAAGGGAAAGCTGGAATTGAGTTTGGGGGTAATTGCCCAAAACGTTTAGGAATAAGGGGCCAAAAAGGGGCCAAAAATAAGCATTTTTCTAGTTTCCAGACAATAACTTGTGTTCAAGTGTATGGATCTCTCTGAAATTGTACTGCAAGGTACCATACCACAAAGGGAAGGCTGGGATTGAGTTTGGGGGTGATAAATCATAAGGGGGTTCAAAAAATTTGGGGGGGGGGATTTTTTTTTTTTTCCTTTTTTTTCTTCTTTTCCTTCTTTTTTTCTTTTAAAATTTTCAATTTTAAGTTGGTTATTTCTGTTTTATATTTAAAAGCAAATAATAATGATATGGTAGGAGATACACACCAAACAGGATGTGTAAATTATTATAAAATAAGTATTGTTCAATAGCAAGAAATTTTCAATTGCACAGTATTGCACAATAGCAAGAAATCTTCAATTGCACAGTATTGCGCAATAGCAAGAAATCTTCAATTGCACAGTATTGTGCAATAGCAAGAAATATCCAATAGCACAATATTGCGCAATAGCAAGAAATTGTCAATTGTACAGTATTGGGCAATAGCAAGAAATATTCAATTGCACAGTATTGTGCAAAAGAAGATACTTCGTATAAATTGCTTATTTCTTGACCAATTTCAATGGGGTTTTATTCTTGAATTCTTGGGGTTCTTTAATATGCTGATTCTAACCGTGTATTAAGTTTTTGGATTTTGGGCCCCGTTTTTAAATTGGTCCACATTGAGGTCCAAAGGGTCCAAAATTAAACTTTGTTTGATTTCATCAAAAATTGAATTATTGGGGTTCTTTGATATGCTGAATCTAACCGTGTATTTAGATTCTTAATTTTTGGTTCTGTTTTCAAATTGGTCTACATTAAGGTCCAAAGGGTCCAAAATTAAACTAAGTTTGATTTTAACAAAAATTGAATTCTTAGGGTTCTTTGATATGCTGAATCTAAACATGTATTTAGATTTTTGATTATGGGCCCAGTTTTCAAGTTGGTCCAAATCGGGGTCCAAAATTAAACTTTGTTTGATTTCAACAAAAATTGAATATATGGGGTTCTTTGATATGCTGAATCTAACCATGTATTTAGATTTTTGATTTTTGGGCCCCATTATCAACTTTGTCCACATTGAGGTCAAAAGGGTCCAAAATTAAACTTTGTTTGATTTCATCAAAAATTGAATTCTTGGGGTTCTTTGATATGCTGAATCTAACCATGTATTTAGATTTTGGATATTGGACCATAATAGTTGAATGTCCAATTTAAAATTTTTAAGTCCTTAGACCACATTCATTCTGTGTCAGAAACCTATGCTGTGTCAAATATTTAATCACAATCCAAATTTAGAGCTGTATCAAGCTTGAATGTTGTGTCCATACTTGCCCCAACTGTTCAGGGTTCGACCTCTGCGGTCGTATCAAGCTGCGCCCTGCGGAGCATTTTATTTATGAATAAAATCACATAACTCTGAAACATAAAATCTAAAATTAATAAAAACCAAAAGGGAGCTTATGACAATAAATATAAACAATTCATCAAAGTTTTATGAAAACTGCTGTAAGCATTTTTGAGTTATTGTCTGAAAACTGGAAAATCTCCCTTTTTTAAATGAATATAACCCCACAACTTGGAAACATAAAATCTTAAATTTATAAAAATCGAAAGGGAGCTCATGTCAATAGATACAAACAAGTCACAAAAGTTTCTTGCCATTTGGTGAACACATTTTGAGTTATTGTCCAAAAACTGGAAAATCCCCATTTAAAGTTTTTTAATGTTTTTTGGATATCAACAACTTTGTCAAACATACATGGAATTTTGACATGGAATTAGTTATATCTGCACACAAGAACACACATTTGTATGTGTTTTTTCTGCATAAACATGTAATTCATAATTTATTAAAACTTCCGACATAGTCCCATTGTGCATCTCTTTTTTATGCCCTTGTCGTAACGGAGGGGGCATCAAGTTTTACACTTGTCTGTCTGTACATCCTTGCATACTTGCATTGAGAAATAGGTTTTATACCCTTTTGATATATTGAATATTTTGACATTACACAGTCATACTTTTCTTAAGACTGCATAAAATGACAAACTGTGAAACATTGTTACACTAAATCTATTGAATGTAAACTGATAGATATTTTAGTTTGGGAAAACATGTTTTTTGCACCTTTTTTATTATAAGACCTATTGATGAATCCAGTCCTTTTTGGCTGATTTTGAAAGTTGGTTCTTATGTTGTTTGCTGTCTGCCATTACTGTATGTAGTTTATATTTTTCATCCTTGTAGGTTACTTTATGGTATTGATTTTGTTCATTGTTTAAGGCTGTACATTGACCAGTAAATGTTTACATCTTTGTCCTTTGGTCTATTAATTGATAGTTGTCACATTGAGGATCATACCTCATCTTTTTATATTTATATGCTAGGTCATTGAAAAAGCTCCAAGGATACAACATAATTTAATTGTTATATATTTGCAAATTCATTCTGATAATGCAAAAACATAAATTGATTGACTTTTTTTCTTATTTTAATGTCCAGAGGCAAATATTTTATGTATTCTAAACGAGAACAACTTATCATGATCAATTAATAAAAAGAGGGACGAAAGATACCAGAGGGACAGTCAAACTCATAGATCGAAAACAAACTGACAACGTCATGGCCAAAAATAAAAAGACAAACAGACAAATAATAGTACAGATGACACAACATAGAAAACTAAAGACTAAGCAACACGAACCCCACCAAAAACTGGGGGTGATCTCAGGTGCTCCGGAAGGGAAGGCAGATCCTGCTCCACATGTGGCTCCCGTCGTGTTGCTTATGTTATTACAAATCCGGTAAATAGTCTAATTCGGTAAGTCACATTCGTGAAAAGGGAAGGGTATTGTAGTTACGACATAAGGAACATTAATAATATAGGCCAGTCTGACAATGCTTGTTTTAGACCCTTTTTGGTCTTTAATTCCTGAATGGTTTGGGCAAATACCCCCAAAATGAAACTTAACCTTCTACTTGTGGTACAATTTCATAGCAATTAAAATACTTATAAACAAGTTATTGTCCTGAATTTAGAAAAATGCTTGATTTGGGCCTCTTTTGGCCCCTAATTCCTACACTGGTTGAACCATGACGCCAAAAATAATCCCAACCTTCCTTTTGTGGTATTGAACCTTTAAATCTAATTTCATAGACATTCATACACTTAAACAAGTTATTGTCCGGAAACCAAATGTCTTCGACGAGTTGATAGCAATATACGACCTCAAAACTTTTTTGCTGTAGTATACAATATGGTTGTTCTTTTAAGCATTTTCATAAATAATCTAAAAGAAATGTAGACCTGTTTGGGATTGCTTGCAATGCAATTTTCATTACATTAAACAATATATATTTCCACGGAATAACTTCTGTAAACCTAAATTTTAATAGCACTTACTTTCTAACTCATACATTTCAAAGTGACATTATTCCTGTATAAATTGCCAAATAAACGGATCACCGATGTAATAATAAATCTTAATTATAAATTTAATACTAAACAGAAAACAATGAACTTGCGGAAAAGATGGTATACCGCCAACAAAAGGTGCAAAGGTTTTATTTCTTGGTTTCCTTAAACTGACCTCATCATGAATATCAACAATTTTTTTACGACTATGCCTCTATTGAAAACAGCATGCCTAAGTCACAGCTTCATAACTGTTGTGGCTAGACAAAAAAGAACAAGCGATTAAGAGAGCTTTGAATGCAATTTTCTATAAAAATGACCTGTAAAAAAAATAAATTTGTCACTTCTAACATGGATAATTTTCGAACTTGCCCACAACATTACAAGAATCAAACTTTAAACTCTTTGACCTCAAACTTTTAAAAAAATCTTCGAAACTGCATGTACAGAGCCTGACAAGAAAAAATTATTCAAACATAGTTATCATTTTCATTATATACCTCTCATCACAAAATTATTCATTGACTACTGCTCCTCATATCCACATAAATCAATAGGACAATCTATGACTCCACTATATAATCTGGAAAGCAATACCTCAAATGAATTCTGTCCTGTTGCTTAGCTTCTCCTACTTCTCAAAGTAATTGTACTTTCGTTGAAAAAGCTAAAATAAATAATGTTTAATAAAATGAAGTTATAATACAATGTATCTGCCAAAATTGCCTTTAATATTTTGATCTGGCAAAATTGGCTTACTTTGATCTTTTAAAACTAGACCAACAAACTTTCCCTGAAAAAAAAATGACTACAAAAAAGTATTTAATCATTTTATTAATGTTCTAATCCATCATATAAATTCCATATGACCCTTGAATGAAGGGATGAACAAAAGTGATTACATGTACAGTATATATTACAGGATCTCTGAATCTGTCAAGATTTATAATGCCAATCTTTGCGGATTAAGTTATTAATAATCATGATACTTTGAAATTTTAAGTCATTCAAAGTTGTTTAAATTACACCAAAAGTTGGACTATTTTATATAAGGTAGTATCTGAGAAATGGACTAAACCAGGCAAGGTTTGGTGGTAAATACATTGTACATGTACAATGTACTTTGTTTTTGGCTTTGAACTAGGTGTTAGTAACTGGGAGTACTCTCAGATCTGAACTTGGTCTTTTTTGTTGTGGGGATGTGTAAGTACCCACCACGTCTTGTGTGTGGTTTTGTTAGATGTCTTTCTACTTTGTATAGATCTGACGAGTTAAGCCCTTTTCACATCAATATACCAGGTTAGGAGGTGGGTTCGGCACCACAAACTACTAGTCTAGCCCCACCCCATCCTGTACATATTTGTATGTATGTGCCTGTCCCATGTCAGGAGCCTGTAATTCAGTGGTTCAGTTTGTTGTTTGTTGCTGTGTATCATATTTTGTTTTTTTTGTTCTTTGTTTTGTATATAAATTAGTCTGCTAGTTTTCTTGTTTGAATTATTTTACAAATTTGTCATTTTCATTTGGGGTCTTTTATAGCTGACTATATGGTATGAGGTTTGCTCATTGTTGAAGGATGTACAGTGACCTCTAGTTGTTAACTTTGATGTCATTTGATCTCCGATGGAGAGTTGTCTTTTCTCATTAGTGTAAACAAGATTTTATTTTGAAAATAATTAGGTTATTTAAACATTACAATATGACAGTTTTATTAGGATTGGAAAACAAGTGAATTTTCACGGACTTTTACCAATTCCTCTCTTTTCTCATTGGCAATCATACCACATTTTCTTATTTTTATATTTACATTACGTACATGTAAAGTAGATCTTTCATCTTCTGGAGGTGTCCGATTCCTAAGTACATGTACAACAGGGGGCCCTAATTAACAGCATGATTTTGAGTCGGCTAAAAAACAATCGGATAGATTATGATACAATTAACAGGTTTCTTTGCAATTATTTTGCAAATAACTAAGCTAATGCAAGAATAAAGTTATTTTCCAATAAATACATAAATTAAATAATAGTAAATAATGAATCTACAATTATATTTTAAGAAGTGAAACATCATTTAAATTCAATAAATATCATATATTAAATTTCAATTTTTTTTTTAATTCTGGGTAGATAAGTTTTCATTTTTTTAAAGTACATGTAGGGCGAGTTGGTAGACCTTTATCTGTTTATAATATATTTATTATATATTATCATGATTATATTCATTTGGATTTTACCCAAGTTAGGCAAGTTGCCACTGTTGGCAGGAGTACATTGTATATTTAACCTTTTCACAAGTGGGGCGATTTTTTTTTAATGTGGGGCAAGCAAGTTGGTATGAAGGGAGCTACCACTTGATTTGGTGGAGGGGGGGGGGCTAGGATGAAAATGTTATGAACAGTTATCCTGCATTGTTTTTAGTTGCAATATCTGTCCTGACAGTTTATTATTCATTCTTTTCGGTCCTGGCTTTTATTTTTTTACTCAAAACTCCTGTCCCGCATTTTTTCAAATTCCGTCAAAGCCCCCTCTCCCATAAAAATCAAATGGTAGCTCCCTAAACAAGAGTGGAGCGATTTTAAAATAATGGGGCGTTTTGCCAATTGCAATGGGGCGAGTTGACTTGCTTCCGTTTTTGCCAATCTTTGACTGATTTTCGGGTTTATACATGCATGACATGGATAAAGTCAAATGGTTTTTCGTGAAAAGTATAGCACTAACATCCTCCTAAAAATGCGCATGATTATATTTACATTTCATTGCACTTTCCAAGTACAATAAGTTGGTACGTAATCCATCAAAACGAAACACTTTCGTTGCGTTGACTTTCGTTCCCCGGATTCAGTTAATCGACAATGTAAGTTACTAACCCATTTCAATATATCTGTTTATAATAACTTTTTATCCATCAGTTTGAAAAATCAAAGGTCTTTGTATCAACTATCTGACTATCTTTGTCCATTCTTTTAAAACATGAATTCAGCAGCAGACGAGCGTCCATGGATTTGCGTCATTGTATAAAAACGACAACGGTGAAAAGATTTCCGGGTTTCCGTATTCGACGTGCCAAGCTTTCGTACGTTTACGTATATATATGAGAGTTAGTCTGGAATCAAGAATGGGGATTTAAATAAGGACACAAAAAAAATATATAGATAGTTGAAAAGCAAAAATATAGAAAGAAGGATCATAGAGAATAATTGAGTATACTTAATTATGAAGAATCATGCAAAGACATTATTCTCAGAGCATATACATGTCTCTGGAAGAATTGAGAATAAAGAAAAACTAAATAAAGAATATTCAATCATTTATATATTATTTATAACTCATTCACATTTTGTTCCATTCAGAATTAAATAACTCTGCTGAGGGGGGCATGGGAAGTTTGGAAAATTGACAAACGATAATTACTCTAAATTCTAATCAGAGGAGAATTAAATGTTAGACAGTTAGAGTGTAATAAATAAAATATAAACATATATTTTTCAAAATGATGTCACAGAAAACACAGATTTTTTTTTATTACTAATAAGATTCTGCAATTTGAGTATCTATGTCCAACAGATGTCAGTGAATTAGAAATTTTACCAGAGACAAATAATACAATATTGTATTATATGTCTCTGATTTTACTAATCTGATAGACGTTTAGTTAAGAATCTGTGACAAGTTCTTTTGTAATATTATTAGGAAATTGCCTACCGCCTCCTTGATTTAGAATTGCATACTCTTCAAGATTAAGGTAGCCTACACAAATAACAGCCAGTTTTGGACTTGATCTTTTTGTCCAAGGTTAAACAATATATTTTGTTTTATAATTTTCAACTCATGAACTATGCAAATATTTTCAACACTATCTCCTCATGATATTCGACGAAAAGCTCACCAGATCTTATCTTCACATGTTTGCCAATATGGCGAATCAAATCAAAGTTTTACTTACTTAATTTCAAGTTGGCAATTACATGTATACTCAAACCTAGGTTGCCACATGTTGAGCAGAAAGTTCCTAACTTTATCATTCACAATACTTGAGTTCACCCGTGTATTTTGGAGGTTCGTGTTGCACATACAGGCGGATTTAGAGCACCCTGCCCCTCCCCTTTTTGTGGCAAAAATTTGATCTATTATATCGGGAATCACTGATGCATGACTAGGGAGGCCCCCTCTTTAGCAGTCAGTGGGCCCCCTTATGAAAATTTCTGGATCCGTCAATGGCACAATCTTTAGTTTTTATGTAATGTTAAGCCCAACGGTTACTGGGAATTTCTGTACAGTATTTCATACCAAGGTTGTTTGGGTATCACAGTTTTAAAATGTTGATCACCGTTGATCCAATAAACAAATCCTTGGTTGATCTATTCTTAAACAACTTCTTTCCAGTAGTACCCTCACAATGGTATTAATTACATTAATGCCTCCAACCTGGGACTATTATGGAGACTATTATACAATAGTCCCAGCTCCAACACTGATCATTGATATGTGCCAGGGTGGTGGTAAGTCAGTGGGTGATCCAGAACTTTTCATAAGGGGGGCCCGCTGACTGACCTAAGGGGGGCCGCTCCAGTCATGCTTCAGTGATTCCCTATATAATCAACCAAATTTTTCCCACCCTGGATCCGCCTATGTAAATTTATACCCGCCGTTACAGTAAACCCCTCTCAACCCACCAAATGAAACACAAGTAAAATATAAGCAGGTAATTATATCCTTTGCTTTTATTCCACACCAAAGATGAAGAAATGTATGATAAAGTTATAATGGTATATTATTCTGTACATTGTATAAGCCTAAAAATTAAAGGGACGAAAGTATGTAGTGACTATTGTTTGTCGTGATTTAAACACGATAATAGTGTTGCTTTCCCCTTTATCTTATGAGCCGTATTGAACAGGACAGACTACCCCAAACACTCTGAAACTTTTCAAGTACTTTCTATATGCTCATGTGTATTATCTTGTTAGCATAGTTTTGTACTTGGACAGATAATCAGAATGGTCAACAATCAAGTATTGACAATGTTAATTGGTCACGTTTGTTTGAACTACCAAACCAGGTAATTTTTAAATTTACACTTGTACAACCCAATGTCAATGTTACATACAATCAGTCATTTTTGTAACACAAGGGTTACAAATAAGAAAATACTAAATAAAATATGCAAATTTATAATTTAGTTCCATAACTGTATGAAGCACCTAAGACTTAAATATATCTACTGGGTGTATCCTGGGAACAGTATATCTAATGTCAATATATATGTTCCTGGTGTATCTGTCTGTCTTTTGTCCAAGATAGTTGGCAGATATATAGGAATAAAAAGAGATGTAAGGTTATTGTAACACACCTTTGAGAAAGTTATTCAAACAATAATAACAAAAACACAACACAAGTCACAACACATCTAGATATTCCAAGTTCTAAATCATTTTTTTTCAAAGTGGTGAAGATCAAAAGATCTGCAATTAACACCAAATTCTCCCAATATAAATGCATACTTCTTTTACCTGTGTATATGTATTAAAAGAAATACCAATGAAAATCTTAATTAAAATAAATGTTTAAAGATTAAACTTTTAATTGTTCAAATAAGAAGAACATTTTATGGGGGAAGGGGGATGATTCACAGAATCCCCTGGCCTACTCCCTTTAGGAATTATATATAGAGAGAGACTTTTTACAAGTCTAGTCTCACTTTTTTTTAAGGATCCTGGACCCATATCTGACAATTATTGCAATTTTATTTACTTTGCCTTTTTTTACTGCGATTATTTTCCTAAGCTGATTGGATAAAATACCATTTATTATGGTGACAATTAAGGATAATCAGGGGCTGATCCAGCCATTTTTAAAAGGGGGAGGGTCCCAACACAGGATAAAAGGGGGGTTCCAATTATGTTTCCCCATTTAAATGCATTGATCATTCAAAAAAAGGGGGGTTTCATGTGAAAATAATTTTTTTAAAAGTAAAATAAGATTTTCAATGGAATATATGTCTTACAAGGTATTAGATGTTAATAAACAAGTTTTAATTTTGATGTTAATTTTTTTCAACTTGGACACAATTAAACTTTTTTTTCATGTGAATTTCACACGAAAAATTTAACGTAAAATTCATGTGAAAAATTTAACTTAAATTCACATCAACAAAATTTTCCTGTGTAACACATGCGTTACACATGCGTTTGACTATACATGTGTTACACATGCAAATATCGCATGTGTCACATGCGTTTTCCAACACATGCGTGACACAGGTGTTTTTCTGACACATGCGATTCACATGCGTGTATTACGCATGTGAACGCATGTGTACCACGCATGATTCACATGCGTGGCAAGAAACATGTGTATTAAGCATGTGACACACCTGTGACACATGCGTTTTTAGGTACATGCGTGACACATGTGTGGCATTTTTGCCCTACACTACCAACAATTTGCCTAACGTTTACATGTACATTAAATGCCGCTATATAAACAGTACTTTTAGGAAACATCACTAATCAGTACATTAAATGCCATTATATAAACAGTACTTTTATGAAACATCACTAATCAGTACATTAAATCCCGCTATATAAACAGTACTTTTAGGAAACATCACTAATCAGTACATTTCTTACCCATGTATTTTCAGTACATTAATTTATATATCATTTTTAGTAATGTTGAGAAAAAGTTGTTTTCAGTACTGAAAATTTCAGTCATTTTTCAGTACTGTAAATTTCAGTCATTTTTCAGTACTGAATATTTCAGTCATTTTTCAGTACTGTAAATTTCAGTCATATTTCAGTACTGAATACTTCAGTCATTTTTCAGTACTGTAAATTTCAGTCATTTTTCAGTACTGTAAATTTCAGTCATTTTTCAGTACTGTAAATTTCAGTCATTTTTCAGTGCTGCATTTTCCCGTCATTTTTTCAGAACTGCAAAAGTCAGTCATTTTCAAGAACTGATACTGAGTTTCAGTACTTTAATATAGTTAATAAGATATAAATCGAAAGCATAAGGATGATTATGCAAATATGTTCATTGTGAGAGTTTGTCAGAAAAGAAGACATTGCTATCTATGACATCAAAATGGAAGATCAATAAAAGGTAACACAATCTTTTTTAGACTTGAAACTATTTTATTTGTATAATTACTTACGTTAAGTGATAATGGACAACTTGCTTTTCATTTAGAAACTATATACAAAGAAACATAAACTAAAAATGATTAAAGACATCATAGTGATCGCTAAATGATAGCAATCATAAAGTACGATAAAGCAAAGACCATAGAAGAGGGGCGAAATTAAGATACCAGAGAGACAATCAAAAGTATTCAGGTAAAACTCTATTTTGATTCGACATACTTGTCACCAACTGGGACTATTATACTATTAGTATAATAGTCCCAGACACCAAGTAGATCTAAAAATAAACTGAGAACGCCTTAGCTAAAAAAGAAAAAGACAAACAGACAAATTGGAATTTTTAATCCGAAAGTATACATGCTTCCTTTATTTTTGTGACATTTCGACATGTTGTCATTAAAAGAAGTTTCGTTGATGTGATTGTTATCAGTTACACAATACAAACCCCTCATCACTCTGTATGTCAAGATTTAGAATCCTGTAATTCAGTGTTTGTGTTATTGTATAAATATCATATTTTGTTTTTGTTTATACGTACATCAGGCCGTTAGTTTTTCTCGTTTAAATTGTTTTACATTTGTTATTGCGCGGCCTTAAAAGCTATCTATGCAGTATGGGTTTGCACATCGAAAAGTCTATACAGTCACTTTTGATTATTATCTTCTACGTCTTTTGGTCTCAAGTGTTGTCTCATTGGCAATCATACCGCATCTTCTTATTTTTACATTAGTACAAATTCCGTGTTATGATGTCACAGAGTTGATCAGAATCGATAACATACATGATGGAACATTTGTAAATGATTTGAACAGCCTTACCGGTAATAAATAATAAAATTTCCAGGTATATTTTTGCCATGGTTGCTGTTTTAGCCCTGCATGTCAAGCGGTTTCAGAGAATATTTTCTGAAAGTTAATTGTCTATCAGGTTTTCTGTAGGTTTCAACTTAATTCTCATCTAAATTATTTACAACAGAAAGAACAGATATTTTAGCGTGCATAGATCTGAATTCTTACAGGTTTACATGCTGGAATTCTTTCTTTAACTGACCAAACCTTTCTCTGGTATTACATGGCCTTGATAATATTTCATAGTTTTTTGTGGCTTAAGACACAAATTTGTGTCTAATGTATAAATTATGAAAGTTAGTTAAATAGAAAAAAGTTTCAGAGTCAATGGACCATAACTGATGGGGCCGGCCAAATTATCTCCATGGAAGTACATGAGATGGGAGCTGCATACCACATATCATGGACATACCATTAGTGGTTCCACTTCAACTGACATTTCCTGTTTATAGCATACCTAAGTCTCAAATTTAATCTCTTGTCGAGGAGAGATAAAAACTTGTTTTTTTCTGTAATGATGTGCAATAGAGTTATAATGAATAAACATAAATTAAACAAACAGACACAGTTTTTTGGTAGTTTATATGCATGTGTATATACAATATCTTTCTACATATAAATTACGAATTATCAAAATCACCTTTGAGCATTACTCAAATCAGGTTAGGGCTATTACAGAAAAAAAAATATGGGTGTTAGAATGCTTTAAATTATTTTTGTATGGGTTACAAAGTTCAAATTGTTTGCAAAGTTAAATGCAGTTGTGTTGGTGATGGCCATAGAAAAAAATAGGGAATGTGTTCATTGGACACAGATGATACCACTGCTTGCATATTATATAAAGGGACATAAGTATTGTGTATAAGTTTCATAAAATTTGGTTGAGATGACTTAAGTTGGAGAACAGAAACAAAAACATTTGTATAGAGGCATAACTCTACAAAAAAAATTGGTACACTCCCAAAATTCAAACTTGATCAGTACTTTGTTGAATAAGCATTGTCTATAAGTTTTATAACATTTGGTTGTAGTAAACTTATGTTGGATTACAGAAACGAAAACAAAATCAGCATTTTTTCCAGTTGCAAAGGGACATAACTCTAGAACGATTAAAGTGACACCACCAAAATTCAAACTTGATCTGTGTGTTGTGTTAACTAGCATTGTGTATAAGTTTCATAACATTTGGTTGAGGCAAACTAAAGTAAGATAACAGACAGTTTTGAACCAACTTTGGGACGTACAGACTTATATACAGACATACTGTCGTACAGACAGACAAAGGTAAAATGTAATGCCCCCTCTGCTACAGCAGGGGTATATCGATGCCTTCTGACATCACCACTCTTCTCAACATCATAGAGTTAATATCTATAATTTCTCAATAAATCAAACAACTTTTTTTATCCTACATATGTAATTTTACATGATTTAGCAATATGATTGGATGTACTTCAATTGCCTGTAAAATGATAAGATAAAGAGATAAAGCTTGTATCAGCAACATTATCATATCTTTTAAAAGTGCAGGATTAATCAGTCATGTCACAATGAGAGAGAACTTATCAAGTATATCTCTGGTAAGGCAATAAAGATTAGATACATGTAAAGGGCTGTGATTAATGCATCATAATTCATGCTTAAAATATCACCAAGGAAAATTTAAATACTTAAATCATTTATGAATAAGCACTGGCTATTTAGGGAAAAAAATTCATAGGAATAAAGTGGAAATTTTGGCCTTTTGAATGGAGATACCCAATAAAGTCTAGCACAAATATAAATGACCAGAATTTTCACATGGTATACAAAGAAAAAATTCCAACTTCAAATACTTAGGGTTGACCCCTGTATAGACAACTTTTGACTCATAAACCATAAATGTTATATTAAAACTGTCATATATATCACAATGGAAATTATACAAAGAATACAAAGAAAAAAGGCTTTCCATCATACTTTTTAATAAAATGTTGTATTGCAATAAAGTGATTAACCTGTTTTGAGCCCCTTTTTTGAGGGTCTAGAACAGGCTTTTTTTTATGGTCTTAAACATTGTTATAGTAAAAAAATTCTCATGTTTTGGTTCATAATAACTGAATAATATCACAGTGTCTACAGATATCCAACAACACCATCACACCATTATACCATTATACAAATCAATACAAAATAAGTTTTTGTTTTGCCTTTCAGATCATTGACTGCACTCACTGCTGATATTTTACAATATGGTTGTGTTCAAAACCAGATATCTTTACATATATTGATTTATTGTACATTAAAATTTTCACGAAATTTCTTATGCAAATCTTGTAAAATGCCAAAATGCAAAAGGTTTGATATTGTTATTTTTAGTTTTAGAAATTAAATTTACCAGATACTCATGTACACTGATAAATAAACTTTACTAAGAAATATACTAAACAAGGAAGCAAATGGCTCAATCTATGAGATAGCAATGCTCAGTTAGTGGTACACTTTGGTATTTTTACCAAATTCTAATACAGTTATAGCTTTCATTTAGATTGTAATCAGTATAAATACAGATTTAAAAAAAATCTCTGTATGCTTCTTAATTACATTTAAGACCTTATTTCCATGAGTACTATCAGTAAAATTGAAAGAAATCATCTCCGTTTTCCTCTTGAATTTAATATATTTCTTAACAATATCAAGAAACAAGGAGCCTGTGTCGTTCACCTGAATTTTTTGTTTACAATTGATGCATAAAATAATGCAACCATTATACTTTTGCTTAAGTTTCAGAGTATCAGCCAAGAACTCATTTTACCATTACATGTATGTTCTGTTTTTAACCATGTCAAGCATGTTGGTGAGCAGGCAGGGTCATCAGACACAATTTTAAACTAGATACCCTCTTCATGATTGTGGCCAAGGTTGATTAAATTTGTCTTAGAAGTTTCAGAGTTATAAGCCAAAAACTGCATTTTACCTATATGTTCTATTTTCAGGAAAAAGATTTTTGTAAAATGACAAAAATTTACAAATAATTGGTAAAAATTGACTATTTAGGGCAATAACTCCTTAAGGAGTCAATTGATAATTTTGGTAAGTTGACTTATTTGTAGATCTTACTCTGCTGAATATTATTGGGTTTACAGTTTATTTCTATATATAAAAATATTCAAGATAACTAAAACCTCCAAAATTTTCTTAAAATTAATATTTCAAGTGCAGCGTTACCCAACTACTGGTTGACTGATTTTAAACCTGATGAACATTTGTACCCATGTCAAATTTACTCTAAATGCTTTAGTTTGAGAGATATAAGCAAAAAACAGGTATTTTACGTTCTATTTTTAGTCATGGCAGCCATGTTGGTTGGCAGGCAGGGTCGTCGAACAAATTTTAAACTAGACACCCTTACATTTTGTATAATGATTGTGGTCAAATTTGGTTAAATTGGCCCAGTAGTTTCAGAGGAGAAAATTTTTGTAAAAGTTAACAACAACAGACTAGTGGATATATAATAGTCTTAATTGCATTCATATTACATCTCTTATTTTTATACAAATATAAAACATGATGTGTAGTCTATGTTAAATTCTTAAAACACATTCACATACAAAGGGTGAAACACAATAAAAGGGACATTTACAATATGTCTTCATTGTGTTAGCTATACAGCTAAACTACTTAATACAATAAATACAGTTCTCTTTATCATGTTTATCAATATAAGCCATTGGATCCTTTAGCTTAATTCAAAATTTGAAAATTCTGACTAAAATAATTTTTAAATTCAGGTGAGATAAGAGATCCAAAAATTGTCCTTTTCAGAAATTTTGAAATTGCCCTTCAAAAATGACCATATTTTTTCCATTAAATTTATTCAAATTGTAAATGTATCCATTTTCAGATTATCTTAATGCCCATAAAAAATTGAAATAAAACTTAATTTTCTTATCTATACATTTTTAAATCTATTAAGTGTTGATCATTTATAGCCTTGAAAATATTTTCAGTTCACTACAACAATAAATATTTTTTGTTTAACTACTATGGCTGAATGTATAGATTCTTTGAAGTCTGCCTTAATGTAGCATCATTTATTGCTTGATACAAAATTTAAAAAAATAGAATAAGAGTGTGTCTTAGAATATGAAGGTATCCACCCAAACTTTCCAATTTTCAAAGTTAAAAAGGGGCATAACTCAAGAATGGTAAATGACTCACAACCTATATTTGAATTTTGTCTACCTGTCGTGGTTCTTTGCATTTTGTTTGAGTTTCATAAAACTTGGATCAGGAAAACTTTAGATTGCAAGAAAAAAAATATTGCAATTTTCCATGTTATAAAGGGGCATAATTCTAGAAAGGTTATTGACATACTGCTCAATTTGATCTTGTCTGCAAGTGAGTTTTCATTCAGAGTTGTGTAGGAGTTTAATTAAATTTCTATAAGTCATACTTAATTTAAAGTGCAGAGACGAAAATGGGATGGTCAGACAGTAAAGGGTAACTCTTAATGCCCCTATTGCCTATGTCTACAGGAAAAGGGGGGAAGGGCATAAAAATGATGAAAACAATAATTTGCTTAAAATTCTTGATGTACTAATTTAAAACCAGAAAATATTATTAAATAAACTGCTTTGCTGAGCGCAGCTGGATACGCCCGCAGAGGTCTAACCCTGAACAGTTGGGGCAAAAATGGACACAATATTCAAGCTTGATACAGGTCTGAATTTGGATTGTAATTAAATATTTGACATACATCTATTATAGGTTTCTGAATAAATGTAGTCAAAGAACTTGAAGTTGGTGATATGAATTGAATTTATATTCAATTAAAGATTTCTTGCTGTTGTGCAATACACTGTGCTGTTGCGCAATACTTAGTAAATCTGTTGTCAGACTATAAACAAATAAAATTTATAAAATTCTAAAGGGAGCTTACATCAATAGATATAAACAGTTTACCAAAGTTTCATACGAATTGCTGAAAGCATTTTTGAGTTTTTGTCTGAAAACTGGAAAATCCCCCCTTTTTTAATGAATAAACCCCATAATTCGGAAATGTAAAATCTAAAATTTATAAAATTCTAAAGGGAGCTTACATCAATAGATATCAACAATTCATCAAAGTTTCATGAGAACTGCTGAAAGCATTTTTGAGTTATTGTCCGAAAACTGGAAAATCCCCCTTTTTTTTTATGAATAAAACCCCATAACTCGGAAACGTAAAATCTAAAATTTATAAAAATCCAAAGGGAGCTCATGTCAATAGATATAAACAATTAACCAAAATTTCTTGCAAGTTGGTGAAAGCATTCTTGAGTTATAGTCCGAAAACTGGAAAATCCCCCTTTTTTTAATGAATAAAACCCCATAACTCGGAAACGTAACATCTAAAATTTATAAAAAACGAAAGGGAGCTCACGTCAATAAATATAAACAATTCACCAAAGTTTTAAGCAAATTGGTTAAAGCGTTTTTGAGTAAATGTCCGACATGTTGACGACGGACGGACGGACAGACAGACGGACGTACAACGGTATACCATAATACGTCCCGTAAACGGGCGTATAAAAAACAATTTTGTATCAGTTGGTTATAAACTGAAAAGATGAGTTTTTTTGGTATTATTTCAAATTCATATTATGAACACAATCATGTAGAATTGTTATAGATCTGTATTTGACATTAGAGTTTTTTGTTTGTTTGAAGAATGCATTTAAAAGTTATTTTGATGACCCCAAGTATATTCTATGGTAAATTTTCCTTTATTTTTGACTTATTTACAATTCCAGTAGTATGACTGACGGAAAAATATATTTGACTAAATTTTATTCACCTAAAGTATTGATGTTTTCAGAAAATTTATGGAAAAAGGTAGCCAATAATCCGGTTTTTCATTTATTAAGAATGGTGGTAATATTTTTTTCTAAATATAAAAGATATAACATTTTTCCTGTGATTTCTTTGTTTGGTATAATAATTAGTTGATTTTGGAATTATAATAGTGCTTTAAAGACTTGTTATATTTTATTAAAGACATACATTTCCAGAGGTGACTATTACCAGTAGTGTCTGTGACCTGAGCACTTGCCTAACCAAATACAAATTAGAATGTAAAATTAAAATGTAAAACATTTCCAGTAGTTTTTTCACTTACCAAATAAGTTTTGTAAAAATTGAATATTATTAATTGAGGATAACAATTCTTTTTCAATTGTGCTGATCTCTATTTCTTACCCCAGGTGCAAACTTGGACTGTTCCCTTTATTGTGTTTAACCTGAACATATAGCTTAACTATATAGTATGCCCTTAAATCAGGAATTAAATTGTTTATAATTAAAATGAATTTTAAATCTGTTAATAAGATAGACACCATGTTTATAATTATGACGAAATTGTCTAATAGATTGGTTTGTAACCATGGAACAGCATCCACCATTTCTACAATCATGAGATACAAACAAAGAGCCCTCAATGATATTGTAAGGCAAGCTTTTTCTTCTTGTGGTGAGTGTAAGGCTCTTGCAATGGAATAAGGGATCTTCCTGGTGAGGTATCATCAACAAAACAGTAACATCTGAACTGGTTTTGCAGTCAATTTTACCATAATTAATCTGAAAAAGAACATTTTAAAGATACTTTATCTTTCAAAAAAATAACAACTTTAAATTTGAATTGTTTGCATAATTTATGATATTTTGCATCTTTTACAACAATTGATTAAGGTAGGTGTAAAAACTTTAAATTTCGATCTTAAAATTTAAAACTTTTAGATTCCAACCAATAAAAATCCATAAAAAAAAATCATTTATAAGCATTTATTAATGTATCTCTACCCCTTGGTATCAGTTTATTGTTTTAATTCTAAAAATGAACAATGAACTTATCAAAAGGAAAAATTTTCATTATTGAGTGATTTATCTGGGGAAATACATAATAGGTGTGTAACATCTGATTTTTGTTTTTGTTTTAAATCACCCGGAGATGCACAGATTAGTTTTTAAACAGACATGTTTATGTAATAATTTTTGATATTAACTTAGTGTTTTCATCTTAAATTGAACATGTTCATATCTCTAATATGGCAATCATTAGCTTGGAACTATTGGACAATGAACAAGCTCCGGGGTTTAATGGTATTCATCCTCATATTGTATTATTTCATACTGCACTCATTCTATTTGAGCAGTCAAAATGCGTTGACTGTATATTTCTTTGTCACATACCGTCACTGACCTGATATCACTTTTCCTCATAAATATTTACCTCTTCAACCTGTTACAATGATGCGTGGAACGACTCAAACTTAATTATTTCATATTTTGGAAAAACATATTTCATTTGTTAATAATATTTGTTTGAAATCTATAAATGATTTATGTATAGTTGATAATTTAGTCCATACTCAAACAAATTTGTTCACCATCGATTGAGGGTTTCAACAGGTAATGTACAGTTCACTGTGTTGCATATTTCTCCGCCTGATATGAGGCCTTTTAAAGGGCGATTTTTCACAATATTTGAATCAAATAAATAATATTAACACATTAAACAACAATTGAAAATGTTTTTTTCTAGATTGCAGAGCCTCGCATTTCCCTGTTTCTAAGCCTCATCCTTATATCGTTGAAATGTCAAGTCAATGCACTATTATTGTCTATCTATCATGATAAAAGCATGTGAGAAAATCACAGTGAACAAACTTGTCTGGAATAAAAAAAATGGCATACTTACATGGTCATCTAATTTAAAATAATAATTTCTCCAATGTTTAATTTACTTCCATCCTTCCTTTTCATGTTTCTGATATCGTCTCCTACATTTCTTTTCACTCCTATAATTTGTTCTAATAAAAATTGTAAAATGTCAATTTATTTAAGAAGACTATAATACATTTAAGTGATATCTGCTAAATTATTTAAGAATTCAGTTTTATTGTATAGAAAATGGTGTTAAGTGTTTCAAGAACAGCTGAACATATATTTCCTTTCATTCTTCCTTTTTAACTTATTTTTTATTGACTCATTAAAATACTATACTTTGACTTCTAATGATTTGACTTTTAATTGTTTAACATTACAGGTGCCATTAGTTAAGGAGAATAGGCTTACAATTCTATAGCATCTGATTTCAACTCCCAGTTTCTTGTGGGAAGTCATAATGCCTAAAACTTTAGCTTTCAGTGTTTTGGTTTATAAATTTATCCTGCAATTAGGTGTCTTATCATACATTAACAGCCCAACAGATATCAACAGGGTGTTCTGTTGTGCAGTTTCAGAGGAGCTGCGATGACAAACTGTTGCAGTAGTATATTGAGGCAAATAAGTTCAAAGGGGCATTACTCCTAGAAAAAAAAATTGAATCAATTTCTTGTCAATATGCACACCTTCAAAGTATGTCTTTATTATCTACCAGTTTCATGAAATTCTGGTGTGTGGTTTAGAGGAGTTGCGATGACAAGAACAGGACTGATAGACTGACATAAGGACAGACAACGGGTCAAAAACATGATACCCTCTGCAACTTCATTCAAAGCTTGTAGCAACTTTAAAAAAAAATTATTGTATCCAAAACTAAAATCCTACCATCTTCTTTCTGTGTCCTATTTCCCATTACAAAAGTTTAAATCCGTGGATGATTTATCTCTTCAATTGTCTGTTGTGCAGGTTGAACTCTGTAAAAAAATATATTACTTTTAGTTCCCCTGTATAAACTCGATCAATTCACTCACAAACAAATAAAAGTCTGAAGTTTGTGAGTGACTTGGTCCAGTTTCTACACCAATAAATTCCTTTAAAAGGTGTTTACTCCTTATTATAAGTTATATGGTTCGCTACTGACCCCTACCGATCCATAGAGGGTTAGTAAAATCCATAGGGGGTGAGGCCGGAGGCCGAATCACCTATGGATTTTATTCACCCTCTATGGTCCGTAGGGGGTCAATAGTTAACCGTATAACGAATTTATCGTTCGCTGGACTTTTTCTGCGGCATTTTACTGAAAAATAAACAATGAAACACAACAACAGTAATAGATGACGTCACCATAAACAGTAGATGTGACGTCATGAACCCCCTATGAAATTTACTAACCCCCTACGGATCCATAGGGGGTCACCACGTGACGGCTTTAAACCAATCAAAACGTGATAATTTACCCGCCGTGCGATAAAATTCTTTAGAATTGGAGATAAGGAATACATTTAACCATACTCATAACCCATATCACACGTAAATTCTATATTTGTGAAATTGAATAAGCCTAGCGCAAGAATATATATGTTGGTTAACTAAAATATATGTACTTCGTGAATTTGCTATCTGATAAAGAATAAACTACAAAAACTCTTATTATCATTCAAAAAAATGTTTTGTGTTTATTTTTTTATTTAACGATTAACGCTAAGTGAAAATAGATTTTGTTAACCTCGGTCCAGATTGTGTTATCATTGCCACCATCTTGTTTACATTGGTTATGAAAAGAAGTTAGGTCAATGTCGTCTATCGAAAAAAAAAAACAACATTAAAGAACAGCTACTCGAAGTTTTCTCGACTAATATCAATGTATTCCCAAATATGCAAATCATATAAGAATTATCACATGATAAATGCTGTCCTATACCTTTTCCCATTTCAAAACCATGTCCCACTGTCAATGATATGGCAAACTTCCTCAACATGAGCTAACTTCAAAGCTGTGTCTTTGTTGGCATTGTGGTGGTTTGTAATGCTCTGAAAATGTTTGACTATACCACACCAGCTTTCCCCTGTCTCTAAAATAAAAAAAATAATTATACAATTGTAGGTAAATTGAAAAATATGTCAAATTAATAAGTTGCATTATATAACATTCAGTTCTTAATTTTTACAATTCTGTGTGGTCTGAGTTGTCTTTTTGTCTCTTCATCTTATACATGTCTTTCAACAATTCCGGATATTTTTTTTTTACTTTTCTCAATTTTGAATTTTTTCAATTTGAAAATCGTTTTAACAATTACTTGACTACATGCTTTTATATGCTGGAATATCAATCCTGTTAAAATTCAACCAAATTGTAGTTTGTTTTAAAAAAAAATCAACTGATAAATTAGTACTAAAAAATCCAAACATCTTGAAAAGCAAATTAACAAATAATCAACAGCTAGGTGTATAAAAATAACATTTATTAACTTTTACCAATAGTATAACCTATAGGGACCCCATGAAGTCTGATTTGTTGCTCAGTATGGAGATTATGGTGTATTTTCTGTTTTTTCAATGTTTCTGGAAACTGCTTGTAAATGTTTTCATTAAATTGGTACTGCAGATCACCCAGCCTAGTGAGTTCCGATTCCAGCAATTTCATTTTGTTACTCAACTGAACAATCTGAAAATATAAATATAATAATAATTACTAATGAACCACAAACCCAGTGCTGACATGAATATTAATTATATGGTCATATGTATAAATTAATTGTATGAAAAAGTATGAATTATTTGAAATACGAAGTATTTTCTTATCCCAGGCATAGATTACCTTAGCCGTATTTGCCACAACTTTTAAGAATTTTGGGTCCTCAATGCTCTTCAGCTTTGTACTTGTTTGGCTTTTTACTTATTTTGGTCTGAGCATTACTGATGAGTCTAATTTGCTCTAAATGCTTTGGTTTCAGAGATATAAGCCAAAATCTATATTTTACCCCTATGTTCTATTTTTAGCCATGGCGACCATCTCGGTTGGTTGGCCGGGTCATCGGACACATTTTTTTAAATTCGATACCCCAAGGATGATTGTGGACAAGTTTGGTTCAATTTGGCCCAATAGTTTCCGAGGAAAAGACTTTTGTAAAAGTTAAGACAACGGACGACAGATGCCAAGTGATGAGAAGAAAGGTCACTTGGCCCATTGGGCCAGGTGAGATTAAAACACATTACTATAACACCAGAGACCATAATTCTGTAACTTTTAGAACCAGAACTAAATGCAAAACTTTAAATCAAACATAAAATCAGTATCTTTAAGCACGAAAAAAAAATTATGGAAAGCTCATACATAAGTTATTTAAATAATAATTTGTGTCACAGTAAGTACTCATTGAAATAGTAAATTATGTGTTAAGCAAACATCAAACTTTACTGTATACTGCATAACTAAACTATTGTTTAGCAACAAACACCAAGAGATGATATGCTAGTTTTCATATGTAATGTATACCTATAAGGGTTTACTTTTATAAATTATTACTTGGATGGAGAGTTAAATTATTGTCTCATTGGCACTCATACCACATCTTCCTATATCTATCTACAAAGAAAACTAGGCCAATAAGTGCCTAATTTTCTGGAAAGAAGTAAATAAACAACATAAGGTCAATGTCAGAAAAATATAAACTTTTTTGTATGAGGCTGAGAAACTGGGGAAGGGTGCAACTTAAACTAATACAATGATAGCTTTTTAAATTGTAACACAAATGTCCAACTTATTTTCATCTCTTAATGAACCACTGATTGTGGAGAAAGTGTTCCATGATGAAATTGACACAGTTATCGTCCTTTGGTTTTCGTTGTCTACAAATATAGTCCCTAGTGTGAACAGTGTATAACTTGCATTTTTTTTTTATACACTTTCCCAATTTATTTCTTGATATTTTATGCATGAAATATTAAGTAAGGGGATGAAATTACATGTTAATCAAAGAGCTGAAAGCTCTGAGGAAAAATGACGCCACTGTCTCTAATATTGTGATATTTTTTATGCAAGTCTTGATTTTCACATACCGTAATAAGTTTAACATTGCAACATGTCTCGTAAGTATATAATTGATATTCGTATATGTGTCTGTTTTTTTCAGTACAAATGAATAGGTCAAGACTACCTGAATGATCTACAATATCCAATGGCTACTGGCTGTTCTTTTGTACTAATTAAAATTGGTCAAGTCTTTCTATCCTATTAGGTCCAAGGACACAGTTATCGTCCTTTGGTTTTCGTTGTCTACAAATATAGTCCCTAGTGTGAACTGTGTATAACTTGCATTTTTTTTTGATACACTTTCCCAATTTATTTATTTATATTTTATGCATGAAATATTAAGTAAGGGGATGAAATTACATGTTAAAAAAATTTGGGTGCTGAATCTTTATGTTAAGTAGTGATTTGATCCAGTTAAAAAAGGTCAAAAATTAGAATGTCTGAAGCTGTCAAACTGAATTTTAGCCCCCCTTAACACAGAATTGTCAATATTTTGAGTTAGAGCTGGTAGAAGTTCCTATAATTTTGATATTATTTGTATCAATAGTAGTACACTACACTGTAAAAATCTTTTTAAGATAGAGCAGGTGCGATTTTTTTAATTTGAATTTATTGTCTAAAAGAAATGCACTACGAAATAACTGTGTTCTCGGGCCACAAACTATAGCTGTGTTACTTTATTTAAGAAATAAACACAACTAGTTGCAGTATAAATGAGAATATTTTCCTAAGAATGCTTCCTTTTGCTTATTTAATATAAAACAATTTATCAAAATAGTTATGATACTTGTAAGATAGTTGAACCTGTTAGTTTTACCTACCTCAGACAATAGACACCAAAGTTTTACTATTTCTTTACTAAATCCTGCGTGATGAACTGTAAAGGGTGCAAGTTGTACCTAGATTTAGAAATAAAAATGCTCTATGCTCTATATTAAATATACATTTATGCAGTATTTTTATTATTTCAAACAAATACTGCATATGGTAACACTATTTTACTTGTTGATCGATTAGTTAAAATAGTTACAGATTACAATATGTCTATATAGTTTAATCATTGGATTAAAAACAAAAGATATTTATAGATTATCGTTGATCATCTCAAGAGATTGATTTTCTTGCTTCAGCTGGACGGGGAAAGTAAGATAAGCAATTGAGTTGAGATGACCAATGATAATCTCTTTATCGCTATTTAGCCTATGAAGATGTTGTTAATTTCCTGGACAACAGCACATGTTCCCTTAATTTCTAGCGATAATTTTCATCACTCAACTCTATTTTCGTATCACTGACGACTCCGCTGAGAAAGGAAATTATCAGTCAACAAGATCAAAGGAAAATTCGTAAAATAGCAATAACAGTATATATTCTGGAAAACTGGAAAAAGCAAGGGTATATCAGATGGTTTTTTTAACCCTAATTGGAACCTCAACGTACATTAATTGTTACTATGATACAGTTCCAAATGTGTAAGATGTTATTTGCCATAGGTTTCATGGATAGATGCAAAGTGATGATTATGACAGTCACAATAGTTTACATGGTCTGTTTCTGGATTCAACTGCAATTTCCCATGCATTGCTAAGTAATAAGTAACACTCAATTGAAATCACCAATCCACAACTGATTCCAGATTTCTATATAAAACATATAATTCTTTAATGGATTCAGCAATTTAATGAGTTGGCACTTACAAATGACCTGAAGTCTTTCCCTTGGCTTGATTTGTGATATTTCACAAAGTTTTCTCCACATTTGTGATGAAAGCCCTTCCAGTCAGCTGCATTTAACGTTAGCTGTAAATTTTTCCTGTAAGAAAGAACCAGAAGTATTAAAAGAACCAGAATTATCTTCAACTATCCTTAGCCAGCAACAAAACGGTTTTGATTATGCAATCTTTACCAAAAATGTTTTACCAAAGATTGATCTTAAAGTGTGCTGTGATACAAAACACTTCATAAATTTAAATACAATGTATAAACATTTCATAAAGATAAGCTGGCTTTTTATCAGCTGGAATTCACAACTGTATTCTACAATTTTCCAATAATAGAGACAATTACTCAGGATCCATTAAAAGTAAAGGGAATACATATTGTAAATTCGCCTAATCAGAATCTAAAGGACTATGGGTAATCTCATTGTTCGTACACCAAAATGAAAATAAAGTCACGTCATTGGTTGCATTTCTATTGTTTATCACGTTTTAAACCAATCACAACGTTTTGGCGTACGCTATTGTAAATATTACCCAGAATGCATTAGATTCTAAAACGGTATTGAACTTATTCTAACATTTGCATAGCTCAGTCCAAAAGTCTCAATGGTTAAGTTCAAATATGTATTTCATATTTCATAATTTGTTTCTTTAATGGACAATAGTATATGTCAATTTGATTTCAATGTATGTTCAGTAAATAATAATTAATAAATATAAAAAAGAAGATGTGGTATGATTGCCAATGAGACAACTCTATGCAAGAGACCAAATGACACAAAAATAAACAACTATTAGGTCACTGTACGGCCTTCAATAATGAGTAAAGCCTATATATACACATTAACTTATGATCAATAATCATTAAAATTGAGTTAATTTTTACATTTATAATTTATAACTTGCTTTCATAAATGTAAGTTGCAGATGTGTCAGTATAATAACATGTTTTCCATATGAAAGAATTTAACAACATTATGTGCCATTATGTGTTTGACCCAATAGAAATAATAAACATTTGATGCTTCAAAAAATTGTGGTTATAATGCACCAATAGATACCATAGCTTGGTGTTGAGATTAGGATTAAGAATTTGAATCACACTAATTAATTTTACTTAGAACATAGACCTGTGAAAAAAAAATTATATTGTAGGCATCCAAAAGAAATAAATCAGCTAGACTATTACATAAATAAATTTTATAGTATTTAAAAGAATGATTAGCATTAAAACAAAAGATATCAAGTCACAATTACCTTCTGCTGGTCAGTACAGTTGCCTAGCATACATTTTAATAGGATTGCAACTTCTCCTAAGTATATGCAATGAAGCATATCTGGAGGAATGTCCCTGAAATTATAATTAAAAAGAAAACAATAATTAAACAGTGCAGCTGGTTGTTTAGCTTTAGTAAAACTGTGGATTTCTTGATATCATATGTGATACCTATTGTAAGAATATTTTTATTGCAGTTTTATTATAAATTATTGATTAAATCAATAATGAATCTTGATTTAGGTGTAACAAATTTACAGAATACAAATATATATGGTTCTTAAATTAACTACCCTTCACCTGTACCTTATGATTTATTGTAAACATTACCGTAATCCACAACTTCTGTCTCAGAAAGTTAGACATAGGGATAGTGATCCAGCGGCGGCAATGCCAACTAACTTTTTAAAAGCTTTATGATCTAAGAAGTTGGAAGACATGCATGTTTCATACTTTGTTTATGCCTCATGTTCATAAGCTTTTGCCTGTCATACGTCCATTGTCCTTAACCTCACTTTCATGGTTCAGTGATTATTTGAAAAAAAAAGTTCAGATTTTTTGTAATGTAAACAATTGGCAGAGCTCAGCATTCTCAACATTCCTGTGTATGTGTGGGCCTCACAATATATATGAAGTGTGCATGTCCAAAGCTAAGTTTCAATTTTCAGTGCATGTAATTGTTTTTGCTTCTTGTATATATGATTTTTTGTAATGTAAACAATTGGCAGAGCTCAGCATTCTCAACATTCCTGTGTATGTGTGGGCCTCACAATATATATGAAGTGTGCATGTCCAAAGCTAAGTTTCAATTTTCAGTGCATGTAATTGTTTTTGCTTCTTGTATATATAACTATAAAATGATTATATATTGTAATTCTAATAATGCTTTCACACCATATATAATAATATATAATAAAGTCATGCATACCTGTGTGGATCCCAATGAGCAGCTTTTTTTCATTTCTTCAGCCAATATTTTCTTTTTTATCCCAGTCATTGTTGATGTTTCTGTACTATTTTCAATCTCTTTTAGAATTTCCTCAGTTTTATTTTTTGTTCTTAATTCTCCAATAAGTAAGTGGTTATTTCGATACTGACAAAAAAAGGAACAAGATAAAATATATATGATTAATTTTTAGTCATTGGGTTTTTGTAAAAAAAAAATGTGATCCAATTCAAGACCATAAAATATAGGACCTGAATAAATTAGCAGACTGGGAACATTGATGGCTCATAAAGTTTAATGCAGACAATTCTAATGCAATTTTTATGTAACAATTTTTTTCATTGGCTAAAAGTTACCATCAAATCCACAGTTGACCAGGCGTAACTAAGGAGGGACCCGCCATTTTGAATTGATTGAATCAATAAATGTTCAATTACTAATATCATCGAAAATAAAACAACACCTACCTCGAATTCACCGTTTCAATGTAATTTTATCCGAATTTGAATCGCAGAGGTAACGTAATAACGTCCAGTTTGTAAGTTTTCATTTGTATGACGTCACGTTTAGCCATGACGTCTTCGAGCCAAAATCATTCACTAAGTTTCGCAGAATTTATTTTGTATGTCAAATTTATACATTTTTTCAAGCTTTAACGTATTATTTCTTTTTGTAATGTATTAGAATCTGAATAACAGTACTGTAGTTAAAGAGTTGCCACCGTTAATTTTGATTTGAAGGCCGCAAATCTCCGTTTTACTGTCTCCGCTAAGCGTCACCAGTAAAACTACATTTGCGACCGTCAAATGGACAATTGACGGTGGCAACTTTTCAACTACAGTACTTTTATTCCTTAAATGCAATGTCATTTCTATCAGCAAGAAATGATAATGATCAAATTCAAGGGGAGATAATAAATATTTAAACAGGTTGTTAATGCAAATCAGTCAGTTTCAGTGCTATTTTGTGAAATATCAAGAAAAGTTTTGACGTATATTTACAATTGGTAGAGCTAAACATTCTGAACATTTTTGCCCCTTTCAGATTTTCAATATTTATAACAGCTTCAAAATAATAAACAAAACTTGCTTTTTACCCTTATGTTCTATTTTCAGCCATGTAGGACATGTTGGTTGGCAGGTGGGGGTCATCAGACACATATCTTAAAACAAGACACCCTAATAATGATTATTGCCAAGATAAGTTCAATTTGGCTAAATAGTTTCATAGAAGAATTTTGTGAAAGTTTAAGAACGATGGCAGAAATTACCAAGTGATGGCCATGAGAGCTAAAAGAGGATTTTAGTTTTTGGACAAGTAACCCAAAAGAGCTTTAAGCAGTGTTCATGAACTTTTGGGAACTGTTTATAGCTATTGACATGAATTTCATATTGTATAAGTCATAGATTTAAAACTGTGTCCTGTAGACCTAGCTTATTTCAACAGAAGAAAAAAAGAAAACAATTTATCATATGTCAATAAACCTTTATAATATTACACAGCAATGGAAAAAAGGAAACCTGAGACTATTGTTGACTCAGATACTATTTATCAGTGATAATATTTATCATTAATTGTCTTACCCTGCAAAATCTACAGTTTTCTTTAGCTGCAGCACCCATGTGGTGACAAAATTCTGAGGCCATACTGTTGTCCATTAACCCAACTGCTATTTGGGATGTTACAATAACATTTTTATTGTAAGCTGCATCATACATTACTTTTCCTTCACTAAAATTTAAATACATTGATCAAGTTTGGGATTTCATGTATTCTGATTTGACTCAAAATTCTCATATTTGATTTATAACAATGTAAAATATTTATCCAAATTATAAAAATTCTAAAATAAACAATATAATAGCTCGATAATATGTAGCTTCATTTCTTGTGTATTTTAGTCTAGGCGCCATATAAATAACTGTCAATTGGACCACTGATAATAAGCGATATAAATCATAGCGCTATAGACAGTTAACCAAAAATCAATGCAAACAATTTGAAAGAACAAACATTAAGCATTCATTGTACATAGATATAGGAAGATGTGATATGAGTGCCAATGAGACAACTCTCCATCAAAATCACATTTTATAAAAGGAAACCATTATAGGTCAAGGTACAGTCTTCAACACAGAGCCTTGGCTCACACCGAACAGCAAGCTATAAAGAGCCCCAAAAAATGAATAGTGTAAAATCATTTAAACATGTATATTTATTTAATGAATTGATTAAGGCAAATTAATTAATATTTTTCAATTGATTTGTTTTATTGTCCTATACAAGTATATATATGGTTTAGGTGGGGATCGGGCCCATAGTGTTCTAGTTAACCATTCCCTTATTCAGGCCCCTTAAAATACCCCTAAATAGACCCCAATGCACAAACGAGAGATCGATGACTCCGCGAGACATGTTATTGAGTTCTTTTCAATGTTTGTCTCTGTTCAACCTAAATCTGATCAGATAGAGATGAAGTACTAGCCATTAGCAACTACCACCTTACAGGTGTTGCTCTACACTGACCCTCTCTTATAAAAATATACACATCAAAGAGTCTTTTTCTTGAAAGTATTTTTTTTTTCTATTTTGCTAATTAATGTTTACACTTACTAAAACATGTCATTCAAATCATTCACCACAGGTGTAACGAATGACCCGTCTTCTGGTTTTGTTACTCCAATGAAATGATGTGATGATTTCTTCATCTTTTCAGAAGTTGGTAATCCTGCCAACTGAAGAGTCCACACACTTAATGGGTTCCATTTTTTTGACCTGTATAATGTTTATATAAGTAATTGTCTTATACAGTCTAATGAAGTTTATGTAAGCAATTGTAGGCTTGTGTACACAGCTTTGATCAGGTTGATCAACAATGACATGCGAAAACCCCCTTCTTTTTTTTACAAAAAACTCAATATCTCTAAAACTAAATTTTGAATCAAAACCAATAAATTACACAGATCTTTAGATTAATATAACTAAGAAGTGTGTAAAATTTTATGCAATAATCATAAATCGTTTTTGAGATACGGCGTGACATGTGAAAAACCCCTCCCCCTTTTTTTACAAAATACTCAATAACTCAAAAATAAAATTTTGAATCAAAACCAAAAAGTATACAGATCTTTAGATTAATATAACTAAGAAGTGTGTAAAATTTTAAGCAATAATCATAAATCGTTTTTGAGATACGGCGCAACATGTGAAAAATCCCTCCCCCTTTTTTTACAAAATACTCAATAACTCAAAAATAAAATTTTGAATATCACCAAAAAGTATACAGATCTTAAGATAAATATAACTAAGAAGTGTGTAAAGTTTTAAGCAATAATCATAAACTGTTTTTGAGATACGGCTTGACATGTGAAAAAAAACACACACCTGTTTTAGTTACTAAGTCCTGTAACTCAAAAAGTTTTAATCTTATTTTCACCAAAAAGTATACAGATCGTTTGACCATCATAAGAAACAACTATATTAAGTTTCATGAAATTTGGATAAGTCATTCTCAAGTTACAGTGCGACATGTTTACGCCGGACAGACAGACGGACAGACGGACGGACACCAGACATTTGTATACCATAATACGTCCCGTCAAAAATTGACGGGCGTATAAAAAACTGCACGAGTGCATGTTGTATTTATTCAATATTATATTTTCAATCTGTTCAATGTTAATAATTAAAAAAAAATGCAGATTCACTGGTTTGATACCAAGATAAATTCCTGCTACACATTGAAATAACCATGCACTGTAATTTTAAGAAGAAAAAACAGCATTTAATGATGTTCAATTGCTGTCCTCAACTTTTATAATGTACACAAAATGAATGTATACCAGTTCATTATTTTATTTCTCTTTACATTTGTAGTGTTTATACCAACCTTTCACACTTTACAGATGCATATACTTGATGTGTATTTTCAAATTCCTAAAAAACATAATAATAAGTGTCAATGACAATATAGGATGTAGTTGCCATGTCTAAACAGATGACTGAATCTGAGCTAAAGAAGTCATATACAGTTATAAAAATATTAGATACATGTGTGAACAAAGGTTTTCTTACATAATGTGTTTAAATTTAAAATGTGTTACTTGTTTAAGGCAAGATCCACAACTTTCGTTCATATATATTCAGAATTGTTACACTTAACATGCAATGATAACATTTTAATTCAATTATACAACGTACAACATGTCAGAGTAGCTGTACTTTATTGACTTAAAATAACCTTATTCCTGTGTCATTTGGTCTCTCAGAAGTGGAAATAACATTTCTTCATTAAATCTACATTATTACCTGGGAATAAAACTGAACAACAGTTCCACACTCTCCATTTGTGCCATTCTGAACGTTGTCACCAATATATATTCTTTCTGAAGATGAATTTTTTGCCATCAAAGACTTTATTTCAGTCTTCCACTTGCTTCCACTACTTTGACCTTCAAAAAAGTTGCTTTGTCTGGGAAATCTATTTTTGAAAGAAAAAAAATGTTATTATAAAGGGGCCATCATCAGAGGAGGAATGGAAGATTAATGTTTGCACCCTTTTAATAAAGATACAGTAACTGTGATAACCGGTGGTTCAGAGTTAACCTGAGCTGTTCAGTAAACAGGCTGTTACGTTAATTGGCGGTACAGTTATCAGGTAGATCAGATATATATCAGGTGGATAAATATGAATCTTGTTGATATCTAAACAGGTTCAATTATCCTGTCAGTGAAAAATCCCGATGGGATGTTCAATGGTTACACATGTTACAGTACCTAATCTTTATTAAGCTAATGTACATGTTACAGTTAACATTTTGACATGTTACGGTAAACATTTTGACATGATACGGTAAACTTTTTGACATGATACGGTAAACATGTGACCTGATGATATAACCCAAATTTGGGCTTGAGCATTGGGTATAGGATGTTTTAATTATTGATGAAGTACATGGTAGTCACTAAGTCTTGATCTTTGGCTTATGATCAGGGGTCGAATTTAAGCTTTTATGTATACTGGCCAGCCGGACCAGTGGACTGAATAATCTACTGGTCCGGGTGCAAATCTACTGGTCCTGCAAAAATGACATTATTTTGACAAACACTAATATAAATGATAGATATTTACTTTTATTTTCGTGCTTTCTTTTACATATGTTAGACAAGAAAAAGAGAGAATCTCCATCCTGATTTTGATAATGGCTTTGATAATCTCAATGATTTTCTTTATCAAAATCAGTATCAAGAACAGAAAAAATGTCAACATTGTCTTCCATATCATCACAATCCTCACGACGACCATAGGGCGCCTGACTGGGTTGTCTGGAGCGCTGCCCAGAAATGCCACATTTGAATAGCCGGGACAAATTTTTCACTTGTTATTTAATTCACTACATTGCGATCGACTATATAATTTAACAATTCACGATCTTTTTCCAAGGATTTTTCATATTAACCTTTCCTTTTGTCAATTTCTTAAACTTTATTCCAATCTTCCTCTTGAAAGACACTTTTTTATTTTTTTGTCTTTAATCAATATAAATTGCCTCTCCTGGTCCCTATATTAATTTCCAAACCCTTATTAGAAGACTGAAAGAAATAACATTAAAGTTTGTCTTTAAACAATATACAATTATGGCCCGTTGAAAAGGTGAATATCCAAAATTGTCAACACAAGAAGGTTATTTCAATGAGGGCGCAGCCCGAAGTGAAATAACTTTTAAGGGTTGACAATTTTGGATATTCATGGATTCTAAGGGCCACAATTGTTTTATGATATACCGAACTAACAGTGGAAGGGCATTTAGAACACTTACTATCTTCTTTACATAACAAACACAAGCTGAGGTTTGAAAATACATTTGTGTTCTGGAATTTCTCGAATGTACAACAAAGGTAGAATCTTTTTGTAAAATATTGATGGCCCTGAAAAGGACCGTTTATAAGAGATATCATTGGCTGCTGGCACTCTATTCATGTCCAAAGCCTTATTTCCTCGTCTCTCGATAGGCTGTCAGTGTAACGTGAACGATGCCATTTCGTTTATTTACGTCTGTGACGTCATTTTCATGGGAGATAACTCAAGTGCAAATCTAGACACTCAAAAGGTTATTCGCCGGTGAATGATAGGGTCATTCATTGCTGGTGTAAATTTTAAGGGTTATTCGTCCCCCCTTGCAATTAAATGAAAATTAACTGAATTATTCCATATCACGTGATAAGGTGTTACCCAATAGAATTGTTTGTAATATATGTAAGGTATAATAATATAAATTGCCTCTCCTGGTCCCTATATTAATTTCCAAACCCTATCATTTTATAATCTATCCATTATTATAATTCAAACAAGGAAACTAACTGCACAATTCATGCACAAAGCAATAAACCAAAAAAAATGACAAATATGGCATAATTATATTCATCTTACAGCTTTGTAAGATATTGAAAAGTTCTCTGAAATTCTTAGTATCATAATTTTCTGGTTTTTTGTTGAAAATTTTGCATGGTCATATTAGCAATTTGTGATTGTGCTATGGAATTTTCTCTTTCTGACTTTTCGATGTTCATCTAAAATTTGTAGTGGTAAAATCATGGCAATTTTTTTTTAAATAAGTAATACATTGTACATTATAACATACATACATTTGTAGGGAAAATTTCATTACTATCCATTTTCAATTAAAAGTATTCTAAAAATAGCAAATTTGTCAAAACAGCTAGATTACATGTATCTTACCACTGATGGTTTAAGTTCTAATCCTTCAATGTCAAGATTCCATATCTTATGGAATGGAGGAATACTCTTTATATTGTCTTCAACTACTACTCTGATTATGTGTAAAATAAACTTAAAAAGTTCTTGATCCTAAAAATAGAAAGTTTTGCAATGTACACCATTGTTCCAGGTTTGGCGAAGGGCTTGGTTAACCAGCAACTTCCTGTATGTGGAAGTCTGCATGCATGTAGTTCACAATTTTAGTGGTCATCTTTTTTGGCTGTTAAATTATACATCATATTTGTTTTTCATTTTTAATATTTTGTACAGTATAAATTAAATCAGGCCATTAATTTTCTTTTTTCTATTGTTTATTATTTGTCATTTCTGGGCCTTCTATCATGATATAGCTTACTTTGATGCATTAGTTTTACTCATAGTTGAAGGTTGTGCTTAGACAAGTAGTTGTTGTCATTTAATTATCACTATCAGGATGAGTTCATAGTCTCATTGGCAATCATACCACATCTTCTTAAAGTCATATGAAACGAATTACTGGTGAAAAATAATATTTATCCAATTCTTGAAATGCATTTATATATCATAAAGAAACTTCAGTGCAAGATTTTTTCATATTTTTATGCATCCATATAAAGTGTATTTTTGGAAATTGATACCCCGGGGGGGTTAAATCCTATATTTTTAGTGGTACGAGTGTGCCGCAAAACAGGGTCGCTTTTTAATGCCCTGCTGGTTAGAACAGGGTCCCTTTTCATGTCCTGCTGGTTAGAACAGAGTCATTTTCTTGGGCGTGTCTAGAACAGGGTATGTTTTTCAATACACCTTATCGCTATTTGTCCGCCATTACTGGACATTACACAAGTTCCCGTAAAATTTTGACGTCATAATAGAAAATGTCTGACGCCACAATGGAAAAGTGATTGTTGTATGACGTCAAAAGTTCGAGCGGGACAGATTCTCGGGTCAAGCGGGAATAGCGATAAGGTGTATATATCTGTTTAGAACAGGGTATATTTTTCAATGTTTTCTAGTTAGAACAGGGTATGATTTGGCAAGTGCTGTCGGCACAGTTATAGCCGAAAGGATAGTCAGTAACCCCCCCGGGATTGATACTAATTTGCTTGACCGGACACCATGATTGCAAGATTGAAGATTGCAATATATATGATTATAAAAGCGCTTACTATACAGTGATATTTTGATCCACGTAACACGTAGAGCAGTAGCTCTAGCCTGTTGGCGAAAGGGAAGTAGTCGTCTGTAAAAATCTCTGAGTCATCGAGTTCCTGTTTAGTTGCACTGTCACTGTCAATGTTGAAGTTCTCTTGCCACACATCATTTGTCTCTGTACTTTGTTCTTCTTCACAAAACTGCAATAAACCTATTACATCTTTATGCTTTTTTGTTTCTAGATGTTTGCAGTAATTGCTCTGTTTTTCTGTTGAAAATTCGCAAGGATTACACTGAAACATTTCAAATGCAGAATCAGAAGCAGAATGCTCGTGCAGTGATCAGGTGATTGAAGCGCTTGTAAAAGCTCTTTAGAACACGTCGATTCAAACGTTTTTAAAACCTTGGAGTATAATTTTCGTCTGCAACTATTTCACGAGACATATTATAAAGATTAAAAGAAGACATATTTTTAAAACAAAAAAAAGAAGAATTTTTGATAGTCTTAGAGAGACAATAACAGGTGATTTGCAAAACACTAAAGTAACGTATATTTTGATATAAAAGTAAGATGAAGTCCAACAAGTCACTTACACGTGGCTAATTTACATACGATCTATCCATTGGTGTCTTCACTGAAGCAGATAATAGAAAAACATTGAAACCATTGAGGGTCTTCAGGGTATGTTTAAAAAAAAAATGCAATAGAAATTGTCGCACGGAACACGAGTAGATCTATTCCGATTTAATGGAGACGTGAACGTTGAAAGATCAAAGATGGCCGAGCTCAGTCGCCGAGGGTCATCGTCACAAAGGAGAAGGTTCACGAAGGGTTAAAATTGGCCCTATTTTGTTATGTTTTTTAAATGGGGCAAAAAAATTACAAACCGGGTAAAAATCATTTATAGTATACGATGGATTTACTTTCCATTTTGACAGAATATAATAAAACGGACTTATTCTGCTTGAAATCCCACTTGGGTTCCACTTCCTCGTTGGTGTGTAGGGAACTCAGAGTCAGATTAACGGAAATGGTATTTGTACTAGTAAATAATTGAATAAATTAATAAATAAATAAGTACTATTACCTGTAGTTACCTAATAAATAGCCAAATAAATGCGCGCAAATGTTATCAAAAGCTGCGCGCAAACGTAATGATTCTTGCTCGCAAATGTAATGTTAATGAGCGCAAACGTAATGCACCGTCATATATACAAGTCATACAAGTCTTAATTAAAAAGGAGCCGGGAGGTCGAGTCATGCTTCAGTGATTCCCTATATAATCAACCAAATTGTTCCCACGAAAGGGGGCGGACTAGACCCCCTGGGTCCGCATATGAATATACACAAAACGTTCACAGTATATATCAACAGATGAAGTATTCACTTTAAAAAGGAAATTTATGGAAACGTCGCCATGCAACGTTCTCAAAAAGTCATCATTTAAACCATGGAAGTAATATTCAAACAATATTCAAACAATATTACTTCCATGTTTAAACTGAATGAGCAAATTAAATATGTTACAAGCATCCATTTCTTAAAAAAAATGAAAAGTGAGCACGGACTAATATGTGAAGTTTATCCAGGAACATATATGTTAGATATACTGTTCCCAGGTTGTTCTAAATATTTGAAGAAATTGAACAAAACATCTGTTATTCAATTTTTAAGGATGTGAACACTAACTTGTGATTATCATCTAAATAGATATAAGAAGATGTGGTATGAGTGCCAAAATTTTTTTATAAAATATCAAAAAATAACTCTCCATCCTAGTAACAATTTGTAAAAGTAAACCATTATAGGTCAAAGTACGGTCTCAACACAGAAGCTTAGCTCACACCGAACAGCAAGCCATAAAGGGCCCAAAAAATGACAAGTGTAAAACCACTGAAAAGGGAAAATAAACGGTCTATAATCTATATAAAAAATGAGAAGCGAGAAACACTTATGGACCATATCAACAAACGACAACTACTGGGCATCAAATTCCTGACTTAGGACAGGTGCAAACAAATGCAGCGGGTTTAAACGTGTTAAAGTATTAACATTTTCATTCATACCCCAGAAATTCGTTGCCCCCTCATTGTAGTTCTACCCAATAGCTATATAATTTATGAGGGCATGCAGAGTCTATAATTCCTAGCTATATATAACTGCCGGTGCAATGGGTTTGAACAAGTGGGTGACCGAAGTGTATATTTGATCAGATTTTTCTTTTTTTCTGTGTAACGGACGGAATTTTGGGCCTTTAACAATGCTTACCCCAGAAATTTTTTACTCTAACCTTGAAGTACTATCCAATAAATATTCATTAGGGCAGCATCTATAATGCCTAGCCATAAAGAACTACCGAGACAATGGGTCGAATTTGGCTTTATTTCCATGTTACGGACGCAAATTTCGTTCTCTATGAATGATTATCCCATAAAATCGTTCCCCTCGTTGTAGTACTACCCAATAGTTATTTATTAGAGTAGAGTCTATAATCCTTAGCCATACAGAACTGCCGGTGCAATGGGTTTAAACTAGTGGGTGACCCCAGTGCATCTTTGATAAAATTGGACTATTTTTCCGCGTTACGGACGGAACTTTCGGCCTTTAAGAATGCTAACCCAGAAATTCTTTACCCTCACCTTTTAGTACTATCCAATAGCTATTCATTAGGGCAGCATCTATGCTGCCTAGCCATAGAGAACTACCGAAACAATGGGTCGGAAAGTGGGTGACCCGAATGCGTATTTTATCGAATTTGGCTTTATTTCCATGTTACGGACGTAATTTTCGTACCCTAGGAATGTTCATCCCATAAATTCGTTGCCCCTTCGATGAAGTACTACCTATTTATAAGAGCAAAGTCTATAATCCCTAGCCATACAGAACTGCTGGGGCAATGGGTTTAAACAACTGGGTAATCCCAATGCATATTTGATCAAATTTGACTTTTTTACCGTGTTACAGACATAAGTTGCTGCTTTAATTATGTAATAAGTATATATTTTCTTTACTATCATTCCTAGATCCAGATATGGCTGAAATGCTGAGAAAACTTTTCTTGATGCCACTTGAGGTATAACATGTATATAAATCATAATTAAGTATAAGATAGTAGAAAACATCTACGCTTAGAAAAATTAGATAAACTGTGCTGGGATGATAACACAAAAGTTGTCTTCTTGTTTTGATTATTCTCATTATGTCGCCCAGAATTAGGTATATTTTTTAAAGACTCAACAATCAATGAAGTCTTCAATTGGAGTGACAAACTTCAAACAGAATTTAAGTGAACGAATTTAATGTAGCCACCGCACAAACGGCCATTTCATGATGTATAACATTCGAAAGATTGTTATTTGTACTTTCTTCTTCGTCCGTTTAAAAAAAAAATACATGGTAAATTCCGTTAAATCGAAGTCAAATGTGAAGAATTAACAGTTCAAAATTTTCATAGAATTAAACAAAAAGCTTATACTAAAATGTATGAATATGATCATATAAAAGCTGGAAAATTGAATACTGTCAGCAGTTTTAAATTCATCATCTAGATGGTTTGTAGATAAAAAGTTCTTGCTGCTAAACTATATATGTCTTTATGTCTTTCATCATAAAATAGAATGAAGTAGAAGAAGAAACAGAAAGTGCAGAAAATCTTCAAAGAAATCAAAATAGAGTGGTTGGTAGAACTTGGCATTAACCTTCTATATATTTTTAAGAAACAATTGACACAAAAAACTGTATTCAAAGCAGACATACAACTGCACAAAAAGATTTAGGTAACAACTGACAAAGGTTCTGTGAACGTAATAGCAAAAGTGAAATGACTTTTTGATTATTTATAAGAAATGAATTGTATACATAGTGATTTTAGCATCGTTTTTGTAATAAAATTATGGCTGTTAAATTGTTGACTAAGCACACATGTTCAGCAAGCTCCTGAGGTTCACACAAAGTGTGCCTCGATCAACGTTTTACATCACATTGAATCTACTTAAACGATTCATTCAAATGTTTATGGTACAAGATAAATTTTCGTCATAGTTGTCTTGGCATCAAATAGAATTATCAAAATTGAGAATGGAAATGGGCAATATGTCAAAGAAACAACAAGACCAAAAACCAGACAACAGCCGAAGGCCACCAATGGGTTTTCAACGCAGCAAGAAAATCCCACAACAGGAGGTGGTCCTCAGCTGGCCCCTTACTAAAATTGTGTACTAGTTCAGTGAAAATGTACGTCACACTAAACTCCAAAACATATAAATAAACTAAAATTGAAAAACATGCAAGACTAATAGAGGCTCCTGAATTTGGACAGGAGCAAAAATGTCATATATTTTGACTGGAGCATGAAACTTCAGTTTAAGTGTTTACTCAAGTTTTGATCTGTAATGCAGACACTTCTTCAACTTGTTTGAAAGATAAAGTGAAATTTTACAACACATAAGCAGAATTTATAGTTTTCTATGAAAATGTTTTAAGGTTCATTTTCATAGGATAACGTCACCAATTTTCATGGTATCAACAATTGGTGCTATTTAAACGTGCGCGAATGTGCAATCGACGTATGACAAATTTAAATGTATATTGGACGTTGTTTTCTGTCATTTTCATTAGAATGGAGATAACAATGTTGTATTTTAAGCTCTGACGGCATCAATTGGTGATTTGATGGTGACAAATACCCGTACTCTTAATTTGCGACCATCAAATAACCAATAGATGCCGTCGTAGCTTAAAATACAATACAGATATCTCCTAAGTATTCGTCATTAACGATTTATGCTGCCCTTAGCATTATTTTAGTAACCATACAATGAAAAAAAATACTATTTGAATACAGATTAAGAAACTACAATTTCAAAATCAGTTTATGAAGTTTTTAATTCATTAATTTAGGATCAGTTGGATTATGTTCCAGACAGCTTTGAGAGCCAAACAATTTCACAGATTGTTGAAAGAAATGAAGGTGAATTATACGTACTCTTTTATTACACTTTAGCCATTAGATTTTTATAAAATACTATGAACAACTACAAATACATCATTTCTTGGAACATTTGGCTAATCAAGGGTTGAACAAATCTTATTCTTTCTCTAGTAGTAACACAGTTCCAGAATCCATAACCAGTTATTTTATTTCCCTTATTTCTAATCAGTTTAAATTACATGCAAGGTGCAAATCGAGAAAACTACTTTTTATGTAGAGATATTTTCTAATATAAAATTATAAAAAGCAGACTCTCCATGAGAAAAAATAATATTCTGCACTTAGAAATATGTTTTAATTGCTAAGTATATACAAAAAAGAATTTGAAAAAAATATACAGTCAATGCATCATGACTGCGCAAAATATAAGGGTTGCAATATAGAGCCATTTATGACTTAATACAAGCATGATACAGAAATAAACAACTATAGGTTGGCGTAACGCCTTCAACAATGAGCATAGTCTATACCGCATAGTCAACTATAAAAGGCCCAGAAATGACAAATGTAAAACAATACAAACCAGAAAACTAACGGCCCAATTCATGTAGAAAGTAATGAACGAAAAACAAAAAAGTAGCACAGCAACAAACGACAACCACTGAATTACAGGCTCCTGACTTTGGACAGGCCCATACACAATGTGGCTGGGATAAACATGTTAGCAGGAACTAAACCCTCCCCTAACATGGAACAGCGGTGTAAGTGTGTATTTGTTTGTTCGACATTGGCTAGAGGAAAACAAAACACTTATAACCCCGTAGCTTTTGGCAACTGTCCTAAATCCGGAACCTCTGTCCTCTGTTAGTCTTTTATGTTCTTTTTAGTGGTTCATTTATATGTTTCTGACCTTAGGGTAAGGTCTTTTTTCGCGTAACTAGTATACATTTTTGTTACGGGGCCAGGTGAAGCCCACTTGAAGGGTGCGGGATTTGCACGGTGTGTTAAACGTCGCAAATCATCTTAAGTTTTATTTATTGTTCGTTATAATTTTTTACTTAGCAATTTCTTATACGCATCTTTCTCACACAAATGTTTCAGGAACAAGTGACAACCAAGACCATGTTCCAGGTAAGAAATTGGCAATTAAGGTCAAGTAACAGTTTACTACAAGTGGCGAACAAGTGTCTTATTAAGATATAAATGGGGAATGTGTCCATGAGACACAGATGATCCATATAAGATTATAAAAGGCCATAAACGCAAGAAAGATAAAAGTGACACTACCAAAGTTTTCTAGCTGTGATAAAGACACATTCCCTATTTCCATTCTCAATTTATGTCATAGATTTTCTTAAAATATTTCGCATACACCTTTCAATTGGCTCGTTGAACAACTAAATATCGAAAAAAATCCCTTTTATCTCTTATATTTGTAACTGAAAGTTTGGGGTATATTGTTTTACCCCTGTCTGTCTGTCTGTCCTTCCGTCCGTCCGTCCGTTCATCCCATTTTGATGTATATACTTGCATAAGAGGAGCGTTAACTGTTTCCAGATAACTCCTCCTACAGTTTTAATGCTAGGCAGTTTTCACTATGATGGCTGTTTGTACATATGTTGAAGGTGTGAATGTGGTCAGGATTAATTTTTATTAATTTTTGCTTTTGGGAGATAAAATTACTTTGTCATTTTTTGGGGTGTATGCGGTTAAATGTTATAGTTATTTTTAAATAACACGTTGCATCTGTGGGGCATCAATTTGTCTCCCATACACAACAATATCTCAAAGAAAGTCTCACATTGACTTTTTTTATAATACAGTTACTTCACAGTGGAGTGCGGGGGCATCACTTTGTCTAGTCTTAAGTATATATGATTTAAATCTTTCAAAATAGGTGAACATAAATATTGTATAGGAAATATATAAAATTTACGAAAAACGATCTAAACAAGAATGTGTCCATAGTACACTGATGCCCCACTCGCACTATCATTTTCTATGTTTAGTGGACCGTAAAATTGTGGCCAAAACTCTAATTTGTCATTAAAATTAGACAGATCATATCATAGGGTACATGTGTACTAAGTTTCAAGTTGATTGAATTTCAACTTCATCAAAAACTACCTTGACCAAAAAATTTAACCTGGAGCGGGACAGACGGACGAACGAACGAACGCACAGACCAGAAAACATAATGCCCCTCTACTATCGTAGGTGGGGCATAAAAATGTTTTAAAACTTTTGATACGTAGATTTTTCTTCAATGTGGTGTCGGTAAAACAAAATCAACAGTTAAAGATGTAAGATGATTATAGGGTCAGAAACAGATTTAATATAAATACAAAGTGTCTCCTTTATAGCCAAATATTTGGTGTGTATTTTGCACATTGTTGAAAACCGTACATTTGCCTTTTAATTGCTTACATTTACTTCGTTTGAAATTTGGTGGATAATTGTATCATTGGTAATCATTGTTATCATACCACACCTCCTTATTTTTTTCTCCATTTCTTTTTAATTAAATCAGGGCCGTAACTACATTGAGGCAAATGAGGCAAATGCCTCATGTTGAAAATTTCGAAAAAAAAAATGATAAATTGAAACAAAAAATTGTTTTCACGGCGAGTGTCTTGCAAGAAGCAAGTTCTGTTCATCCTCTGATGTCGTCCCCTGTTTTTCGGGATCCATGTTCCTCATTTATTTTTAGTTTTCAGTGTTGATGGTCTATATTGTTTGTCGTTATGTGTCTTATCTGTTACCGGGTTTGTCTTTTGGTCGTTTATTGCCCTTCTTTATGACTATTGTCTTAGTGTTGAATTTCATTTGTAAATTTAATTTAGTAATTTTGTTTTAAACTTGAGTTTTATTATATTTAAGGACCTTTTGTCTAATTTTAAAACCTACTTTAAATTGTAAAACTATTTGAAATTAGCTCTCAATTTTTTGTTCTAAGGCGGCGTTAAGCGGACACCAATCAATCAATCAACCAATCAATCAATCAATCAATCTTTATGACTAACGCTTTAGTTGTCCAATATTAAGCTGTTGTTGGTTTCTTCTCGTAACATCTGTATGTTGTAAACGTTCATTCTCTGCTTTGAGTAGACTTAAGACTTGAGAAAGATCAACGATGACGGGTGAAAGGTTGTGTGGTTTGGCAATGTTGCATGTCCACCGATGTCCAGACATTGTTCGAAAAAATGGTTTGAGAAGATTCCATGCTACCGGACATAGAAAAATTGGTCGTTTTTTTCATGGAAAATTAAACTTTATATTAAAGAATACAAGACTGGCTCTCTTTTCTGTAAATAAAACTCATTGAAAAAGCTGACATGGGTTAAATTAAAGTGAGACAACCAATCTCCCGGAATCAAATCATTTAAAAAGAAAAATCATGTATTGCCATACGACCTTTTACACTGAAGGCTAAACTTGCATTTAGCCGTGTTCAGGCCCTTAAATAGAAAGTAAAGGGATATGGAGTAAATGTGCATGGGGCAAAATCGCACACACTACATAGAAAAAGTACAAATTATCAATGAACATGCAGGGATTTTATTTTTGTTCTTCATCTTGACAGTCGCTTGAGGGTCTTCAACAATGAAAGAATCATTCATACCCTACAACAAGGTCAAGACGGCCCCTGGGGTCAACTTAAGCGATACTTAAAGTATTGTACTGTGAATAAATTTCAAAGTCACAAAAAAATACACCAAAGTCTAAACACAATACAAGACCAGAACAGACAGATCCGACATTATCAGCCGGTATAAAATGTAGCAATGAGGTCTAAGAACAGTTTTCCTGAGACTACCCTGAGTGTACCCTTTTATCCCAGTTAGCAACTACATCAAGTAGTTGTAATTGAAATGCGTAATAAAATCTGAATTCACATAGTTAAATAAATGATAATCAGCCCCCTCTTAACTCTTAAAAAAATAATTGACAGGTACAATACGTTTTCTGCCTGCCTGCCAAAAAAAAAACAGCAGCCACACATTTAATTACTGTGGATTCATTTATTTTCGTGGGTACCAATTTTCGTGGATTGAGGAGCAATTGCGTTTTCGTGGATATTTGTTTTCGTGGTGTTGCATAAGTTTGCATACATTCTTATAGAAAATTTGTATTTCGTTGTGCATTAAAATTCGTGTTTCCCGCGTAACTACGAAATCCACGAAAATTGGTATCCAACGAATAATAATTAATCTACAGTATGTGAAATACGATTTTTGCTTAATCCTTCTTATCGGTCTTTTGATGTTGTCCTTAAAAACTAAGAGTCTTACAATGAATCTATATATTTTGCTTTGAGACCAGAATATTGTCGAAAACATAATTAAAACAAAACTTGCGTTTCAGATTGAGAACGGGTCCGAGAAACGCTCAAAATGCACAATTTTGCGTCATTTTTTCCAAAGCTTCTGGGGGCCTTCAGCCTCCAGACCCCTCGCCGAATATATTTTGCCTCACTTTTAAAAGAGACTAGTTACGGCCCTGTAAATTTCGACTTTAATAATGTCAAGGTATTTATCTTAAAATTGCTTTTTTGGGTTCCTTAGTACTTTCACACTTTCTTTTTGGGGGCATATATATTAAAACATACAAAGCAAATGGTCAAACTGCCGTAATGTATTATTTTACAGACAGAAACATCTTCAAAATGTTACAGGACATGGAAATGGAAATTAAGGCTATGCATCAGACCATGCAACAAAGCCATCAATTTAGGGTAGAAGGCCAGATAAAAAGGGATATAGCCGTAGTTGCAAAGCGGTATTTTGGCCGTAATATGTTCTCAATTCCTGATTCTTGCAAAGTGAGTGCTATAATAATAAAGTTTTTATTGTATTGATTGTACTTTGTCAACCAGGAATTATCATTTTCGGAATTCGTGGAAACGGCTGTTATATTCGATATTTGCTGGTTTTCAGTCGGTGCTCAATACAATTTAATTGTGTTGTCAGTAAATTCATATCAATCTGAACATATGAGCATTCACAGTCCTACAATCTGTCGCTACTTAGATGTATATAGTTAAACATTGCACACAGTTATGTATTTCTATGACTGTTAATGACGACTATATGTTAAATCCTTCGGTTTGATACTTTAGCATTATAAACGTTACCTTTTTATTGCTTGTTTTGGCTTTCAAGAAGCTTTCAGTATCGACGGGTATTTCTAAATTTTGTGTCTTTGGTGTTTCTGTAAGTTGTGTTATGTGTGTTTTGTATCGATCTGGTATTTATAGCTTGTCCTGATATTTTACTGTTACACAACTGTCTCAGGTCAGCATACATGCATGTTTGTCCCGCCACATTTTGTATGTGTATGTCCCTAGTCACGATCCTGTAATTCGGTGAATGTCGTTTGGTGTAGTATATCATATTTGTTTCCGTTTATTGTTTTGTAAATCAATAAAGACGTTAGTTTTCTCGTTTGAATTTTTTTACTTTTATAATTTTGGGGCCTTTTATAAATTACTTTTCGATATGGTTTTCTCATTTGGTTGAAGGCGGTACAGTGACCTAAAGTTGTTGTCTTTTACGTTATTTGGTCTCTGGTGGAGAGCTGTCTCATTGACAACGATACTTACTTATCATCTTCTTATTTGATATGAATGCCGGTACTTGGTCTATTTCGTTAATAAGATATGAGTCTGAAAGGAAACTTGTATCCATAAGAGTATAGTCAATGGCCGTTTTTAACACACTTACTTGAACAAGATAGACTTTTATAGCTGATCTTTAAACTGTGTAATGGATTACTTTATTTGAGGCTTCATATATTGCATGAACAGTGACTGTCTACGTTTTGATGGTATTTTCGCTCAATAAAGTCACGACGGGTGTCTAATACTTAAAGCAATAGGCCAACTATATTTGTTGTATGAATGATTGTAAGGTGTATATGTCTATCTGGCAATAATCTTCTGACCATGACCTCAGTGGTCAATCTTAAATTGTCCTGTTATTTTTTGTTTCTCAGATTCTATGATATGGAATATGTCAACAATATATAAAGCATGTAATAAATATATGATGTACACGTCTGTCTGGCGGGGCTCATTTGACCTTGACATCATTTTCATGGTTCATCGATCAATGTTAAATTTTCCTTGTTAAATGTTGTTTCATAGAAACATTGTGCAATATATCAAATATATTCAAAGCAAATTTGGTGTATGAATTGATTGTAAAATGTACATGTATTTCAAGTTTGGTTTATCTGACCTTGACCTCATTGTCTTGGATCCAGTTCAGTTTATGTGATAGTTGTAGTAATTAAAGCTTAACAACATAAAATCAATGGTAAGTAAGAAAGGCAAGATATTTCAGCGTGTGCAATCTTGTTTGATATAAGGTTTAGGAGGAAAACTTTCTATTCTTCTTGTAGACTGAAGTAAGTGAATTGATACAAGAGGAAATGGGCAGGCAGGCAAAAATTTCAGAAATAAAGAAAGCTTTATCTTTTGTAAAAAGAAAGTATTCAACTGAATACAGGCCAGCCATTTATAGAACGGTAAATGTAGTTTAAATAAAGCTAGGTTATGTTACTGTCATACAATTCAATAAAAAAAACAGATTTTTTTTTATACCTATCTACTAACAAGATGAAATTGTGAATGGAGATGTGCATTGTGTCAAAGAGACAACACACCGACAACAGAACAGAAAACTGCCCAAGGCCATCGACAGGCCTTCAACACAGCGAGTAAACTCCACACACAGAGGCTGTCTTCAGCTGGCCTCTAACCAATAATGAGTACTAGCTCAGTGAAAATAGACATCGCACTAAACTCCAAAACATATAAATGAACTAAAATAAATAAAAACCAAACCACAAAATCAAATAATGTATATTTTGAATAATATCCAAGTCAACTGCAACTAAATCTAATTATCACTTAACAATGAAGGCTGAAATTAAGCTAAGATTAAGCAAAGCATGAAGTTCACAGCAAGTTCACACCAAGTTCAAGAAAATGCCATTCACCTGCATCTACTCGAACTTAAGAAAAAGAAAAAAAACGTAGAAGTTCATTTGACTGCTAAGTGCTAAATCTGTTATGTATTCACTAGTTACATTTGCTTCCACATGATCAATTTAAAATTTCGTATTGTAGCTCAGAGCAACTATGGAACAAACTAAAGAGAAGCAACTACGGAGTTTGTTCGGAAACTACACCGACGCATCAACAGCAGACAAAGAAGTTGTTGATTACAGAAAACAAATGGTGTTGATAATGGTAAATAAGAAGAATTTTCATTAAAAAAAAACACCACATCCAGTAACAAAATCAATCACATATAAAATTTACGCCACATTCTATATGTATGTGCCTGTCCCAAGTCAGTCGTTTTGTGCTGTGTTACATATTTTCTTTTCGTTATTTTTTGTATATTAATTAGGCCGTTAGTTTTCTCGTTTGAATTGTTTTATATTTGTCATTTCGGGGCCTTTTTAAGCTGACTATGTGGTATGGGCTTTGCTCATTGTTGAAGGCCGTACGGTGACCTATTGTGGTTGATTTCTGTGTGATTTGATCACCAGCAAAGAGTTGTCTGATTGGCATTCATACAAAATATTCTTGTAATATATTGACAAAAAAAATGACTTTTCTTTTATGAATATTTCTGTTACTTAAGAAAGACACGATACTTAAATTTACACTAAATACCAATTGATTGATTGATGGTTTGTTTAATGTCAAGTTGCAAATATTTCAGGCATATTCCGGACAAGACCAAATACTTTTAGGTACTGTAATTGTTTTGAAAATTAAGAGTTTTACCGGAAAATGAAGATAAAGTTGATTAATCATTTTGAGATGGGAATGTTCTTTAAGTCTGACCTTACGATATGTCATTTTCACGTTGTGTTTGATATGCCTGTTTATGCCGCCATTTTTTGGATTTCATTGAACGCAGTCTTGAAATGATATATTTGATAACAATACTATTCAAACATTTACAAAATCCTTTTACATTTTATTAATTTATTACTAAAATATTATGCCGGGAAATTCCTTTGTTTTTAGTGGGAATTAAATCAATTTTTGTATTCATTTATTTTATAGAGATTTCTTCATAGAGAAAATCCGCCAAAGGGAACCTTTTGGAGAAAGGTGGAAGATTTACATACTGAGATTGAGGGAAAGGAAAAAGAAACACGCCTTTCCCTCTACCAAGGACTCTTGAGAAGGGAGGAAAGAGAACAATAAAAAACTTGAAACACATTATTGTTGGACTATTTGGATTAATGTTTTCTTAAGATATTTAATCATGTTCGTACTCAAATGTGGACAGTTTTTAGGACCTTGCATAGTCTTGATGCATATATACTGTACAATAACATCTGGTTAACACACCAAATGGGTGAAATCTCTTCGTTCTTACTGTGCTATAATCTGGATAATGCACAGCAAACGTGTGCAACTTTAACTACCTCAAACAGGGCGAGGGATAATAAGCTGCAGATCAATTGTTTAGATGCGACATGTCTTAAAAATTAATACAGTAGAAAAAAATTGAAGGGGGAACGGGGGAAGTCAAAGATTGAAAAGTGAAACATTTTTTTTCTGTTTACTTAATATTTCAAATATTGGTAAATTTCTCCTCGGTTCACTTCCTCTAAGCATATTATTGAGGGAAAGAAAGTAAATTAATATACTCAATAACCCTTTCAGTTATGATTTTTCATACATCGATTTAAAAGTACACAAAACGGAACTAAAACTGTAGGAGATGTAGGTTGTACGTCACTAAGTCAGCAAGCAAATGACAAAAAAAAACCAAACTAATGACTACCAGAGGACAACGTATAGTATTGTTTTCAACAACAGATAGGCGTCCTACGTTGTTCGGGTTATTTAGGGTCACCCGAGCCGTGCGGATTAAATGATGTTTACAGACTTGCTTGGTTAATAATTATAATATGTAATTAACTTGAATATCCTTGTTAAAAATTGATGTGCATGTGCAATAAACTAGCTAACATTTCTTTTTATTCAAATTAGTATAAACGAATGATGCCTTAATACCCTAAAATTATTCAGCTCTTCATTCAAAATTGTCCTTCAACATTAAAACCACACAAATAAAAAGATAAGAAAACCATAAAGTCGGTTCACAATTTGTTCTCGTTGAATACAAAATACTAATGTTGAGTATTTCAAGACATTTCTTAAAAAAAAAAGATTTTTTGTAAAAAAATTAATCAATTGTCAGATACCTGAAATACAATTTAATCACGAACATTTTAACATTTTTGTCAAGTTCTCCCTGCATGCTTAATTTCATAACCAAAAAATCATGAAAACTTCATCCGTATTGATATGGAGTCAACATGGGTATCGTCTCCACAAAATACTCCATGGAAATACCCTGCAAATATTAGACATTACAATGTCAAAGGACAATGTCTGCGAGTGTCACTTTAAATGAGGTATCCCAAAAAATTGGTTAAACTGGGCCAACAGATATTGATAGGTGTGTACTTTCTTAAAAGTAACTTTGCAAAATATAACCATACAAAATAGTCAATGTACCAGAAAAAAAACTTTGTATCTAGTAAGGAAATATGTGAACTTTACATTTAAGACTGGATTTGCAGTTTAAGTAGTTCAAACAAGTAAACTGTCTTATCATTATAACCACTGTTTGACGTTTAAACAGTAATAGTTCTGATATGGACTACTTTATAATCTATAGTTTAATGTGGTAATAAAAAACAAGGACATGTGGTAGGATTGCAATCTTTCAACCAAAGAACAGGAGTAACCAGTAATCATAATGTAATATACATTTGAGGTCAGCAAAAGTGTAAGTCCGCCACATTTATATGAGTCTGTCCAAAGTCAAAAAAGGACATAGTGCCATTGGTATGTAATTGTGTAGTTTAGCATTTACTTTACTGAATGAAATTTTGTGTTGCACGTCAGAATAGTATTACCATTTTAATTGTTGTTGAAGCAAGTCGCAGCTTATTGCATGGCATGGACTACCTACTGTTAAAGACTGTGGCATTGTGACTTATAAATGACATTGCTGAAAATCTGCTTTTCATACACATTAACAATGAGGGTATAATATTGCATGGAAACTCAAATCTCTGTTAGTGTAACACTCCTTACCTTTAGGAGACACATCTGTTCTAGCTGAAGTGTCTATTTGAATATTTAACTTTAACATTAAAGCAGCAGCCAAAAATGAAACAAGATATAAACAAGGTTAATAAGATATATAAACAAAATGCAGCGTAAGCATGTGGTTCATCGAAAAAAACTTTCAAGGCAAAATGGAAAGTTAAATGAAAGAATACTTAACAAAAATCATCTTACAATAGTATAGTTCTTAGATGACTTTTTTATTAGGTATAAAATATGAATACTATTTCATTACTGAAAGTTGATTGAAATGTTCAGAACTGAAAAACTACTAAACTTTACAGTACTGAAAAATGACTGAAATATTCAGTACTGAAAAATGACTGAAATATTCAGTACTGAAAAATGACTGAAATTTACAGTACTGAAAAATGACTGAAATATCCAGTACTGAAAAATGACTGAAATTTACAGTACTGAAAAATGACTGAAATATTCAGTACTGAAAAATGACTGAAATTTACAGTACTGAAAAATGACTGAAATTTTCAGTACTGAAAAATGACTGAAATATTCAGTACTGAAAAATGACTGAAATATTCAGTACTGAAAAATGACTGAAATTTTCAGTACTGAAAACAATTTTTTCTCAACATTACTAAAAATGATATATAAATAAATGTACTGATTAGTGATGTTTCTTAAAAGTACTGTTTATATATCGGCATTTAATGTACTGATTAGTGATGTTTTTTAAAAGTACTGTTTATATAGCGGCATTAAATGTACTGTTTTTATAGTGGTATTTAATGTACTGATTAGTGGTGTTTCCTAAAAGTACTATTTATATAGCGGCATTTAATGTACATGTAAACGTTAGGCAAATTGTTGGTAGTGTAGTATACCATATAAGTATAACGAAATCAGAGATATATATTTTATTTATATTGCGTAGGTTGGCGGAACCTTACTTTCTTAATAATTTCCGGATTTATCAACGGGGAAATTTAGAACATTTACAGTAAGTTATAAATCATGTCAGTGACGAAGCACTGACTACTAAATTGACCATACCGTCAGAGACTAATATACATATATATGTATATAATGATAAACTGTATATTTCCAATAACATGTATACACGATTGACTAAAACATCGTCTGCGACAAAACTTTTTAATGATATTGCTTTGATAGTGTTTGTTAATTCGCTTTCATATTTGTTTTTCATTTTTTTTCTAGATTTGTATGTAACCTATATCTGCTTAACTCTACCCCATACGGACTCTAGTGGATATTTGTACATGTCTATTTGGCTATCATATATTACATCTCCTCATTTAACATTGTAAACAAATTTAGAGCTTGGTATATATAGTCTACATCTTTATTCTCAAACAACTAGTGCATAATATAGGCACAGAAAAACAATCAAAACAATAGATAATGAACTGAATACATGAGTATAACAAATAACATACAAATATTGACATAATAGAAAGACTTTAGAAATTACAAACCAAGAGGACAAACACAAGGTTAAACATAATAAATATGTTTGCAGGTTTTATTGAAGATTTCTCTGCGTTTACTTGACAAAAGTATTTGATATTTTTTAAATAATAACACATGTATGACTATGATTAATGTGTGTACATCGCATTGTAAACTTTTCTGAGTTAGAACGTGTTGTCGAGGAATAGTGGACAGTATCATTAACTGTGGAAAATAAAATCGTGAGATATATTTTGACTCTTAGATAAACTACAAACTGTTTTCTGTGAATTTTCATTGGAGACACTTGGTTTAAAACATTGGAATTTTCAATTGAAAGTGACTGCATTCTACGGAAGCCGATAAGGGCCATTCAAAAAAAAAAATTATGTCGTAATTACGACATAGCATGTCGTAATTTCGACATAACATGTCGTTATAACGTCATCGCTATGTCGTAATTTCGACATAACATGTCGTTATTACAACATGTCTATGTCGTAATTACGACATATCTATGTCGTAATAACGACATCGCTATATATATATATAAGAATATGTATTATGATTGCCAAGAGAATTAATGACACAGAAATTAACAACTATAGGTCATCATAATGCCCTCAATAATGAGAAAAGCCCCCTCATAGTCAGCTATAAAAGAGGGACAAAAGATACCAGAGGGAGAGTCCCCGACATGACAGCTGTTTAATAATTCAATTCAAACGAGTGAAAATAACGGTTTTAATAATGTACAAACAAAGACCGAAAAACGAATATGTAACACAGCAACAAATAACAACCACTGAATTACAGACTCCTGACCGCTATGTGATAATAACGGCAACCTTATAGTTTAACTTTTCACTTTTTGATGCGATAGGCATTTCAAAATGTCGTAATTTCAACATAACATGTCGTTATTACGACATCGCTATGTCGTAATTTCGACATGACATGTCGTTATAACGACATCGCTATGTCGTAATATCGACATAACAAGTCGTAATTACGACATTACTATGTCGTAATTACGACATAGCTATGTCGTAATTACGACATAGCTATGTCGTAATAACGACATCGCTATATATATAAAAGAATATGTATTATGATTGCCAAGAGACTAAATGACACAGAAATAAACAACTATAGGTCATCATAATTGCTCTCAATAATGAGAAAAGCCCCCGCATAGTCAGCTATAAAAGAGGGACAAAAGATACCAGAGGGAGAGTCCCCGAAATGACAGCTGTTTAGCAATTTAATTCAAACGAGTGAAAATAACGGTTTTAATAATGTACAAACAAAGACCGAAACACGAATATGTAACACAGCAACAAATGACAACCACTGAATAACAGAATCCTGACCGCTATCTGATAATAACGACAACCTTATAGTTTAACTTTTCACTTTTTGAAGCGATAGGAATTTCAAAATGGTCGCCAGTAAAGGCAAAGTTTGTATCGTAAACAAATTCATCTTTTTTTTTTGAGAATATTGAACACTTTATGCAATCAAGCTTAATTAAAGTTATTCAATAGCACCTCAGACTTGCACATACTAGAACTTTATTTATAATCAAGTCAAATGAGACCCAGTTGAATAGGGGAGCAATTCAAGCTCCCTGGAGACTCTAATTATGTTTGGCATTGCAGGTTGTGAATAAGATGAATTTTAAGCTTTTCCCAATAAAGACTATGTTAAACTTAGGACTCATAGTGGTCAGACCCACGGATCTCTGTACCTTCATTTGTACACACTTGAATCTTAATGTACTACTGAGGCTTGATGCAAATTATAACTGCATTGTTATTGTTGGTTCTTAATGAGATTCTTCAAGCGTCCTCCCCATTGAAGCCCTATTAAAACTTTGTACCCCAAGTTCTTTTAACCACTGTTCCCCAGGACAACTATTCCTACAAACTTAGAGGGAGGGTTGGGATCCCGCTAACATGTTTAACCCCGCCACATTCTTAATGTATGTGTCTGTCCCAAGTCTTTAATTCACATATTTGTTTTTCGTTGATTTTTGTACATAAAATAGGCCGCTAGTTTTTCTCGTTTGAATTGTATTACATTTGTCATTTCGGGGCCTTTTATAGCTGACTATGCGGCATGAGCTGTGATCATTGTTGAAGGCCGTACGGTGACCTATAATTGTTAATTTCTGTGTCATTTGGTTTCTTGTGGAGAGTTTCGTTTTTGAACAAACCAGCGTATCCCAAAGCCTTGATAACCTCTGTAGGCCCCAAATAAGACGAAAAAACATAAAAATTGGAGAGAAAATAAATGGTTTCTAACCTCAGGGATATAAACACTTAGCATGCTGAATTGTTATCAGAAATTGTCTAAATTTCGAGTATTTGTAAAAATATGCAAATGATATGCAAATGAGCTGTACCCTGATGCTGATGCATACTGATTGCATTAAATCTAAGATAGCCAAAGGTTATTATCCCTGAGGTTAGAAACCATTTTTTTTCAGTTTTCTCTCCAATTTTGATGTTTTTTTCGTCTTATTTGGGGCCTATATTATTCACTCGTTTGAATTGAATTATTAAACAGCTGTCATGTCGGGAACTCTCCCTCTGGTATCTTTCGTCCCTCTTTTATAGCTGACTATGCGGGGGCTTTTCTCATTATTGAGGGCATTATGATGACCTATAATTGTTTATTTCTGTGTCATTTAGTCTCTTGGCAATCATAATACATATTCTTTTATATATATAGCGATGTCGTTATTACGACATAGCTATGTCGTAATTACGACAAAGTGATGTCGTAATTACGACTTGTTATGTCGAAATTGCGACATAGCGATGTCGTTATAACGACATGTCATGTCGAAATTACGTCATAGCGATGTCGTAATAACGACATGTTATGTCGAAATTATGACATAGTGATGTCGTAACTACGACTTGTTATGTCGAAATTACGACATAGCGATGTCGTTATAACGACATGTCATGTCGAAATTACGACATAGAGATGTCGTAATAACGACATGTTATGTCGAAATTACGACATAGTGATGTCGTTATTACGACATAAATTTTTTTTTTGAATGGCCCTTATCGGCTTCCGTAGCATTCTGTGTATCTTACAGGATAGGAAATTGTGGACTTTTAAACATTACTTTTCGGTTGATTTGTAGTTAAACTCCATTTGGTTAAAATTGCTGGTTTCACTAAGTTATGTCTGATGAACATATCAAGGATGTTATTTGATAGATTTATAATACCTTTTTATTTTTGGAATTCTAGATGTAAAAGTGACCTTATCATACCTACATATATCATAATGTACATGTACTTCTTTGGTATTTCATTTATATGCAAATAATAGTTTAACCATTCATGAGTGTCATTTCGTTTGAATAGAAGATAACTTTATGCCGTTTTGACTGAATACTTTTCCTAAACATACTGTCTGTACCGTGTATCCAGTCACACATTCCAATGATACCGTAGTTTCCAATAAATCTGAAAAAATATACATGTGTCTGCTTTATCTCATATAATATGTGATTTAAACAGACTGAATGTTCGTTTAATAATTGTAATTCACAATCATTTTGTACTTTTCAAGCATTACAATAAGATCTGATTTTCACAATGCTTTCAAAATCCAGTTTGTATGTTATTTTTTTTTAAAAGGTTACCAATTTACCACTCTAATTGAATCTTTGAATATTGTTTTTATAGGTATAAATATTGATTTTGTTATCAATTAATTTAAAATGACCTAAATATTATTGGTATACACCTAAATCCTACATTCATGATCCTAAATCCAACGATACATATGCTATTGGACCAGATGCGCAAGACTTTCATAAAAGAGGGGCGAAAGATACCAGAGGGACATTCAAACTCATAAATCGAAAATAAACTGACAACGCCATGGCTAAAAAAGAAAAAGACAAACAGACAAACAAAAGTAAACAAAACACAACATAGAAAACTAAAGACTAAGCAACACGATCACACCAAAAACTGAGGGTGATCTCAGGTGCTCCAGAAGTGTACAAGTAGGTATGACATATTTTCTCAAAAACTTACTTTAGATGATGAAAGTCGTGAAACTCAGGAGAAGGTAAAATCGGTAGGTGATAGCCACTATGATGGATGATAGTAACAGCAGTGGCTAGAATATACCATGTCCATGTAGTTAACAGGTTGCTGCCACATAGGAAAGGCCCACCTGCCACTGGTAATAAGTTGGATAATATGTACTCAAATGGGTGTGCGTACACTGCCTCGATACCGATAGGTGATGTCCACTCATGATGAAGTTTGTGGATGTTTTTGTACAATAAAGGCGTGTGTAGTAACCTAAAATAAATAGTGTTAAATAAATTTCGACCAATTACATAAATGTTTAGTGGTTTCCACCAAAACTAAATGGACCAGAGCCACTGATGTGTCTTTTGTAGACGAAACGCGCGTTATACGCCTGGTAACTTTCATGATTCTTTTTTATGGTAATCGAAGTTTATATATAGTACAAGAATAAGAAGATGTGGTATGATTTCCAATGAGACAACTCTCCACAAGAGACCAAAATGACACAAAAATTAACAGCTATAGGTCACCGTACGGCCTTCAACAATGAGCAAAATCAATACCACATAGTCAGCTATACAAGGCCCCGAAATGACATACTAGTATGTAAAACAATTCAAACGAGAAAACTAACGACCTGTTATATGTACAAAATAATAAACGAAAAACGAATATGATATACAGCAACAAACGAAAACCACTGAAGTACAGTCTCCTGACTTGCGACAGGCACTTATGGATTTGTGAATGGGGTTAAACTAGTTTGAAAGGCGCCAATCCCCTCCTTCCCCCTAACCTGGGACAGTGGTGTAACAGTACAACAAAAGAACAAACTATAAAAATTAGACGAAAAGGGTTTAAGATCATTACGAAGTGGAAATACATCTAACAAAAACAAAGACCGGACGTGACAGGGTACTTATACATCCCAAAAACAAAAAAGACACGATGTACAGATCTGAGAGTACTCGCAGTTACTGACAACTAGTTCAAAGCCAATAACAACTTATAAAAAAATCATGCATCTAAGGCTAAAAAAAATTGTTTTTTTTTATTTTGTTTGTTTTGTTGTGTGTGTGTGTGTGTGTGTATTTTTTTATGTCTCTACAGTAGTGTTATATTTTAAGCTATTAACATGTTTGAACTTCTCCATTGATGTTTATTTTATGCACCTTTTATTTATTCATATCAATACAGTTTGTTTTATCTTTATGAAAATAAATGTTTACCTTTTTGCGAGTACCATTGTAATCGTTAATAATTTGTAGTCGAAACAAGTGTTTTGTATCAATTAAAAAAAAATCTTTTACAAACCTGTGTGTATAGTAGAACCCTACTTCTTCAATCAGTACAAACAAGGCAAGATGTGTTATCAGCGTTGTAAAAGATGGCATGGTCAACGTGGCGTCACATCCTCTCCAACGTTGCAAATAGTAATGCACAATGCTGAAAGGTAAACCGATGAGTATGTAATTAAAGTTCAACACGTTAATTAGTTTCTTCAACTTCTCCTTGCTGACCTGGAATTAAATAATATTAAAAATAAACAATCATCTACATCAGAACAAAAAAAGTGCGCGTTATATTGAGTTTTCGCCTAACATTCACTTTTCATGAATTAACAGTTAAAACTAAAGTTTGATTTTCTAACATATGAATGTTTTTTTAAGATGTTTTTTTTTGTTATTCTCTAGGAACCCTCTTTCTAATATAGTTCTTCACGTGTTTAGGAACTTATACATCATCGCTTTCAATTGTCTGGGTATGAGTGTTCTTGATAATGATAGAAATATGGTTTATCCAGAAAAGCGCGTTGGATGCAATAAATTTATAAAGGTTTTTTTTTTGTTTTGCTTATTTGAATTTTAAAGGTTATTTTTTGTTCTCCATAATTTGATTTGAGTTAATGCATGAAAAAGTCGTATGATACATGATGACGTCGATGATGATTCCGGGCCATCATGTTTTAAGACCAGAACAAACATATTACTATATGAACGCCTTGGTATGAGATTTTATTAAGAACCAGTAGAGACACAAAGGGAATACCAACATGTATATATCTCTCTTAATGACAGAATTTTATATGTCTATCATAAAATAGTTCTCTTTCCTAGTATGTAAAAAGGCACAGCTCGAATTAGACATAAGTATTGAACGTGGTGTATATAGCTTGGAATCATATGCATTTGTGTTTTGATCATGTGATAAATTATAGCATGTTCTTCTGTATATTTACCGGTGTATTTGTGCCTATCTGTACTTTGTACTTCAACATCCATTTAGGTTTTTGGTATAGATCTAGGTATAGGAAAAATCCTCCAACTGATAGAAACACCGTCCCAAAAACTATGTTCATACCTGAAATCAATATAAATCAAATAATGTTTGTTTAGATAGGACAGACAACTTTCACAGAAAAGTAAAAAATTACCAGTTGAACTTATCAATTATGACAAATACAGAATAAAGTTTACCAACAGTAAGCATTTAAAATATTGCGTTACTTCATATAGTGGAATAATTATTACATAAAACATTGCACACATATGATACATCATACTTTTTATAATGTATAGATTTAAAAGAAATATTAGGATTCAAATTAACAATTGTATTTATTAATCATGTTGATACATAAATATCTACACCCGGGGCAATTTAGAGATTAAAATATGATTTGAATTTTGCCAACTGTTTTGCCAATTGTAAAATCTTCGAAAGCAGGTCGAGGGATGTTAAACAGGTGTCTGCAATAAAGTTAATCGACAGGTTGTACATATAAGTATTTCTATCGGTACCAAAAGCCGATCTGTTCCTGCATTGTTACGAATCATAGTTTATGGTCAAAGTCAGTCAAGATGCGTCTTAATTACATTTAATTGATATGACCAACAACACTTACCAATGCCTTACTGATTTGTTTTCGATGATAATCAAGAATTCTCAAAATATGCCACTGAAATTTATCCAAGGGAAGGAACTTTGAATAAATCTGATAATAACTTTCTGTTCCTAGATTTAGATATTTTAGTTTCAGACTAGAAAGTCTATACAATAAATAACGAACAAAATATACTTTTTTCTCTTCCCTTTTATAAATTGTCCTTGTTTGGACGCTTTTGTTCCATTACCTACGAATAAAATCCTCTTCGTGTGCATTTGGCTAAGCTATATAATTTGCAATAGGGTTTCTATATTAGTTTAAATCAAATTCATAAAATTTCGTTTCATTTTCAAGCAATATAAGCAAACAATTGCTTTTATATTTATAAAAAGCTATATCTGGTTATGTAACAAGATGTAATACGTTTTTAGATCTATTGCCAATATACATCTTTGCAATGGGCTTATATATCCTAAACGCATTTTACTTATATGTTTCTTTTATAATATAGGTGTACGTGTAGATCAAAAACTTATCAGATAAACCACAATTTCTTTCTAAGGGATGATCTATATTTATTTTGATATTGTACTTAAAATCAGTATTAATTATTTGTTTCATTTAACAAAACAAACATAAAATTAAAGGTTATCAATTATGGCTAAATGGTTTGTCATGACAATTAATATACAAATATTACTAACATTGCAAATCAAACCAATTTAAGAATATAGCAAAGTGCTCTCGACCAATTAAATTGTAGAATTTGATGTTTCTTAATAGTGAAGAATGAATGTAAATCATGTTCTTAGTAAACCCCCGGATTAACCTATTGTTTAGTATATATAAAAATAAGACGTGGTATGACTGCAAATAAGACAACTCGCCACCAGAGACTAAATGACAAAGAATTTAACAGCTATAGGTCACTGTACCGTCTTCAACAATGAGCAAAATCCATACCGCATAGTCAGCTATAAAATGCCCCGAAATAAAATATGCAAGACAATTCAAATAAGAAAACTAACGGTCTGATATATGTACAAAACAAAGAACGAAAAACAAATATGATATACAGCAGCAAACGACAACCACTGAATTACAGGCTCCTGACTTGGAACAGGTACATACAGAATGTGGCGGGGTTAAACTAGTTTGAGGGCGCAACCCTCCCCTTAACCTGGGACATTGGTGTAACAGTACAGCATAAGAAAAAAAAAAAACTATAAAAATCAGTTGAATGTATGCGACTGTCATACAAGTGAGAGGTTTAGCTAGCTTTAAAACCAGGTTCAATCTACCATTTTCTACATAAAAAAAATGCCTGTACCAAGTCAGGAATATGACAGGTGTTTGTGTGTTTGAACTTTTGATTTTGCCATTTGATTGGGGACTTTCCTTTTTGAATTTTCCTCGGAGTTCAGTATTTTTGTGATTTTACTTTTAACTCATCAAATCGATGAAAAGCAGAAAAACATCAAACAAAAATACAGACCGGCTTACAGTCCAAAAAGAAAGAATTCCTTTAAATGAGTTACAACAGCCTTAGCGCACATTTATCAGCTTAAAAGGATTTGTTATTGAAACTGACTAAAAGTTGAATTGAAACAAAAGCAAAAAATCTACATAAGTTGAAGTTCAATGGTAAAATTGGTACCGATAATGTTATTATGAGAATATTAATGAATAAGAAAATTAATAAAGAAAAAATTAAACAATATTACAAAAATGCCCCCAAAATAAACAAATAAAAAAAAATTGGATTAAATATGACCTAAGTTTTAAGCTAATACGTTTTCCAAAATTCAGATTCCTGGATCCACGATTGGAAAGAATAGAGTATCTAACATTAATTGTCAGTCATTTTCATTTTCAGCAATTAATACAATTAATTCATCTGCAAATGATAGAATACCAATTTTTTCACCATCAATATCAATAATGTAAATAGTTTAAATAGTATTAATAAATGTTGTACTGATTCCAAGATCATGTAAATCTCTTAACAGTAAACACTTGTTAACTGTATCATAAGCTTTTCTTAAAATTACAGAGACAGCAAAAGTCTTCATAATGCACGAAATTGTATTTAAACGATCAATAGTGTTTCTATTTTAGCGAAAACCATTTTGCTCATCATGTAAAATATCTCTTTGGTCTAACCAAGTTATCAGCCTATTGTCCAAATACTAAAATACAATTTATAAGCACACGGTGACAATGAAGCGAATTCTTTATAAAAAAGGTCAAGAGATCGTTTGAGTCTTGAGCATTTTACAATATTCTAAGTTTAAAAGAGAATGATAATTCCTTTCTTCGCTAAAGCTCGCACTTAATCACGAAGCAAGGGATTAGCATTCTGTTACAAATACTTAAACGCTGTATCAACAACGAGCTCGCCTATTTTAGGACACTTGTTTGAATAACGTGACTTTAATTTTCACAAGATGAATACGCGTGAAAAAAAACCCTACATATGTGTCATTGTCGTGGCAAATGTGAGTGAACGCAAAATACTGAATGACTTGAACGGAAAAACGAAGGCTTAAATCAAACCATAATACATTTTTTCATACACTTAAAATTTGATTGAAGTGGAAAATGTACATGTATGAACTGTGATTCCATGCAGGTAGTTAATTTTTTGCTTTGATGACAAAAACACCCCTTTTCCAGGGTTAATGGATTTCAAATAGTGTATAATTTTGTAGTTTTAGTTAGTATCTTTTGAATTTGAGTCTATCATCTTTGTCTACGTCGATCCTCTGCATATATTTTCTTATTTTCCTTTACATGCGGTACTTTTATTTATGTTAATCTATGTTTCACTATTATATATAATTTCTATGTGGAGTATTAATGCGAAAAAATGGTGAAAATACCAAGAAAGCAATCACAAGCCATAATTAGAAGTAAAATACACAGTGCTATGGCCAAACCAGTAAAACAACCGTCCACAAAACAGTACACTAAAAAAGACTAAAGATTGAGCAACACGAACTGTATCAAAACGTGGGGAACTTAGAACATCTGCATAATAATATTTTAGTGTCTAATGTATGCTAAAATATAAGTCTATAACTAGTCTTTGGCTTCTTGTAAGCTCGGTATAAAATTGCGCCATATTTTCTGCAATTTACATTGCGATGAAAAATATTGCTTTTTTGTTGATTATATTTGTTGGTTTTTCTCTATGCGTTTATATTGAATATACTTCTGAGATATCCAAAATAAATTCTGTATGGAACTTGTGTTGCCGTATAGCACTCGTATGGTTGTTTATCTCATATGTAACTATCATTGGTACTATGTGCCTTCTGTTACTATATATATTGCTCATATTCTGCTCTTGTTGCTTGTTTGTTACAATTCTTTTGGTGAGCAATGATGGTTATGGTAGTGGGGGGAGATATGGTAAAATTTGATGATGTAGAGATGATGAGGAGGTCGCTTGGACTGATGTTTGGTATTATATTCTCATACACCCAGTTATAAATTTGAGTAACTGTTCTTTCAAATACCGAAACGAAAGCTTCAAATAAATAAGTTCTTTGTAGAGGATATAAATTTCTAATGTTGATTACTCATGTGTACTGGTAATTATTAACCTTTAATTGCTACCCTAAAACTAACTTAAACGCATACCATTTCCTATGCTTCAGCTGACTCTGCTTAAGACATACATGTACAATAATATGACATATTCTAAAAATAGAATTGAACTAAAGTGATCTCACTTATCGAGGGAATGGAAGTTATTCCACCGTGTAACGTCAAAGGAAAACAGTTTTTTTTTATTTCTATGAGTTTATAAATGAAACTACGATTTGGTCTGATGTTATGTCCAATCAGGTATCTGGGAAAGACAACATTACTATGGATCTTGAAGCTTATATTCTTTCCTTTCCTAGAATCAGTTTATTTTATTTTGGCATAGTTTACAAGTTAAAGTTAAAGTTTTGTGTGTAGTATTTCATAAACTTTAAATTCATATTGAATATTGTAATATTCTTCATTTTGTTAGTGACAAAAATGCTTGATTTTATCTTTCCTTAATGTGTAATTAATATGGAAATAATAATAGATGTCCAAAATGGGTACACACTTCTCGAAAAGTAACTAAACTTAAACACAAGTTGATATTTTGATTAGTTGCCCGTTGACCAAAGAAATAGTTAAACAATTTGGAAAACAAATAACTGACTATATATGTTGTTACACAAATACATAGGTTTAAAATCATTAAAGGCTTTAAAAGCAAACACATAACATAGAAAGTATGTCGTTAATCCTTTTATAATATCTATGATATGAATAACATATCATATCTATCAGTTTTTATCTTTGTAGTTTCGTGCGTTATGAATTAAATTTCAAATATACTAAGACATGTTTAAAATGAACAATCGTGCATATTACATGTATTAGTTTTGGATTTTAACAAATCGACAAACACGAAAGATTTGTGATGGCAGTTTAGAAAGTAATGTACAGAAAGCACTGTAGAGATAAAAACAAGCATCGGGGGACTAAAATATATAAACGTAATGGATTATTACTGCTTTCAAGTCCAAGCTTTTAGCTCACACAAGTTGCACTCTTTAAACTGTTAAGGTTCATCATAACAAATGGACAAATGTAGCTGTATTTACACTTCAGAATCTCCTCTGTGTACAGACTGACCTGTGCAGTTTTGAAAGTTTTAAGGCCTGGCATCCACTAGATATATAAAAGTTAAATGCATTTTGTGTTTCAGAAAGATAAAATCATTTTTGGATTATGATGGGCATTTTTTTTTTCTCGTTTTGGCAGAAGGTGTAAAAATAAACAAACACCTGAATATCTCTTTGATACTGTCCACTCAGTTAAACCATTTAACTCACCTATAGTTATGTAGATACCTATCGTCTGTCGATTATCCATGTCAATCAATACAATACAATACAGTTGTTACCTGAGAGGGAGCATCTCAAAGTTTTATCCCAACTTAGTTTTTTTTTACACCTTCTGCAGGAAGGAAAACAAATGCCCATCAAAATCCCAAAAAGATTTTATCTTTTCCGGCTGCACAGATCAGTCTGTACTCAGAGGAGATTTCGAGGTGTAAATACAGCCATATTTGTCCATTTGTTATGATGAACCTTAACAGTTGTTTACTCATTCTTTTATTATAAGCTGCATTGTTTTCGTTTCAAGATGAAAAATAATCATATAAAAGGTTACACATTTTTGAACAAAAACAAACAATAACTAACCTACAATATTGATTAATGCTTCATACTCCATTTTACGATAGTTGATATATTTAACTAACTGAACTGAATATGCGACATGATAATCTTTATCAGTTAACGAAAGAAAACAATCACTGTGTACTAGGTAGTAATCGAGGGAACGATTCACATGGATTTACGCCGTATAAATGACTGGATAATTACATATTTAATATGGTGCTACCTCCAAACCCGAAATACAGGCACAATGTATTACAGTGTACTAAACATTTATAGAATTTTGATGAGATCAATGTATGCATTTATCGACCCGATGAAAGTATATAGACCGTGATTGAACGTAGTCCGATATACAATCATCGAATCGATAAAAATATGTATCGACAACTATAGAAAGGATGTACTTGATTTATTATGACATCATGTATTTAATAACTGTGACTTACCTCTTCAGCCCAAATTATTTTGAATATTGGCTACCCCCCTAGCCACTCTTTGTGGCTCTTTTTCCAAATAAGTTGATATCTTACTTTAGAAAAATTTTCATTGAATGTATAATTAGTCATTTTTAAAAATGTAAGTATGAGAAAAAGTAAAATAACAAAACTACCGAACTCCAAGGAAAATCCGAATCGGAAAGTCCCTTATCAAATGGTAAAAAAGATGTATGAGAACTACAAAATTTGTGTGTAGAATTATGAAATTAGCGCCATTAAGGTAATGTGCAATTTAAAGAATGAATACTAAAGGTAAAGTGTTCCTAATATTGATACACAAAAGAAGCGTCTTCTATGTTTTTCACCAGCGGGTAGATAAACATAATCATTACCTTTTTTTAGGCATGAGTATCAATATGATTTCAAAGATCTTGGGTGAATTCACTATTTATGAAAAAAATCTGTCATTTCACATAATATATATATATTAACAGATCTAACATTGTTGGGATAAATTTGAGACGGAGTAACAAAAAATAATTATGTTGTATAGAAGTAAATTGGTCTCATATTCAAATCTGCAAATAAGGGATAATCTAAAATACAATTGTCAGGTTTATTTGACCCTAAATGGTACCGTCTCTATTTCAAACTGGTATTAAATTACAAAAGTCTTGGAGAACATGACTTATTTATTAGTTGTAATTGGCCTTGTACTAGCTACAGCAAAATCTAGTAATTTTAGACATGTATAAAACGCTGTATCGACAACGAGCTCGACTATCTTTAGACAATTGATAGATTAACGTGGCCTTAATTTGTCACAAGTTGAATACACGTGAAAAAATCGTATATGTGTCATTATCATGACAGATAGTGTGAATGAACGCAAAACACCTCTGATTGACCTGAACGGGAAAACGAAGGCTTCAATCACAGCCCAATTTTTTTTTTATACACTTAAAATTTGTTTTAAGTGCACAATGTACATGTATGTAGTTTTAGTTAACGTTGCGTAGTATCTTTTGAATCCGAGTCTATCATCTTTGTCTACTTCGTTTCTCTGCATAGGCATGTAATTATTTTCCTGAAAATGCGGTATTTTTGGGATGCTAATCTCTGTTTCCTTTGTTATGTATAACTTCTATGCGGAGATTTACTGTGAAAAAAACAGGGTGAAAATACCAAGGGAGCAATCAAAAGCCATAAGTCGAAGTAAAACAGACAGTACTATGGCCAAAAAAAAAAAAAAAAAAAAAACCGTCCACAAAACAGTACACATACAACTAAAGACTGAGCAACACGAACCGTATGAAAACGTGGGGAACTAAGATGTTCTGGAAAGGTCAGTGTTACCTGCTTCGCTAGTGACAACCGACGTGTTACTCGTATGAAATACATCAATCAGTCACATCCAGTGACTACATGTAGGTACCTTACAACAACCGGTTGATGGATTTCTTTTGTATTACCCTAAGACATCAACAAATTAAAAAAACCATCGGTACATATAAATCAACCTAATTTGAAAGTTTCCAAAAAGGATATGGAACACTGTAAACTAAAGCATCTCTACTTGTCGTGTTGCTCATGGCAAGCAGACTCGTATTTTAGAATCTATTGTATGTTAAAGTATTGATCTTTAATAAGTCTTTGTCTTCTTGTAAGCTGGCATATAAATGCGCCATATTTTCTGCAATTTAAATTGCGATGAAAAATATTGCTTTTTTTTTTATTTTTCTTGCTTTTATCACTGCGTTATTTAGTATACATCTGAGATGACCAACATGGAGTCTGTAGTGAACTTGTGTTACCTTATAGCACTTGTATGGCTGTTTTCTCATTTGTTACAATCATTGTTACTATGTGACTTCCGTTACTAATTATGGTGCTCATATTCAGCTCTTGTTGCATGTTTGTTACCATTTTGGTGAGCAATAACGGTTATTGCAGTGGGGTTAGATATGGCTTTGATAATGTAGAGATGATTAGGAGGTGGCTTGGACTGGCGATACATTTGTAATATTGATTACTCATCTGTCCGGCTATAATCCAAATATTAGCCTTTAATTAAATGCTACCCTAACACTAACTTAAAGGTATACAATTTCCTATGCTTCAGCTGGCCATTTTTTAAGAAATACGTGTACTATAATATGGAATGTTCTATAAATGAAGTCGAGCAGTAGCGACCTCATCAATCGAGGGAATGGAAGTTTTGCCACCGTGTAACGCCAGAGGAGACCAGTTGTTTTGTTTTCTTTATTTCTATGAGTTTATAGATAAACCGACAATTTTGTCCGATGTAATGTCCGATCAGGTATCTGGGAAACACATTACTCTCGCTATAAATCTTAAAGCATAAAAAAAATTGTTTGCAGTATTTTATATCACAGTGACTTTAAATTTATACAACTTCTATATGATATCGTAAAACTGCTTGATTTTCTCGTTCCTTAATATGTTTTTAATCAAGGAATAATAACAGATGTCCAAAATGGGTACACACTTCTCGGAAAGTATCTGAACAGAGAAACAAGTTGTTAGTTTGATTGGTCGCCAGTTGACAAAAGAACTAGTCAAAATTGGGTGTTAACGTTGTTAAACAAATAGCTGACTGTAAATGTTGTAAAACAAATATATAGGATCAGATGTCCTATCATAAAAGCAAACATTTAACGTATAAAGTATGTCGTCAATCATTTTATAATATCAATGATATGAATGACAAATTATATTTATCAGTTATTTCTTTTGGGTATCGTTCGTTATAAATTCAATGACCCTTTTTTAGTTGCTTTCTTTTAGGCAAGAGTAGCAACTCTTATATGATTTCAAAGATCTTGGGTGAATTCACTATTAATGAAAATTTCATATAATATATATGTTACAGGCATTTTCTAAATTCAGGCATTTTGTAAAATGCCTAAAAACTTTAGACATTTTCTTAAATGCCTGTAAGATTCAGGCATTTTATATATTGACTAATTTTTCTAGGCATTTTACAAAATGCCTGGAAAAATTTAAAGGCATTTTAGAAAATTACTGAAATTATTTTATAGAATGAAATGTTAAAATACAAACTGAACAATTGAAAGTTTTGAACAACAGAGCAGTTTTATCTAGGATAATTACTGAATGTTTAAGCTTTTACTAATCAAAAATAAATTCTACTGTATTATTTTAGATTCACACAAGCACAGAACTCGACAATTATTTGTTACAAGTATTTCATAAAATGTTTGGATGGCAGAACTGTTACACAATATTTATCATTTAGCTTATCATAGCTTTTAACGGACTGAAGCAGATCTACCCATGATGAGTGATGTATCTATAGAGGGAGACCCTGTCATTAGAGATTTGTTTTCGTCTTAAAAATGCATGAAATATTTGCTACTGAATGCAAAAAACAGCAATCAGTGAATTAAAATCAATTGTTTTCCCTGCTTCATATGCTTTACTTCTGTTTCGAATCTAGATTTTTCAAAATATTCGTTTGTAAATTTTGTTCTTTTGACAGAACAATTTGTTTTTTGGCCATTTTGACGAAATGATCATAAAATCACTATCTGACATACTGAGTGAGTACATACTTAACGTAGTTTCACTAAAAAGAAAATAGTATAGACATACAAACTTTCCCAGCTGGTTTTTGAAGAATTAAATAATTTTACCCTACCATTAGTTATTTTCTTTGCAAGATGTTGTATTTTTTTCAATTTTTTGTCATATGCATCTCAGTGATATCCTATTTCTACAAATAACCTGAAACTGAACAGTCAATTTGATGAATTTTGTTTCAAAATTTCAGTCATTTTACAAAATGAATAGGTATTTTTAGTCATTTTATATAATGCCTGTCAAGGTTAGGCATTTTATAAATTGCCTGAAAATCAGTCATTTTACAAAATGCCTACATTTAGAAAATGCCTGTAACATATATATATATTAACAGATCTAACATTGTTGGATAAATTTGCGACGGAGTAACAAAAAATAATTATGTTGTATAGAAGTAAATAGGTCTCATATTCAAATCTGCAAATTAGAGATAAACTAAAATATAATTTTCAGCCTAATTTGACTCTAAATGGTACCGTCTCTATTTCAAACTGGTATTAAAATACAAAACCCTTGGAGAACATGACTAATTTATTAGTTGCAATTGGCCTTGAACTAGCTTACAGTAAATGCCAGTAATTTTATATCGGTATTTTGTGTCTCCTACTTTTAGTTATTTGTTTTATGCCTAGTACCAATTTGTTCCAAGCCATTCCAACTATTTTTTGCAGTTTATTCATAGTTTGTGTTGTAACTCATATGTCCCAGGTTGTAATTCAGTGATTTTCGTTGATTGCTGTTTGTCACATTTGTTTTTTATTGGATTTTTTGTCATAAACCAGGTTGTTGATTTTCTCGTTTGTCATTGTTCATATTTTATCATTTCGAGACCTTTTATAGCTGACTATACGGATACGGGGTTTTGTTCATTGACGAAGACCGTACGATCACTGTAGTGGTTGAAATCCACCTCAAACTCATATATGACTCAAACACTTACAGAGTAATAATAAGATGAAAATAAAGATATTATATTCTTTCCTGGGTTTTTGGTCGGGTTTGTGTTGCTCAAACCCCAGTTTTTTGTGTAGTGTTATGTGAACAGTTTGGCTTTCTGTCTTTTTGTCTGTTGTTCGTTGTATCATTCTTTTTTCCACGTACGTTTTTTGGAAAGCCAAATTAGATTCTTCTTATTTTGTTTTTTGTTTTTGTTTTTTTTTTTATAAATGCTGTTTTTCCTTCATATGACTGGGACTTAAACACTATTACCAATCCAAGTCACAGGAAAAATATACCCTTTAGTATTTTTTTTCTAAATAGATTTTTTACGTTCTTGTATATGTGTTACTTATGTTATCTTTTTGAACCAGATCAAAAGGGGAAATCATATTCAGAAACCTCGTTAGTTATTGTCTTTTGTCTTTTGTTTTAATGTCATTTAGAAAAATTGGTGTTGAGGGTAAAACTGTTTTAGTCCATAATACAAATCAATACCAATTTCAAAACTAGCTTATATCACAGATTTTTTGTGAAAAAAAACATATGCTACCGATTCTCGTGTATACAACAAAATCAGGTATACTCAAAATAGTTTTGTAGGCCAAAACAGGTAAAATGGTTCTTGAGCATGTAAAACCAAGTAATTCGATGATACAGTGTTATTTATATATTAATGGTGATTCAGTTTGAATTACTAAATGGGTGAAAATTAATTTTACGTTATTTGATCAAGTTTCTCACTGTATTAAGAAGGTTTGTTTTCGGAATAATAACGTGCCTAATGTATAAATTGATTTAGTCTTTTATATCTTTTGATCAATATTAGTTTATGCAAATTTGTTTCCTACCACTACATAACTAAGAAGCAATAGCAATAAATGACTGAGAAACCATTTTCAAGAGAATTTCTGTGAATAGAGGCAAACAACACCATAACCAAAATGAAGAAAGTGTAAAAGAAAAGTGAAGGATACCACAGGGACATTTAAACTCATAAATAAGTCGAAAATAAACAACCAACGCCAAGGCAAAAAAAAACCCCGACAAAACCCAAAAGAAAAACAACAGTTTACAAAACACAACATAGAAAACTTCAGACTAAAAAAAAACAAACACTAGCCAAAAAAAAACACAAATACAGGTCATGCTCGACTAGTTACAACCTTCGTGCAAGTCTTTTCAAAATTCGGTAATGAAGCATATCTGATGGTACATCATGTACTGAATCACAAAACAACAGATTTGTAAATATTTCGTGTCTTAACATAAGTTAATAACATTAACGGTAGCATTTTACAGCACCAGATGCACATTTCGATAGATAATGTCTCTTCAGTGTTAAAACTGTTGATTTCATGTTCAATAGGATAGATGCGATTAAAATAGTCACACTAACTCTTAAGTCTCCAAATACCAAAATTAAAAAAAAAACATTATGATATGAAATAAAATAACCCCTAACAAAATTAGTGACTTGGAACAGGCCCATAGACTTGTAGTTATTGAGATCTCACTTTGTTTTATTTTGATCAGAATGTGCTTATTAAAATAACATACAGTTAAAATCAGTGCAGGAAAATCACTTTATAATTACAAAGTTCATTTATCTGTCAAAGTGAAAGAATATAAACTAATACAAATATAGATAAGACGGTCTACAAATTCCCATAAAAAGCGTAAGGTTGAAAAATATGAAGCTGCTTCTCGGTAATGACCCATTTTATAAAGAAACAAAAAACTAACTTAGTTAATCCATATTCTAACAGCGACAATTACACATCAATACGTGAAATTAAATGCTTTTACATGATGTTTTTTTTATTATTATTCAGTGCCTGTAGTTCGAAAAGTATTCAAATGAAATAATGACTTCAAGTATGAACAGCAACAACTATAAAACATAGTTCAATCATCGTTTATTTTATTAAACATTTCATAGATTTTTTTTAATTATGTGCACGTGACTCAGTCACGTGAATCTATGACAAACGGGACGATTTCAACTTCCCAATTATCAATTTCCTATTTCGCAGCGATACGTTATGCTCGTGCATGTTCATACTTTACGGACTTCATATACAGGATTGTGCTACTTACGCAGAAACTGCTCCAACAGAGTTATGAGGAGGAAAGATTAAGAATGACACTCCGTAAATTTTGTGGACACGATCACAAATTGGTTGATCTGTACGATGTGTCTGTGTCTAAACTTACTAACAACATTTTTACCACTTCTTAGATTGTGGTTTACCATCTACGTCGTCTTGTCTGCTAAGTACCGAACGTGACCTATTCCCGAATATGACTGTTTTGCCGAGTGTGAATTCCCATTACTATTAGACGTGTCTCGGTATTTATACATCAAACTCTCATGTATTTAGTTATGATGTTTCGTTTGTAATCCTGCTTATATATTGTGTTATGAGATGCGTCGGATAGAAATCGACCTTATGCAAATGAATATCAACACATTTGTTAACTTATTTCGGGTTGCAAAAATCTTTATGCAAAGTCTGTAACTGTTTGAGAATTGAGTCGGTACAGGAACCCTACAAAACAGACCTAAATTCATCTTTGATTTCGTATTTGAATGTTCCAAAATTAATCAAAGTCTTATAAATGAACATGTATTCGTGCACTTGCATATGGTCGATTTCTATACGACGCAGCTCTTATGTCTTATCGTTTGTGGTTTGAATTCTATTTTTATTTTCTATATGTATGTAAAAGTAAAGATAATTGATCAGCTAGTTCATTTATATGATTATTAGTTAAAAGCAACTATATGCATAATATTTATTTGTTTTTAAACAGTTTGATTTAGAAGAAATACCGACATGATAAGAAAATACAAATAATTACACCATTACTAACACAATTCTATATCAATATTCATGTAATGGTTAGAAAATACATGAAATAACACCATTACAAAGTTAATCCCAATTTTATATTCTATTTTTAGAAATTTACCTATGACGTCACTTTTAGTGGCGTTGATACATTCGTGTGACGCAAAGTTCATAATTCTATTGTGCTGTCGTAAATTTATTTGAGGTGTTTGTTGTTATTCTGTGGTTTACATGTTGCAATGTACTATTATATTATTTATTTATGTATTTCTCTGTCCTGAGTGTTCTTGCGTTTATTTGTACTGTATTCCTGTCACGTAATGTTGTCATTTTAGCGGTATTTTTAATATTGTCATATAAGCGGGAGGTTTGGCTAGCCATAAAACCAGGTTCAACCCACCATTTTGTCTTAAAATGTCCTGTACCAAGTCAGGAACATGGTAGTTGATATTTTTCCCTCGGTTTTGGTTTATGACCCGGATTTGTTTCAGTTAAATCGATTTGTGGCTATTGAACAGCGGTATACTACTATTTCCTTTCTTTATCTGTAATGAAATTAAACACAGTGGGACTTAGTATTGCCTTTTAATTTCTTGAAATATTTCGTTGTCTAATCAGCAGAGGTGGGAACGTCGTCATTTTGAGAAGGTTTGGTAAAGTGATTTTGTCATTATTTGGTGCAGTGGGACATGCTGTCTTGAAGTGTTTCTGAATAACAAACAATAACAAAATGTTAACTTTCGATTCTTTTCAGAAAAGAAGATAATTTTCGTGCCGTACCTGGATTTGTTTATAACTATTATGTTTGAAACGCAATGTTGCATTTTATAAGTAATAAATTATATGACACATAAAAAGGCTTGCATATGGCAATTTAAAAACAAATGCGTGTTTGAACACATAACTTATTATTTCGTACAGTTGCTTTTAACTATTCTAAAAAAAATCGCCCCTTTTGAAAATAATTTAACATTTAGGATAAATCAATGTCAAATTCATTATGAACACCAGGATTAAAATTCGCCGCACGCACGTTTCGTCTACAAAAGACTTATCGAATCGCTCGAATAAAAAAAAAAGTTAAAAAGGTCAAATAAAGTATGAATTTGAAGAGCATAGAGGACAAAAACTCCGAAATGTTTAGCCAAATTCTATACCCGAAGGAAGAAAATCCTAAGTATTCTAAAAATTTAACAATCGATTTATAAGTATGACCATATCAATGATAATTCATGTCAGCACAGAAGTACTGAGTACTTGGCTATGTATAACTATCAAGGATTCAATTATCTTAGAATAAGTCAGAGCTTAGGATAAAGTTGTAAAACGAGAGCATTTTGATTTCGATGATTCAACTTGAATTTTTTTGAATCAAAAAAGCTAATCTTCTTTGTCAAAAGTTATTCTCATAGCAATACAATCTGGAATAAAATATCTCTAGGTCGTAATTAGCTCACCTGGCCCAAAGGGCCAAGTGAGCTTTTCTCATCACTTGGCGTCCGTCGTCCGTCGTCCGTCGTCCGTCGTCGTCGTCGTCCGTCGTCGTCCGTTAACTTTTACAAAAATCTTCTCCTCTGAAACTACTGGGCCAAATTAAACCAAACTTGGCCTAATACATTCTTAGGGTATTTAGTTTTAAAAATGCATCCGATGAACCCGGTCATCAACCAAGACGGCCGCCATGACTAAAAATAGAACATGGGGTTAAATGCAGTTTTTGGCTTATATCTCTGAAACCAAAGCATTTAGAGCAAATCTGATACGGGGGTAAAAGTTTTCATCAGGTCAAGATCTATCTGCCCTGAAATTTGCAGAAACATCAGGCAACCCGTTGTTGGGTTGGTAATTTTAAGGAAATTTTGCAGTTTTTGGTTATTATCTTGAATATTACAATAGATAGAGATAAACTTTAAACAGCAAAACTGTTCAGCAAAGTAAGATCTACAAATAAGTCAACATGATCAAAATTGTCAATTGATCCCATAAAGAGTTATTGCCCTTTAATGTTAATTCAAAATTGGCAATTGATCCCATAAAGAGTTATTGCCTTTTAATGTTAATTTTTAACAATTTTTCGTAAATTTTTGTAATCTTTACAAAAATCTTCTCCTCTAAAACTACTAAGCCAAATTAAACCAAACTTGGCCTAAATCATCCTCAGGGTATCAAGTTTAAAATTTGTATCCGATTATCCCGGTCATTAACCAAGATGGCCGCCATGGCTTAAAATAGAACATGGGTTTAAAATGCAGTTTTTGGCTTGTATCTCTGAAACTAAAGCATTTAGAGCAAATCTGAGCAGCAGGAGTAAAACTGATCATCAGGTCAAGTTCTAAATGCCCTGAAATTTTCAGACGCATCAAACAACCCCTTATTTGGTTGCTGCCCCTGAACTGGTACATTTAAGGAAATTTTGCAGTTTTTGGTACTTATCTTGAATATCATAATAGTTAGAGATAAACTGTAAACAGCAAAATTGTCCAGCAAAGTAAGCTCTACAAATAAGTCGACATGATCAAAATTGTCAATTGACCCCTTTCGGAGTTATACCCTTTAAAGTCAATTTTTCACATATTTTCGTAATTTTTTGTAAATTTTTACAAAAATATTTTCCCCTGAAACTACTGGGCCAAGTTCATTATAGATAGAGATAATTATAAATAGCAAGAATGTTCAGTTAAGTAGGATCTATAAACATGTCACCATCACCAAAACAGAATTTTGTCATGAATTCTATTCTTGTCTAAAATTTAGAGCCTCTAGTTTTATACCGCACTTATTCTACATAGGACAAGTTGTTTACGTTAACACTCTGTTCTGAATATTCTATGAAAGCTTTGTATATATTATAATTCAGAAATATATATTTCAAAATTTAGATTACTAACAAGTACTAACCAATTTCATATTTAACATACTACTGATATTTAAACAGACCTGGATAGGGTACCTGTATATTTTGTAACCAATAACGAACCTTACTTTTCTTATGAATGAGATGTTATGAGCATTCTAACTCCTTTGATTATTATGAGGGTTTCTTTGTGGTAAAAAGCTGCCCAGTTGGTTACCAGAACACAACTATCTCCTCAAGATGCAGCAGTGACAGCTTTGTTAAAAATGGACCGTGCGTTGTGTCGTGGAACGATATGTTTTTTAACAACAAGTTTTGTACACTTTGCAATGGTATAACGAAATTTAGGTCATGTGACCTCATAGTCTATTGCGATTGGTACAGCATTTTACAGGCAGGCAATCATTTATACAAAACGAAATCAGAAAAGCTTCGGATAATGCTAAGATCGAGAACCTTGTTTTATGTAATATTTCCCCCAGTGAATGTAACGGGTCGTTCGTGTATGTCATCTCTCAAGACAAGTACAAGCACCGATTGTCAACAATCGTCAATTAATCCAGTGTACTTGCTTCAGAGAGGAAAAACTCTAGTTTGGAAAAAATGTTTTCTGTGCACTAGAGCAACTTCAAGACGCACTGCAGTGTGTTGGTACACTTTATGATATACTTTGAGAGCTTTTTAGATTTTCTTTCTTCCCTTTATCTGTAATGTTCAGCTTTTCACCCGAAGTCACAACACCAGATCAAACAACTTGTAAAGAATGGACACCAGCGGTAAGTTCAAACAGTTTTATAAAGGACATATAGAAAGCCTTTCCTTTGTTTGGAAGTGCCATATTATATAGTTACGTTGTACCTTTTTGTATGTTTATAGAACAGTGCATGTACTGTGTACTTTGTTTTCATATTTATAGTTCAGTAGTGTATCGGGACTATTGTAAATATAATGTGGAACATAACAGCAAAGACAAGGGGTTAAACAGATCAATGAGAACACAGAAAATGTGGTGTGGTGTAGACGTGAACGAGACAGGAGAACATGAATAAACTGTGATGAAGTGTAGACGTCAATGAGACAGGAGCATAAAATTAGATGTAAACTTCAATGAAACAGGAACACAAGAATAAAATGTGGTGATGTATACGTCAGTATTGGTGTAGACGTCAATGAGACAGGAACATAAGAATAACATGTGAGGTGGTTTAGACTTCAATGAGACAGGAACACAAAAATAACATGTGAGGAGGTGTACACGTCATAGAGACAGGAAAACAACAATAACATGATATGTGATGTAGTGTAAAAGTCAATGAGACAGGAACACATAAATAAAAGGTGAGGTGGTGCATACGTCAATATTAGTGTCAGGTCAATAAAAAGGAACATAAGAATCAAATGTGAGGTAATGTATACGTCAATACGTCAATATTGGTGTAAACGTAAATGAATCAGGAACACAAAAATAACATGTGAGGTGGTGTATACGTCAATATTAGTGTAGGCGTAAATGAAACAGGAACACATAAACAACATTTGATGTAGTATATACGTCAATACTGTTGTAGACGTCAATGAGACAGGAACACAAGAATAAAATGTGAGGTGGTGTATACGTTAATACTAATGTAGACGTCAATAAGACATAAACAAGTATGTGAGGTGGTGCATACGTCAATACTGGAAGAGACGTCAATGAGACAGGGACAAAAGAATAAAATGTGAGGTGATGTATACGTCAATACTGATGTAGACGTCAATAAGACGTAAACAAGTATGTGAGGTGGTGCATACGTCAATACTGGTAGGGACGTCAATGAGACAGGGACAAAAGAATAAAATGTGAGGTGGTCTAGACGTGTGAAGACGTCAATGAGACAGCATTCATGAAAATCATCTCAAGGTCACCAAATAGTCTTCGACAATGCTAGTATACAAATTTAATATTGCTATATCTAATCCCCAAAGTCAAACAAGGAAGGTTTATAATATGATTAAGGTGGAGAGACTATCAGCGATTTCTCTGAGTTCAGGTTCTTTAATTTTGTAAAAAGCTCCATATTTACAAAGAACAATTATATAAAACCAACGACAGGGTCACACATTTTGAATTTTAATTGAATATGCACATTCAAAAATCTATTTTGACAAGGCCACTATTAGCTGCTTCACAATCTGATTTTCATGGTTTCAAAAAATTTCATTTGCCACAGATTGTATGTCATGTTGGCATTAAAGCCACACTTACTGAACTTGATTATTAATCCAAATACATATAAATATAATTGGATAATTTAGGCGACAGTTGTTTACTGGTGTTCAAATCTCGCTAATCGATTAAAAAGAGACACATCAAGGTGACCAACAAAATCTGAGGGAATTGCAAGATCTCCAAAAAGAGGCGAGACCCAGATAGTAATATATTTTGTTCGGAAAGGAAGAAAAATATAAAAACACATTGAATTATATATGTATTTAACACTTAATGCAGTTTATTGACCCAGGGAACATATATAATACAAGTTTAACTACTCTTTTTTATTACTTTCCTACAATTTATTATTATATTTTGTACTATGTATTAAACGTTGCAATTGGAATAACTTTTTTTATTAGTAACTAAACTTTAACAAAATATTAAAGCCGACAAACAAAGACACAAAGTATCCCTCTATCAATAATAACTGTTACTGAAAGCTAGTCCGGGGCTATCATGACGTACACATTTTTGTTTGATAGAAATAAGCTGTTGTAGAAGATTGAAAATAATTTTCAATCAATGCTTATATCTCCCTCAGGCAAAACTCTGAATCCCTGTCAGGATTAAGCTATACTTTAGGGCATTCTTGCTTTGATCAGTTCTTCAAGTTTTATACATTTTCAATTTTCATATATTTTGTCCTAGTTCACCAATAAGGAGACTTTACTCGTTGAAATTTGCATCTGCTGCAGTATCATTGGTACTGTTAATGTTATTATTCAAGATATTTACTATTAAAAAAAATAACATTTCCCAGATTATAATATGAATCAGTTCACATCCAAGTGTAAAGACGTCATTAACATAATTCTATGCTTATGTTTAATGTTGTTTCCTTTAAATGAACAAAAGGACTGCATCATTTATTCCAGGCATTACATCTGGATGGTTGCACAGTTAGTATACATCAAATGATCAATCACAAGTCTTATTGGAAAAGGAATGTGTCTCCCTCATCCCTTTTGACACACTGTATTAATTAAGTTATTGATTTTCCTTGAGATTGAGATTCACCAAAGAAATATAAGTTGTTGAAATGTGCTTCTGGTGCAGAAAATTGTTTGTATTCTCAGATGATATTACTGCCAAATGGTTGATACCTCTTCTGATTAACTCTTAATTTCCAAGGGTATTACAAGCCCTAAATCTCAGTACTTCGGTAGTAGCATGAAAATGGATAATTGTTTATAGATATTGACTCTTGTAAAACTTTGGAAATAATTTGTAATTTGAGAAAATATCTTCGTTGAGCAAGGCTCTGATTTTTTGTCCGGCAAATGTCTGTATCCTTTTGGTTTAATTCATCAGTTCTTCAGTGATGTTAAAGATCAAAATATTTAAAATTCAAAACCTAATATAAACGTTGAAGAGCCGATAAAACCAAAAAGCAATTATGTATAGCAAAATCCTGACAAGGAATCAGAGACGGGAATGAGGGAGTTACATTCCTTAATAAAAAATAGTTTTCAAAATGCAATACCAGCAAATTTCAATCATACAATATTTGTATATTCATGCCAGTCCAAAAGTAATGGCTGTTGATTTCCTCGGGTACTAACAGTCTACCAGCAGAGGTATTAATCCAGTAGAAGTAACAACATGAACAATATAAATGCTACTGCACCAGATGTGCATTTCGATTATAAATAATGTCTCTTCAGTGAAGCACGAGACCAAAATATTTAAAAATCAAAACATAGACTCCGGCCTAGGAATCAAGAGCTTTGCATGAGGGATATATATTCCTTAATTTAAATTGTTTACCAAAGTGTTATACCAGTATATTTCAATCAAACAATATCCGATTTTTGCCTCCTTTATATCTAATTTTTTTTTCATTATTTGCCAATTACATCAACTCTGGGTAGGTCTCAATATGGTCACAATCTTTAAGCAATTATGTCTGTCTACGCTTGCCGCAAATTGTTGAACGAAAAGACGTACAAACTGACAACGAACAGACGACCGGACACACATAAATGACATATGTTATTTGTATTTAGTACTAATTTTCATAAGTTTTGGATTTGAATGCACTGAAATTTCGTTTTTGATATTTGTTTCCAGCTGTTTTGTTCAAACGCTAATGATGAGACATATGTAGATGAAACGCGGGACTGGCGTACCAAATTATAAGCCTGGTATCTTTTGTGTGATTTTGTTTATATTAAAATGTTATTTTGACACGTATTACGTAATAGAATAGATACTAAAATGGAATTTCATATGAAATTTCAAGAGAGGACAGCCCTATTCATTCATTGTTGCCATTTTTAATATGTTAATTGCGGTCATAAAGCTATATTTATTTGCTTGCTAACATAAATGTTCGGTTATAGCATACCTTAAATATATTAAAAAGGAAAAGGTTTGTCTGAATCTAAATCCCTACTATATTAACATTTTTCGGAGTCAAACTGACAAAATGATATCGGTAAAATAGCTTTCAAAATCAAGATGAATAATAGAATGCTCAGAGTTATATTTATGAAATTGAAATCAAGATATCAAACCTTTGTTGATTTAACTGTCAAGCATCCTCAACACTTAAACCGACGACTGTATTTTGGAGTTTTTCTTACTGAATATTCAGGAAGACTAGATCTTTTGCCATGACCGGAGTAAATTTGGTGTCTATTGTTAAAGATGTTTTGGTGTGATCTAGATATCCTTTGGCTATATTTTTCGCTGGTGTACTTTCTCATTGACTTACCCTACATCTTCTTTTTTCACATTCATAAACAAAAATAATTGAATAAAATAATTTTTGCGGGGTAAAGCTTGATATTTTACAATGTTTATTAATCTTTTTTTTTTTTTTTTTAACTTTTTCAGTTCTCAATAAAGAAAAATGTTCATGTTTTTAACGTTTTACATATATTACTTAACGTTACACACATATAATTTGCTAATAATTGGAACGTCCTGACGTTTCTGTCTGAAATCAAATGTGCGGTATAACCAGTAACCTAGAATACTAGTATATGATGTCATTACGTGATATGACCAGAACAAGTACTCGAAGCTTTTTTTCAGTAACTGCGAGCATATCTTGATAAGCTGCTATTATTTATTTATTACTTTTGTGCTAAGTTGCATTTTCTTTGTCGAATTTCCGATAATTATGAAGAAAAAAATAATATTTCTCTACTTATTTGTTTCTTTGATGAGTTAGTACTTTTTGTTCTTTCATGAACATTTTGTTTGTCTACTTACATTTTACGGCAAACATTTTAGATTATGCTGAAAATTGCACTGACTGTGTTGTTCATTACAGCTTTTAAGTTACTGCGTTATAATTCCCAATTTTTTTCATTAGTTCATGTTTCTATATACATATATATCACTGTTTAAGATGTCTTGCTATTTTTGAAATTTTTTTAATCAACTTATCATTTAACTACCAACATTCATTTCACAGTCAGTCTTTCTGTTGCGTCTTTAGTAATACTAATAATAATAATAGAACAGTTTCTGAGTGTCTGTTTTATGTTTACGTCTTTCCCATACCCTCAATCGATGTCAAATCTTATGCCACTGTCGCGGTAATCAGGCTTTTCTGTCGACACATTAATACAATGCATCTTTATGATCTTATATATTTATTGTTAGTTGATTGAAATTTAATTGAAATTTAACCAGATTCCAGCTAGCAGGCGCTGTTGTTACTGTTTATATAATTCCCTTAACCCTGTGATCGTGCTATCTATAGGTCATGACAAGACTTCAACAAAAGACTGGTGTATATACCATGCACCACTATAAATCGCCACGAATCTATTCAAATTATGCAAACGATAACAGAAAGTACCTTATAATTCGGACAATATTTTTAGATGACAAAACACTGAAAACATCTTTTAAAGAAATTTCTGATGTTTTACTGTATATTCTAAATGATTCTTCAATTTTTCCCAGCTGTAAAATAACAGCTGTCCCATCGTATGGCTTTACATATCTCAATTAATACGTTACGCTCGTGCATGTTTACACTATACGAACTGTATATACAGGGATCTGGTCATTACTTCAAAACTTCTTCAACAGCGTAATGAACAAAATCAACTAAAACGGACACTAGTAAATAATTGCTATGGCCAACATCACGTATTAATATTTAGATACAATGTACCAGAATAGTCGTCTGATCTGTAAATTTCCCGATTCCCGATTGTGAAATTTCTAGTGCATGGATTCGTATGCATGGTGATGCATGCATAGCAGGCTACGTTTACAGTACCGACGTACCCGGTATCACTCCTGTGGTGTTCATACGATTCCCTCACTTTTGATTTGTAGCTTCTCTGATGGAATTTATGAGATTTCAACATCGTTAAACTAATGTTACGTCGAATTTGTACTTCGTCATCTACTGCTGTCGGAATATCAACAATTGACATGTAGAGCAGGATTTGCTAAACCGTCGGGAGCATCTGAGATCACCATCTGTCTTGGTGGTGTTCATGTTGCTCGGTCTTTAGTTTTCTATGTTGTATAAGTATAAGGAGATGAGGTATCCACCAAAGTTCAAATAAAGTGAATGTAAGCAAATATAGGCAACTGTACGGCCTTCAACAATTAGAAAACCCCATACCGTATTGTCCGCTATAAAAGGCCCCGGCATGAAGAATATGAAACAATTCAATTGAGAAACTAATGGCCTGTGTTTTTGTTATTTTTCTTTCGGTCGTTCTCCATTCTTGTCATTGCATTGTCAGTTCGTTTTCGACTTATGCGTTTGAATATCCGTTTGTTATCTTTCGTCGCTCGTTCTTAAAGTGTTAAACCTTTCTTTTGTCTTGATCATTAGAATGGACAAGATAAAAGGAAATAAAATTGAGAATGGAAATGGGGAATGTGTCAAAGAGACAACAAACCGACCATAGAACAGACAACAGCAGAAGGTCACCAACAGGTCTTCAATGCAGCGAGAAATTCCCGCACCCGGAGGCGTCCTTCAGCTGGCCCCTAAACAAATATATATACTAGTTCAGTGATAATGAACGCCATACTAAACTCCAAATTGTACACAAGAAACTAAAATTAAAAATAATACAAGACTGACAAAGACTAGAGGCTCCTGACTTGGGACAGGCGCAAAAATGCGGCGGGGTTAAACATGTTTATGAGATCTCAAACCTCCCCCTATACCTCTAGCCAATGTAGAAAAGTAAACGCATAACAATACGCACATTAAAATTCAGTTCAAGAGAAGTCCGAGTCTGATGTCAGAAGATGTAACCAAAGAAAATAAACAAAATGACAATAATACATAAATAACAACAGACTACTAGCAGTTAACTGACATGCCAGCTCCACACTTCAATTAAACTGATTGAAAGATTATGTCTTCATCATATGAATATCAGGCACAATCCTTCCCGTTAGGGGTTTAGTATCATACCATCATAACAAATATGAGATGAACATAACCCGTGTCATGCCAACAACTGGTTTTTAAATAAATGTGTTTAGTGCCGATGCAAAGACCCTATAAGTGAATCAATATTAACGCCAAAATATGCAATCTTTAATGACCTGACAACAGTATCGTAACTATATCCCTTCTTAATAAGTCTATTTAAAGGTTTTGTTAGCTTCAGAGGTGAATACTGACATGTTTGTGCTTTATAAAGAATATTTCCATAAAAAATTGGATGTGAAATACCTGAACGTATAAGAATTTCTCTCTTTAAAAACTTGCATAACAGATGACAAACAGAAAAGCAAAACTAACAAAATACAAGTACTAAATATAACGTCTCAATGAATGCCCGAAGTTACTCTCAAAGTATACGCAGCTTTTTCAAATATTATTACAGCTAATACAATAAATATGATATAAGATGATACAAATGTTTTCTCATTAATGTATGTATTTTCTACTATTGTTGCAGATACAAGAAAGGGGAATGTGTCCAGACTTTGAGGCGTATAATACACCTATTGTTCAGTTGGAACCCTTTAACGTGACAACAAATTAGACCTTGCCAAAAGAAGACTTTCTAATGATAAGTCTCATTATAGATTGGTTTATCCAGCAAGAGTCATCTGAAATGTACATTTCTCGCTTATCCATTCGAGAAAACACCATGCTTCAAGAAATAATACGACTAAAGATTCACAGAACAATGTTTCTGCATCAGATAAGCAGCTTGAAACATTACCTCAATAATTTGAGTTTGAATGCTACATTCATTGATCAAATGAGTGATAAATCTATCAAAATTGAGAAACGAAACATAGAGGGTCTACCTGAAAGCAATGAATTAGTTCATATGTTTAATTTTGAAGGGTTGAAGAATAAAAACGCCGCCGTAGCTCTGTTAGAATATAAGGTTATTTTACCAAGCGATACGATAATAAATGGTTGTAGAAGTGTTTCCATGGTGATTGTACGCAATCTATCTGGATACGCCAATGTAAGTTTGACCTGTAACTGTTCATCTTTAAGAAAAACAACAGCTGGTAATCAAGGGAACGTTTTACCTGACGTCATTCTGACGTATTCGTTTTTTACGATATCTACTATATCACTGGTCATACTGATTTATATTAACAGGAAATATAAGCTAACCACTTGTATTGCAGGGTTAAATTTACAAAGTTTGTCAATTTCTTTATCAATAATAAATGTTGTTTTCATGCTTGGCATTGGTAATAATGACAATCAAATGGTTTGCTATATACTAAGCATAGTTCTCCATTATCTCTGGTTAAGTGTCTTTATTTTTATGTCAATACCTATTGCATATATTGTCCAAAATTTAACAAAACTATAGTCAAAGACGCATAAACAGAACGAAGACACATCTATAAAGTACAAAAGATGTACTTTAAGTCTGATAGGCTTATTTCTCCCTTTCTTCTTTGTTTTCCCCGCCGTTCTTGTAGATAATTTCGGATCAGATAAGTTTTCTCCTGAATACGGACAAAACGTTTGCTTTCCAAATCAGTTTCCTGGAAATTTTATTTTCTTCTCGGGGCCTATTATGCTCGGTCCCACTATAAATTTTATACTGCTGCTAAAAATTATAATTCAGTTGACTACACTTACAAACGACATCAAAAAGTGTATTTCGAAAACGTCTACATTTCTAATGTAAAAATATTTGCCCGCCTCTTGTGTTTAACAAATCGATTTTGGATTACTGGAATTCTTGCCTCATTGTTTAAATGTGCGTGGCTCAACTACTTGTTCACGACACTTTGTGGTTTACATGGATTGCTTATTACCGTGTCTAGTTTGACAACAAACACATTTTGCAACATGATTTGGACAAAAAAAAGAGACCAAAATATCTGCACAATTATATCCTTTAAAAGATATAGATAAATAAAAAAAAATTACAATGCTCATGCCCTTTTCTGTGTACTTTAAACGGTTTAGGTAAAAAAAGAATTATTATGATCTTACCCGTGTCTGTTATGATGTTTTGGATTTAAAAGAACTTAACGTTTGTATTACTGGTAAATTATCAGACTTAAAGTACATCTATAATGATAGTTTTTATAAAGCCCGCAAATTCAATCCTTTGAACAAATATATTCTTAAAGGCTATGAATTTACTCAGTTGTAAAATCTTTAAATATTGTTCTGATTGGTACTAACATTGATTTTGATTTTGAAAAAAAAAACCAGAACATAACTAAATAAATATTGATAAATGTACATTATTATTACTCATTATCATACATCCTTTTTACTGTTTATTTCTATTTTGGCATTGTACCAGGTCATGCATTTCTTAAGACTGTTGATAAAGTCGTTGGATGTGTACTGATTGATACTTTAATATGATTATGTTTGTGTATCTTATTTTTGTTCATGTATCATATTTTGATGTAACTCAAATTAAAAAAAATCTGTTTGTTATGTTTTTTCTTTTCTTTATAATGAATGACTTTATTGACTAGAAAGATCACAAATAATATATACACATGGGCATACAACTTGAATGTTGTATCACAAGAAGAATAAAATGTAAACACACTTTGTTAGGAGCTAAACAAATAGAAAGAAATTGTAGGAAGCAATTCAACATCCCCAAGTACGCACATGTTGTATGAACAATGAACACACGAAAAATGTTTTAAATATTTTTACCCTCCATCACATTTGTATTTTGAACTCTTTGCAAAAAATGTGATAAAAAATGGCAAATTGATTAGGTATCTTTCAGTTGTACATTTTCTATTTTTCGGGATGCAGATAACCAATTCTAAAATGCACCACATTTTAGTCACATTCATTCCAAGACAATGTTTAGATTTATGATAAACATGTTGAAGCAAGGTACACATTAATATCAATAAGCTTGATTCTCCAGCAAGTTTGTACGTGGAATGATTCATGTACGATTCCCTTTATAACCAATAATGGTTTCTTCTTCTAATCAAAAATGTGTGTGATTTGTAGAGATTCTATGTATAGAAAAGGAACACAACAACACTATTGTTGTCCTATCCGATCACAGTGTTGATGAACATTAGCAGGAGAACTAAGCAATTTCTTTTTCTTTTTTTTTATTTTTCCCGATATTGATATTATCTCGATGGCTAAAATTGTATGTTTGCACATGCTATATAAAGTTCGAATGCATATTAAAATAAAATTTGAAAAAAAGATAACTATTGATTTGTGATAAATTGTTGCGCACTCGAAACGATATGAGATTTTATATTTGACACTTCCCCTAACTGTATAAATGAACGTAACATTTACGCCATTCTTCAATACATTGTGCAATGTCAATTTCGTCAATATGATTTTCTGACATACGATATGACATGCGTTGCTACGTCATACCATTTGTCTTTTAAATTGAAAGGAATGTATGTCATAGGATTGATATATATCAATATATATGCGTTAGATGTTTTATGTTCAGTTCATTTATTGTTAACATAAAATATGAATCCGTATCTTTATCATTTGGTAATCTTTGTTGCTTCCCAGAATAAAGTGTGCATGCGTATTAACAACCTTTGCCTGATACTTCTAAGAAACTCCAATACCTACACCAACACATGACCATTTTATGAATGCACAATCGTTTAAATTGGTTCATTTGGGCATGTCGAAACATTATCTTCTTACTGTATGAACTAAAAATGATGTGGGATATACATAAAAAAATATTCAGCAATTGAACCAAATAAACATAGGTCAAAAGACTGTGTTCTTAACATTACGTCAAGCTCTAAATGTTCTAAGTCACAAAAGTTGTTATCAAATTGAATTGTACCTATCAGAGGTCTACTTTCAATACTCTGACTTTTTTCGGATTAGTCAATAAAGACCACATGTAAGAACCAACAAAACAATCCACAATTATGTGTGTCATGCGAAGAACACTTCCACTTGTCCATAAGTGTTTATATAGTTCTTGTTATTGTATGAAATTGCTCTGTTAACTAACTATATAGATATAAATTGTTCTCTAAATTTTACCCGATGTGTACTTTTCCCGACCGTTGATTGTCATTTTTAATCAGCGTGTAGTTCTTGATTGGTTAAAATCGAATAAGGACGTCAAATTTTCTTGATTTCCTTTAAATTTCCTATGATGACGTCACAAACGACGCATAATTTCCTCGAGTTCACTTACAATTCAGTGTTTTATATTGTCCGGTTTTTTTTCGAGAACAACATTTAAAACGTCCGGTGCCTGATGGAGTTGAAACCTTAGTTTCTTCATAATTTTTAAATTTATAAACGAACAATTTTAACTGATTGATTGTTGGTTGCTTAAGTCTTAGTGGCAAATGTGTCATGCATGTTCAGGACGAGAACAAATTAACAATAAATCCAATAAGTAGGTCCTATAACAGAGGACGTTTGCGATAAAGGTCGGGAAATTTAGACTTCTACTGAAAATGAGGGTATATTGGTTTTTGACAGACATTTTTCACCGACCGTGTAAAACCCTCATGGGTAGTCAAGGTTCTAAACCCTCTTTGTCGTGGTCGCACTCTCTCTATACCCACCATTCTAACCGGACGTGGCTGCGTAATGGAATATCCCGCACAGCCAAACGGACGTCCAACTTTGGCAAGGGTTTTACTGGCGGTCGGAAGAGGACCTAAGTGACCATATTTCTATTCCCTATCCCCCTTGGAGGTTAACAATTTTAGAAAGGTTTGTAATAAATCATGTCAGTACCGTAGTACCTGACTACTGAGCTGATGATAAACGCGGGGACTTATCCAATGTATTTAATAAACAACGAAATAAATAATCTGTAAGCTTTAATACGATTCTTTTGAAATAATAGAAAGAAAAAAAATGTGTATATAATATGTGTTCACCTCACAAATATACATTGTCAATTTTTATTCTTTTAATTTCTGACGGAAATCGAGCTATGATGGAGCTTTATTACTGTGTGACCGATCATAGCATACGCTTGATCAAACTTCTCTTTGCAGTAGGAGCAATTTAACATCGTTCTTGATTTCCGTTTCTAGAACGATAAAACATATTACCATCAAGACAAATAGTAACTGAACATTTCCGATATATTTTCTGTTAAAAAAACACATATTTACCCGCTTTACACACTATGTATACCATCTTTTTTCACGTCTTAGCAGAAAAGAAGTCTGTTAATTTACATTTTTGATCATATTCACAGTTTAGGACATTTCTACCCTAGAACAGTTTTGGACAGTTCAACTATTAATGAGGATTTCCTGACCTGGGATAGACACATATTTCGTACATTTTAGGTTCCCGTATGATACAGACATATCAAAATCAAGACAATAGTATTGAGAATGGTAAGGGGTAATCTGTCAAAGAGACAACAACCCGCTCAAAGAGCAGAAACAGCCTAAGGCCAATGGGGCGTCAACGCAGCGAGAAAATCCCGCACCTGGAAGCGGGCTTCAGTTGCCTTTAAAATAATAATGTATACTACTGCGAAATGGACGCCACACTAAACTCAGAAACACAAAAATGAACTAAAATTAAAAAACACACATGACTTACAAAGGCTTGAATTTCCTGACTTGGGACAGGCGCATAAATGCAGCGGAGCTAAACATGTTTGTGAGATCTCAACCTTCCCCTATACTTGTTGTTGTTCATATCTGACTAATTTAGGATCGGTTCCATTGGGTAACTTTCTGCAGTAATAGATAGAAAAATCCTGACTATTTTAAGCAAACAAATGGAGGTACGTGTTGTTAATTTTGCTATATTGCATTTGACCATTCACTATTATTCTAAATAAAACAGGAACAAATCTGCTACTAAGGAATTCCAGTTAGTGCCAATAGGATTACCTACAACCTGCCGATAGTATATTTAGCATATGTATGTATCGTTTCAATAACCGAAGAAGGCATAACTTATTACTAAACATATTGCATCCAAGATTTTCAACCACAAGAAGTAATATTAAAGACCTTTGCCCACATTGATATAACATCCATATCTCACGACCGCTATTGTCCATAGTCCCCATACAAATATTATCTCGCTGGTTATGCTATTTCTGTAGACCTTGACATCGTAAAAAAATAGTGTACATCTTAGAGAGTTGTCAGCCAAAGGTCCGACATATCGAATTACCTACCTTATCAACGGAAGAAGAACTACAGATTACTGATGGATGCAAATGAGGAATATGCCAGAAAATGGGTAAAGCAAGAGCCAAATAAACCAAAACTGGAAATTTTATATAAATAGATCAAAACTATACGATTATGCTTCCAGGAGTGCATTTAAAATCTACGACGTGCAATGAGCACACGGGTTTCTTACACTTCAAGAACCCAGAGGTTATGGATGCTATATTCCCTCTTCAATACAAATACGGTGTTGTTCTCATATATTCCATGGAACTTAAGATTAAGGGTACTATGCTAGAAGGCCTGCTTCAGATCTTAATATTATTTTCCTCGATATTGACACAAATGGACGCCTTCAAACAAAAATCTAAGTCAAACGTGATTATTTCAACTTTTCCAAATGTCGATTTCCCATTTTTCAGCAGTAACATACCATACGCTCAATCGTATGAACTTTACTTATCTCAATTGATACGTAGCGCTAGTGCATGTTTATAGCTACTTGAATAAAATTGAGAATGGAAATGGGGAATGTGTCAAAGAGACAACGACCCGACCATAGAGCAGACAACAGCCGAAGACTACCAATGGGTCTTCAATGCAGAGAGAAACTCCCGCACCCGGAGGCGTCCTTCAGCTGGCCCCTAAACAAATATGTATACTAGTTCAGTGATAATGGACGTCATACTAAACTCCAAATTATACACAGGAAACTAAAATTAAAAATGATACAAGACTAACAAAGGCCAGAGGCTCCTGACTTGGGACAGGCGCAAAAATGCGGCGGGGTTTAACATGTTTTTTGAGATCTCAACCCTCCCCCTATACCTCTAGCCAATGTAGTAAAAACAAACGCACAACAGTACGCACAGTAAAACTCAGTATAAGAGAAGTCCTGAAAACTGTTTAACTTTAGTCCTAGAAATGAGGACGTAAGATCCGATGCCTCGTGTAGAGAGAGTGCCACGAACCCTTGTAACAACTCTTTGAGTGATCCGTAAGTGGCCTGTTAAAAGGCAAAATTTCTGTCCCTATCCATTCTACCCTCATTTTCCAGTGGCAGTCTAAATAGCAATGACCTTCATCCCGGACGGCCACTAAAACAGGACCTTCCTCTTCTATTTATTGTTAATTTGTACTCGTCCTGAACATGCATGCCACTGGAGCTTTAGCAACCAACAACAAACAATCAATCAATAATGTCATACGTATGCGACAAGCTATAATGAATAAGTAATGGAAAACCATTCGAATTGTCTTTCCTTGAACAGAAAAAAGAAAATAATGAGGCACCTAATGTTTGTTATTAAAGAATGGTTGCAGTTACGGACAATAAGCTGAAAGTGTTAAAACTGTTGTTAAGACATTATGCCGTCATACACTCTTCAATCCGTGTTTAATGTGTTTCATAGTAGACATCATAAAACAATGTCGTACGGTATGCAGGAAGACATGATCGTATGAAATCTTATATACTTACCATGTTTATAAACCTGGAGACAAGTAAGAGCTTAACATATTGCATAGACACCTGTTTATAGATGAGGACTGATTTTTGCCATCTTTTTTTTAATTTTTGTTGTTGGTTTACAGTATGATTTAGGCATACCCCACATCTTCTTTTATCCATATATTATCAATAGATTTAAATTCTGTTAACCAAATGAAACGCCTTAGTACTACTCCAAATTTATTCATTAATTAGCAAAGAACTGTGAAGAGTTGGGAGTAATGTTTTAATGTTGTAGGTGTTCTACATTTGCTTGAAACTGTGATTTTTTTTTTTGATTTTTGGTGTTTTAACGCCACTTTTAAGCACCGCTTTTGGGCTATTTCGTGGCGGCCAGTTTTTATTGGTGGAAGAAGCCGGAGCGCCCGGAGAAAACCACCGACCTTCGATAGGAAAACTGACAATCCTAGTCAATTAAGATTGGAGTCGAGTGCACCCGCACGAGCGGGGTTCGAACTCACAATCTCAGTGTTGACTGGCTAGAGATTACAGTAGTAACTACTTAGACCACTCGGCCACCGAGGCCCCTGCTTGAAACTGTGTGTATCTGCTGTTGTCTCTTCTGATTTTTCGCTTGAAGTCGTGTTTGATAGCTGTAGTCGGTTCTGATAAATCGCATGGAGACATGTTTGACAGCTGTAGTCTTCCCTGACATATTGCTTGGAGTCATTTTTACAGCTGTAGTTGGTCCTGGAAATTAGCTTAAAGTTATGTTTTATAGTTGTGGTCGGTCCTGGACTTGTAGTCATAGCTGTAGTTTGTTCCGAGGAATTGCTTGGAATCATATTTGACTGGTAAAGTCGGTCCTGACAAATTGAGTGTAGTAATGTTTGGCTGCTGATGCTGTCGATCCTGACAAACGCTTGGAGTCATCCACGACTGTAGTGGGTCCTGACTTATCGCTAGAAGTCATGTTTTACTTTGGTCGTCGATCCTGGCAAGTCGCTTAGAGTCATGTTTTACCTATGTGGTCGATCCTGAAAAATAGCTTTTAGTTATGTTTGTCAACTGTAGTCAGTCCTGAAAAATAGCTTGGAGTTATGTTTAACTGCTGTTGTCAGCCCTGACAAATTGCATGAAGTCATGTTTGAAAGCTGTGATTGATCCTGACAAAATACGTGTAGTCATTTTTGACTGTTGTAGTAGTCCTGACACATATGTTGTACTCATATTTGACTGCGGAAGTCGTTCCTGACAAATGGCTTGTAGTCATGTTTTAAAGCTGTAATCGGTTCTCATAAATCGCCGATAGTCATGTTTGACAGCTAAAGTCGGTCCTGACAAATCGCTTGGAGTCATTTTTGGCAGCTGTGGTCATTCATGACAAATCGTTGGAGTCATATTTGACAGCTGCTGTCGGATCTGAGAAGTATTTCACAGATAAGAATTCCCATATTCTTGCGAGAAAATACTTCATTATCATAAACAATATAAGTCATTCAATATGCATCCATAGACCTTCTTTCAGAACCAATAACTTTATCATTATGGACTTCTATTACCTTTATTGAGGTATAATTATTTTTCATAATCATTCTTTACTTTTGTTAGGCCATTAGACTGGTTATACGATTTCAAATTTCCCTCTTAATTGATATATATTTGCTGTCAAATTCCTTTGAAAAGTTGTATTCAAATTACACCAATAATTTGAAGCGCGGGTGACTAGTTCTAAGTTTTTGTCTCAGTTCTATGCTGGTTAGTTGTATACTATGTCAGTTACTATGAATACTAATTGATCACATATGTACAGCTCCTCACCCAATCAAAATGCTTGAATTTCCCTTCTAAGTTTTAAAGAACATACTTTTCTATGTACTTAGTAAACATGCACTGATGATCACAAGAGTATGATTTGATTTTTGAACATATATACTCTTGGGTAAGTAGATTGCTTCCAGTCAGGATTACATACGATTCCGTACACTGTGTATTTCTTTCTACGGAACTTTTCTAGTTCTAAATTACGTTTGAATATATATTAGATCAAATATGAGAGTTTGATTAACTATAACGAATTTGGCAGTTAAATCACTTGTAACAAACTTTTACATTGTAAAATGTTCTGATGTATAAAAAAAATACGTTGTTCACTTTTAAACTGAATTTCTTCAATAAAAGTTTCTTTAAAAAGTTTTAAATCAGACATCTAATTTCAATTTCCTTCGATTGACAATTGTTTGTATTCTCCATAAAAAGTACCAAACCGTTTCACATTTTACATTTGCAACAACATTTTGGTCCATACTTATGTATTGAAGTTTGAAACAAATGTCAAATCTTTGACTACTATATCAGTTACATGTCACTTCGTTTAAATTAACAAAGTGTGTATTTTATTGGTATTATGGCTTGGAGTAAAGTCCTGTTTCAAGGACTTATGGTAGCAAACTAGCTAGGAACATAGCGATAAGACTTCTTTGCGTTTTCGGTAAACATATGATTCAACAGTTACATTGTTTTATAGAGTCTGATGTGTACATCGTGTTGCAGTTGATCTCGTTGGCGTTATCATTGAATATGTCATTTCGCCACTCTTGATTGTCAATTTTTGAGAGTTTTTCATTTGCTTAGCTCATTATAAATTCATTGAAAATCGTAGAATCTTTTTGCTCAAGAATATCTATTATTTACGTCGACGTACAGAATCAATATATACTCAGCACAAAAGACGTATGAGCGATTTTCCATGTTTAGTTTCAGATGATGCCCATCCCAAATCAAGAAGATTTTTCAAACAATCAGGAACTATATGCATGAACGGTTGATATTTCACTGAATATCTTTGTTTTTCATATTCCGCTTCCATACAAACATACCTATTCGATTATTTTTTAATAAAGCTTTGTATAGAAGTTATGTGTCATTCCACTAGCAGACACAACTTTATCACACAATATACCACGTGATCTTTATTCCAAGTTTAGTGACTAATTTTGACAAATCTTTCGCGTTCTTCCGAAATGTCTGATATTCGTCTAGTCATATTCCAATATACTTATATTAATCTATTTTCATAATTTTTGTCCACTAGATTCAAAAAAAATCTCAGAGATGTATATGGACCGAGGACGGAATTTAACAACTTTCATTATATCTTCGTTCACAGAAAGTTTTCATATTTATCACCATTCCATTACAACTTTCAACATTTGCTGCAGACTGTTTTCATCTGTTACTATATCAAACCACATAGCAAATTTCTCAACATTATATCATATTTACGTACACTATGGTTTACCGCATTGATATTTTCTGCCAGATTATTCAGTCGATATTCAGTCGAACAGTGCATTTGACGTCATTGTTAAGTGACTGTACTGCTGTAAGAAAACGTTCCTAAATGTATATATTCCTAAGAATTCCAATTTATGACAGAAAATTGTTCTATTCACGGTATCAAACGCTTGCCTCATGTCGATAATGTATACATGTGTTGACCATTTGCTAATTAGCCGTTGATTACGGATAATGCAATATTTTTAATATAGTAACGCTATCAATGTAATTCCATGGTAGTTTAGTGTTTAACGTTCATCGTCTGCGTTCGGTTCTTATATTTGGATAATTATTCCTCTTGTCCATTCTAATGTAATGTTTCCGAGCTGAACAAGTAAATCAAATATCTGCTACAGAAGTTCTCTGCATTTTCGTGTTTCGATACTTCCTCGGGAATACGATCGATTCCTGTTGCTTTTCAAACTTTCGCACTTGTCACGGCCGATATGACTTCTCTGCAGTGATCGGTTCAATTGAGTCCATTATATCCCGTACATCATTTTGGCAATTTGCAAATCACGAAATTAGTTCCTCGCTGTTTTCATCAGAGATAAACAATTGTTTAAAGTCTTTTGTCCCACGATCTGAACAATTGTCCGTTTCAATCGTTCCATCAGTATTTACCATAAGTATACACGAGTTTCTATCGTCTTTTTATCGTCTTATTAATATTCATTTTAACCGATTGAACGCCAAAAATCACATTGGTCACTTGAATAGAGGTTGTCTTTTAGTTTACGTAGTTCACCATTCTTGCATCGTCTTTTGTTCATTCGAATGTTTTTCGTTTTGTGCAAAAACTGTCTTTCAAATTGTCTTTCCAACTTTTTGAACCGGGATATGTAAATAAAGGCAACAGTAGTATACCACTGTTCGAAACTCATAAATCGATAAGATAAAAACAAATCCGGGTTACAAACTAAAACTGAGGGAAACGCATCAAATATAAGAGGAGAACAACGACACAACAAAAACACAACATTAAAAAAGTAACACACACAGAAACGAACTATAATATAAAAATGGCCATTTTCCTGACATGATACAGGACATTTTAAGAAAAACATGGTGGGTTGAACCTGGTTTTGTGGCATGCCAAACCTCCCGCTTTAATGGCAACGTCAAATACAACACCAAAACGACAACATCACATGACAGTACCACAATACAAATGAATGGGGGAACATATAGGACAAAGAAACACACGAATAATAGCTAACAAAAGGTACTAGGCTTAAAATTCAATACGCCAGACGTGCGTCTCGTCCACACAAGACCATCCAGTGACGCTCAGATGAAAAAAGCTTGAAAGCCAAAACAAGTACAAAGCCGAAGAGCACCAAGGACCAAAACTTCCAAAAAGTTGCGCCTAACACGGCCAGGGTTTTCTGCCTGGGACAAGAACATTCTTATTATTTAGAATAATTATAATTTTGCAAACAGTGACTTTTATAAAATGACCATATAATAGATATACATGATAAAACCGAAGTGGGGACTAACTACAGAATAAAAACGGATACATTACATAAAACAACTTAATCTAACATATAAAAATACACAGCCGAGTTAGCCAAAGCATCAACGCACAAAGTGACGTCACATTTGAAATTCTAAAAAAACACACAAAGTGACGTCACATTTGAGTTTGTAAAAATATTTCCCAAAAATAAGATAGGATTAGGATTGATTCAAGATTAGATTTGTAATACTGACATTACATTTATAAATAACAATGAAAATTACAATACTTATTAATATCAAATTGCGGTAGTAATTAATTGTATTATCTAGCTATGTGGGTGTTTCTTCTGAATCAAACTGTAAACCAAATATATCGTATAAATTTCGTTGAACCAAACTAAAATCTAATAAATGAAGGGGGTGATTAATTATCTTTACCATAACACACGAATATAACAGAAAAGACGTTAAGACATTTGACAAAATCCGACGAGAATAACAAATATAACATAAAAATTAAATACATGAATTTGGGATAGAAAGGTACCGTGATAATTTTGTTTCACACACACACATATATAGATATAAGAAGATATGGTATGAGTGCCAATGAGACAACTCTCCATCCAAGTCTCAATTTGTAAAAGTAAACCATTATAGGTCAAAGTACGGCCTTCAACACGGAGCTTTCGCTTACACCGTATAGCAAGCTATAAAGGGGCCCAACAATGACTAGTGTAAAACCATTCAAACAGGAAAACCAACGGTCTAATCTATATAAAAAACGAGAAACGAGAAACACTCATGAACCACATCAACAAATGACAACCACTGAACATCAGGTTCCTGACTATATATATAATTCCACTGGTGACGGAGAACATCGTTGCAATACGAGTCGAATATTTGACTTTTTACACTCGATATTCTCGTTATTATGTGATTTAAAAACAGGTAGGTGTTTTTCATTTCACATCATAGGTATTCCTTTGTTGAAAATTTTAAGCGGTAATTTGATGGTTGTAGCATACAAATGTAATTATGAGACTTTAATGATTCTTTATATAATCTTATAGGGTTGTAAAAGCGTTGACCATGCGGACATATTTAAAATATTTAGACAAATTGCGCTTCGGTCAACGCTTTTACACCCCTAAAAGTATAAAAAGAAGCATTTAATTCTTAGAAAAATCCTCAGGCATACACATTTATATTTAATAATAAGATCTGTTTACCAAGACAACATTGAATCTTGGTAGACCGACAACTTTCATGAATTCATAAAATCGTATAGAAGATTTAGCGAGATATGCCAGAAACCACGATTCATATATGATTATATTGTAACCGGTATATGGGTTTTAAGGCACCAATGAAATTAAATTTGTAACGACGTTGTAAAGGCCTAACTGGAAAATCAGATGTGGTCTGCCTATAGAGGTCCAATAAAGGGTGCAAACTAAAATAAAACGTAGAAACGACGAAACAAACTAAGAAAATGAAAATAAGAAACTGCCACAACAGCCATACAAATGTATAACATGATTTTATTGTTAGTTTATTGATATATTATTTATTCATCTATCAATGGGTTTGTTGGCGGTGTTGAATATTTGCGAGAAATTTCAAATAGTTCTATAATAACAATTACCGCTTATGTGCCTCATCAACACCAAATTGAAATCTTGATCTATTTACATAAGATATTATTTAAAGTGTATTCTACTAATTGATTATTAAAAATCACCATTTAAAGAGTGTGTCAGGCAAATGAAATGAATACAATTCAAATACAGAAGTAAACATAAAATTGCTTATACTAAATTTGGTATTTGTAAAGATGTGCCTTAAGAAGGTCTATAAGTTATCGCTTGTAACGTGGAACACATTTTTTGCATACCAGATGACGAACAATTGGTATTTGCCCTTAATCACGTTCGTAAGAATCTTGAAAATGACAGGAAACATATGGCCATTGATATCTATAAATTACGCGGCTTTTTAGTTTTCACGAAATGAATTTCGTAAATACTGCCATTTTAAAAATTGATATTCAACGAAATAAACTGTTATATACTTACTAATAAACTCGAAAATCTCGTTTCATTTTTGGTGGTCTTAGACAGTTACAAAACAGGAAAAGACAAAAATTAATAACAAACAGCAAATTATGACTGATTATTCAGTTTTCAAACAGGAAAAATGTAGAAAGTCTTAGAGATTTAAATTTCAATCGAAAATGATTAAAAGTGATTACTTCTTGTAATTACTGAAGTAAATAATCATAATATCAAAGCCACATAACTGTTTGGTTTTTGATTTATTTCTTAAGGTTTCACGTGTATCAATTTGTAGTAATTAGGATAATTATTAGTGTTTTTTTTATCTGTAGATTCCGTAATATCATTCCGGTATCGATCGGTTCGATGCCAGTCATTTCTTGAAAGGTGTCTAGCTATTGTTAATATTATCCATCAGAGCGTATATTATTTAATTTTAAGAAGATATCATTATCAGGATACGCAAAAAAAGAGTATATTTGTCATTGTTTCTTCTCTGAATGTAGTTATATTGTTACATGTATTGTGATAATTAGTTTTTTTAAAAGAAAATAGTTTTAAATATTAAACGTAGAATCCTGAGATATTTGACAATTTAAACATTTGCTTAGCAAGAAGAAAGTGAAATCAACCGTCTGATATGAAATGGAGTTTGTTGGATATTTGTGGATTCTCGTTTTGTGCATTGCTTACATTTTTCTTATTGAAGGTGAGTTGAGTTGAAATTTGTTAAATGAAAATGTATGACTGTATGTTTTGGTTAATATAAATTATGCCAAATACTTCAAAACATTTATGTTAATCTTTTCATGCACTGAAACAATTTTATAAAGTGAAAATATAAAATGCGTGTAAAAGATGTAGAATTTTGTTTGCATTTGTTTCAAAGGAAGCGAAACTCGCCAGGAATTGTAATGGTATCAAAACATTTATAAAATGACAAGAGTATCATTGTTATATTGTAATGCTTTCTTATCAACACTCTATAACTAAATTAAGACATTTGACCGTTTTACGTGTCAAAAAACAAGTGATTTCTAAGTTAAAAACTGTATGCTCGGATCCTATTTAGATATTTTAAAAGAAATGACGAGACTCAAATCCACACTTGACCACCAGATGCATTATGAATTCAGTAATAAATTGGAATCTATTCATTAAAGAATGTAATAGATCAATTTCAAGACTTTGATAATATTTTTCACATGTTTAACAGAACAAATTTAAATCATATTCCTAACAAAATAAATTAAAAGTATCATGAAGACATATATTCCATTGCAATAAAGATACGATTTGTCTAACTTCATTTTAAATGACGCCCGAAAAAAATGGCGATCTTTTCCGTAAATAATTGGGGGTTTTCGGAGAAAAAGGATAAACATCTGTTTGATTGAAGAAATCACAAAATATTTTGATTTTTGGTATATGAAAAGAGAAATGTTTAAAAAAATCACTCCAGTTGATGACATCATTTTTATGGTGGAAAATACGATTTTAGAAATATCGAAATTAGATAATTTTAAATCTTTATCATCAATATCATGATCCCTTTAATGTCCTCACTCTAACTTGTTATATCAATCTTTTCAATAGTAAAATGTAATTTTATGATTGTAGAACGAAGTCAGTTAGAGAGGCACTGCCTCCATAATATAGGTATTGCAAAAATATTTATATAGCATTAAAGAAATTTACACTTGATGAAAGTGTTAAATCAGATAATATGAAAACTGTCATCTCTAATATTGGCCCTTGAACTTTCATGTCCAATTCATACTTTAACCATATACCATATAATGTAAATTTTTGTAGGGAAGAATGTAATCGTGTTCCAAACTGTGAAAAGCGAATTGACATATATAGATATAGGAAGATGTGGTATGAGTGCCAATGAGACAACTCTTCATCCAAGTTACAATTTATAAAAGTAAACCATACATGTATATGAATTGAAATCTTACGCTTAAAAAGTAAATATAAGTGCTCTGGCCTTCCGATAAATATAAGTTTCATCGTAAGTACGAATAATTATTTTTTTAATTTTTCTCATTTCGCATGAATTTTTGCCGGTCGGCAATTCAGAAATCCTGAATATGGTAAAAGGTTTATGAATTAATCAATTCGATTTCACAAAACCTTTATATTAATAATGAACAATATACTTATATGTCTTTAGATACAATTTTTTGTTGGTTCATTATATTTTTAATTCTAAGCAAACATTCAATCATCGCTGTTCTGTATACCCTTTAGCCTTTGTAAATGAAGGATTAAAAAAATACGTATTTTTTTGTGATTACTAGTGTACGTCTTTGGTTTGTTCTGTCGTTGATGTATTTTACCTTACATTTCCTTTCATTCAGTACATGTATGTATATATATAAAAATAAGAATATTGGTTTGATTGACAATGAGATAACTATCCAGCATAAATAAAACACAATCAAACGTTATCAGTCAACGGAACGAGTGAAAAACAGCTGCCATATTCCTGACTTGGTACAGGCTTTTTCCGAAGAAAAGTTATGTATCAAATTTGTCAGATGAAAAGAAAAAAACGAATGTGTAAAATGATATATAAAAAAACAAAAAGAGTAAGAGTTTTACTTTTATTTCGCATCAATATCCGTACGGTGTACAATAGAACTATGTTAAATACAAAGTGGTTACTGAATTGGTGCAAAATCTGAAGAAATATTTCTTATGAAATTGAATTTGACTTTGGTAGCAATTGTTATGATCGTTATTCACATAACGATTGGAAAAACATAGAATAAAAACCATCAAAGGAAAAAAAACCAAATTCAACACACAAAAAATTAAAGATAGAGTAAAACTAACTCTACAAAAATACGGGGATGTAACCATATCATGCGCATCTGGGTGCATGCTGAACTATCGGGGTCAGTAATCTTGTTCATGGTATGTAACATTCACGTGATGAGTCACATTACATAAAATTTCACACCCCTGCTTCATCGATTAAAGCTCGTGTTGATCAAATTTTAGATTTATGTTGCAGTATTTTAATGGACTGTTGTTTTTCTTATTTTTTTTTTGGCCATAGTGTGGTCAGTTTTTCTTCGACGCAGGTTTTAATTGCCCTCTCAATATTTTTTGCTCCCCTTTTTATAACCTAGAACAAAGGTCGGGATAGTTGTGCAGATTGATAATACATGACTGATTTTCAACAAAATGTGGTGGTATTTTTATAAGAAAAATAAGGAAATGTAGTATAATTACCAATGAGACAACTATCCATAAAATATAGTTCAAATGAAGTGGATGTAAGCAATTATATGCAACCGTACGGCCTTCAACAATGAGAAAAAACCCATACCGTATAATCGACTATAAAAGGCCCCGACATTAAAATTTGAAACAATTCAATTGAGAAAACATACGGTCTAATTTAAAACAAAACAATTTACGCAAAACAAATATGACAAACATGAACCAACGACAACCACTGAACTACATGCCTAGGACATGCACATATAGAATGTGACGGGGTTTTGTTTTGTTTTAATATTGGTTTGTGTTTTCTTTTTCTGTCCTTTCTTTGAGATTTAAATTCATACGCAAGGTATTGATATTGATGATTAAGTATTAACTGTGTCACCAAAACCTTTGAGATGTATTTATAAGATCTTAACCTACGATGAAATGATTTCCCTTTGTAATCGGTAAGTTGCAGATTTCTTTTCTGGATCTTGAGTCAAAGTTGACCTATATCCTCTTCTACGACTGAATATAAAGAAGTTTTTATTCCAAGAATAATTACACAAAATACACCAGATATTCCCCTGGCACCTTCTTATAGAGCTTTTATCTTGAAAGTAAAAAAAGAAATGGCTCATAAATTTGTACGGAAATACTATCAAATCCTTTTTAGAGAACACTAGTGCATTTGAACTATAAATCAGCCTACTTAAATTATATAATATTACTATCAGAATGATATAAACCAAATATAATTTGAATTTGGTAAATTTCATGAAATGCAAATTCAAAAACTATGCTTTTTATGTATGTTCTTGAGGAAAAAACTGAAAGCAGTTATATTCAGTAACCAAAAAAAACCAAAAAAAAACTCGTGACATATATATCCTTTATTTTCCTTTTATATATATGATAATACGTGAGAAAGGGAACTACAGTTATCTTATATCAACAAAAGTAGGCGGGGAATCATGATTTTTTTCACAAAAATTTTAAAAATCAAGACAAACACAGAAATAGGATCAGTTGCTTGCAGTAATATATTATTTTCTCTTGCGATACAATTTTTATGTTTAGTAATTGTACAGATATCTACCATTAAAAAATATACACATTCATGTAATAAACGGAGCACCAACTGTATATATACGAATGTCACTAACTTCAACGTAATTGCGAGCATCTTCTATACTAAAATGTTTCACGTTTAACCCATACAACTTTCTTAGAAGTCAACAGTGAAGTTGTTTGATTATAATGTTTGCATGAATCATATTGATTACAGAACATACGTTTCCCAGGTGCATATCAATGGATGTGTCGTTCACAATTTATAAGTAATTATTACACGCTTTTAAGGACAATTTTGTTTACCTGTTAACTTAAGTGTGTGATGAAGCTCATACAGAATGTTGCGAGAATAAAACTGTTTGTAAGCGCTCAACACTCCTCCAACCTAAGAAAAAGGTGTAACAGCACAACATATAAAAGACAAAATGTAAAAATCATTTGGAACAGCATGCACGTTTGCAGCACCAGATGCGCATTTCGGCTTTTAATTTGGGAAGGGATTGACTCATCAGATCGTCACGAAGCATAATCAATTCAAGCGTGTCTCTGTATTTATACATCCAACATTCATGTATTTAGTTATGATTATTCTTTTGTAAGTCTGATTCGATATTATTTTATGTCTAATTGTTTGTGGTTTCAACTCTATTTTTATTTTTTCTGTAGGTATGTCAAGTTTAGATAATTACTCAGCTATTTCATTTATATGATTTTTAGTTAAAAGCAACTTTATGCACAGGATTTTTTTTGTTAATACACAGTTTTGATTTAGAAGAACAACCGACATGGTTTGAAAATACAAATAATTACACCATTACAAACACAATTCCATTTTAATATTCTTGTCATGGTTAGAAAATACATAAAATAACACCATTACAAACTCAATCTCAATTTTATATTCTATTTTTTGAAATTTACCTGTGATAAAATAAACGTCACAAAAATACGACACTTTTTGTAGCGTTGATACATTCGTGTGGCGCACTGTTTATAATTCTCTTGTCGTGTCCTGGTGGACTGTCTTAAATTCATGAGAGATGTCCGTTGTTATTCTGTGGTTTACATGTTGTAATGTACTATTATATTATTTATTTATGTATTTCTCTGTCCTGAGTGTTCTTGCGTTTATTTTACTATATTCCTGTCACGTAATGTTGTCATTTTAGCGGTATTTTTAACATTGCCATTTAAGCGGGAGGTTTGGCTAGCCATAAAACCAGGTTCAACCCACCATTTTTTTCTTAAAATTTCCTGCATCAATTCAGGAATATGGTAGTTGTTATCAAATAGTCCATTTATATGTATGTTGGCGTTTGTTTTTGTTGCAGTTCAGTGTTTCTGTTGTTTCGTTGTTTTCCTCTTACAGTTGATGTGTTTCCCTCGATTTTGGTTTGTGACCCGGATTTGTTTTCGCTTAATCGATTTATGACATTTGAACAGCGGTATACTACCGTTGCCTTTATTAAAAAAAATTTATTTATTTGCCTAGTATGATCATCTACACATCGAAATTTTATTCATTCCTAAGAATGCCTGATCCCGCTTGATATTGAAATATAAATTAGGAAATATGATAAAACAGATTGCCATCACAGCCTGATCCTTGTTTACGTGTTCCATTATTCTATTAATAATAATTGACCACAGACAAGACATTTTTATCCTGCAAATAATTGGGAGATGCCGAAATTGGTATTACATCTGGAAAAGGCAATACAAACTACATACGATGATAAAAATCACAATACCACATAATTGGACATTAATATTTTTCACAAATGTAAAGTTGAGACGGCCAAAAAGCAAAGGTTAATAAAAGAATGAAGAAAATACTAAAGAACAATATTAAAACCATAAATCGTAGAAAGACAGACATTACCATGACGATGTTCATACAAAAAAACAGTTCGTCTTTTTTTGAATAAAGATTCAGCAAGGTAATCTTATGTAAAAAGTATGGTGTTTCACATCAAACCTATCTTAATACCCTTTAAACCATTCTGGGATCATCGTCCTAGCTTTCGAGTTACAACAGTTTTACCTTCTTTCTTCTATAAAAGATTGGTGTTATGTTGAACTACGGTTTACATAGAATACTAGTATTTTATAACCAAAATATTTAGGGATTTTTTCTGCTGTAATGTATTGATGTAAAGTGTTTTAAATTTATTTATATTGATGGGGGATAGCAATTGACCTTAAGGTTATAATTTTAACAAGGTTTGATCTTTATCAAATCCAATATTATATCAAAAATTAATTAGTCAAAATATTTGCATCAATTCAGCCTGATTTGGGAGGTACTAGACCAGAGATTTACCAATTTCAGACACTCGGAAACAGATCGACATTGATGTTGTTACACATTATGATAAAGACAGCAAAATATTCGTTATATCCTTATTTTATATATGTTTGTCTGTCCGTCGTACTGAAATATATCGCCATATCACATCTCATCTGAAATCAAATATCTGCAATATATGTAGGTATATACTAATTACAAACCTTTGAAATGATCATTATAATTGGGTCAGTAGTTTACATCCTGGACTTCTGACAAACTACCATAAGAATGTCGATAAGGTTGTGTAACAAAATTCACTCAATAATGTCATTGATACTTACACTCTACGCTTCGTCATTTTCATTTATCTTACTTTGATATCAAATACTAATTATGTGCTTTGCCTTTTTACACCCAGTGTTGATTGAAGTTTATCTAATTTAGTTTGCAGAATCTAAATTCAAATAATGTCATTTTGTAATATATTTTGTAGTTTTAAAATGAGTGTTCGGGGAGTTTTCTTTATCAAATTGCAGACTGTGTCAATTACCCATATGAATGTCCATGCATATCAGAATTAAAGCATAGTTTTATGAACCTGTTATTTTTCAGTGTATTGTTTTTATAAAAGATAACTATATATTTAACAACGTAACACTGTTACGGGGATAGGAGTTGCCTAACATATAACTGTGTAATATATACGATTTTCAGATCAGCCGTATAGTCACATCCTAATAAAATATTTTTTTTTGTCGAATTGTATAGTGCCGTTAATTTGGTTTCTGAATTGTGTTGTGTTTTACTGTGGAGAAGATGTCAAGATAAATGTGGCTAGCTGCATTTTACCTTAATCTATACTAATTGCCATGCTTATTCTCTTGACTTACACTAAACACCATGTGTTAGCCATAACTAAAGCTAAAGCATAGAGATATATTTCGCACGTTACAAAAATTGATTTAAATGTTATAGAAAGAGCACGTTAAGGTATGTAAGATTTAGTTAGTTTGCAATATAGCTCTCTACCAAGTATTATTTTACAAAATTGCTTGCATTTAGAAAAGTTACAAAACATCCATCTTCAATTTTCTTTCATCTATATTCGTCTTTCTTTTATTGAAAAAAAACTAGGCTTTTTTTGCATTTATTTTCTTCTCTTTTCTTAATTGCCTTTTTAAAAAAATGTTTTTTTTTTTTGCTCCTTAGTTAAAACTTTGCACCCTTATATTAACTTAAATTGTAAAGGTGATTGTTTTTCGCATTAAAGCAAACGACCTAGGTTAGCTGATTTTTTATTTGGTGGGAAGAAAATAAAGGCTGGAAGATACTGAACAATGAGGAATCAAGAAATGAAAATCTTAACAAAATTAAAAACGTCAGATGAATGATTTTTAACTCTCACATGACAATCAGTGAATATATTGTTTGCTGAAACGGTCATTTTGATATTTAAAGATAGAATAATATGTTTTAATAAATCATGTTCGACTTTCAATCAGTTTTTAGACATATTCACTACGGTTAATTAAGTGAGCTATTCGGTGCGTTTGAGCTTTTGATTTTGCCATTTGATAAATGCCTTTCCGTTTTGAATTTTCCTTGGAGTTCGGTATTTTTGTTATTTTACTTTTTTCAGTACTGTTCTGGTACCTTGCAGTTAAAGGTTCTATTCAGATTATTAAAAGAATGTTAATTAGCTGTTATTTACTTGTTAAAAAGAATAATCTGAACATATTTCCGGAAACATTGTCTGGATCGACATGTCTCAAAAGAACCGGATGCACCATGAGGGAAGTGTCGAAAGAATAACCATATGCCTCTTAAAAATGAAAAACCTTTTGTGGTCAGATTTTGTAGACAGAATATATTCAAAAGGGCCGATTCAGAAAAAAAATTATTTTATATTGGCCGTTCCTAATTATTCTAATCATTTTAAATAAACAAGAAAATTGGTAATACTTAAATTGTCACAGTATGAATATCTTTTGTCAAATAAAATGGTTACCCGGGTTCAGATTCTTCTTGTTTTTCTTAACATTAATATTTTAACCAAACGTTTAATTTTCAATTGTTTTATTGGGCTAATGCCTCCTAGACTAAACACAGTAGGCGAAATGAAGGGAACTCCATTTTAAGTGCAATAGGGGTGCAACTCCTGCCAACAGTTCGTTTGATTTGGGCTTCGAATGGGATTTAAGTGAATTTTGGGGTCGCAAGAGGGGTACAAATATTTTATTTGACTTTTCAATCAAGCCTGGGGTTTGTGAGTTTTTCTTATCACATTATTACTTGTGGTCTATTGATAACGTCGACACCACTTGACGATCTAATAAACAATAGTTAGGTGATACAAATACATGTGTTGTTTATTGTTGACGTTTCGTATCATTTGTATAAAGACAAATCTTATACAACACTAAACGTGTCAAAAGAAAATGAAATGTATTATAATATTGTATATGACAGGGTCGATTGTGCATTGTGTTAATATTTGCAAGCGAACATTATAAGGTCTAGCTGTCAGTGGTTCATTACGATGAAACATATTCAGGCTTCCCGATAAGAAGGAGGGGGATGCATTTAGTAAAAGCGTTTCAATAAATCGTACGCTAATCAACACTTAGACCGAAACTTGAAAGACGTCGCAATAATTTATTTATTTGTGCAAATGGGTAAATAAACTCATCATATATTGTCATTTCATATTTGCATAAGGATAGTGCCAACTATTCTATCTAAAAACTATTTTGCATCGAAAAAATATATTATCAATATTGTTATTGTCCTGGTATATAGGTAAAAATAAATAATATAAGATGAACGATAATACTATAAAAGTATGTGAAGGAGGACTTTTAGACTCATTCCTATGCTTCATTTCATGATTACCGATATCGGCAAATTAATTGAGAATATAGCTGGCTTATTAAGATATTGCTTATTGATTGTTTAATATGACATGTTATAAAAATGTGATATGAAGCAAAAAGGTTGACAAATTATTATCTTTGCAGTATAACAGTTTTTTTGTTTGCAATTTCGTAAATACAACACATAAAAACAAGGCTAGATAATGCAGTGTTGTTTCTGTTCGTCTGATATACTGTTGTGGCATGCGTGACCTTTTTGGGATTTTTCTCGGTAAAATAGACATGAAGAAAGTTAAGAGACGTCAATTAGAATATAATTAGTCTATCTATTACAAGAGAACGACCGATTTTATTTTACAACAAATACTTTGATACAAAAATATAATATACAGGCACTGGGCACTCCTAAATCAATCGGAATGACGTTTCCATCATTAAAGGGACACAGATAAAAAAATAAAAGTGTTTTGAAATAAACATGATTGACGTGGTTGACATAAAATGATTATTTCATTAATCTTCTTAAGAAGGGTTTATTTATGCTTTTATATACTAGATAGTTTACGTTGAAGTAAGATTACGTTTGAATGAATGACGAATTGATACATCATGTCAAAATAAAAATAAGAAGATGTGGTATGATTGCCGATAAGACAACTGTTCATCAGATCTCAGCTTGTTGCTCACAAGGAAGCTGTTAAACCAAGAGTTCCACGTGGTGAAGTTGAAAAATCATCCCTTCGAAAATTTTACGGACGCTTCACGAGTTGGTTGACCGTTATGCTATTTTTGTTTCACAAATGACGAAGGATATGTTTAAATCGTCGTAACCACACTCCCGTCCTCCTTTTCCCCGAATGTGACCTACCGAATTAGACTTATCACCGGGTTTGTACTTACGTGAGTAACACGACGGGTGCCACATTTGGAGCAGGATCTGCTTACCCTTCTGAAGCACCTGAGTTCACCCCCTGTTTTTGGTGGGATTTGTGTTGCTCGGTTTTCGGTTTTTTATGTTCTGTTTTGTATACTGTTGTTTGTCTTTTGGTCTTTTTCTTTTTTTTTTTGCCATGGCGTTGTCAGGTTATTTTCGACTTATGAGTTTGAATGTCCCTTTGGTATTTTTCGCCTCTCTTTTATTTGGATTTTGTTGTTTATAAAACAGAAAAAAAATCATGAGTTGTCATTTCGATAACTTTTTGAGTTTTGTATATATCGATAAAGGTTATCATTTTACATTTAATTAGTACGTTTCCTCATTGGGAACCAACATTACAAATAAAACAATTCAGTCGTTCATACGGATGTAAAACACATATATTCCTCTCTCATAATGTTACTATTGTGTCCACATATATCGTCTGTCTGTGACAACTAAGAAACAAAACTTATCAGCGATACCAGTTTTATAATTTTTACCCAGACGCGCGTTATGTCTACAAAACACTCATCAATGGCACTAAATTAACTCGTTAAAAGGCTAAACAAAAGGTAAAGAGCATTAAGGACACTTAATTCCAAAAAGTTTTGTCAAATGCTCGAGACCAACATAGTTACAAAAACTTTATTCAAAGGTTAAAGAGCTACTAAAACAAAAGGGGACCAAAGGTAATGCCAAATGACAAGGAATTAACTATGCATGAGGGAGATGCAATCCTTAACTTATAATTATTTCCAATTCTTTTAACATCAAATTTCAATTGGACAATATCCGTATATTCATGCCAGTACCGAAATTAATTACTTGGAATGCCTTTAAAGAATTGTGGATTAAAACTTGTTTCAAATATTTGATAAAATAATCATCACAACTTTAACATAGATTTAAGAAGATGTGGTATGAGTGCCAATGAGACAACTCTCCATCCAAGTCAAAATTTATAAAAGTAAACCATTATAGGTCAAAGTACGGTCTTCAACACGGAGCCTTGGCTCACACCGAACGGCAAGCTATAAAGGGCCCCAAAAATTACTAGTGTAAAACCATTCAAACGGGAAAACCAACGGTCTAATCTATATAAAAACGAGAAACGAGAAACACTTATGAACCACATCAACAAGCGACAACTACTGAACATCAGATTCTTGACTTAGGACAGGTCCAAACAACTGTAGCGGGTTTAAACGTTTTAATGGTACCAAACCTTCACCCTTATCTGAAACAATAATGTAACATCACAACATAGAAAGACACACTATAAAATATCAATTGAAATGGCTTAACTCAATCAAAAGACATATTAACATCTGTGAACATACACTGAACAAATAAATTTGATCTATCATACAATGTAAATACAAAATAAAGAAACTAAGGGAAGAATAATTAAAGTAACATGTTAAACCGCTGTGAAATGTTAAATAATTTAAGAAAAACAATATGCTTGAACAAAAATATCAGACATTTGCAATTATTCAAAACATAGGTAAATGAAAATAATTTTGTTGTTAGGTATACGTGTACAGTTCAAATGGAGAAAGGAAATATTTTTATAAAATAAATAATTTTGATGTTCATAGTCCGAAGAAGTGAAAATTTATAGTAATACCAAACACTTATCAAAGCTAGTATATAGACCAGATATAGCCCTGATTAACATTCAATAACAAAAAAGCACAACAATTAGTATGTTCGCTTGTGAAGAATGTTAGGGCTCGTGTCTCTCTTTCCTTTGTTTTCTGTGTAGTGATGTGACGACTGTTGTTTGTCCTTTTGTAGTTCTTCGTTTGACCACTGCGTTGTATGTTTGTATTCGAATCTTCTTCAATTTTTATAATAATAGACACAAAAACGTTATTATAGTAAAAAATGTGCAAGCAGTGTTACGTGGAGTCTAGTTTTTTTTCTTGATTGGTATGTATCCATATGAATGATGAAAGCACACAAAATGCAAAAATTTAACATGCATGTATCTATATGAAAATGATTCTCCGTTGTCATTAGTTTATTGAGCAAAGAGCTATAGAAATTATATGGCTATATTTCCAATTACAGTGAACAAAATTAACTGACAGATGCAAAATTCAATTAAAAAAATCTATCCAATTTGATCGTTTCAGAGATTTTATGATATACAAAGACGGTGTATGTAAAAATTGAATCTTTAGTTTTTATCGCTGTGCATATTATTTTTGTCACACTTGTAAGGAATAAATAATTTTTGTTGATCTTGAATTGCTAAAAAGTCAACAGTTTACGTCTAGATATCCAACAATGGTCAGATTTGTCGATTTCCTATTTCCTAATTTATTATGTGTGAGTTGTGAAATATTATCTTAGTATTTTATTCTAGATGTGGACAAATTAAAAAACAACAGTTGTTGACTCATGATCAAATCTCGTCAATCTTTTAAGAAAATATAAATATATCTATAAAGCAAAACATAAAAAACTGCGGGACTGACACTATCACAAAAAGAAGCGAGACGGGGTGTGTCACATAATACGCGTCTCCCGATATTTATGTGTCAACCGCCATTCGAATCAACAATCGTTTAAATATCACAATCGGGAATATGTCATCATAGGTAAATATATACATCAGACGACTATCTAAGATCAAGACCGCAAAGGCATGTCTCTAGTGAGTTGAAAAACTGACATATCGTATCAGTCAACATATATGTTAGTGACCGTACAATATAAATTTATATCAATTGATGGAGAAGTTAGCAACTATAAGTCACCGTAAGGCCTTCAAAAAAGATCAATGCTTATACCGTATAACAAGCTATTAAAGGCCCGACATGAAAAATTGAAAACAATCCAAAAGAGGAAACTAACGGCCTTATCTAACAATCAACATAAGAACACAGAACAAAAGTCAAAACACACAAAGACAGTTTCTAAAAGGACTTTACCACAATCTAGAGATTTGAGTACTCACAGTTACTGAAATGTAGTTCAAAGCAAATAACTCAAAAAACATCATGTTGATAACACTCAAATATCAATCAGTACACATCCACTAGATTTAGTGTAAATTCGTACTAAACATTCCGAGAAAAACCTGATGTTTGCAATGCTAAAATATAGTTATTGACAGATCATAGTACCGTAATTGTTCAAAGCAATACATTCTATAGGGGCTCGACACTACGCAAGCGAAGTGTTGCGATATCACAAAAGCATGATTGAAAATCCCATTTAGGAAGGAACAATATTGGTACAGAAAATATTCATTATTTACATGGTTGAGCTACATTTTAGTCGATGGATATGTAATTTGTGGTGTGAGTGCTGCATAATATTGTGTTTTGATGGAGAGTGTCTGCCGTATTATCTTTTTGCATTTCCTTAACAGTTTTCTATGAAATGCAATTATCACTGTTATTACATGTACTTTGTGCTTGAATAGTAAAACTCATCAAAGATACCAGATAATAATTTGGTGGATCAGAAACGCGTTTCATTTACATAAGAATCATTGGTGGCGCTCGAATCATAATAGTTAGAAGGCCAAAAAAAAACCAAAAACAGTTTTTGAATTATAAGTAAAGTATTGTTGAGAGTATGACTCAAAAATTTGTATCTACACTTTCTACCATAGAAAAATAGATTGAAACCAATTTTCACTGACGGCACATTTACTGAATAAGAGGATCCGGGAACAAAGGTTTCGTTCTTAGAATTTTGTTTTCGAGGCATTAAGTGCCTATATAGCTTGTGATTTTTGTTCATAAAAAGTGGGAAAGTTTTTCTATTCTATTGTGTTCGGGAACACAATTTAAGTCTTTGATTTAGATTTGCGTTGTCTTCAAACTTTTTCCCTGTGGACAGTGAATTAGTAAAATTCATACAACATCCCAATTTATTTCTTCATGTTTTATGCTCACAATTTCAGTTAAAGCTGTTCAATTGATTTGATATAAATTGTCCTAAACGTTGAACGATATACTGTTAAAATCTTATTGAGAAAGTGCAGGTTCAAATACTTTAATGTGCATTTATTGTTGTACAGAAATGCACTTCAAACAACAGTTATCTCGGGCTAGAGCTACTTACCTCTGATTGGTTTTTATAATTTTGGTGAATTTCTCTGAGTTAGGAGTACCTAATTTTAGAATAGTACAATACAATAAATCAGGAAACCTTTACCAAACTCTATTTCTTATTTTTATTGAATTAACAATTATGCTGTTTAAACCGTCTCGAAGTGTTAAAATGTATGGTTTCAAGATTAAGAAATATTAGTTATGAGTTAAACTCCTACAAGCTTGAATTATTGACACTTTGGTGGTATTGCTGTCATGTTTGAAATCTGTTGAATGCGTCAGTCAACTTTTGACTTGCAAATAAAAATATTTAAAAAATAAACTTGCATTTCTCTAAAGCTATGGCATCCCTTTTTAATGTGTAAGTAGAGAGCTTACTCAGACTGTATAAAACCACATAAAAATGTGTATTTGATTTAACAGTTTAACGCTTATTTAAAGTCGTAAAACTGTGTTTAATATTGTCGCAGTAAATATCTAGATATGTTTTCCTTCTAACTGCAAGCGATTAGTATTTGATGGTATTCTACAATTGACTTCTGTTGAAAATCTGGTTGACTCTTCCTATAAATGTCGATCATATTACCTGTGTACTTCATAAATGAAATATGAAAAAAAATAAAAGCTTCAAGCTACTGGGTAACACAAAATTCTATAAAACAATAAAGGGCGGTTCATAATTTGAGTAAGATACAATTCTTAAATAGTTGGGATTTAAAAAATAATATACTTTTTTAAAAATTCCAAAAAATAAACAGAATTCAGAATGAAGTACAACATTGCACAGTATGACATGTACAACAAACATGTAAACATTCATTAAGACATATCTGAATGGCACAATGCAGGATTTGTAGATTTCCTCTGTAAGTCCATTTTATATTAAGGAAACAATAAGTTTTCATGTTCAGTGAAAATTGAGGGGAAATCATTAAAGCTTTAACATAATTAAACTGTGAAGTTTCGATTTGAAAACAGTCAAATATACGATTTTACATGCAACCAATTTTCCTTGCCTGGCATGAACCATTCTATTATCTACATTTGCAGTTTTGGCTAAATATTTGCTGCTGTACAATTAAATTTGATACTTAAATCAATTTACAATGTTGTAACGGATATAACGCGAAACCTATTAGTTTAATTAAGTAAGCTCTTATTGGTGCTAATGATAGAAGATGTCGTGTAATTACTTAATAAGAATTTACTTGAGTAGATTATATACGTAAAAGCAAATTATCTGTCATTGGTACTTCAGTATGTTAGCCATCGGTGAGTAACGTGCAGTTCATCTTTCGAGAGACGAATCATTTGAAATAAATATTACCCATAGGCGTTTGTTTGTTTTGCCAGATCAGAATTTTCGTTGTTTAAGTCTTTTCAAAGAAATGATTTATAATATATCAAATTGTGTAGACATTAACAGTATGTGGAATGTAAGTCTTTAAAGTGAAAAATATAGAGATCACGAGAAAAAAAAACCTGATAGTACATAGCCTAGGAGAAAGCAAGAGGTGATACAAAATATTAAGTAAACAAATAACACATTCCTAAGACACTACTATAAAAATCATTCAAGTAGAAAACTATTTTGTAAAGGTTTGTGCTCATGAGTGATTTGATGTTCGACATGTTTGTTGTTGGTTTTCAACTTGCTCGTTATTACAGAATTTGTAGTGTTTCTGTGAGCAGATAAGGTTCGATCCGCGGGCATTTTGTATTTTCCACTATTGGTATGACAGTCTTATGAACTAGAAAGTCTTTAAGGTCAATGTCCTCATTTATGTAAGGTCACAGAAAACTAAAATTTATCAACAAAACAGTTTAAAAAACAAAATTCAGATACAAATTTTTTCGACCACATTGTATTATAGTTTAGGCAACACAAAAATCCTTTTATATACGTGTATTACACAGTTTTTTCCCCATAAATGACTTTTGTATTGTACTTAAGTTGTTATCAATTCTAATTACATAATTTCTACAAGTAACATTTTATACAAAATACCAAAATATTTTACAGTATTATATATAAGCAAAGATCCAATAAAAATACTTTCTGTTAAAATTTTAAAAAGACATTTCATAATCTAATCCATTTTTCACCTTTTTTTTCAATACATCTCCATCAACGTTTAACCACAAAATAACAAGCATAGAATATCATAACATCAGTTATATCAAGAGATTATTGCCACCGATTTTGTGAACTTCAAACTAAAAGTAATTAATGTAAATAAAGGCAATAGTAATATACCGCTGTTCAATAGTCATTAATCGATTTAACTGAAACAAGTCCGGGTAACAAACCAAAACTGAGGGAAACACATCAACTATAAGAGGAAACAAAACGGAACAAAAGAAATACTGAACTGCTACAAAAGCAAACAGTAATCTTATGTCTACAATTCACAAAATTGACAATCAAGATTTTGTTATTTGTAATAGCTCAGTTTCTTAATCTTTAGAGATATGTGTTTGCCATTATTGTTTTACCCAACCAGCCTATTTAGTCTTTCAATATATATGTTATAGTTCAGATAGTAGGTGGCTTTATCTCTTGTCATTTGGAACTAAACGACAAGTAATAAGCTGGTTTAAACATGTTTCCTATCATGGAATATGGACTTTAAAATTCTAAAAAAACAAATGTATTTATATTTGAATGTATTAGTCTTTGCGATTTGTATAAATTAATATATATTTGGACAAATGGTATTCTAAATCGTATATTCCTACATACATATTCAACCTTGAGAAACACTATAAAAGTTCATAAATGAATGACAAAACAGGAAACCCGATGAACGCAACTAATAATATATTATCTAGTCTAATCATTCATGGGTAAAATTTATGAAAACAATTAAAACATTAGCCATTATACCGATATGATAATAATTGGTTAATATTTTTATACACTTGAAACTTGTATATAGTTATACATTTACGGTGTGTAAGTAATAGCTTTCTCGAGCAGAATATCTAATGAATTAATTCACTGATATGACTAATGACAAAATGAAGAAGAAGAAGTAGTCTGGATTTGTGCTGAACAATGAATACTGAATGTCCTGACTGCCCACTACTAAATTGACAGCGGGCAAAGTTTCTAAAAGGTACTTGATTCGCTTAATTAAGAGATTTTACGATTCAGGAGCGCATCAAGGGTTCGATGAACAGGGGTCGTAATTTTTCCATCATGGTAAAAAATCGCCGAATGTAACGAGTGGAAATTTGTTTGAAAGGGGCATACACCCTCTACGTCCAACCCGGAATCCCCCAATTGTTTTTATGTTCAGACATTTTAGATTGCATTCATATTGCCTAACCTGCTTCAGTATAAAATTTAATTATAAGTGCTGGTAAATGCACCGTCCTTTAAATATAGAAGAAGGATGGGAGTCTTTAGTTTTCTATGTTGTGTTTTGTGTACTGTTGTTTGTCTAAAGGGCGTTGTTCTCTGGATTTAGATTTTTGATTCTCATTCACAGTTACACAGTATGAAATCGTTGATTGTATTGCAGTTAATATATAAAATTCAGGTGAAGCACCCCTTGACAACGTACCTGCGACTATGTTCACGATAAAAATGTATCGCAAGTTTTACCGAAATGGACAGGACTTACGAGTTTTACTCGTAAGATTTTTTGTGAAATCAGCTACTAATTTTACTCCGTTCATAATACATGCGATTCCAATTGTGTTTCACTCTCGTTTTGTTTGCTTGATACAATGACTTATATGAGATAAATTGAACTTCGGTATACTAACTTATCAATTTTTTTAAAGGCATATATCTTCAACAATAAAACATGTTACTTGTAAAGTGTTCCATAGCTTTATTTGAATATATCTCTGCTGGTGGACTGTAAGTCCCCGATGGTATTACTAACCTAGAAGCCAGTACAAAATTTGTGCAATTATTTAAAATCAAGTAATATATCTCCTCCCATGCAAAGCTCTGACTCCTTGTTAGTCTTTGGCTATGCCATTTTCTTTTTCGGTTTATAAGTTTTTCATCTTTTTAATAAGTTTTGGAATATCACATATGCTGGCCTTTAGCATTATTGAAGAGACATTCCTTTTCAAATTGCGCATCTGGTGTAGTAAAATTGGTATCGTTAATGGTATTCTAACTGCAAACCTTTATTTACAGTCATATCCAGGTCTAATTTCAGTTAAAGGCAACAGTAGTTTACCGATGATGAAAATTTACAACTTCATTTATAATGTACAAGTCAATTTAAAAATCTGAGATAATAGCATAAACTCAAAACGGAGCTATAACCGATACAACGTCATGGTAAACGTCCCCTGCTCCGCATGCATCACCAGGAAAATGTCGTCTAATTAATATGTTTTACCGGTGTTTCTGGAAGTATTGTTTTTCCAATTAAGATACGTGTTTACAGGTATTGGTAAAGATTTGAAAGCAAGTGTTAACATTTAAGAAGTCTCTGTATTCTACTTAATGAAATACGTTTAATTCAAAATACGTTTTTTACGTAAACATTTTCATTCGTATATTGTTGTAAAAAGATGGAGATACATGTAACTAGTGGCTATCAAAATCACAAATCTACGAACAAAGCCAACAACATGACAAAAAAACTTTCTATAGAACACTTCAATTTTGTTTGGAAATATTTCATTGCTACATATAAATCGATGAATTCTTGTCTGTCGTGTTCTTAAAAAAAGCCGGTCACAATGTATTACGCATGACTACTGAAAAGCCGCGTTACACTTATGAAGTTTATAAATGGCACATGATTTATAATGACAACTTATTACAAAACACATAGATACAACACAGCAAAATTTTGACTTCCAAACAATATCAGGTCATAAATAAGACACATTTGGTAGTTGATAATGATATCAGAAATATAATCCGTTTCCAAAACTTTAAACCGCTTGTGTCAAAAATGTAGCGTCTAATTATCAGATATATCAAAATATTCTTCAAGTTAGATATATATCAAAATGTATGATGCAATCATCTCATGAATATGTAAATCCATACCATTCTTTTTGACAAACAACGAAGAGTTACGATAAACTTATGAAATAAAGTTTGATTTATCTAGTACTAAATTGTAATAAAAACAAGTGCACACAGGGAACTATCGAATCCGTTTTAACAATATAATTTTTAAATAAATCGAATTGATATTCAATCAATATGAAATAGATGGTGCATATAAGTATTTATTTGAAAGAAGGTTGCAGTTTAAAAATTATTGATTGAAGCTTTTGAAGCAAGTGTTCTTCATGTTAAAGTAATAGTCTCAAAGGTTTTACGGAGTCAAAACATGGATATACTCCATTTGCCCTGCCTTTTACCCCATAACTTTTAATCGTTTGGTATGTTTGAGTTTTTGATTTTGCCATTTTTAAGGGACTTTCCGACTGGAATTTTCCCTGGAATTCGGTATTTTGGATATTTTACTTTTTATGTCATTTCATATAATACGACTGATCATACCAGTTATGGGGCAATAACCACTTACCCTTTCGAAGAACTCGAGTTCATCCCATGATTATTATTCGGTTTGTTCATGTTTTTTTATTAGTTTTCTCTCTAGGGTTTCATCAACTGTGGTTTGTCTTTTCATGTTCCATCTTTTGGTCTTGCCGTTATTCATTTTTGGTGGACTTATTTTATTTCTATTAAAAAAAAAACATTTCTTGAATTATATACCTTTGGCAAATACATATGTGTGTAAAGGTTGAACCGAAAAAAACATATGTACCCAATTATAAGACAATATCTTTTTTAACGATAGTAAATCAATGTTTAGAGTTATTCTAATCTTCTCAAGATTAACTTAGAACAATCTGTCGTATAAATGTAATATTGTTTTCGCGGTCATTTTTTTAAATGTCTTCTACTTGTTGATATTAAAAGTAAGTCAATTCGCATTTTCACGTATTACAGGGTATTTTGAATTACACGTCAGTGAAAAAAATAATTGATGGTAACAATATATATGTTCACTTCGAAAAATTAACCTCAATGCGTAAGGTTCATGAAGAAAATACACTAGTGATATATGTAGTCGTAATCAAATAATCAAATATAGATTAATTGTTCGATTTGTCTTTTATTTCCGAATGAACGATGGTCCAACAAAGATTTAAATATTGATATTCATACGATTAACGTTTGGTACTAACTAAACAGGAGTGCGTGTCTTAGTTTTATCATAACACTTTTACAGTAACTATATATTGTATGAAGAACTTAAGGTATATATCAATAAAGACATTAAACTTTACCTTATTAATCTTGTAAGTGAATAATTTATCGCGACTAACAATTAAAAATTGAAATGTACCGGTATTCATTTAAAGCGAAAAATACAGAAATTCAAATGGAAGCGTGTAGAAATAAATATACTTTTTTAAAGATCATCTGAGACAAATCCATCCAGTTAAAAAATTTGATTTAAGTCATTTTAAGATGTGTCTGAACTAAATTCAATCTTACTGTTTATTATATATACAATATAGTACATTTAACTTAATGTTTTGCAAAGGGATACAACACCTTGGTAGAACCATCTGTATCCCTGTTTATTAAAGTGGAATGAGCATGCTACATTGCTCAGTTTACGTTATTTGTATGTGCATCACACTTTCAAGTCAAAAAGGAATTGCAAAATAGGTGATTACCAAAAAACTTGCATATATAAAACCAATCAAAATATGTATATTTCTTAAGGTTTTTGCAAATGTTCCTCTCATCTTTAAATCTCTCTTATTGCATAGATCAGATTATTACTGCACTGTCTACACGCTCGCAAATGTCATGAAATCGAAATAAAGGAAACAAAAAATGCTATGCCAGGTATACATGTCAATTGATGTATTTTCAGTGCCAACCCTCTGTCAAACAGCTTCTGCCGATGATGTCGCCAGGCTTCAGGATAACCTCTTTAAGGACTATAGGAAGAGTATACGTCCAGTCGAAAATCAACATGACGCTATTCAAGTCAACATATCATTTTTTATTATAATGATACATGATTTGGTAAATATTGATTATTTTTTTAAGAAGCCTAAAGATTTCGTATAGTAGTAAAAAAAAGGCCCTTATTTCCAATTCAAAGTAAAGTTGAAAGGGTTTGATCCTTTAAAAATAGATTAATGGCTTTCGAAAACAAACACCTAGCTTTATTGGTAGCAAGCCAAAATATAAAGGCAAAATATAATAAACAGCTGCGCCATGAGCGCATGATACGCCCGTCGTCTTGTGTGAATTTTTATGCAATAATCATAAACAGTTTCTGACATACGGCCTGACATGCGAAAACCCCCCTTTTTTTACAAAAAACTCATTATCTCTAAAATAAAATTTTGAATCATCACCAAAAAGTATACAGATCTTAAGATTAATATAACTAAGAAATGTGTAAAGTTTTAAGCAATAATCATAAACTGTTTTTGAGATACGGTGCGACATGTGAAAAACCCCTCCCTCTTTTTAAAAAAAATACTCAATATCTCTGAAATAAGATTTTGAATCATCACCAAAAAGTTGAATCAAATCCAAAAAGTATACAGATCTTTAGATTAATATAAGTAAGAAGTGTGTAAAATTATAAGTAATAATCATAAATCGTTTTTGAGATACGGCGCGACATGTGAAAAACCCCTCCCCCTTTTTTTACAAAATACTCAATAACTCAAAAATAAAATTTTGAATCATCACCAAAAAGTATACAGATCTTAAGATTAATATAACTAAGAAATGTGTAAAGTTTTAAGCAATAATCATAAACTGTTTTTGAGATACGGTGCGACATGTGAAAAACCCCTCCCTCTTTTTAAAAAAAATACTCAATATCTCTGAAATAAAATTTTGAATCATCACCAAAAAGTATACAGATCTTAAGATTAATATAATTAAGAAGTGTGTTAAGTTTTAAGCAATAATCATAAATTGTTTTTGAGATACGGCGCGACATGTGAAAAAAAACATACACCTGTTTTAGTTACTAAGTCCCGTAACTCAAAACGTTTTGATCTTATTTTCACCAAAAACTATACGGATCGTTTGACCATCATACGAAACAACTATGTTAAGTTTCATGAAATTTGGATAAGTCTTTCTCAAGTTACGGTGCGACATGTTTACACCGGACAGACAGACGGACAGACGGACAGACGGATAGACGGACAGACGGACAGAAGACATTTGTATACCATAATACGTCCCGTCAAAATTTTGACGGGCGTATAAAAACTGTTCATAAAACAGCAATATGATTGTTAGAAAAGCAATAACAAACCTAATGGTTTTCATCACAGACTATGTAAATGAGAATAGTGTGGTGTTTCTCTACAATTACTTATGTTTTACACAGTTAACTTCTCTTTATTTATACGGTCAAGAATCAACATGATGCAGTCACACAAATCATTCAATTTGTTAATTTGAGTGAATAGATCTATGTTGTTGATATACTGTTATTTTAAAAGTTTCATTATTACGGAATGATATTTTCATTAAATAACTTTTTAATTCATAATTTTTGAGGCTTACAAATAATGGAACAAATCCTTCAAAATCACAAAAAATCAAATAAATCAACATTTTATTTCTAATTATATTGAATAAAAAGGAAATTAAAAAACATATATATATATCTTTAGAAATAATAGTCCACTTAATTATTGATTAAGTTTATTTAATTATTGCATCAATATAAACAACGTGTTATAGACCGGGATACGAATGAAATTATACTCTTGTCAATGCATATAACGTTTCACTATAGTACTTTTAAAGCAAACAGCAATAAATCAGTCAATCAATATGAAATTATTAAACATTAAGTACATATGGTTGATCAGTGGGAATAATATTTGTAAGACCGTGAAGAAAACAAATCGAATTTTCACGGTTCTAAGTGTTGAATGACAACTCGGATTTAGCATTTTTCAAGTGTTGGCTTATTGTTCATCCGTCATCTTTTGCATCGAGACTATTAAAAAAATTAAAATACTACTAAACACCAAACAAAAAAGTTTTAATCTACAAAGTCTTATGTGTTGCCTTTATAAACAACAAAAAGGAAAATAACCAACCTAAAGCTAGATTTGTATACATTTATATGCTAATGTCCCATAGGCTTTATTGTAAATCTGTATTTGGCAAACATTTGATTAAATATCACCCCATCAATACTTCGTATACAGAAACTCAAATGATTTTAGGAAGATTTTGATTCTTTCACATGTGTTTTCCACTAGTTGATTTGTTATGTCTACATGTAATTTAATTGGTAAAATCATTCCAGAGAGATAGAAACCACTTCGTTATATCTTCTCTTATTTCATCTCTAAAATTGCACCGGATAAATTACCCTTCGTCATGTCACATACTAATTCTATTTGTATAGATAAAAATCGTAGCAAAACTTCTGTGACTGACATTTCATTAGTACGTTAAGATTGAAGACTCACGACTGTAATACAGTTTGTCAGAAATTTTATTATTACTTTTACATATTATTCTATTTTCAGGATCTGAAAAATCAAGTCTTGTCATCCAATACGTGGCTCAGAATCGTAAGTCATGAATATATTTTACCATAATCCGTACTCGTACAAGTCTTTAATAGTGATCAATGTTTGTGGACTGTTCTAGTACAACTACGATTCTAATATATCTATGTGCATTTTTCTCGTTTTTTTGTTTGTTTGTTTACAATGTTATAAATGAAATTTTTTAATAAAATAGCATAAGATATCAACATCTTTAAAAATAGGTTGATAAGAAAATATACCACCATTGATGAGGACTATCTTTTTGGTGATTGATATTCTTTGCTCGTTTGCTGCAAATATCATTTCAGTATAAGTAGTTTTCGTTAATCCTAGGAATATAACTAAAATATCCTGTTATTCATTCACGAGAGGTACATTGAATACAGATGTGTGACATTTGTATATGCTTTGCCTTTGGATAATTTAATTTCAGTTTCAGTTGTGGCTAAGAACAAAGGAAACTCATTTATTCTAATAAGACATTAACTTGAAACAGTAGAAAGTGTAATCTAATAAACTCAGACGTAAAATACAATAAAAGATGCATAAAAATGTCTAAAAGAGAAATTCAATATGTAGTGTGATTGAATGAGTGTTAAATATGTAGGCATGTAAACTAATGGCAATAAATTATTACATTACTACATTTTTCTTTCTCAAGTGTAACATTACTTTCTAGAACCATAGCGCAATGAGGATAAAAAAATCAGGACGGCAACATTCGGTTGCAAAGCTGCGATTAAAGTTTCATTGATTCTTTAAATTTGACACAAGATTTATAATCGTGTAATTTGATCATTTAATCACATGATATATAATATTGTCGTTGTAAATCTTAGATCCTACTTAATTTTACTCTTATCTTAGAATCTAATTAGACAAAATAACATATTTTACATCAAATAACGCCAACGATCTATTACTTACCTTTGAATCTGATTTTTGATTCACAGTATGTTATTTTCAGTCAATAATTACAGAGCTGCAGTTATTAGTTAAGACAAAACAGAAATACTGGTTTGATATTTGAAATAAGTATCATTGAACCATGTTTTTCAGTCTCAAACATTATGAAGAACGCTTACAAACGCTATATGATATAGGAGTACATGTAGCAAGGTTGGATATAGAATCTAATAATATGCCGTATGCATGTGGTTGTATTATAGTTTAGGTCTCAGCACAAACTGTCTATTTTTCTTCCGCCCACCCACATCTTATAACATTAAGTAATAATAATAATAATAATAATAATAATATGTTTAAAAATAATAATAACAAAATAATCATAATCATAATAATGATAATAATAATAAGTCAATGTTTTTTATAATAAAAATTGCATTACCAAACAATTAATAGTGGAAGTAATAGAAGAATCATAAAAACAGGACAAAACGGAAGTTTACAAAATTAAAATTTAAAACAAAGTGTGAATAAAGTTAACCCAATATTGAATATGTGTCAATAGGTCAACATGCTCATCTGACGCTTTTACATTAGTGGAACCCGTGTACCGTAGAATCCGGGTAAAATATGTTTTGAACAAACGGAAAGATTGACAGATGTACACATAAACCGGAAGACTTATTGCCACTTTATACCGTAAAAGGGGAGGTAAAGCAGTGAAACAAATGCGTTTAGTTGGTACTTTATACAAATTTCTGATTTTATCTATACCAACGTCACTGGTGAGTCTTTTGTAGACGAAACACTCTTCTGGCGTACAAACTATAAGCCTGGTATCTTTGATGAGTTTTTTAAGGTACAACCGATGCATTTACTGTTCTAAGTGTTCTATTGTATTGCCTTTGACCAAGGCAATAAGTAATGCCCAATAAAAATTTCAATGAATCATGTCAGTAACAAAGCTAAGGCTACTGGGTGGAAGGTACAAACCAGATGATACTAGATTTTTCCCTCTTTTTAACTGTTGTATACCTGGACCAATGACGCTAAGTAAGCATCGGTATCAAACCTAAAGCTTTATATGCATGTACGTTTTGGAGCTGATATATATTTACGTGTTTTTTTTATATACATATATCTTGTTACTTCATTGATCGATGCTAAAGAAAGTAGGGTCGAGTGCTAAACAACTATTATAATTGTCTACCTGTTTTTGTGCCTGTTACAACTTAGAAACCTCGTTAGATGTTGGCGTTTGTTAAATTTTTATGCGTCTGATGTACACAATTTTAATCATAGTATATATGATAAGATTGTGTATATTTTGTTTTTTTATGAGAAATTTGTGCGGAGTTTTTTGTGCGGAGTTTTGATACTTTCGATTAAACAATTGCACAATGTCCAACAAAATGTGAGCTGGACAAACTGTATATTGTTGACGGAACATATTTTGGCCTATATATATGTCCTTTTTGTTTCTCATTGTGTCTGGTTCTGTATCATTGGGGCATACATCACATTTTTCTATAATCATACGAAATGTTTCTGACCTAAATATTCATAAGAAAATATCAAACATGACTATACCCATTGGAACTTAATACCTCTTTGTTTTTGCTTATTCCCATCAATAGCGGAGGTCCAAAAAGATTTTTTTTTCGTTGCCACTCCTCTTTGAACAATGAATCATGTGATATAAATTTATCCAATCTAAGAATTATTGAAAGCAAATGCAGAGTGCATCATTCAGTGCATCAATCACACCTCAATGTAATTCAGTCTTGTTGTTAAATATATGGTATGTGATAATGGTTTTTGTGATTAACTAATAGCTTGAGAGTATGTCAATTATACGACTGAAACTACTCATCCTAATATCTAAAAATGCGCCAAATGGATTACGATTTTATAGTAATTGTATACTGTCCAGTACATATATACGTTATATTTTTTGTTGATGATAAGGTTCGGTTTTGATTACTTTGATGCAGGCTCTCAAATAAATCATGCATGCAAAACTTTCAATACATTGCATGTTTATGATAGGGTAATTTCTACAAAATATTCATCATTTCAAACATTAAATGGCTATGGACAATTTCAGGATCATGATAACAAAAATACACGTAATCAAAACTATTTTTTATAAACTCGACAACTTTTAGTTATATAACTTCTGCGTAAATGCCAGTATAAGATGTGGTTTAACTATTAATAATTACCTTACATTCTAATACACAACATCATCGTGAAATTCCGTTTGCAATAAAATTTCAACATATTCAGCCAAACAATACAAGCATGTGCATAACGAATGAGTTCGATATCATATACGTAAGAATTGGTTAAAGAAACATCGTAGTGAAAAGGAGAAAGGAATAACAATTGGAAATATTTAGTCGTTGATATCATTATAAAGTTTCCCGTGTGCAGTTTGAAAATTCACTAAGAAAATTGAAGCGAATGACGGTTATTTCTCCAAAATAATTAGAAAAATAACCATAAACTACAAGTCATGTACCAACCCTTTTTCATGGACTTCCCCTTTTTAGCTCACCTGGCCCAAAGGGCCAAGTGGACTTTTCTCATCACTTGGCGTCGGCCGTTATCTTTTATAAAAATCTTCTCCTCTGAAACTACTGAACAAAATTTAACCAAACTTGGACACAATGATCATTGTGGTATATCGTTTAAAAAAAGTATCAGATGACCCCGCCCGCGTACCAAGATGGCCGACCTGGCTAAAAACAGAGCATAGGGGGTAAAATGGAAGTTTTGTCGATTATTTTGAAAACCGTTATAAACAGAGAAATTCTGACAGGCCAAAAATGTTCAGAATGTTGGGCTCTACCTATTGTTGATGACGTCAAAACTGTCAGGCGACTTCTTATAAGAGTTATTGCCTATAAATGACAAATTTTGCCATTTTGTTTCATTTTTGTTATTTATCTTAAAATTATAATAGACAGATAGAAACTTAAATAAGTAAAAATGATCTGCAAGACAAGATCTACATTTAAGACAATATGGAGGAAATTTTCCGACCAATCCTTATTTGAGTTATTGCCCTTTAATGACGATTTTTACCATTTTTTTGTGTTTTGCCTTATATGATAAAAAATATAATAAATAAACAGAAACTTAAAAAACACCAAAGATCAGCAAGGCAAGATCCAGAAAGAAGTCAAATTTTGCCGAGATAGTTAGAAGACTGTCACTCTTCATAGGGGTGATTGCCCCTAAATGAGGATTTGAGGATTTTTTTACCCTCTTTTGTGTTTTGAGCAAACATTGAAGAAGATAGAGAGAAACTAAACGGAAAAAAAATATTAGCAATACAAGATCAACAAATTTGTTTTTTGTCATGAATTCTATTCTTTGCTACAATGTTGAATAGGGTATATTTTTTATTATGCACATAGACCTAGGTGAGCGACACAGGCTCTTAAGAGCCTCTAGTTGAATTTACCTTGAAGTTCGGTATTTTTTTTAATTACATTTTTGCATACCTAAACTTGATAAGTTGTTATATATTCCCACGCTTCATTATTAAGTGTAGATTATCTTAGGGTGACTCCAGGAGAAAACCTTATTGCCTTTCTGTCATTGGATTCAATTTTATGTCAACAATTGCATTTTAATGTTACTTTCACTATGGCCAATTTAATAATTTTCCTTTAAAACAAGTGTGTTTTTCACATCTTTTGACTTATTGGAATACATAGGCAGCTGTTAGAGTCCTTTACAATACTTCAAAAAATACGTCTGACCACGAACAAAGGGTATAAATTGTAATTTGATGCCATTTTAGTAAAGATCTGACTAAACTCAGAAAACATATCAAAATAACAGCTTACCATAACGTACCTAAACAAATCTAGCTTGATCCAATAAATAAACGCAACAGAAGTATACTGGTGTTCAAAAGTCATAAATCGATTAAGAGAAACAAATCCGGGTTACAAACTCAAACCAAGGGAAACACATCAACTATAGGATGAAAACAACAGGAACACTGAAGTGCAACAAAAACAAACGCCAACATACATAGGAACGAACTATTTGATAACATCTGCCATATTCCTGACTTGGTACAGGACATTTTAAGAAAAAATGTGGGGTTGAACCTGGTTTAATGGCTAGCCAAACCTCCCGCTTATATGACAATGTAAAAAAATATCGCTTAAATGACCACACTACGTGACAGAAATACAACATAAACACACGCAAGAACACACATTACAGAGAAACGTACAAACAAATAATATAATAGTGGACACAACATGCAAACCGCAGAAGAACAACGAACATCTTCCATCAACGAAAGACACCACAGGACATCACAAACAGTGACGCACTTACGTAACGTACATGCAATCTCGAACTTTATACAATTATTTTCCCAATACCAGTCCAAACAATTTTCATGACAATGATGGTATAGAAAGGCTGTTATATAATTATTTGGACTCCAAACGATAAGACATAACACATTATCCAACCGAAACCATAATAGAAACATCAAAAATAAATACATGAATGTTGGATTTCCTACCACCGAGACACGTCGTATAGCAATGCAAATTCACACTCGGTATAACAGTCATATTCGGGAATAGGTCACGTTCGGTACTTATCATACAGACGACATAGATGTTAAACCACAATCTAAGCAGTGGTAAAAATGTCATTAGTTAGTTTTATACACAATAACCAACAAAATAATTTCATACAAAAACGCACCAATATTTTCCATGGAAAAGACAAATAATATCCAACTTACAAACAATAGATCTTGTCTAAAATAAATATTTCTCTCTCTCTCTCTCTCTCTCTCTCTCTCTCTCTCTCTCTCTCTGCTGTATATAAGAAGTTATAAAATGATAAAAATAAAAAAAATTATTTCATGATTCTAGTAATTAGTAATTAATAACAGTAATAGTTAAAAAAATATTTTGAAATTTGAAAAAAAAATTTCATTCAATGAATATACCAGTGATTTCGTGAATGTATTTTTGTAAGTATTGAATATTTTGAATTTTTAATCTTATATGACCCATTTTTTCTTTTGTTTTAATGGTACACAAAATTCTGATTTATCAACAATTTATCTGACGAATCAATTCTGATCAAATCCTTTGGAAATTGAAACAAAAGCACGAAAATCTAAGGAAGCAAATTGGAAAAAGAATCGAAACTATTTTCAACAAGTATGACACAAACAAATAGAATTCGTTAGAACAATACGAAAATAACATTTGCATATATAAATTTCGCAACCAATCTTAAAGTAAATATATCTTATACATTGAAATACCTCCGTCATATATGGAGAATTTTGAAAAGGAGAGTGACAAATGATACAAAAAAGAAAATAACTTTCTATAAATGTACATGTGGTGCGTCCGAAGCGCCGGAAGTTGAGTTTGACAACGAAAAAATTATCATTAGCGTGAATATAGGAAAACACGACATAATGGTCAACGAAGCCATTTCAATACTAAACAAAGAGGCCTTGTTAACCCTAAAGACGCGTACCTTCCTAGTCTTTGCATCTTGTCGAATACATAGGCACCATTCCTCTTGCTATTAGTTGGCTTTTTTGTCTGATTGACGAATTACTACTTCTTTTTTAATTACTGTGGATTCATTATTATTCATGGTGTACTAGTTTTCCAGAATTTCGTGGGTATAAATAAATCACAAATTAAAATGTTCAACGAAGTATAAATTTGCTATAGGATATTAGCAAAATTTGGTATAATACGAAATCAAATATCCACGAAAATACGATTCTTACTAATTGACAAAAATTAGCACTCATAAAAGTTAATAAAAACACAATTTATTAAAATGATTTTTAATGTATCAGTAGTATACGCTGTAATTAACAGATTAATTCTAGAAAGTAGATTTACAAATTTGATATTGTCGTATATTGAAAATTCTTGATCTCAAAATATCCGACTATCAATTGTCGGTTGAGATTTAGATGATAAAGGTTTATTACATCGCGCCTCTTTTAAATGAAAACAACAGTTCATTTTTCAAAAATTCTGATCACATACTTCAACCCAAGGTTACACCATTTTACGATTAAGAGTTCTTAAGCCATGTCATAAACCAATAAACGTCACAGACCTGCCATATTTGTCTTCCCTAAGAATATATATTTCATCCTAATTGGGCTCAGCTGCTTTCTGTCCCGACAAGTTTACTGCTTTAATTGATAGTCCTATGCCATCTGAATGAATCTGTCGGATATATCATGTTAATTATACCAAGTAATAAATATATAATACCTATTTCAGGCATGGAAAGACCAATTCTTGCATTGGAATAAAAGTCAATACAATAACCTGACGGAAATTCTTGTCTCACGTAATGACGTCTGGACACCTGATTTACTCGTAGAAAATACGTAAGTCTAAAGATATAGTATTTCAATGGTTATTTTCGTGAACTTTAAGTACATTATATAGGTGTATACATATTTGCTTAACATACCGCATCTTTTTTTATATAAACCCTCCCAAATCGCCACTTTTAAAGAAAAAAGATTCTGATAAAAAATAAGCATTTTGTCAAATTAAGTTTATTCAAATTTCATTGTCACATAATTGCAATTGTTTACATCTTAATGAATTTTCAACCTGGTCACAATCGAGAACCTGACATAAAAAAGGAATAGGAATTTTCAGTTATTATATTTAAGTTAAATGAAATGGCATATCACTTTCGCATATGTGTAACTAAATAGTTTGCTTAGAATTCAGTTTTTGTTTTAAATTTCCTTCCATATTATTCAATAAAACACTATCCTGGTATGGTGACCTTTTACAATGAAAAATACGATAATCCTATGAGTGTCGTTAGATTAATCTTTACGGATACATGCGAAAAGTTATTTTTGTTATACGACACTCAACACTTTTTTAAATTGTAGCCTTTTTTGTATATTGTTCCGACATGTAGGAGAAAGTGCATGAATTAAAGTTCGGTCATTTAATTTTCGTTCGTCTGTTAAGGAATGTAGACAGCTTTAATATTTTTTTTCATCAGATAATTTGGAATACTGAAAGTTACACGATGAAGTCATACCAATAGAAATTCAAACAATATTTATGTAAAAAATTCCAGCTAAACAATTGAATAAGGAGGTAGTATGCTGATGACAATTTAGATTTGAAAATCCAAATCTTGTTAAAATCATAACGCTTATGAATTTTTAAGGTTTCGTTCATCATTAAAAGTATCGAAAGTACTTTAGTCTTTAACGATTAATATCATAAACATCATTGATGTTTGCATATGCTCTGACAAGTGAAAATAAGAGCAAAATGGTCGTAGCATGAGACATATGAATTTATTTAGAAAATGCGTTTCAACAACAGCACCTACGGAACACATCAATTTCGATTTTTTATAATTATTTTCTCAAATGTTACAAAAATTCTAGAGGCTTGTCTCTGACATTGCGAAGAGAGCACATTCAATTCAATAAAAAGCCGAGAAAAACCATAGACCTACGTGAAGCATATATAAAGTCTTATTTTGAGTGTCTCCATTGTCTGGTAAGCAGTAGACCTATATTGTTTAAAGTTTACATATTCCATGCTGATCAGTATACAAACAGTTGTAAGGTTATCTATGTTTTAAACTTAATAAACAAATTTTTAAAAATAAGTGTTTCTTTCTTATACTTTTTTTTTAGTTCAACGTTGTTCTAAAGTGATCAGATGTGGGTGGGTTTGACTACGAAATGCTGTGGCAAGGTCTATTTCTAAATATGTGCATTTGTTTGTTCGTTTTTTTATAATGATTTTTTTTTATTTGCACATGAACATAATAGTGAGTTATACACATTTTATGCATAATATAATATATAGGCAGAAGATATACAATATATTAAATAGACACAGCTAAAAGAGTTTGATAAATTGCAGAATATGATTGCAAGACAAAGGCTGTTTGGATAGAGAATACATATTTTTAATTTATACAACATATTTTTCGTTATTGACTACGAAATGCTGTGATTGCTTTTTAGGAAATGTCTATTTCTAAATCTGGCATTTGTTTGTTCAGTTTAATTGGTGGTCTTTTTTCAGGGCTTATGGATACAGGGAATTGGGTATTGATGGAATGTATATCAACCTTGATTACACAGGTCTTATGATATGGGAGCCAGGAGTCGTTATGCAAACGATATGCGAGGTTGATATAGCTAAATATCCGTTTGATCATCAGTTTTGTGGAATTCGTGTCATGTCATGGATGCACACAAACAGGTCCTTGAACGTTGTAGTGGAAAGAGATACTGTTGATGTACAAAATTATTACCCAAATGGAGAATGGGACTTAGCCTCTACTTCCGTTTCAGCATTTTCCCCTGATGACGGCTCATACAATCATGGGGAAATTCTTCCTGGAGCTGAAGCTGTATTGCGTTTACGTAGAAGGCCTGTTTACTATATCATATCCACTATACTTCCAATATCAATGTTGTCTTTGTTAAATGTGTTAGTTTTTCTACTACCGACAAGCACGGGTGAGAAAATGACATTAGCTGTAACAGTATTACTGTCCTTTACTGTTTTTATGAGTGTTGTTAACGAGGTGATGCCAAAGACATCTAATAGTGTTTCCATACTCGGTAAGCCTATATTACATAGATAGAAAAATAAAATTACTTAGTATAATCATATAGAAGCAATTACCAGTCAGGGACAACGTATCAAATGACTACCGAAACAGACATACAAAAGACATTATTTTAAATTTACACTTCAATAAACTCATTTATACTAGTGTTTATTAGTGGCCAAAGGCCAAAAGGGGATCAATAATGCAAAACAAAAATGCTAATACAGGAACTATTCATCATAAAGGTGAATGACCATCATCTGTCTTCCTTTACACAAGCATTTACAAGAAGAAAGTGACGAAGCGATTGATCCATTATAAACTGTGGTATAAAAATTCGTACAGAAAACAAATGTCGAAAAACAAGTTCATCATCCCCATCATAAAAGTGTTAGTATTGTAAAGAATGTGAATAAAAGCGATATCAGACGTCGTGAAAGTAATTTTAATTTAAATATAAATCTAATATAACTCAGATGCATTTTCGAAAAATTCTCCCAAAATATATTTCCTTGTGTTTCAAAATTTATATTGTAAATATGCTCCCTGCAGTTACTCATCAAGTAATTTAAACATAACATTATATCAATCTAGTCACAACTCTCCAAAGACGATCTTCTTTTCCTGAGTAGGATTCTTGGCGATAGATACTCACGGGTTTGGTGACGAATAGGTACGAGGGGGTATAGAATTGAAATGAATTAGAATTACAAACAAATATCATCTTTAAAGTTCAATTACTGTCTGCAATTACTGAAAGAAAGAAAAAACTTGTGTTTACGAAATGTTGTTGCTATAAAAATATCATCAGACCTATCCAGCTATAGATACACATGTACCAAGTAAATAGGTAGAACTGGGTAAATTGTGAACATGTACTTGTAAAGTGCAAGATAGTGTGCTGTTTCGTTGTAACCTTTAATGGATATTAAATGAGTATTTATTCAGTCCAGGGATGAAAAGCAAATTATATAAAAAAAGTTACACAAAACCAAATTATGCCATCAGTCCTTGATTTTGTTTTGTTTTTTATTTATCTTAACCCAATTTAATGATAAAAAGGGGATATGAGAATCGTTTGTTTCCTAATTTAATCATAAAAAGGGAATTAATAGAATCATTAGTCTACGAAAGACCGTCAACATAATGACAAAAAGACGGAAAAACAAACAATAATTCACACAACGCAATACAGAGGCCTTGAAATTGAACAACACGTTTAAGAAATTTCATGATATTAAGTTATCTATTTTCTACAGCCTCGTCCCGTCGTGCTGCTCAATTCATGTAAATCTTTTGTATTTGTTGACAAGATATGGGTAAGTGAATAGCGCTTACGATAAATGGAGTATTTCCCTAGTCATTGAAATACGATTAAATAACAAAAACTATTAAGCATAGGAACTATTGAGTAAGGAAAGTCTTAGCATTTATTTTCGTAAATACAGATAAAGATAAAAAGTCCTGCAAACAATGTACGACAAAATGCACAGACAGTTCAGGTATTTCTGTTTTAACTCATTTGAGAATTCAAAACTATGTCCATTTACAATATTTATTCCGCATGATTTTCATTATTGTCAATGTAGCTTCATTTGATCAATTAAAGATAAGACAAGGTAAAGATAAAGTTAAAAATATAAAGAAACGATGTACACATGAACTCATGAAATAAAAGTTAGATAAATTCACAATATATCATGTAAACGTTTATTTTCAGCCGTCTATCTTACCATGTTATTGTCACTAAGTGGACTTTCTGTTGCATCAACTGTACTTGTTCTGTATTTTCATCATCGGAATAGAAGTCGAGGAAATCGATATCCAGATCGCACTAATGAAATCCATACTTCTAGGCTATATCGTATCAATCGACCAGAAAATAATAACCGCCAAAAAAGTTTGAGCAAGAATGGAATGAAACCGTCAACTGAAAGACTTCTTGATGATTATATGGATATAGCAGACTCCTCTGAAAACTTCAGTTTAGATGAAAAAGATTCATGTTGTAAAGCTATAAGGAAGAAGATTAAAAGACGCACTACTCCCTGTCAATGTCACACGTCTAGTAGTACCTTTGCCGACCGATTAGATAGAGGCATGTTCTTAGTTGTAACTATTCTCACGGTTTTATCGACAGCCATAGCGATGATACTACTAGTATACTGGTAGTCTACATTGTCAATGTGTGATTATCAAGGTCGACAATCATTTGGGAATTAAGAAATTGCTGATATGTGAATATTTAGAATCATAGTCTCAAAATTTAACCAATCATTATTATATAATGATGTTATTAATTTCAAGCCTTTGTCTTTTTGTATCGTTGCGAGTGTTTTGATGTGAACCTGAAGCGTATGGGATAATAGGTAATGATATAGAAGAAAATTGGAATTTATAATTTGATACATTTTCTACAGTTTTTTTTTTCCTCAAGCTATTTCAACTAAAAAGTTGAAGTTTCCAAAGCATATCAATTAGTTATTTCAAAAATAAAACTTGTATTAAAGAAACTTAATATTATTATTAATATCATAATTTCTGACCGATATACATATGACGATATAAATCATTTCCATCGTCACACATTTCATTTATTACATTTTCTTGTTTATAAGGTACAATCTAATATATATATATTATTTTCATTTTCATTATCTGTACTTATTTTGGGGTATGAAAAAAAAGTCTACCGTAAATAAATCTATTATCATGCTCGCTAGTTATTTAGGGATCCTTATGTTTGATATTGTTAACAAGGTATATTTATAATACGTCGAATCCCTTTTTTTAATCTGATTATTTGGTTTTAATCATAAACAATGCGAAATACTAGTTCATATGTGTACTATTCATCTTACTATCTCTTTACTTGTTCTCACTTTCGATCAGCTTTATTTTGTACCTGCAGCTGTTGTAAAATAAATAAATAAGTATAAATGTAAAGGAAATCTGATATATCTGTGTTTTCTTTGTTGTGTTTTGTATACTGTTGTTTGTCTTTTTGTCGTTTTTCGTTTCTTGCCATGGCGTTGTCAATTTTTTTTCTACTTATGAGTTTGAATATCCCTTTGGTATGTTTCGCCTCTCTTTTATAGCAAACTTGAATTCGAATTTGATCCTAGTTATCATTTTGAAGTAGTTATAGCTTAATATGTGTTTTATCTGCCATTAACATTATTATTTACATTATACATTTACCAGCTTGTTTTGGTATTAGCATGCTTAGATGATAAACAGTTAGTCTGATTTACAGTCTAACTAGTATGTAATTGTACTAAAAGTGAACGTTGACAAAGAAAACTTTCGACCTTTTTTTCAAGTAAACGTTTGGTCCTGTACATGATTAGGGATATTGCCGTTCGCATGGAAATCAATGGCATAATGTTTTTTCAGGTATGAAATACTTTTGTCGACCTTTAATAGCTTAATCGATATTTGATTGGTTGAGAATTTCCCACGTGGCATTAAACAAAACTTCATATTCCCATCTACACATCGTTGCAATTTGTGCAACATTACGCGCGGTTTATGTAAAGTTTCAACGCTTTCACATAGTAATTTTCTTACTATTTTCAACATCGTGTTTAAACCTATCTCATACGTAAAATAAAAGAAAAAAACATGTCACAAAATGAATAATTTTGATGTTCTGTCAACGCTATTTATAGTTATATGAGATAGCAGATAGAAAACATGTATGTGAATTATCATTTTATGTTCAGAAAGTAAACGAAATTAGCATTGGAATAAGACGTGCACTTCCCTTGGCTTTGGGATATATATGAAGATTGGTTAACAATCGAAAAGTCATATTTTCCTTGTGAGATGCATGCGGGAATTATGAATTTTCTTGGGAAAACAAATCTTTCTATCACCCAACGTCAAGGGAAATAAATGTATGTTTCCACTGGATTAATAATCCTCGTGAAGAACCCAACATGCATGAATTAGAAATTGAAACACATGGTAGTAGCTTCTTGACAAACAAACCAACTATCGAGGTAAATAAAAGCGTATAATTTTCTTTTGTAAGTACCGAATCGTATTTTTCACTCCAGGTACAGAACAATTATCAAACTCCCTATCCTCCGTATGCTCAAACACTTTGTCTCAGTCTTTATGGTTACAGATTCTGAGGCTATGGAGGCAAATATCTGGATAACTACTCACTTTTATATATCTGATTTTGTAAATGTTAATAGAAATGAATTCTTGTTACGTGTATAGTATGCAACCTTTTTGAAATCTGCCATCCCGTATGACACATAATATTTTGAGGCAAAATTATTTTTAAAACCAAGTAGCGTTATCTGGAATACTGACAATAGGTCCTATACAATAACATAAATTCAGTTCTTTAAAAAATACATATCAAGTCTCTTAATGTGAGTCTTTATCCTGAAACTTGCACCCAAAGGTCTTCGAATCTGTGACTATAGCAATTGAGAAGAATTATATGAGCATGCGTAGCACTGCTGACATCTGCTTTTGATTCAGGAGGATATATAATTGGTCGGTACCTTTCGTGCAATGAAGGATTCGTTACTAACAATAGTAAATAAAACAGTTGTAAACTTATCTTTACCTCGATCGTTTTTTCGTCGCTTCGAAGCTGCCTCCCCGAGTCATACATAGCCAAACTTATCATTTGCCAATTACCTTGTTTTTATTTGCCTTGTATGATGGTCATTCTATCCTTTCCGTACAAATTATACGAAACATTGAATAATTCTGTATATCACTTCGCATCCGTTGGCAGTATTTATAACTAATAGACTGAGCGTTTTCTGATCAATAAATATATTATCACTATTTTGGTCCTTACATTGTGGGAGGCAAAAAAAGACTACCGTTACGTTTGAAAAGATATCGCTTGTGTGAAAATAAAATAAAACACACACAAAAAAAAAACGGAACGAGATCTATGAGATCTTTATGATGTTATGGTAAGGTTTTAAATCAATATATTCGGGACTATAACAATAAGATTTATTTCATCAATATCTATAGAATAAAGTTAAGTGTAGCACGGTTTATCTACACCGAGACTTCCATTTGTTGTAGAAAATGCTTAATTTATATTGTATATTTTCAACCAAACTAGTATAAAACATTAATCAAAATATGATAATTTTCAGCTAAAGATTAATGCGAAAATCGCATAGTATTTTTTTTTCACATGTGTGTATATTTAATCTGTATTAAATGTTGGTAGATTGTTGTCTTGAATAAATTCACAAATGTTTTAATTATGGAGACGTTAAATCATATTTTACTTTTGAATAATCTTTCGTAAATAAAGTTATTTTACCATCTACTGTGTTAATGTGATATTGCATAGTTATTTTTATAAAACATCTAAAAATAGAAACATAAAAACTGCAATACATTGTGACACAATCGTAAAAACCATTCAAATGAATTTCTCCTCTATTTCCTGCGTAATAATATAACAATAGCCTTTCCATGAGATCAGCATGATGAAATGATAAAATATCGATCGAAAGAAGTATATCAACGAACTCCGTCCTCAGTCGATATACTTTTTTCGTTTCGATAAATCCAAGAGTCGAATTTATACAAAGACTATAATTTATGATATATAAAAGTAAGGAATTGTGGTATGATTGCCAATGAGAAAACAATCCAAAAGTTACAAAGTTTGAAAATTGACTGAATGACTAACCAAAAGTTATCAAATTGAGAATGGAATGTCTTGTTTGGTCCTTCATAAATATATACCAAAAGTCTCGTTTTCAACTAGCATCTATTTAACCCTACCGCAGACAATATTCATAACGTCAATATGTGTCAAATCGATCAGTCAGTTAGAATATAGAGCGTTTATAGCCCAGAAAAAGGAATAGATTACCTTAGGTGTATTGGACAAAACCTTTCGGAATTCGGTTCCTCAGTGCTCTTCAATTTCGTACTTTATTATGCCTTTTCGACTTTTTTTAATCGAGCGTTATTTTGGTCTTTTCCTAGTATCTATGATGAGTTTATTTGGTATATCATCATTATATGCTCACAATAAGTCAATCGAAGGTAAACTGTTAATTACTTATAGAAATATTTACAAAATTCATATTTGGAAAATAAAAACTTCAAAATATAAGTGTTTTAAATTTATTAACCTGCATCATTACAAAATCGGTTTGTAAGCAAACAATAACTCACAGGTTTGTAATGAAATGACTATGTGCCAAGAAATTGACGATTTTAGAAAAGTAGATCAGAATATTTTTTATTGATAGGTTTTTATTTTATTGCTTCTCATTTATTCCAAGTCTTATTCTTTAGTTGTTATTGTAGCATCTACAGAGAACCATGTTTACAAATTAAGTTCAAATTGTGTAGGTTTTTCTTTTGCTTTCAATGCATACAGTAATTCCCAGAAGTGCAATTCATCAACAAATTCCAATGTATAACATGTCGAAACTACTGATAAACAATATGATTGATTCCGATTGTTGTCTGGACATAGTACACTGACAACTATTCATTCATAACGGTGGCATACACGACCGTTATATCCAACGTTTAAGGATGGAACTCATTACGTTTATGGAAATAGTGATTATGTAAGATTGTATAAGTCTTTGGAAATTGAAAATACCTATTAGGTTGGGAATCATTAATGACGGCGTAGGTCGAAAACACTATCTAGATAACTTTTATTTATATATCGATCGTAAAAAGCGCACATGCAGATACTTTGTAAAATTGAATTAGTTGGTTTTATCCGTAAATCAAATTAAGGTATTTATATTTCATAAGTATATTATTTATCACTTTTCAATTAAGATGATGATTTTCATAAAATGACAACTATCAAAATATATCCTATTGATATTTTAGAGGAGAAATTATTCAAACCTCATTAAATACTTCGATGACGTCATTACAAAATGACAATGTAAACTATGAGTAAGTAAAATGTATGAAACCATCTTAACGTGTGCATTTGTATGAAACCATCTTAACGTGTGCATTTGTTTAACAAATCCAAAAGTAAATATAAAAGTATTCAAATGCATTCCTTTCTTTAGTTTATCAGAGGTTACATTATTATAGTTGTATATCAGTATTAATGCGATTTAAATTTGTTTATTTTTGTCTTCTTCTAAGAAATTAAAAAATCTTTTGAATATATAGAACAATGGAAAACAACTGAAGGGATTTCATGAACTCCAGAAGGAACCAGATAGTGTGCGTCGACATAATAAATATCTTCTGCTTCGCATGCACCAACCGTCATGCGAATCCAAACTCAAACTTTCAAGATAGAGAATAGAAAACAATCGGTAAATTTACAGATCAGACGACTTTTCTGCGTTTCTCGTTGGTTGAGACACAGACACATCTTATCGGTCAACCAATTCGTGTTAGTAACAGTAAATCATGCTTAGTGTTGATTCCAGTCGTTCATTATCATTAATCTGCTGTAACAATATTTAAATGCTCAAATATTCAAATTGAATCGGATTTGCATGAACTAAATTGTTCAATTGCAATGTTAAATATTCAGTTGATAAATTGTGTTATTATAGCTAATTTGAATTTGCAAATCACTCTTCCAAAACTTTCCTTGAAATAGTTTAGCTGAATATTTAGTGTCTTATTTCTGTTCATGTAACAAACATTCTTTTTTTCCAAACATTTCGTCTCGAACCAAGGATTTTTAAGAAATACTTTTCGCGCGCGCATAAAACTGTATCGTACGTTTTTAAAATTCAATTGTATTTTAGGATAATAATCATTATTACATAAAAAAAATCACAAAGTCATAGTGGTAATTAAACAACGTGATGTTTCACCCTTCGTCAGGCGATGCCGATAAGATTTATTTATTTTTTGATCCGAAGATCTGTTACAATACATAATAAAAATTAATGAGCCAGGGGCTTTTCTAAGAACATCTCGTCCTTTTTCTCAAAAAGCTTATCGAAGAGTACCAAGCCCTTATAGATAATTTTACAGTATCTACTTCACAAATAATACAAGATGGTCTTGAGTTATAGATTCTAGGTGCGGAAGTTGTACATCTTTTATTTTTCTTTACAGTTTTCCCTTTATTTGTCTTTGTGCTATAATGTTACTTTTTGTCGTATAACTTTTGACGTGATAGGGTATTTATGCATCCCGCTATCGTGTTTTTTACTTTGGGCGTTCCTTGTGCAGATGGGTCCTGGGTGTGATTCGGATGAAAAGGTTTTTACAGTGTTGTTTCCATTTTGTTCACCCTTGTATTTATATTTTACTTATTTTGTACTTTACGAAGAAAGTGTATACTATATATGGTATGTACTATCAACTACAAAAACTTTTTTTCGGTGTCTTTGTCAATATACTACCAACGACAAAAAAACTTTTTTGTTGACGCCATTGTCAAATTAACTATCAACTACATCATTTTTATTGGCGTCTTCGTTAGGTTTATTTGTATGTTTGTTCGAATTTATTAGTCAGTTGTGTTGTATGTCTGTGATGTATGTGACTATAAACAACTATCATACAAGTGGGAGATTTAGCTAGCTATAAAGCTAGGTTTAACTCACAATTTTTGTTGGAAAATACCTTAACCAAGTCAGGTATATGACAGTTATTCTCCACTCGTTCTGTTGGTTGATATTTTTTTGATTTTTGTCAGTTTTTATGGACTTGTCCTTTTTTAATTTATCCTTAGAGTTCGGTATTTTTGGTATACTTTTATCGCTAGCATTGGTTAAAAAATCAGCTTTACTGTCCACCTTTTTAATAAGTATTCATGATCCTACACTTAAATCCTGACTACAAGAATCAACACAATCGTTTCTTAAAAAGACCATTGTAGAAGCATGTATCTTGTTAAAGTGAGGGAACATAATCCTGCAAAATGACATCGTCATAATATTTGATTTTCATTTGTGAACACAATATTTGTAACGGTTACGTTTGGTAAATTTGTTTTCAAACAACTTACTCAATATTTCAAAACAAAATTGGCTCCTATTGTCATCGACTTGTTCCTATATTCGTTAGGTAGATACAATTCAGGCGCTTTGCAAGAAGAATGTATTGAAAATATCATTATCCGCTAACATTGCATTCAGCTGTGTATATATATATATATATATAATTCGTCTAAACAACAGCCCAAAAAGTTTTATAGACGTCATATTGATTTGGTTAACCGTTCTGGAATGTGTGTCACAGATAAATTGTCGCAACAGTAGTTAATCGATTTAGAAGATACAAATCAAGGAAACAATCAAAAACCGAAGGGGAAAAAAAGAGCGAAAACGTTAGCGACGATAGGGTACGTGTCCCTCACTACAAATGTATACATGCATGACCCAGCATGGAAGGTCAAATGCAATAAACAGGGATAAAACGCAATTGGTAACATTACAGATTAGACGACTGGTATCCCAATATATAACACCACTAAAACATGTCGCTAGTGAGTTGAGACACAAGCTAATCGTATCGGTTAACCAATTTATTATGGTGACCATAAAACTGAAATAGTGTCAAATTCAATCGTTCTTCCTCATAACTCTTTTTGCGCAGTTTTTGTGTATGGAGCACACCCCTGCCAATAAAGTCTATATAGTGTGAATATGAATGAACGTAACTTTTAAGTAGAGATATGTAAGCTTTATACGAAGGGGTGGAGGGTATGTTACTGTGGAGAAATGAAATCATCTCTTGTGTCATAGATTCTAGTTCATCTTTGTCAATAAACGTAAAACATATATTCTACTTTCAGTTTTGTCCTTTAGCTGTGATATATGAGAAGTGAGCTCTCGTTGAAATGTGGGTTATTGAGTGACAGGACATCATCAATATACCTGAATGTGAATTAAATACATTGCCCGATGATTTGTCTGTTTGACTTTGTAAAGGTTCTGTGTGAATTTTGTTTTTTTTTAATGAGTACAAAAACATAAAAAGTGCACAATGAGTACCCGTTTAAATCATGGTTGGCATAGGCCATGTTTTATTTTTCGTCATATTAATTAAGTCATCCTTTCATTATTCACTATTTTACCCAATGAAACTTACCACCAGGTTAATATTTGTCATGCTTTACACGACGGTGGTCCGCAGTGGAGCAAGAAGCGCTTAACATTTTGCAGCACCTGAATTCACTCCGAGTGTGTTCTCTGTTTAGTGCTTTGTATACTGCGTTGTTTGTCTATTTGGTTTTTTTTTCTTTTTTGCCATGAGTTAAATTTCTTTCTTCGACAAAAACTTTTCGATTGCTCCTTTTGGTATCATTTTACTTGTATTTTTCAAAATAGTTACATCTGATGTAATTAACTATTATATAATATGAATTTTCTAGTTTATGATGTAAAATAACATCATTAATTTTTACTTTAATATAACAATAATCCATTTAAAATTACGTAATGTCTTAGTAGCCTTATAATACTAACTTTGGTTATCTATCTAGATCATATGACGTAAAAGTAAAACTTACCTTCACGCATCTACCAACATAATGACCACTTCCTTAATCGAGGAAATAAAAAACGCACAACAGAATATATTAATTACTTGGCGGGGAAGCTCGCTACTACAGAACACTAGCTAGGGTAGCCACAGCTGTTGGTTGAATACTGTTGCTCCAGAAAATAAAACAAAAACAAATACAACAATTCTGACAGCTTTCGTGAAATCTCATCACAAAATTTTATTGAAATCTGCAGTATTTTTGAGTGGTCAGTAAGTATTTAAAATCGTCAGATCATCTGCAGAAAAAACTGTTTCAATTGAATTATCTACTATATCACGCCTGTATAGCCCTTGCTGTTGAAAGATGTACAAACTTTCCCGGTGTCAGATATATCCTTTTTCAGTGTTAAGATTGTATTTACGACGTTACAATACAAGGAGTATCTGCATTCAGTCAAATAATTCTATTTTTCTCTTCTTCTGAGTCTACAAAACACAACATAGAAAACTAAAGACTTAACACGAACTAAATAGTTTTTGTCATTTTTTATGGACTTCCCCTTCTTAAATTTGTCTCGGAGTTCGGTATTTTTGTTAATACTTTTTTGTAAATCAAGTGTGATAAATTTTGTCTGTATATCAAGATATATCTGGACTGTCGTAAATATATTTTCATGTATGTTTGAGAATATCCATGATATGATTAGAATTAAGAATGGAAACGGGGAATTTGTCAAAGAGACAACAACATAAACAAAGAGCAGAGAACAATGGCTTCTCAAAGAAGCGAAAAAATCCAGCACCCGGAGGCGGGCTTCAGCTGGCCCCTAAACAATAATGTAAACTAGATCAGCGAATTGTTCATTTAAACAAAAGGAGGTGAACCCATAAAATGTAAATCGGCAAGGTAAAAGGAACAAGTATAACCCCGCCACATTCTGTTTGTGTCTGTCCCAAATCAGGAGCCTGTAATTCTGTGGTTGTCATTTGTTGCTGTATATCATATATGTGTTTTGTTTACTTTCGTTTTTGTTTATTGTTTTGGACATAAATCAGGCTGTTAGTTTTCTAGTTTGAAATGTTTTACATTTGTCATTTCTAGACCTTTTATAGCTTGCTTTTCGGTATGGGTTTTGCTCATTGTTGAAGGCCTTACGGTAACAATTAGTTTCTAAATTCTACGTAATTTGGTTTCAGATGACTCAATGGCAATCATACCACATCTTCTTATTTTTATATATAAAGAGCACAGGTGGTCTGCATCGGAATACTTACACCTTTTCTTATACTCTATCTCCAAAATACACATAAATTTTATCAAGTAAATATTTACTGGAAATCGGTGAGTAACCTTTAAATGTTATGATATAAATAATGTGTTTATCTGTGAGATAAATAACGTTAAACTTGAACTTAATATTACTAAAAATAAGACTTTTTTCAAGTTGATATTGTCCTGAAAATAAATAAAGGGTTGTACTGCAACTTATGGTTCAATTGTTCACCTTACTTGAATAATTTTGTCTAATGTGTTATATGAAATATTTTTATTTTATACATAAGCCGTAAATAATTCCAAAATACTTCCAAGGGAATCGTATACACAGGAACAATATTAATTAAACAAAAATTTCTTTCAGAAACCCATATTTCAATTTAAAGATTAACTTCATTTTTTTGTTATTTTCCAAAAGAAAATCAATTATCATGTGTTTGAATCATAGGAAAATGAAAGAATCCTGTTCGAAGATGAACTATTAGCAACACACAACAATTTAGAAAGTAATAGACATTGTATTGATATAAATAAAATTATACAAAAAAACAATAGATAAGCGTATAGAATTGGAATGTCGCTAAGATAGGAAAGCACCGAGGGAACAATCAAAATTCATTAATCGAAGCAGTGATAAATGTTGCGTTGCTTAGCTCATAATGATGTTTCTTTATTGTCATTCTAAAGAGCTATTGTTATTAATGATTTTATCATAACAGTTCAAGCACTTCTTTGTTTCAGCAATGGGAAACAATTCAGACATATAATATATAATCTTATTATCTCAAGTTAGAAAAATGATTCACAATGAATGAAACTGTTCACTGAAACATTAAGGCTATTCTACCCATGCATAGATTGCCTATGTTGTATATGACACAAAACTTCGGACTTTTTGGTTTTTAATGCTCTTCAGCTTCGTATTTGATTTGGCCTTTTATATAACTGTTAATTTGAAGACCACTGACGAGTATTCATATAGCCAAAATGCGCTGCTGGAGTACCAAATTATACGCCTGGTACAATGTATCTGCAGTTTTTCCAAAAAAAAGAATCAGGTAAAGAAAATAGAACAACTTCATTCTATATTGTTTTCAATTGAAAGTTTTTTTAATTTCTTTAAAATGATTAAAATGTCAATACCAGAAAGAGACATATAAAAAGTATATGAGCGGACAAAACATGTATGACTCATTCTAATAGTGTATTGGGATTGATATAAGGTGCTTTGGAAGGATAAGCATTCTAGTGTTCATGCAAAGTCCGACTTAGTGCCCAGTGTTCAAATGTGGCAATGAGTCAAAGTCGGTAGGCGTTACAATTGGTAGAGGTGAAGCACTATGTTCAGTAGTATGTATCTATATTATTTCAACATTGGCCTCACATATGTATATAGATAGAGAGTATAGAACAACTGCTTTGATTTTTCGGTCAAAGTAAAACAGGGTCTTATGTGTTAATTACTAGATTCAGTTGATATATTAAGTCAAACTGAGCAAACAGCAGTACACTATTTATACAATGGCGTATATTAGATGTCTAAGGAAAAGTTTATTCACAGGTAAGTTTGTAAGACTGAAGCCTTACGCTATATTAATAAAATTGAGAATGGAAATGGGGAATATTTAAGCATGACGTACATGTATTATAGAAAGATATATGTCTATTGATGAAGAATGGATTTTGACTTCTATATGTCTTTTGGGTCTTTGTGTCTTTGAATTAATATATCATTGATAAAAGGTCGTATATCAAAGGACATAAAAAGTCATTTCATTTGTGTCTATAAATTCAACCAACTGACTGTAACACACAAACATTGCATTTATATTGCATTGCAAGATCTTTGTAGGAAAGAAGAAAGTGATTTACAAACAGACCGTAACAGAGAAATTAATGAATTTAAACTGCAGTAAAGCGATTAACATGACAATATTTATTTTCGTCCGTGTATGAAAATGAATGTGTTTCTACAGAAATATCATATTACACGCAATATAACTTCTTTTGTTATTAATATGATGAAGTTGTTTATCTATTTGGAGCACTTACTTGTTAATACGATTTGTAATATATCAAGAATAGCTATCACTTTGTACACTTTTATTTATCTTGTTTTCCTTTCCTTTTTGATTTGCTTTGTATTTTAAACAAACTAAGGTAGAAAATCCGCCAAGGTCACAACCATCAATGACTTCTTTTGTTTATTTTCATTATCTTACTTTAAATCAAATTTGATGTTTTAGTCTTCTAGAGTACCACGAATAACATTCACGATACTAATGTCACTGCATCTGATGTGTATTTCGACAATTAATGTGTCCTCAGAAAATTCAAAACTTAATACAAACGATGGAGAGCTGGTAAAACCGAAAACCAAAATAAATCTTGGAAATAAAAGATATTTATTTTCACAGAAAACTTCAATGTTCAAAAATATCGTTATTTTTTTTAAAAACTGTACGGCGACCTCTATATTGCATGTGGTTTCGCGCTTCTCGTTATTCATAATATTTAATTTCAATAAAAGTTAGGTGCTACTGCTTCAAACAAAGTCAATTTTTAACGATTTTGGGTGGTGTTTAGATTAGACACTGTTCGTGTTAAATGATCCAAGAACGTTGTATGCACTTAAATGCTTATTTTTTTATCCAGTACTAGATAAAGGTAATTTCAAAAGCACATGCAAGCTAAAACATGTATCAATGTTTTCTATTAATGGTTCATAACAATTAGTATACTCATTAGATATATCACTAGGTTCAATCATTTGAATTTACCAAACATGGACAAAACACCTTACAAATATAGATTTATTTCGTCCTCATGCCATTGTTCCACTACTAAACTGTCTATTCTACGTACTAGTACACTTGGTACAATCAAAAACCTGGTAATAAATTGTTCAAATAAGGCCTTTGAAAATAGTGGAATTAATTACTTTTAGTGTCAAAAATTCGTTGGAAGTACTTAATAAATTGCATGCTTATATTGGTGATTTCGATTCTGTTCAAAGTTTTATTTTTCTACCCTACATACCACTTTGTCTCATAATCTTATTAAGAAAATTCACACACCCAATTAAATGGACATTTAAAAAGAAGTCAGAATGCGAATATATATGTTCTAACTCTTTTAGGTCATTTTTCAGTAACAACAGACAAAAGAACTATGTCAATTGGACCTGCTTTGATACGATAACTGCCCTTGAATTTTTACTAGATAACATTTTTGTTCGCTATGGAGATTCCGTATATCGTTAAGTTATCGGAATTCCAATGGGGACTTACTGTGCACCACTTATTGCGGACCTGTTTATGTATTGTTATGAGTGTTATGACTAAAATCAGCAAAGTCCCATCGAAACAACATCTGATACAAACTTTTAATAACACTTTAAGATATTTGGATGATATATTGGCTCTCAATAACGACGACTTCAGTGTGTACATTTAAGATATTTATCCTGCTGAACGGACTTTAAATAAAGCTAATACTAACAATGAACACTGTCCTTTCCTGGATCTTGATATATATATCTTTAACGGGAAGCTTAATACCAAAATTTATGATAAAAGAGATGATTTTTCATTTCCTATTGTTAATTATCCATTTTTAGATGGTGACGTTCCCTTATCACCATCTTGGTGTTTATATATCTCAACTTGTTCGATTCGCTCGTGTATGTAACAACGTATTTGATTTTAACGAAAGAAACATCTGTATTACTGAAAAATTATTACACTTGGGTTTTCGATATCACAAACTAGTCAAAACATTTACTAAATTTTATCATCGGTAGAAGGACATCATTCGTAAATATAAATCAACATGCAGACATCTTATACGTTCAGGTATATTCTATACAAAGCACAAAAATGTCGACATTCACCTCAAAAGTTAACCAAACCTTTAAACAGACTTATTCAGAAGGGATATAGTTACGATACTGTTGTCAGATTATTAAAGATGACATTTTTTGGTATTAATATTGATTCACTCATAGGGTCTTTGCATCGGAAATAAACACATTTATTCTAAAACCAGTTGTTGGCATGATACGGGTTATGTTCTTCTCATATATTTTATGATGGTATGATACTAAAACGGGAGGGATTGTGCTTGATTTTCATATAATGAAGACATAATCTTTCGATCAGTTTAATTGAGGTCTGGAGCTGGCATGTCAGTAACTGCTAGTAGTCCTTTGTTAATTTATGTATCATTGTCATTTTGCTTAGTTTCTTTTGTTACCTATTCTGACATTAGGCTCGGTCTTCTTTTAAACTGAGTTTTATTGTGCGTTTTGCTGTGTGTTTGTTTATTCTACATTGGCTAGAGGTATAGGGGAGGGTTGAAATCTCACAAAACATGTTTAACCCAACCGCATTTTTGCGCCTGTCCCAAGTCAGGATCCTATGGCCTTTGTTAATCTTGTATGTTTTTTTAATTTTAGTTCATTTATATATTTTGGAGTTTAGTGTGACGTTCATTTTCATTGAACTAGTATACAGTTTTTTTTAGGGGCCAGCTGAGGCCCGCTTCCGGGTGCGGGATTTTCTCGCTGTATTGAAGACCCATTGGTGGCCTTCGGCTGTTTTCTGCTCTTTGGTCGGGTTGTTGTCTCTTTGACACATTCCCCATTTCCATTCTCAATTTTATGGTAGTATTCAGTGTTTGCTATTTCAAACTATTGAATTGGTTGAGCCTAGTCGAGGATACTTCGGTTACTTTGGAAATAAATGTTGACCACAAATCGATCAAATATTATAGAATTATTCCTATACACTAATTTATGAAATCTTATCCCCGAAATATACCACCCACCCTGAATCATTTTATACCCAAAACATACCATCTACTTTGTATGCTGTTATCCCAAAAAAATATATATATATATTTGTCATTCATCCTATATAATGTTCCTCTGTACTGATATGATTATTAAGGAATCATCTTCATTAAAATTCTTCAATTCATTCTTATGATTAAAACAAACCTCGAGCTCTTCATGGATACTTTCCCTCTAGTTAAGAACATTTTGAATGCAATTACTAATAGAACTGAACTTTATGGCATCATACCTGTTGACTTTGGTTCATCGAATCGACATTCACCTAAAATCTTGCGCTTATATAAGGGCATATTCATACGATATGAAGAAGATAATTCATGTATCAAACCCTGTGGCATAAAATAATGATGACCATTTGCTAAATAACCCTTTAGTAAGCTCTGTATCACAGTACAAGATGTACAGTGGCGGTCGAGTATAACGAAACTTTCAGGTCAGGGTACTTTGACTTGTAAGACAATTTAACGACAGATAATCCAGTCTTGTTAAATGAAAATATACGAGTAAATCGGCTGATCTATTGTTTATTATAATTCCATTCTAGACGAATATTTACATAATATACAGTTTACAGAATATATCATTCGGGGGTTATTTCAATATTTGTCCTCATAAACTATTATTTTTTACAAGAATAATAGTATATGTTATAGTGTAAAGCGGTTATTTCTTATGAGAGAAATTTTTAAAAAAATGATAATTTTAACAGAATGATATAGAAGTATAATGCAGCTATCAATGGCTCACAATGTCAAACATTCTAGAAATGAACCCGTCTCATTCTATTTGTGCCCGTCCTAAATCAGGAACCTATAATTCATTAGTTGTCGTTGGTTTGTTTTTCATTTATTGTATTATCATAAATCAAGTCGGTTGTTTTTTCGTGTGAATTGTTTCACATTTTATACAGTTGACTATACGGTATGGGTTTTGCTCATTGTTGCAGACTATAATTGTTTAAATCTGCTTCAATTGAACTCTGTGAGATAGTTGTCTCAATGGCAATCGTACTACGTCTCATTATGTTATATAATTTTTTTTATTCAATAACGAGTTTGCATGTCTAATTTATACTTCAGTAGCAACTTTCTCAACTTATTTCATTTTGTAGTTTTTCGACGCATTTAATATGACAGGAATGATAAATTAATTCAATGACTTAGACAATCATTTAGTACGAGGTTAGCAATTCTTGTTAGTATTCATGACTATAAATGTAATCATAGCACAATCAATTAACCTTAATCAACGTTAGAACTAAAACAAACATAGGAAGTCTATCAAAACTGGTGATGAAAATTCATGTATGGCTTTGGTCGATATATAAATGTTTAGTGTTGTTATTTAAAGCATCAGATGTTCTCTGCAGGAATTAAAATATATGCTACATTTATAAAATATGTCATCGTCATCACTTTGAACAGTGGATAATTCCAATAGACTTTTTTTTTCAATATGAGGTACTGAATTGTTCTTGTTCATCGCCTTTAGTTTTTTGTTCAACTGATCATGAGTATAGACATGATATAAATTGCAAAACTATGTTTATGTAATTGCCTCCAACTTAAAGGACCTTACGTATTTTTGCAGTTGAAAATTATCTTAAGTCCAAGAAAAACACTCTACACCTTTAACAAAACAAAAGTTCAAACAGTCTACTACAGAGTTTGTAAGATGTAATTAACTTATGAACTCTTCTTGGTGCCTTAATATTTCGGGGGTTCGTTTTTTCTACGATTAAGGTTGTGTCTTTTTTTACTAGTTTTGCGTCGTCAAGTATTCAACCTTCCATCCTGTTAAAATGAAAATCACACACACATAAAACACTCATAATGAAAAAAACATGCAGTTTGACAACAATTTTCAATATCGAAAATATTCTAAATTTAACCAAATAATGATTTATGACAAACTAAAGTTCGAATGTACCCTGAATTTCCTAAATTGGGTGTCTTCTGGCTATTCCCACATTTTGTATTTTACTATTCTGGCTATTCCTACATTTTGTATTTTACTATTCTGGCTATTCCTACATGGGAGATTATGGGAAGAACAATAGATGTTGTTATTGCAAAATATGTTGTTTTAGTCATTAGTGTCTAATAGGGTCACAGGCAAATTTACCTATGGAAACTAAATAAAAATAATTATTTATATGAAATTTATGTAAAAAAAATGGGGTTTTTTTTGTTTGAAAACATGTACCAAGTGTTATAATTATGTGTTTCTAATATGGAATTTCTTGAAAATAAAATTATTTAAAAGAAAAAGTAGTAAAAGCATTTAAAAGTCTGGGAAAAAAACTATTTAAAAGAAAAGGTAGTTAACGCATTTAATAGTAACCAACACTTTCAACTTTAGCTTCAAAGAATTAATTTATTTCATTATTTGAATAAATTGTGTTTTTTTTAAATGAATATAATGTCAAAAGTAGTAACACAGATATTCCAAATCTTTTTACAAAAATCCGCATGTGTTTATCTTTTGAAACAAAAAAGTTAAATATGTATATCCAAAGGATAGAAATGTCCAAGAAAGCGAAAATTTAGGTATATGTCTAAAATTTCGACCCATTTATCTCTAAATTTATCACATGAAGGTATATTTTTTGTTACATATTTGAATTGACCAGGTGAAAAATAGCTTATATGCAAATTTTTGTAAAAAAAAATACCGTGGGATCACAACTGTATCGTAAAAAACTATGCCCTTATTGTCAATTTAGTGTACTTTTCGGTGCTTTGATTCAATGAATACGTAGTGTAACTAAAAATTTAGTGCTTTGTTTCAAAGAATAATTACTACAATTTTAATATATTTATATTGCAATAGATATTATCTACTTGTATATATTATTAATGTTTTTACCAAAATAATTTCAATTGCTTGTGAATAACATTGTGCCTATAAATTCATATTGTGCTTTTGAATATTATTTACACAAAATCTGCTATGAAATTATTAAATAAAATATTGTTGTACTATAAACTATTCTTTTTCTTTATTTTCCACAATATTTACCTGGATTTACCTTGGTTCATTGGTTTAGTGTTGTTACAACATAATCCTACATAACCCCTTTGTATTATGTTATGTATTGTAATATTAATGGTGAGACGTAAATAAACTATTTGTATTGTATTGTATTACTTATAAATTCTGGGAACTCCAACTTAAAATTTTACTGTTTTCCCTATAAAATTCAAAATGTAGGAATAGCCAGAATAAACCCCTAAATTGTATACTTGAGTTTTTTTTTTACCATCTGTCTATCATAATCCTATCAGCAAGCCGGCCGGGTGTCATTTTGAATATTCTCTCATTTATTGTGTTCCGTGATTATGTGACGCATGTTTCAGTCCCATTCCCTTGCTTCCTGTATTAATTCATTGGTGTAAAATATGTGATGTATGTATATAATGTCTAAATTGAAAACAAAGATCAAACCTATGATTGCGTTGGATAAAAACCGCAATTTTTATACGTGTGCATGCAAAACAAATTTCTTGGTAGAGGGGTCTAAATACAGCACAAACAACATTATCCAAAAGATTAAAAGAGTGAAAAAGTATATTTCAACCAAACGCATTTGACTAGCAGGTCGAACAACGGATGTTCTTAAACCCTGCTGACTGCCATGGCGATTGCCAAATAAACGGATCACCAGATGTAACAAAATGGATCTTAATCATAAATTTAATACCAAACAGAAAACAATAAACTTGCGGAAAAGATGGTATACCGCAAACATGAGGTGCAAAAATTTGTACACAATATCCGGACTTCGACAATTAATGTCTCTTCAGTGATGTTAGGAATCGAAACAGTATTTGGAAGGCCATATAATTTACCTCAATTTAGGATTGACTCTTGAATTTTGAAGAGTCGAAATAGGATGAACGGATTATATAAACCCGAAGGCAAATATAATTCAAGCCCAAACGAAAAAATATAAACAAGTCTAAATTGAAATCAAAGTACAAACCTGATTGCATTGGATAAAAACTGCAATTTTTATACGTGTGCATGCAAATCAAATTTCTTGGTAGTGGGGGCTAAATTTATATATATATAAGAACATTTGTTGTTCGACCTGTTAGTCAAATGCGTTTTGTTAAAATATACTTTTTCACTTTTTTGGTCTTTTTTGAAAATGTTGTTTGTGCTGTACTTAGACCCCTCTAACAAGAAATTTGTTTTGCATGCACACGTATAAAAATTGCGGTTTTTATCCAACGCAATCATAGGTTTGAACGTTGTTTTCAATTTAGACTTGTTTATATTTTTTCGTTTGGGCTTGTATTATATTTGCCTTCTGGTTTATATGATCCGTTCATCCTATTTCGACTCTTTCAAAATTCAAGAGTCTATCCTAAATTGAGGTAAATTATATGGCCTTCCAAATACCGTTTCGATTCCTCACATCACTGAAGAGACATTAATTGTCGAAATCCGGATATGGTGTACAAAAACCTTTGCACCTTTTGTTTGCGGTATATCATTTTTTCCGCAAGTTTATTGTTTTCTTTTTAGTATGAAATTTATGATTAAGATCCATTTACTACATCGGTGATCTTTTTATTGGGCAATCGCCAATGGCAGTCAGCAGGGTTTAAGAACATTTGTTGTTCGACCTGTTAGTTAAATGCGTTTTGTTAAAATATACTTTTTCACTTTTTTGGTCTTTTCGAAAATGTTGTTTGTGCTGTATTTAGACCCCTCTAACAAGAAATTTGTTTTGTATGCACACGTATAAAAATTGCGGTTTTTACCCAACGCAATCATAGGTTTGAACGTTGTTTTCAATTTAGACTTGTTTATATATATATATATATATATATATATATATATATATATATATATATATATATATATATATATACTAGAACACACCCGCGGGTCCGTGACTGAATTAAATTACCTATGCCTTATTTTCAGCCTGGATTTTAAGTATTCGTATTGTCATTTGATAAAGTCATACTGATTATAAGGTGCACAGTTTTCTCTGCTTTCAAATTCTTTCTGTTTGTATTCGTTCAGGTTTTCTTACTACAACCGGAAACTACTTGTAGATATATTTTTGGGTCAATGATGGAATTTAGTAGTGTTAATCCCTGTATAATGACAAAGTTCAGGTGTGATTATGACCCGTGTATATAGCAAATCCCAAATACACCGTTTGGTGGTGCGCCTGACATAGGCGGAACGTACAGTTTAGGTAACAGGTACTACTGGTACCGGTATCGGATTCGACCCGGAACTTGTTAATTAATGGTAATATTGATTATGGGGAAAACAAAAAAACCTGGAAGGATGTAATTTCTAATCAGCACCATTGTCCTATATCAGTTAAATATAAAGTTGAATTCTTTGATTCGTCGTTTTTACGTCATGCCGGCTAACAAATTGGACCTCGTTATTTTAGTAGTATAGATATATCAATCCCCCCTATTTTACCCAAGAGAAATTTCTTATTTTTGCTTGCTGTATTCTTAAATTTTACACTTCAAGCAAAGAAAACATTTTTATTTTTCTTGGAAATGCCCCCAAGACAAAGATTAGATACAACTGTTGTCTGTTTTTATGTCCATATAATAGATCCCGGATTTTAAAACTTGACGTTAATAATCAGTCATTCGAAAAAACATTCAATTATTGAGAGTGAATTTTATGGCTTTGTTAATCTTAGATAAGACATACGTAAATGGTAATTGTGTGAATTTCATTTATGTTTGAGGGTTGAGTGATTTATACTTGTTTTAACTCGGTAACTCGGTTAGTGGTTTGAATTCAATGTGAAAGTAAACAAAAACAACCTAACGCCTTTTCTTTTTGTATGAAAATGCACAAAAACAACAACAATTTCAAAAAAGGTATGATCTATACTAAAACAATAAACAAAAAACAGTAATGACAGACATCAACGACAACCACTGGATTAAAGGCTCCTGGCTAACTGTTGCAGCAAAACATTATAACAAACTGAAAAGAACTATTTGGAAAGGGCTTGACTCGCCAGATCGTTAATAATTACAAAACAAACTAACAAAAAAAATACAAAAATGCAAAGTATCGATCTAAGAGTACTCACAGTTAATAAACGAAACTATAAACAACTGTCATATAGGTGGGAGGTTGAGCTAGCTATAAAACCAGGTTTAACCGACCGTTTTTTTCTCGGGAAATCATTGTACCACGTTAGGAATTTGACAGTTGTTTTTCACTGATTCTGTAGGTTGATAACGTTTGATTTTGTCACTTTTTATGGACTTCCCCTTCATGGATTTACCTTAGAGTTCGGAAATTTTACCATGGTTTTTTACTGAAAGATACTTCAAACCCCAATTTCATTTACCAAAAAAAACCAAATTCTCCACTACTTAACCACCAATCAGCACACCTCCTTCGAATTTTGTGTCAAGACATTGCAAACTGGGAAAAGCGTGACCTTGTGCAATGTCACAATATAAGTACCGATAGGATTTAGTATAAAAAGTGTCCACGGACTGTACTTGTAACGTTAAAAAAATAAATGATTGGAAGCATTATCCAAATACAACTGACCTTTTATATATCATAATAGTTGTTACTATAGAAGTAATTTCCAAGATATTTTACAATCATCTCATTTGTGGTTACCAGCTAAATGTCACAGAATGATGTATGTTTCTTTTACTTGATAACTTATCTCCGTCAATGTAATATGGCAAATTCATTTTCTAATTGTTTTTAGTACCTGTTGACTTTCTATACATCATCATTTTTTCCTCGGGTGACATATGCGAGATTCTTTCTTCCTCATATCAAATTTGATAGTCATCTTAATTGTCCTATACGTAAACGTACAGATGATCATTTATAATTTTAATACATCCGTTTTAGAAACGGCATTTCTTTTTTTATTTAAATGTTTAATTCATACAGGGAAGATGCCAAGAGAGTTTTGTCCGATGCTCAAGAGATACTTTGAGGACGGTCACGAAATACCAAGTAGATGAGAGACTTGGTTGATTCTCCTTGAGATACGGGGTAACAGTGGTATATGGTAGATAACTATAAAATCAGGTAAATGTTCACGTGATACGGAGTAGGTGCACACGAAAAACGGAAAGGTACGGGGTATATGTTTACAAAATATGGGGTAGATTCAGAGCTCTTGGGTAGATCCTCGTGTGATATGTGACAGACACTCGTGAGATAAAGGTAAGATAGTCATGAGATTCTAGTATTGAAAATACAGGACTTTAACATCCAAAACCATTTCGGTAAAGTAATTTGTCTCTGTTATTTGTTATTCTTATATGACGCGATTGTTTCGCTTTGTAAACAACAGTGTGATAAAAGAGAGGCGAAGGATACCAAAGGGATATTCAAACTCATACGTCGAAAATAAACAACGCCATGGCTAAAAAAGAAAAAGACAGACAAACAACAGTACACAAAACAACATAGAAAATCAAAGACTGAGCAACACGAACCCCACTAAAAACTGGGGGTGATCTCATGTGCTCCGGAAGGGTAGGCAGATCCTGTTCCACATGTGGCACCCGTCGTGTTGCTCATGTAAGTACAAACCCAGTGATATGCCTAATTCGGTAGGTCACATTCGGGGGGAAAGGGACGAGGTTGTAGTTACGACAATTTGAACATATCCGGCGTCATCTGTGAAACAGATATTCCATAACGGTAAAATTCTCGATTTATGATCTATACATAGCGCAGACTCAGAGATAAACATATTTTAAAATGGCTGAAGCTTTGGTTAAAATTTGAATATTACGGCCCAGGCCATGTGAAAATTTTCATCAAATTATATATGGCTTGCTTGAATTATTTCTTAAACATTTTATGGAATAATGAAATTTAGTTAAAGATTTCTTCGGTAATACGTATACATTTGTATGTAACGGTATAAATTTGGTTAGTAATACTTTTTTTCTGCAAATCACTAAAGAAATATATCACTTTGGTTTTAATAATAAAAATAAGTACTAAATAAATATATACTGTTTCAACTTTCAAAAATCTGTTTAATAATAACGAAGGGAAAAACAAGGTATACACACCCACATGCTTCTTATATATGATATGAATGGGTTTTTTTTTTTGTTCAAATAAGGCACATTCTGGATGATTGATATTTCTCTCATAGTTTTAAGAATCAGAGGCATAGCAAATGACAGAAATACGATATGACTATTTTATAAAGGTACAAGTATCAAAAGTTCCATCCTATAAAATAATATTTTTACACTCGATATATTTGATTGCTGAAATGAAATGTTTCTTTGATCTAATATTCAAAATCTATGCGGTACGCTTTAATGGTCTTTAATTAGTTTGATGAAGTATACAAACACATGTATTAATATGAGCCGGCTTTAAGTACAGCTAATGCCATAGATCCAGTTACGACAGCTCCTAAAAGAAACCCTAAGGCTCTTGATGGTTGTGGCAAGGGTAACAAGTACGCAAATGTGTGGAAAATTCTCAATCCGGTAAAAGCACGGAAATGCATCAATGCTGTTGACGGGTCGGGTTTTGTGCACACATATAGTAATCCAATCAAGACAAAGGGAATTACGTTCTCCAGATCATTCAGATGGCATCTAAAATTATAAATACAAAATTACAAACATACGATTATTTATTTTATGCATTTCATTTTATATTTTCGTCACTGATGCTAAATTTCTCATAATCCATTGTTTTACCAGTGGAAGGTTTGGACTTGTTGATAGATTGATGGTTGGTGTTTAACGCAACTATCAGCACCTTTGGCTATATACCGGTAATGGCGTCCAGTAATATATAAAAGTGAAATTAAAAGATTTTGCTAGATGTGCTTTCTTTTTGTTTATACAAGGGTTATGTATATATGAATTCTATTTCATGTGAATTCCAGAAATATTCGGCCAATTTGGAACTATTTTAACCAGTTCTAAAAGATTTTACTTTTTTTTTTCATTCATGATTTACAATGGGGTTTGGTTTTTTTTTTATTATGCCACTTTGTTGGCTTCATGCAAAGATTGTTCGTCTTATTATGACAGATGATCTTCGGAGATTGAAACTGCATCATACAGGTTTGAACAATTAAGCAAGCAAGAAAATGCGTTTTAATATGTGTCCGAACGTTGGTTTTCTCGTTTGAATTGTTTCACATTTTGTCATGTCAGGAATTTTTATAAATGACTATTCGTATGGGTTTTGCTCATTGTTAAAGGCCGTACGTTGACCATCTGATGTTTTATCCCTGTAATTTGCACTCATTTGCAATCATACCACATTTTCTTATATTTTTCATTAAAAATAAAATAAGGTTTATAAATTGTACCATTCACAAACCTTCTAATGCGTTCCACTGTAGCATTTGTTACAGGTTTTCCTTCATCTCCGGGCTTCCCTCTAAGCTTAAAGTCTTCTGGGTTTGCAAATGCCTAAAACGAAACGAGTTAAACCTAGACATGTACATTATTATAAGGGTTTGAAAGGGGTTTAAAGAATAGAGAATAATGGGCCAATATTACAGAGTAATAGGCCTAAAAATAACGAATAGAAATAATGGGGCACTAAAATATACAGAATAGAGAATAATGGGCGAAAAATGACTTAAAAAATTAAAGAATACTGAATTGAGGGACCCCACCCAGACCCTCTATTATAATTGATTATTATTCGGATGCTGTAAAAGGTCGGTGGTTCTCACCAGCTTCCTCCACAAATAAAAACTGTTTTGACATTGTAGAATTTTGAAAATTTCGTAACACATAGGCATACAGAAGGTATCATAAACCTTAATTTACAAAATACATTCATAATATTTAAATGTATGATTGTATATAACATCAAGTTACAAATTATGATAAAATATTTAATCAGGACACCGTACTAAATATAACATGATATGACTAAGTAAACAAAATGAAGTATGTGCATGTGTGAACTACTTATACTTACTCGATTTTTCATTCTATTAACTGATGTCAGTAAACTCATGGCCATTGTTTTACATATTACAATGCCAGAATAAAAAGCAAACTGGCCAAACACAGGATTTCCAAATGTTAACAAGTCCGACATCTTCCTCCGTGACTAGACAGAAATAAACTGGACCTTTAACTATCCTATACACAGTTAGTGAAAGGAGGAGCTAAGTATGTATGGCAAGCCGTTTGTGTTTATTCAATTTCAAGATATCTTATAAAAGTTATGAAGTGTATAAGATATCTTGTATTTTATGAGATATATCATATTTAATATAAGTAATTATATCGTATATACTTTATAAGATATATTATTCACTTTATAAGATATCTGTTTAAACCAAATTATATATTTTATATAGTTTATGAAATAAGATATCTTACATCTTTCGATATGTATCTTTGAAACAAATTCTTTGAGATATTTGATAAAATAGAGGCGAAAAATACCAAAAGGATATTCAAACTAATAAGCCGAAAACCAACTGACAACGCCATGGCAAAAAAAATGACAGTGCTTCGGAAGGGTAAGCATATTCTTCTCCACATATGGCACCCGTCGTATTCCTCATGTATGTACAAACCCTGTGATAAGTCAAATTCGGTAGGTCACATTCGAGAAAAGAGGACGGATTATGGTTACGACAATTGGAACATATCCGTCGTCATCGTGAAACAGGTATTCCATAACGGTCAACCAAATCGTGTGATAGCGTCCGTAAAATATTCGAAGGGATGATTTCAACTCCACCATTTGGAACTTTTGGTTTAAATCAATACAGTAGCTTCCTTGTCAGCGGTAACACTCTTATCAAGATACGAAGTCATGATAGGAAATGCAAGCTCAGGAAATGGGTGCATGGCAGATATAAATATTGCTTTCACATTAAATCAACACTATGAAGCTGCAGACCAAATATAAAATCATTCCAGAAAACTTTGACGAAAGTAGGTCACCGTACGGCCTTTAACAATGAGAAAACCCAAAACTGTATAGTCAGCTTTAAAAGGTCACGACATGACCATATATGATAACAAATGTGGAATAATTGAAACGGGGAAAAAAACAAACTGACTAATGACATGGCAATCATTGGTCCGGAAAAGGAAACTGTTGTTTTGAAGTAAGATTTCAAAAGTAAGAAAATCTCTAATTTCATTCTTTGTATTTTAACTAGACAGTGAGTCTCGAAAAACTAATTGAAGATGAATCCTGTGTTCCCAGATATCAATTTTGTACAGTATCTTTAGAAAGGTACAAGGATTTTTAGTCCTAATTGAATGTTCATTTATCACAATGTAGATTAATAGATAGAGATGTAAAATTATAGTAAATGAGACAATGCTGCAAACTGAATATTTCCTGTTAGCGAGAAGGACAAGAAGTCCTAAACGAAAAATTTGATTTGATTTTTTTTGTAACGTTGTGATGTAGGAGTACTGGGTCGGACAATCAACCTTATAATTCTTAAACATTTAAGGGAGATTATATTAGGTTTTGCAGCTATATGACACTAATGGGGTTTCCAGAGTTTAAAAAAAGTTTTTTTCTCCATTTTAACAACTTTGTCCTATACTTTTGGTAACAGTGGCCATGTTTGTTGATCACCATATGATTTTAATATGAAGTTAAAACTGCACACCATATTGAAATACAATATAAAATTATGACTAAGTTCAATTGTCCCGGTGATCTCTAATAAGAAAGATTCTTTAAGAGAGTCTACGACAGATAACAGACAAAAGTTTACAGACGAACAGACGCCACGTGATGAGAACATTTCAGTTCGGCCCTTAGTGCTATTCAAGCTGAAAGGTTATGAAAGGCATACAATGATACTTTGAGCAGCGGCAAAATTTATACTTTTGAGACTTTACTGATTATGTTTCTTCTTTTTTCTAATTACATCTGTAATTGTAATACCAAATATTGTCTGTAATTGTTATACCCAATATTGTCTGTAATTGCAATTGTAATAATCAATATTGTCTGTAACTGTAATACCCATTATATTGTCTACATCTGAAATTGTAATACCCAATATTGCCTACATCTGTAATTGTAATACCCAATATTGTCTAAATCTGTAATTGTAATACCCAATATTGTCTGTAATTGTAATACCCAATATTGTCTGTAATTTTAATACCCAATATTGTCTGTAATTGTAATACCCAATATTGTCTACATCTGTAATTGTAATACCCAATATTGTCTGTAATTGTAATACCCAATAGTGTCTGTAATTGTAATACCCAATATTGTCTACATCTGTAATTGTAATACCCAATATTGTCTGTAATTGTAATACCCAATATTGTTTACATCTGTAATTGTAAAACCCAATATTGTCTGTAATTGTAATACCCAATATTGTCTGTAATTGTAATACCCAATACTGTCTGTAATTGTAATACCTAATATTGTCTGTAATTGTTATACCCAATATTGTCTGTAATTGTTATTGTAATACCCAATATTGTATACATCTGTAATTGTAATACCCAATATTGTCTGTAATTGTAATACCCAATAGTGTGTGTAATTGTAATACCAATATTGTCTACATCTGTAATTTTAATACCCAATATTGTCTACATCTGTAATTGTAATACCCAATATTGTCTACATCTGTAATTGTATTACCCAATAGTGTCTGTAATTGTAATACCCAATATTGTCTACATCTGTAATTGTAATACCCAATATAGTCTGTAATTGTAATACCCAATATTGTCTACATCTGTAATTGTATTACCCATTATTGTCTGTAATTGTAATACCCAATATTGTCTGTAATTGTAATACCCAATATTGTCTTTCTAGCTATAATAATGAACTTAGAATATATCTAAATGTTATTTGTCATCACAAGGGATAATATCATCTCGTTATACTATAGTCATACTCATTTTGTTGTTGCATTGATGATTTAAATACAAAACCAAAAAAAGGTGCCTCACCTAAAAAAAAATCAAACAATTTTATACAAATTCTTTTGGGAATAGTATCTGGTTTCCATCAGACAGAATGTTTGATAAGTTCGACTTTTATACAGAATCGTAAAGGGTGTACATTTAGACTTTCATAACAATTAATAAATGTCTAGGAGTTGGACGACTAATTCATTAAGTCCAAATATCCTGGTCAATGAACAACTAACTTCTCTAAAAACGTTTAAATGGTATGTTCTGATAAATTTTATTCAATTATTCTAAACCACCTTCCAATTATTCAAGGCAAACAAATGGACGTATAAAGGACTTGTGTAGCCTCACGTAATGCTGCCATCACAAAGCCCGTGTATTAAAAATGTATAATTCTGAGAATAGTGATTCTACACGAAAAAAATTAATATGATCCAGCTTTCAGTACAGATACAGCCATGGACCCTGTGGCAATAGCGCCAACTAAAAACCCTAGTGCTCTTGATGGCTGTGGCAAAGGTATCAGGTACGCAAACATGTGGAAAACTCTAAATGCTGTGAAAGTACGGAAATGAATTAAAGCTGTTCCGGGATCTGGTTTTGTGCACACGTATAATAATCCAATCAAGACGAAGGGAATGACGTTCTCCAGGTCATTAAGATGGCATCTGAAAAATAAATGATTGTATAATGTACTTAATTTTGGAAATCATCCTAAAATTTCAAACAGAGCAATATGTATAAACTGCGAAACTGACTATATTCTAACAAATTGTGTGGAAAAGAGGGACGTATATACGTATATTCTGCAGGATTAAGGTTTAGAACGAAATGTTCATGATTATTCTCATCCTTACTACTCAAACAGAACTCTTCAGTTCTTTTCTTATCCTCAGTACGTCTTGACATGAAAAATGACTCCCGATGTATCTAAGCTCATAAAATGATACCCCTATCCCTTGCAAAGTCCAGGATTTATAAGAGAAACCACAAAAAAATAGGTCAAAAACAAAACAGGAGGAGCAAAATGGCATAATATGGTGTAAACTGCAGATACAAAATAGGTACCCTCTTCGAGATAGAGGAATTGCAAAGTCCATGATTTGCTAAAAAATAATTCGGATATAAAACACAAAATATGTGGTGCACAATGGTATTACCTGGTGAACGGTCTGAGAAATTTTCCTTAAATTCTCATGAGGGTTTGGGAGGAGAAATGCATGCACATATGTACTATATTGTGCGGATATGACAAATTCTATGTCACGCCAAAGTTAACAGCACAGCAAAAGGAATTCGGATGAAGAAATGAAATAAAAAATGCAAAAATATGTATTACAAAATATTGTCAAGCGGCTCAAGAGCATTTGCAATACAAAAGTGGAACGGAAGGACGAACAGACAGACAGACAAACGAACAGACGGACAGACGGACTACGTCGCCACGTCACCAGAGAGCAAGACGACGGGGTAATAAAAAAAAACTTTTTATTACTACAAAGAACGGTTAATTGGACATTGTAATCAATCCGCCAAGTAATCATTGATCAATGTTTCTGAAATGACCATGATTAAATAGGTACATACAAGACTCTTGTCACAGGTTAAAATACTACAAACTCTAAAAGATCTTCTCAAAGTAACCCTACTGGCTTTTCGTAGACACAAAAATCGTAAAAACATGGAAGTGTTTGTCCGAAGTTCATGTTCCATTGTGCTTTATGTTTTCCTTCAAACATTAGTTTGAGTTTCAAGATTGCAGAAAGCTTCAATAGTCCTTTCATCATATGATTGTATAATTTTCAGGATTTCTATCTATATTGATAATTGGTGGTTATTGTGAGGTATTGGATCGCTTTTGTTGGATTTATTTACAGCTTATTTAATTGTTGCGTTCTACATTACGCCCTTTTCCATTTTGAAAGTCTTATTGCGAAATTAAGATGTGACCAACTTTTATTCTTTTTCGCTGTCACAATTGTGTCTTCCTACATCTCTTTTTATTTAGATTATATTATTGTTGTTTGCTTAACGTCCTCTTTCATATAGAGATGAAAATAAAAATGATAAAAGCAATAACACACAAACTTCGGATTGATTTGAATCTTCATTCTTGCATTTATTTGTATAATTTAATCTGCAAACTGCCTGTAATACTATTTGAAAAGTTTAAAGTTCACTTGACTCGGATGCAACAGTTTCTTTTAATGTTCATCGATTGTTTTCTTTATTTTCATTGTTTCTGGTAGGTTTAAACGATGAGAATGAAGACAAGGTTGTGGTGTTGAACTTTGGTATTTATTATTGTACAATTCGTACAGACTACATGAACAAACGTTGTACAATTCGTACAGACTATATGAACAAACGTTGTACAATTCGTACAGGCTACATGAACAAACGTTGTACAATTCGTACAAGCTACATGAACAAACGTTGTACAATTCGTACAGGCTACATGAACAAACGTTGTACAATTCGTACAGGCTACATGAACAAACGTTGTACAATTCGTACGGGCTACACGAACAAACGTTGTACAATTCGTACGGACTACATGAACAAACGTTGTACAATTCGTACAGACTACATGAACAAACGTTGTACAATTCGTACAGGCTACACGAACAAACGTTGTACAATTCGTACAGACTACATGAACAAACGTTGTACAATTCGTACAGACTACATGAACAAACGTTGCACAATTCGTACAGATTACACGAACAAACGATAGACATGCCACCGACATTATAACGAAACTCACAGAGTAATCACCGCATTTTCTAATTTCATTACAGTACATACATTTAATCACTTAAAAACATGAAGAAAATTGGAATTGGGTAAATCAGATTTTTCAAAGTTTGTTGGTTAAAACTTGTCACCGGCTTAATTAAAATGCATTGAACTCATCAACGGACATTTTTTTGTAAAATTAGAGAAATCATTTTATTTTGCACTCTTTGTACATGTGTAAATGCAAATATCAATGTTTATTTCTATTTTCTAAAGTATCTCGTTACTTTCCAAATAGACTGTATTGAAGATATTAAAGAGTCTCTTTTCGTCTTTTTCAGTTTTATTCAGATATTACAAATATGCATTAGACAATTGAATTCATTGTTGTTCTGTTTTGTTATGCTGAACATTCTGCTAAATACAATTTGCGAAATCCAAAGGGATATGAGAAAATAGTAAAAATTCTACAAAATTTGAAGCATTTATTTCAAATTAGTCTTAACGGACCCAAAACCTCATCGACCAACGGACATTTGTCCAAAGTAACTTCATATGCTGGTAGATCAACAGACTAATTAGTGTAACGTCCATTTTCATTGAACTAGGACACATTTTTGTTTAGGGGCCAGCTGAAGTCCGCCTCCGGGTGCGGGATTTTCTCGCTGTGTTGAAGACCCATTGGTGGCCTTCTGTCGTTTTATGCTCTATGGTCGGGTTGTTGTCTCTTTGACACATTCCCCATTTCCATTTTCAATTTTAACTTTATATACAGGTAGATCAACAGACCGAGTCCTCGATAAACATAACAATTGACGACCTTGTAATACATTGTACAAACCTTCTAATGCGCTCAACAGTGGAATTAGGTGGCGCTTTTCTTTCTTCTAATGGTTTCTTGGAATTAATAAAATCTTCTGGATTTACAAATGCCTTGAAAATAATGTAAAATTAAATTAATTCATTGTAAGTTTGTACTGAATTAAACCACAAAAATTACAGATAAGTTTACACGATATAGACTGTTTCCTTGTTTATATTTAGAATCATGATGAATATTCGTGAAAAATTTGCCAATGAACGATAAGCAAGCAATAATCAATTAATCAGTGAAAACAACGTTAAAAACGCTTATTTCCACAATATTTTTAAAAACGAAAAAGCATATTGATGTGTCGGTCAATTTCAAATCCAGATTGAGTTCAATTTACGGTTAACTTCATTTGATATAGAAATGTCGATGGAGTGCAACAGGTCCATTTTTAGCTGACTTATCACAAACTTGTCGTCTAGTAAGTTTTTTACAATTGTTATAGGAAAGAACTACTTCAGTTCACCAATACAGATAAATGACTTTGCAAAATGTAATTGGTCATGACACGTCACAACAAAATAGTCAGACCAAAAAAAAATATATACAGTTCTGTTACCTGCCTCCCTGCCTTCCCTTTATTAGTCATGCCTTCAATCGAACATTTTATGTATATAACTTTATTGCAAAACATGAAACCCTGGCGGGTTAAAATGCAAACATAGTACATTGTATACACAAGTGACAAGAAATATAATACATGATAAATGTTTAAAACAAGTCAAGTTGATATTAATAATAATATATATATATATATATATATATATATATATATATATATATATATATAATAATTGACCAATGTGGACCCTATTTTCGCAATTCCATAGATTGCTTTATATAGTCTACAACACTAGACAAAAATATCTTTATTGGGATCTAGAATAGTTTTAAGTTTAGAGTTTGAGTCAAGCTGGTTAAAATTAGGATAATGGGTTTTAATTGCATTTATAAGGGAATGTCTTACATTACTGTTAATTTGGCAATGAAGGAAAAAGTGTTCCTCATCATCTAAAATTTTACAAACTTTGCACAGCCTGTGTTCTCTTTGAATTTTTTTATAATGTCCTAATTCAATTTCAAAATTATGATCACTTACACGTAATTTTGTTAAAAGTTGACGACTATTAAAATTGTTTAGATTGTGCAAGTAGTCCTCCAATTTAATTTCATTTTTAAGTTTACTATAAAGATAAAGTTTTGAACTGTTATCAATATTTGAAAGTTTTTGAAGAGTGATGTTATTATACTTTTCCTTCACAATATGTTTAAAAGTTTTTTTGAGTGAATTTTTTATAAGTTTAAAAGGTTTATCAAAATCAACATATTCTTCTTCATCAATATTAAATTCTTTAAAAGTATGCTTGGCAAAAGTATACCAAGTATATATTCCATCTTCAGACATAGACTTATTTACTGCAAAAGCTTCTCTAACAAGATGGTTTATTTCATGGCAGTTTATTCTACAAAAATATAACAAAACTTGAGTTTTAATAAAGGAGTCAAGCGGAAATCGTCCTAACTCAGACTTTGCAGCTATATTACATGAGGTTTTTTTAATTCCAAGAACAGTTTTACAAAATTTATGATGCACTTTCTCAAAGCTGAATCTATCTGCCAATGATAAAATATCACAGTTAGTTCCATGCAAAGTGGCTCTATTTATGGCTCTAAAAATTGAGTAATAATCTTCCAAAAACCAGATCTCGCTATTATATAAAATTATGGGTTTAATTAGTGAATCAAATAATTTACATGATAAATCAATAGGAACATGATGAAAATTAGACATATATTTTTTTAATGAAAATAACGCTTTAAGCGCTTTCTTGGATAGTTCATGTGTAGATCTCTTAAATTTTACTTTATTATCAATAATGTTCCCAAGAAAATTATACTCTTTTAACTTCAGTTAACTGATTTTGTTTATAAAAAAATTTTGACTCAAAAGAATTTTCTAGAATGAAAAATCATAATTTTTGTTTTATTTGTATTTACAGTGAGTTGCCATTTGTAGCAATATTTTTCCAGTTTATTCAAAGCAGATTGTAAACCGTTTTGTGATTCTGATAATATTAAAAGGTCATCAGCAAAACTAAGACTACTTATTGATGTTTTATCTAAGGACACAGGATCACATGTCCCATCAAAAATTGAATGGAGATCATTAATAAAACAATTAAACAATGTGGGGCTCAAACTGTCCCCTTGTTTGACCCCTTTATTTATTTCAAAAAATTCAGATTGTTTATTATCTATTTTAACTGAAGATTCACAACACTTATATATATCTTTAATTACTTCAAATATTTTCTTTCCAACATCATCCTTTTTTAATTTGTATAAGAGACCAGCATGCCAAACGGTGTCAAATGCACGACGCAAATCAACAAAGCAAGAGTAAATTTTACTCTTCTTTTTTGTCAAATATTTTATTATTAAAGCTTTTAGAATAAAAATACTATCTGCTGTCCTATGATTATTTCTAAATCCAAATTGATGAACTGAAAACTTTTCTTCATAATAAGTTACAACTCTAGAATTAATAACAGCACTAAAAAGTTTAGCAATACAATTTTGAAGGGAAATTCCCCTATAGTTATTTATATCTAGCTTGTCTCCAGCTTTATGAATAAGTATGGTAAAAGATTTTCTCCAGTTTGATGGATATTTACCAGAATCTAAGAATTAAATTAAAAAGCTTAGTAATAGCTTTACAAGTAACAACACCACTATATTTAATAATTTCATTAGAAATTTTATCTGGACCAGAGCTTTTTCCAGTTTTTAATTTTTGTATACTAGTACATTTATTTACTTCATTGATAGTAAAAGGTTTATCAGTTACCTCATTGAATAAAAGTGCATCAGTTTCATTTAATATATCTGTTTCAATTTTAGTTTTAAATTCTTTATCATAGTTTACAGTCTCTCCTTGATGCTTAAAATGATCAATAATTTCTGGAAAACCAGCTTGAAGCTCAATTTTTTTATTAGTCTTCTCATATTTTAATGATTTTAATAATTTCCAATATTGTTTAAGGTCTGTATCTCTAAGGGCTGAAAGCTTACTAAATATTTCCTTTTTAAATTGATTTTTCTTTCTTTTTATTAATTTTTTACATAGTTTACAGTGACCAAGAAAATTATTCCTTAAATTGAGGTTATAAGGATTTATTCGTAATAATTTGGCTAGATTTGATACAGTTTTCTTTACATCAGCTAGTTCTCTATCTTCCCATGGCTTTTTCTTTTTTAATTTCTTTTTACAAAAGGATTTAATAATTTTACATGAGCGCATGGTTAATGTTTTAAATATATTATTTAGTTGTTGTTCTGCTCTCTCAACCCCAGAACAATTTATTTCAAATGGTGTATTTTCATAACCAAGTATTTCATCTCTAGTGCTGCTTTCTTCTAAAACAGTATATAATTTTTCCTTAGAAATAGTCTCCCATTTAAATGTCATATCTATCTCACTGTATTTTCTATCTATATTCATATTTTGAATGGATATACAACCTTTTAAAAAGACTACAATTTGAGCATGATCAGATAAATATGAAGGTTCTAAAATTTGAAAAAAACTAACAGAGTTAATAAGGTCCACACTGGTCAAGGCATAGTCAACAGTACTACACCCACTGGGTTTAAAACATGTCATATTTCCCAGCATATCACCAATAAAACGACCGTTCAAAACTCTTAGCTGAGAGGCGATACAGAGATCAATCAATTGCTGGCCTTGGGAATTAAAAACTTTATCTAAAGAATTTCTATCTATATCAAAATCTTGAACATAGTCCTCTGGAAGTATATCTTGTAGAGAGCTATGAATTTTATTTTCATCTGCAATAGAATCATCATGATTTGCAATTCGAGCATTCAAATCCCCAATTACCAGAACATTACCTTTATCAGACACTTGGGTAATTTCTGTCTCCAATTTTAAGAAATCATCATCATAGTGGGGAGAATTTAGTGGGGGGGATGTAAGTGGCACAAACAAATTAATCTTTTTCAAGGCCAAAAAAGTTCTTATCTAATTTAATCCATAAACGGTTTTTTGATGAAGTTAAATCTTTTATTTCAATTATCCCTTTATGGATATGGGATTTATAAAGAATAATAATTCCACCACTAAATCGTCTAGAGCGTCTATTCTTTTTTCTACATTTTTGAAAAATTTTAAAATCAGGTATGTTTGAAGTATCATCAACACCTTTCCAAGTCTCTATTAGAATATTAATATCATACTTCAGACAAGACATAATTTGATCATCTCTGTATTTATCTCCCAAACCATTTACATTCCAAGATCCTATAGATAAGTTATTCATATTCATAAAAAATAATGGTGCAAATTCACATACAAATAGCATGATATGGTTCTAAGAAAGATAACTCTAAATTTATTGCTTTACCCATCCAAAGCTAACAATTCTTTGGATTATTTCCAGATTTAATATAAAAACAAAAGAAAACAATAAACTTGAAGTTATAAATTGCCTGCATTAATGTGTATTTCAATTGAATTATACTGAAATGTGTGTTCTTTAAAAACTTTATTAATCTTTCTTTGAATAGGAAAATAGTCAAGTAAATATCATGTTTAACTCATTATTTATCAATAAAGCAATGTTTTTGATTTTAAGAATATGATTTACTGGCAAGTAATATAAATCAATTTCCAAAATATCTATATACAGATATTTTTAAAAGGAGGTCTAAATGAAATGTTTTGTTATTTAACAAAGAATTATATATATATATTGAATGTATTAAAAGGAACAATACTTTATTTTTCTCATACAACTTTTCTATGATTATATTTAAGAAAACATTTGTGGAACTTCTGATAATATTTGAAATTATATCAATATTAGATTTATGTATAAGGGTCACAATTCAATTAACAAGGAATAGACATACATACAGTTTATATTCTGTAGTACGATTTATGAAACATATAGGACAAAATATATAAATGTGTAATCTCTAACACAAATAGTAATTATAACACTAATTGTAATTATAACAAATAAACAATCTGTTGTCATCAAATATGCATATATATATACGTCAACATTCAATGAATTTCATGGCATTTTAATTTGTTGAATGAAATGTTAAGCCAAACATACATGTACATTAAACTTGCACAAGTAATTATTTACAGTTGGGATAAAAAACAACAAGTGGAATTTTTTAGTCATTTCTCTTCTTATTTTATATTTAAATTAAGCCAAGTTTAAAAAATAGAAATATTCTGGTTAAATTATGGCTTTGTTTCTGTAATTTAGTAGATATCAGTTAACACTTTGCAAAATTATGGACTTGAATAAAGTTTTTGAAAAGATCCCCTCCCCCCCTTTTTTTTTATGCCAGAACGAGAATAGTAAAAAAATAACAAAAAATAATACATTTAAATATATTTCTACCACATGACAATATGTTCCTTTTCTGATTAAATTCCTAATGCTATACGGAGCATTCTCAGGTTTATGTCGTCATTTCGGTATTGATTATTGTTGTTGTTTTGCCATCTGTTGTTACCATTATAACTGTAAGCATGGTCTTGTTGTTTTTGGTTGTTATCATGGTTATTGAACTGCCATGAATTGTCGTAGTTTCTGTTTGATTGATGATACTGGTGATTATCATAATATCTAGGTTGTTTTGATGAATCGTCATACCTGTTATTGTACATTTTGTTTGGTTGTCGATATCTTGTGTAATTCGAAGCCCCATCAGGCTTTTCTCTCACGTGGTGATTTCTAGAATTGTCTTGGTCATCACTTTTTACTCCAATAAGTGGGTTAACAATTTCTTTCAGGTTACGAACATATAGCTTGATACCTCTCTGTTTATTCAAATGAATGCCATCTTCAAAATGAACTTGAGTAAGGTTTTCATGTTGTACATAATAAGCCTCATATCGTTTACACAATTCATACAAGAGCTGATTACATTCCACTCTCTTTACCTCATATTCCTGTTCCAGATTCTGATTTCTATAAAAGCAAGGGAGAATCTGGCTTATAATAATTTAACTTTCTGGCAAGCTTTTTTTTGTATCAATGATAAGCTGCTCAATTTCCTCGACAACATATTTAGGTTGTGTTACTTCCAGATCATTAGATCCCACTTGAAAAAGAATATTTTTAGCATTCATTTTTCCTGTCTCAAGAAATTCTTTAGCACCTTGAACTGTTTTGTCTCTTAAAGTAGTTATGCTAACTTTCTTAAACCTATACATCAGGTTTTTTTTTCAGATCTTTAACCACAGATGTACCTACTATCAACAAATGATTGTTTTCATGATTGTTCTGGCTACCAGCCCTAGGGATATTAGGTTCTACTACATCTTGTTCAGAAAAATATCTTGTTTCTGATTGACCCCTGTTATCATGCTGAACATTTTGTCTTAATGGATTAGACAAGTTATTTCCATAGCTACCTTTACCAGGATGTTTTCTATCGCTATTGCTATTTATATCAAAGTTTGTACATTTTTTCTCAATAGATTCTAGTTTCTCTGTAACTAAATTTTCCAGTTGTGTTTCTACTTGATTGTTATTGTTGTCCTCTCCCTTTTGTTGACAATCAGGCATGTTTTGATCATGTGTTTTGCTTATATTGATGAGTGATTCTGTGGTACATGTATCATTAATTTCATCTGTACTTTCATCAATTGATTTTGGTATTGTTTGACTACTGTTTAAGACTTCACTTTCATTAATGTGAGCAAGGATTTGTATAGTGAGACTATACAAATCCTTGATGTGAGGGAGATGAACACCATTCATTTTTCTAATGTTATTGTCAATCAACTGTTTTGGGTTATTTCCCCTGATGCAGATATCAACACTTTATGGATAGTTTTGTTATAGTCCAGTCATTTTAGCGGAGCGTCTTTTTACCACAGAACACCACAGAATACCACAGAACACAACAGATGACCTCAGAATACCACAGAACACCCAAAATATACCACAGAACTACACAAAATACAATAAAACTACTAAAATATACCACAGAACATTGAATTACTTTACAAAATGAAAAACTAATAATTCAGAATTATATTATTTTTATAATTCGGGCTACACTAATAACAGGACGATTGACCGGTTGAGATTTACATTTCTTTAATGATCATTACTTTTTTGTTATTTGGTAGATTTTTTTTATATTTGGAGACCTTTGAGATACTAAACTATATTTTATAAAAATCTTTTAAAAACAATTTATAACAAAAAAAAATGATTTTCTATAAATAAATGTTTTCCTACAAAAAAAAATGATTTTCTATAAATAAATGTTTTTCTATAAAAAATGTTTTTCTAAAAAAAAAAATGCTTTTTCTATAAAAGAAAATGTTTTTCTATAAAAAAAAAGGCTTTTTCTGTAAAAAAAGGTTGACTTGACATGATGAATTTTACCGGCGCCAATTACACTATTATAAGATTAAGCAGGAACATATATATTGACTATATAGATATACTGTTCCCAGGATTAACTTTGTTCTCCCAATTCTGAATGCCATCTGATTATGCAAGGTATAATTCAATTAAATGGTTTATTCCTCCTAAAATCTTGTATGTCATTTGTAAGAAATCTATGTAGGAATAGAAGGAATAGTTGAATAAACAAGGGATTCATCAGATTAGATTGTCAAAACATAATGCTAATTAACTTCAGGTAAATATCCATAAAACCTAACGAGTTAATTTTCATCAATGTTCAGTTTGAAAATATTAATAGTAGAAAATATAAAAAAAAGTTCTAACAAAAGGCTTTGGCACAGCTACGAATCATATTAACATCTGTAAATAAAAACACTAATTTCTGTTTATCATCAAAAGACATAAAATCACTATTAAAATGTGTTGCTTCATCAAATAATTTTTTTCTAAAATCGTCATATAAAGGACACGATAAAATAACATGGGCTTCATCTTCTAAAATATCCTTACATTAACTATCACAGACTCGCTCCTCTAAAAGTAATTTTTCAAATCTCCCTGTTTCGATTCTTAGTGGTGCTACACAACATCGAAATTTGACAAAAGAACTCCTTTGTGAAAATGACATTGGACATGTTAATTGGCTTGATGAATTGGTGATTACGACGAGTGTCAAAATTAGATAATCTAATTAAATTTTGGTACTTTTAATGTGCCGGTGAACTCGCTCAGATCATCATTTTGGACTCAAAATATAGAATCTATATAGTAATGCTACATATGCCAGTTTTTAATTATTTAGATGCAGTTCAACTATTTCTAAATGCATACAAAATTTCGTAAAAATCTGAAATATTGTCCAATGACTTTTATTTCATCTCAAGTAAAGTATGTGTATACAATGTTTCATCTGACTTGCCGACAGTATTTGGTTTTGAACTGCATCAAGTGTATCAAGACACACATCAAAAGAAAAGTCCCAAATCATCAAATTTGAAATTTTTGACTATTATAAAGACACACTTATAATGTTTTATTAGTCAACTCAAATAACTGTCCAACAACAACTTTAAATATCTTTTTGAAAGTATTTGGTAGCCCTTAAAGGACTGCTTTATATATTATTCAATATTTAATAATATACATGTACTTTTTCATATTGTAACAACTCTTAACATAAAATTAAAAAAAAATGACAACTACAACGATAAATTCTGGTATATACAAAATAGATTTAAGATATAATTACGTTATGCATCTCAGTAAACATTCTAAAAAATGGAAGAAAAAAAAATAACAAGAAAAAATTAAAATGTATTTAAAAAAAAAGTAAAACGTCACAAATATACCCCAGAATTACAATTGTTGTGACTTTAAATATTTTTGTATATTATGGTTTTAATACCGGTAGGTGTTTTTGGTATAGACCCAATAATAGGCCAATTCAGTTGGGGGCGTAGCGATAGTGAGTCGACCCTAAATAGAAAAATTAAATTTATTTGAATAATAAATGTCAAATTATAAAAAGAATTAACAATAACAATAATATAATGTCTGAAGTATATATATTTCGAAGTTCTGTGGTATATTTTTGGTGTTCTGTGGTATATTTTTGGTGTTCTGTGGTATTCTGTGGTGTTCTGTGGTATTCTGTGGTGTTCTGTGGTAAAAAGACGCTCCCTCATTTTAGATCAGTTTGAAGTCCTGAACATTTTCATATTATAATAGTCTATGTAAAATATTTTTCAAAATAAAATTATTTTTTCCACTAACTACCCAATTTTTAAGATTTTTTGTTTACCTTAGTCATTGTTTTTCCTTTAAGATTATTTTATAACGAACCATAACCAATAGTTGTTTAATCCATGCCCTTCGGGTTTGGTCTTTTGTGAATATGGTTGAAACCACATCTCCTTAATTTCATATAACAATATATTTTATACAACATGTTTTAACGCGGCATTTCTTTCTTAACACATATCATAACTGAAATAAAAATTAACCCATCTCAATTCTCAGGATGTTTGTAGATAAATTTAACTTACCGTGTATCTAAATCTATTTATAGCTGTAAGTCCACTCATCAACATTGTTTTACATATCACAATACCGGAATAAAAGGCAAAGTTAGCAAATACAGGATTGTCAAAACTAAGCAAGTCCGACATCTTTAATAGATCAGTGTACCACTCTTCGTCTCTTGTTTGAAAAAAGAAATGACTCTGTCGAATCTAAATCCGGTTTCGATTTAGTAACCTGAAAATACAATCGGAACTACTCGGCCTTTCTGGTTGCACGAAGAAATAACTGTATTTGTACTGCATAGCGAGAATGGCCGAGTAGTTACGATTGCTGAAAATATGGTTATGCTCTATTTGATTTGTTTTGGCTACGCAATTAAATCTATATGACGAAGCACGAATGCACGTCGTTTCGTAACCTGGTCGTTTCGTACCTGGTCGATTCGTAACTAAGTTGTTTTGTAACTGAGACGTTTCGTACCTTTTGTAATTATATATGGTTATAAAGTTAAAGTTATTATTTAAAAATGATCCAATTGTTCATCTAATAATAACAATATTGTAATATTTTTAATTTAAAATTTTCTGAAATCTTTTTAATTATTGGCTAATTGGTTAATTTGTAATTACGCTCGGTGACAGCTTTAATGGTTTTATGACAACTAATGACAGGTAATAAAAAGTAATTACAGTAGGTGTAAAGTGATTCAGTAGATTAATGGCACACGACCTATGGCACACGACCTGAAAAAAATAATTATTTTCTCCTTTTTTTTTTTTTTCACTTTTACATGCAATTGCATAACCCTCCTCCTTTTTCACCCGGGCTGGGGACCGGCGTTGGCGGAGTTAAAGTTTTTTTTTTTTTAAGAACACTTTATTTTACTCTATTCTTTTTCTTTCTTTCAGATACATCACTATGTTGTCCTTTGTTTGCATGCTTATACTGGCATAAAGCCTGATTTTTCGTCCGAAAAACCCTGGTATAAACATGAAACAAAGTCTCAGTGGCCCGGAGCAGCAGCAGCAGTTGGTCCGTAAACAAAAGCACACCTCCTTAATAATGTACTACTGGACATCTGGTTTTGAGTGTATTTATCCCAGAATGAGAAAATTTCTGATATATGTTTAATAACTACACAAAAAAGCAATCAGTAGTGAAATATTTTGAATAAATTTAATTTGAATTAAATTGATAAATTATTAGGCGTGGTTACATTAAATAAATGTAAGTGACAAGTGTTCACTTAATGGTATAATAGCTGCAGTGTTTTTTTACTCCTTTTTCATTCGTCTATAAACGCCAAATATGTCACTAACAGTAAATAAGCCCAAAATACTTGTGATCGGTCACAGTTTCATCCGAAGACTGGAAAATTGGATGTTAAGAACGCAATCCGACTTATCAAGTTCTGTCGAAACAAAGCTTCACGGGGTAGGCGGGAGAAAAGTACAGTCATTGAGACATTTTGATCTCCACATAGTGAAGAAATTTAAACCCAACTTTGTTTTCATACAGATTGGAGAGAATGACATCTGTGATGAATTATCTGCATCACACACAGCATCAGAAATTGTACGGCTCGCAAAAGATGTCAAGCGCTTAGGTGTACCTTCTGTCGTTATAGGCTCCAACATCGTCAGACTAAAAACAAGAAACATGAAAGAAACAACTTATGATAGAAAAAAAAGAAGATAAATAAAGAACTAATTAGCAACATAAAGATGAGTGGTGTCAAGTATTTGAGACATCAAAGCACGTGGCAGAAGACTAAATACTTTGATAAAGACGGGTACATCTAAATGATGATGGACAATTCAAATTCTTCTGTTCTATTCGCATGTGTGCAAAACTGTACTTGTAAAGTGTAAATTTATGTGCAATCAATTATTTAATAAATAAATATAGATATATATATACACATACATCACTAAGTCTTTTTATTACTTTTTACGTAACCTACTAATCTTATTGTTATTATATATTGATATAAGGTTACAAAACGTCTCAGGTACGAAACGACCTAGTTAAGTTACGAATCGACTAGTTACGAAACGACCAGGTTACGAAACGACCTGCACCCCGAAGCACACATAAGGGAACGACATTTAAATTAAAAGGGGGGAGGGGAGGGGTTATGGTTTTTTCCTAAAAAAAATATTCTGATCCCCAATTTGATCAAAAAAAATATTGTGGTCAAGCTGGGAACAGTATATCTAAGTTCCCAGCTTGACCACAATATTTTTTTTGATCAAATTGGGGATCAGAATATTTTTTTAGGAAAAAGTCAATATATATGTTCCTGGGTCAAGCAAAATAATTTGATTGAAAAAAAAATTCTGACTCAGACAAAAAACCATAACCCCCCTCCTTGAAGTCAAATGGTTGCTCCCTCCCAGCAAACAATTCAACATTTTAAAAACGTTTTAAAAATGTTTTGTTTTAGTTTCTAGAATGTTTTATTAAAACGTTTTAAAAACCAAAATTTGTAGACTCTTATAAATGTTTCAAAAACATTTTGAAGAAACGTTATTTTGGAACATTCAGAAAACGTTGAAATAAGGTTTTATGAAAAACGTTTCTGTCAACCTCCAACAAACATTTTCAATACATTTGTGTAATAATGATGCATTAGTGCGACCACCATTACTTTGGTTTAAAAATATATAATTGATTGTGCACGTGTTTAATTGAAGAAAAAGCAACATCTCCATAAGCTTGGATGGATAGTTGGTTGTTTAACGACCAGTGGCAAGTCAGATGCATATTCTGGATGAGAACATGATTATTAAAAATTTATACCCTGTCTTGTAATACACCAACATGTTGTGCCAGAATTGTTGGTTCTAGCCCACAAGGCAAGTTTGCAGGATGACATGTCACATTATTCTGACTACGGGCCAAGAAGTCTTTGCTCTAACTCATTTTGGGGAGAAGCAACAAATAATAATTTTATTGTCATTGGTTTGGCCCGGCCGAAGTTCCAACCCACAACCTCCGCACTTGAGGCGACGACACTGACCATTACACCAAAGCTCTAAAGGAAGATATTCTTTATAAAAAAAACTATGCCAAAGCAAAGCTTGTCAACCTCTAACTGTTTAAACTTGGTCCTGTGACCTTGAAAGTCAATTCAATAAGGTTCTTGCATTGACAAGGAGATAACATATCTCGTAAACCGAGAATTTGACATATTATCATAATAACTTCAATCAATGATCTAGTTTATAACCAAAGCTTCAATTGTTGCAGAAATTGGAATATAGTTTTATAAACATCTTTAATCACTTTGCAACAAAAAATAACCAGTATTAACAGGACTAAAATCAGTAGAATCAATGTACTTTTAAACAGATTTATTTGTTCAGACTCCAATTCTTCTTGCGCAATCGTCTGTCCTTTTCTTACAGGTTTCTGAAATGATCAAAAGCAATTTGTTAACGAGATCAGTACGCCCAAGTACACTGTTTAGCATATAACTCTTAACCCCAGTTAGTTGTTGTACTCCCTTTTAATCAAGCTATTTCATTAAATCTATAAAGGGGAAATTATGCTATTTTTTGCAATCCAAGTAATTATTAAGATAGGCAAAAAACATAAATAATATTTTACATGTCAAAAGCAATTGCTACAAATGTAAATCTCAATGTTTTACTTGCAGGATAAAGACAATAATTCCATCGTCAAGAACATAACAATGTATTATTCTAATGTCTCTAAATAAACAGAAGTTCTGCATGGTTGGCAAATGTTATAATGCTATAAGTGGCTCAGAAATTTGTGTATAGATATTCAAATTGCAAAAATAAACTTTTAAATAAATAAAACCTTCCACTTAAACGAATATTAAGATATTTTATTCAATTGAAAAATACCTTATATTTTGGTCCTCCTGGCTTGTGTGGGGCCTGTTTTAGGAAGTCAATTAAGACTCCCTCCATATCGGAATCCTTGGATTTTTGGAACACTCTTGTACAACTTTCTGAAAAAGTATTACAGAATTAAAAAGATATATATTTCATTATTATTTTTAACTTCTTTAAACTTTTATATATATATATATATAATAACTTTATGTAACTTTGCACTCTGTTTCTATCTAAAATAATAAGTGAGAAACATTATATTCATATTCATCATATGAATTCTTTTTGAGATTAAAGTCCAATAAAAAATCCAATCTATATTAATGGCACTTGCTTTTAAATGTTCGACATATTTTTTAATCAACTTACTCATGATTATCCTGCACAAAGGGTGACCTGTGAATGCCTCTTTTCCCTTTTGCCCCTTCAGACTGTATTTGGTCCATAACTGATTAGTGCCACACTTTTCATCATCCTTCCTATACAGTTTGAAGGGATGTGACCACCCTGTGACACCAAATACTGGACCTACAAAATTACAATTTAGTCCTGTTGTTATTTATTAATTTTTCGTGAAATCAAATATTTGTTTTATAAATAATCGTGTCCATGAACCAATCTTAGCAAAACCTACTAATATTATTATTTTATTTCTTGTCCGTATCGAGTTTCTATAATGATTTTCCATGTATCGCTGTGTATACGTTATATGCAATTTTATATGCATGTGAATGTTCGTCTTCAATTACAGGTTTATTCTATTAATGCATGATTTTTTTATTCATATATATAGCATAATTCGCTTATATATATTTACTTTAAATTATATATATTATCTTTAACTGTTAAAATCTGATTTGACCTTTTCTCGGTAGATTGTTCTGGTGTTACATTATAATCTTTTACACATCTATTTATTTGAAAGGATTTTCCCAACGTAAATGATCTGTGGTAATTAACACAGGTCGTATATGAATTTCTTTAATTGATGATATTACACCTGGTGTTTCGGATATCATTCAGGTCAAGTTCGACCAAGGCCGTTCATCCTCGTCAGGTGCCCTTGCGTAATATTTTTATTTACTATAACATTTGATTATGATTACTTTTTAACTATTATAAATATGTTTCTATCGTGTAACGTATCAAATGCAGTTACATTTTTATGGCAAGCCAAAGTGGACAAAAAGAGCTATTTTCTAATATTAAAAAATGATTTTCTAATATTAAAAAATGATTTTCTAATATTAGAAAATGATTTTCTAATATAAGAAAATGATTTTCTAATATACGAAAAGGATTTTCTAATATTAGAAAAGGATTTTCTAATATTAGAAAAGGATTTTCTAATATTAAAAAAGGATTTTCTAATATTAAAAAATCATTTTCTAATATTAAAAAATCATTTTCTAATATTAGAAAATACGCTACTTTTTAATATTAAAAAATAATTTTCTAATATTAAGAAATGAATTTTTAATATTAGAAAATCCTTTTTTAATATTAGAAAATCATTTTTTAATATTAAAAATAGCTCTTTTGTCCGCTTTGAATAGTGTTAAAGCGTCTGAATGAAAAGTAATACTTGGATAAAAAAATAGTTTCTCCCTTCAACTTTAAGCGTTTTATGACGTCATTTAATATTTTAAGTACGTTGATAATAATATGGCGGATGCAATTCTCAGAGTTGTTCGAGAAGCCAGAGCAGTCCTTAATACTAGTAACGAACCAGCATCAACAGAAGACTTTGTGAGATCAACATCTCAAATTTTTCGACGACCAGTCAACACAGGTGATACATCTATCGTCGATGATTGCAAGTTCGTTATGCTTGCAAGTTCGTGACATTTGGGGATTTCCAGTTTATTTGTGACGTCATGCATAAGTATTTATCATCGGCAACGTGCTACTTAAAAAAAAAATAACCGGATATTTTGCATTGCATTTTTACTAATATCGGCTTGAAAAAGAGAAGTTTTGTATGTTCTTGCATATTATTTGTTTAAACGTCTATTTCCACTATGACCAGGCGCGTAGCTTCCTATACGCCAACACGCAGTTGCGTGCACATCGATTCGGCATTGAAAAAAAATATATGGCAAAATAAAAATTTATGAATTAAATGTTTGTAGGAAACACATATGTTGACACTTTTTTAATTGATGAAACGTCTTTAAATAACGACATTTGGTTTAAAAATAAAAGTTTGATTGGAGATGACAAAACCGGACAGTACCTTGCATCCATTACACGATTTGAATGTGTTGTTGCACTTTTAATTTCGGAGCACATTTAACAGAGTACGGTGTATCTGTCGAAATACCTGAAAGGTATCAAATGTGATCTGTTGGAGACTAAACACGAATGTAAAACTGTTATTGTGTTGTTACAAGCTAAACGAAGCGATGAATCTGTTTTAAATGAGATGTACCAATCGGCATTAGATTTATCTGAACCCTTCGATATCGTTGAAAATATGCCAAGGCGATGTGGTCGATAGATTACCAGAGCTAATCACCCTGCAAACTCACCGAAGCAGTATTGGAAAGTCTTATTAATATTTTGCGTTCATATAAAAAAGAAGATGTGGTATGATTGCAGATGAGACAACTGTCCACAAGAGACTGTGACCAAAATGACACAGAAATTAACAACTATAGGTCACCGTACGGCCTTCAACAATGAGCAAAGCCCATACCGCATAGTAAGCTATAAAAGGCCCCGAAATGACAATGTAAAACAATTCAAACGAGAAAACTAACGGCCTTATTTATGTACAAAAAAATGAACGAAAAACAAATATGTAACACATAAACAAACGACAACCACTGAATTACAGGCTCCTGACTTGGGACAGGCACATAGACTATAGGTTATGTGGCGCTCTTTTTCTTATTTTAAGGCCAAGGGTATTATTTTTCAAAGTTTGTATGTGAGCGGATTTTTTAAGATCAGAAAATTATTTGATTTATTTTGATATAACAAAACCTACGGAATACTGGCTCGTAAAATAAATTTAATCATATGTTATTGAGTGCAAATTGAATGAAAAAAATACTTTGATGCATTAATCACATTGTGACATCGTTGTAGTTATCTTAAATGTGTTTAAATTGTTTAATTCTGGACTTTCTAATTGACCATTGAAAGTCACGTGTAAAAATTAGAATATTTGTTGTAGGGAGAATACAAAAGTTAGTATGCCCCAATTTCTCTTTTTTTCGAGATATTCATTTGTTATTTGATCTCAAATTTATTATGTAATGCTCAAATACATAATACAATAGGCCTGACCTATATATTGTTGCACATGCGCAAAAGCCAACGTCCAAGACAAAGGTCACGAACTTACAAGCATGTCTACTTATTTTACGGAATCGGGTCACAATACGAAACATAGACAGATTGGCCATGTTTCTGAAGGTATTCATCGATAAAGTGTATCAGACTGTTTGCAAATAAGTAAAGAATATTTACATTCACAGTGGATAATAGTTGCTCAAAGGTTGTGATTTTTTTCTTCCGTTTCGAGTTAAGGTAACGAACTTCCAATCATCGAGGATACTGGAGAATCTTATAAATACTGTATGCCACAAATCACAGCCCCGTACTATTTTCGTATTTACAGAAAGATGAACTTTGATAGCACTGCTAAAAAAAAAGCATCCACTACATGAAAAGGAAAAAAAAAACAACGTTTTCGTATATATGGTTAAAGCTTAATACAAAATAATCAACTGCATTTTTATTCTTCCGCGACGAGTTTGGAAATGTTGATTTACCCAGCCTTTCCAAAATGATTGTTGTATTTTCTCATTTTTAGCCTTTTTGTGGAGACGTTACAGTCGTGGTAGATTTTTTTCTTTTTTAGCGAAATTGTCAATAACTATCAACAGTATCTAGTGGGTGGGTGAGGGGTGTGACAGAATATAGAGTGTGTGACCATAAGTATTTGTCACTTGAAATTTTTCACCAATATTTCATATAAAACTTGATTTTTTCAAACAAATATTTTGGGGTCATTTTTTGTTTGATTTGAAGCAACCTGGTACCAAAAGATGCAGAAATGTCACAGGTTTATTTGGTTGTGGATCATTATCATTTTCTCACGGGATGAACACAAATATTATTTTTCTGTTCAGAAATTTGCTTTATATTCAACCAATTTAAATTGTAAAATTTTATTGTATGTGTTCACATCAAGAAAAAACAATAACACCGGAAAACAGAACTATAACCCAATAAATAAATATTCTTTAGACAATTCTCCGTCTTTTAACGCCTTGTTGATAAAAATCCAACCATAAATACCTTCAAAATATTCGAAAAAACGTGTTTTTATTTGAAATATATAGCAAAAAAATGCAGGTGACGATTTCTTTTGGCCATGTACTGTTAGTTCCCCCATAATATTTTTTTCCAAAGAACTTTTAACATCTAACAAGTTCCATTGGGAACAATCCTTATATATTTGATCCAATGCTATTAGAAAATTTCATTCACAAGGGATAAAATATAACATAAGGAAAGTTTTTTGGTATATGCTAAAGTTTTTTGGAACAAATATTATGGACAATGTTTTATATAATAAAAGTTCGAGGAATGACACTTTCTTTAAAGAAATAAATATTATGAAACCATATGACGTTTTAGTTCCAGGAAGATACATAATGAAGGTGGAAATACATTAATATTCATTATCCAGTTTTGTTCCAGGGGAAACAAGTATTATGCGGAACAAATATATCTTCACAAGGGGTTACACTTTACAATTCATTATTTTTATTGTATGTATAAAAAAGAAGATGTGGTATGATTGCCAATGAGACAACTCTCCACAAGAGACCAAACGACACAGAAATTAACAACTATAGGTCACCGTACGTTGTGCCTACATTCATCTGAATAAATAAAATATTAACAAATATGTATATTAAAAAAGGTCTAAAACGATGCATGTATATCATGTGATTCAGTGATAACATGTAGGTCATTGTGACTGTGTTGTACTATACAAGATGTCCGTAATGAATACAGATCATTTATATATAAGACATTATTATAAGTACCATACATGTCATACGTGTCTGATAAATGAAAAAAAAAATAAAAAAAATGAAAACTTAATCAAAGTCTGACACTGAAGTATGACATGTAGGTCATAGTGACTCAAGTAATGCTGAACTGACTGTGTATTACTTTACACGATGCCTGTAGTGAATTTATATCATATGGTATCATTGATATACATATATATTATAACAATAGGTTTAATTAAACGGAAACCATAACCTGATCTTTCGACGTATTCACGGGTCATAAAAATATTGTTCCATAATTTCCTTTTGATATGCATATATATACATAGCATGTCCTTCCTTCACTATAAATTTAACAAAACATCGTTTAGTCAATGATTTGTATAGTGATCCTTGGTTTGATATGAGTTCCACCAACATGAAGAGAATTGAGGGGTTCGTAGGTGGTCTACTGAAAGGAAAATTTCTGTCCTATCCATTAAACCCCCATTTTCCAATGCATGGCGTTTCCAAATTTCAAGACCTTCGTCCTGGACGACCCCTATTACAGGACCTAGCTACCTGTTGTATTTATCGTAAATTTTTTTTTGTCCTGAACATGCATAAACTATTTGCCACTGGACGTTTAGCAATCAATCAATCAATCAATCAACTAGCTTTCAGTAACTTCGAGTACTCTCAGATCTACGTGTAACGACCACAATTATTCAAATTCCTAAGCAGGTAGGGATTTTACAGTACAGGATATAAGGAAATATATGAATTTCTTGAATTTTGTTCGATAGTATGAACAGAACAGAACTTCTGCATAAGACATCGACTGTGTGTGTATGTTTTTGTGTAGCCAGGGGACGGTGAAGGTTTCTTTTAAATGTAGGATCGTCAATATGTACTATCAATTGACGTATATATCAATTATCCTCAATCAGAAAGGAATAGATATGAAAATATTAAACAGGTTGTGCTGCTAAATAAAGAGCTACGCTGATCCACGCTGGGCAATGCATATTGTAAATATTTTTTTATATATATTTCCGATTGTACTGCCGGTTAATTCATCAGTCAGATGCAATTGTATTTTTTTTTCATGCCGTATATTATCATGATAAACTTCGTAAGGGTTCCGCGGAACCCAGTGTCTCGCCTACTTTTGCTGTTAATCGCAGGCTCAACAAAAATAAGGAAAAAAAATAATAAAAATATTCCTCTCTATACTATCTTTTGATTGTAATTAAGTAGCTTCTGTCCAAGTTTGGTAAAAATCCAGGATAGTTTATGAATCTAATAAATGTTTTAAAAACTTAAACTGCAGACTGTATGTAATGTTAACTGGAATAAAAAATAAGACCATTTATAAGTAAAATACGGAAAAAATGGAACAAAATTTTAACAAAATTTCCTTCTAGATACTAGCTTTTAATCATAAACAAGCTTCTGTCCAAGTTTGGTACAAATCCAGGATAGTTTAAGAAAGTTGTTAAAATTTTAAAAACTTGAACTACAGAGTGGATGTAATGTTAACTGGCAGAAAAACTAAGTCCATTTATAAGTAAAATAGGAAAAAAATGGGAATTTTTTGTTTACAAAATTTACTTTTGGATACTATCTTATGATCATAAACAAGCTTCTGTCCAAGTTTGGTAGTTAACTGGCAGAAAAACTAAGTCCATTTATAAGTAAAATAGGGAAAAAATGGAATTTTTTGTTTACAAAATTTACTTTTGGATACAATCTTATGATCATAAACAAGCTTCTGTCCAAGTTTGGTAGAAATTCAGGATAGTTTAAGAAAGTTATTAAAATTTCAAAAACTTTAACCACAGAATGAATATTTGTGGACGCCGCCGCCGACTACGACGACGCCGACGGAATGTAGGATCGCTATGTCTCGCTTTTTCGACAAAAGTCGAAGGCTCGACAAAAATGACCAGTTTTCATGTTTTTTGTACACAAAACTAAAATGCTTTGCCCCCCTGAACCCCCTACCAGGGCTCTGCCCTGGACCTGCCGGGGGCCTTAAGCGGCCCGGCCCCCTGACCCCGGCCGCAATTTGTGCCTACAGTTTATTGGATACCTGGCTACGCCCCTGATCATACCTTAAAACATTTATTACTATAGTGTAAATTTTTTAGTATACAATCACAAAAGGGAAGGCTGACGGAGGCACCTGTTGCAGGCATATATATCGTCAAATGATCAGTTTTGAAATAAATGTATTTACGCAAAAAAAAAAAAAGAATCCTTGCTATTAGCACGATGACATAAAATTTAATGTACATTTTAAAACTCCCTGTAGGCTGGGAACAGTATATCTGTTCCTTCTGTAGGCAACTCGTCCAATCTCTTGCATGCCTTTATTTGAATTTCATTTCAAAATTTTATTAAAAAGAGAACAGAGGCATTTAAAAAATAAAATGCTCCGCTGGGCGCAGCTTGATACGACCGCAGAGGTCGAACCCTGAACAGTTGGGGCAAGTATGGACACAACATTCAAGCTTGATACAGCACTGAATTTGGATTGTGATTAAATATTTGACACAGCATAGGTTTCTGACACAGAATGAATGTGGTCTAAGAACTTAAATTTTTTTTAATTTACCTATTCAAACCATATCATTATTATTTGCTTTTATATATAAATCAGAAATAACCAATTTAAAATGGTCAATTTTTTGAACCCCCTTATGATTCATCACCCCAAAATCAATCCCAGCCTTCCCTTTGTGGTATGGTACCTTGCAGTACAATTTGAGAGAGATCCATACACTTGAACACAAGTTATTGTCTGGAAACTAGAAAAATGCTTGTTTTTTGGCCCCTTTTTGGCCCAAAATTCCTAAACGTTTAAGGCAATTACCCCCAAACTCAAACCCAGCTTTCCCTTTGTGACATTGAACCTTGTAGTACAATTTCATAAAGATCCATACACTTACACACAAGTTATTGTCCTGAAACTAGAAAAATGCTTGTTTTTTGCCCCTTTTTTGGCCCCTAATTCCTAACATTTTGAGGCAATTACCCCCAAAATCAATCCCAGCCTTCCCTTTGTGGTATGGTACCTTGCAGTACAATTTCAGAAAGATCCATACACTTGAACACAAGTTATTGTCTGGAAACTAGAAAAATGCTTATTTTTGGCCCCTTATTCCTTAAACGTTTTGGGCAATTACCCCCAAACTCAATTCCAGCTTTTCCTTTGTGATATGGAACCTTGTAGTACAATTTCAGAAAGATTCATACACTTACACACAAGTTATTGTCATGAAACTAGAAAAATGCTTGTTTTTGTCCCTTTTTTGGTCCCTAATTCCTAAAATTTTGAGGCATTTGCCCCCAAAATCAATCTCAGCATTCCCTTTGTGATTTGGAACCTTGTGGTACAATGTCAGAGAGATCCATACACTAACACACAAGTTATGTCTGGAAGTTCAAAAATGCTTATTTTTGCCCCTTTTGGCCCCTAATTCCTTAACTGTTAACCCCCAATACCCAGTACCATAAACCCCAAAATCAATCCTAACCTTCCTTTTGTGGTACGCCAACGTCATACCAATATACGACCGCAATATAAAAACAATTTACATTAAAAATAAAATGCTCCGCAAGGCGAAGCTTGATACAACCTCAGAGGTCGAACTTTGAACAGATGGGGCAAGTATGGACACAACATTCAAGCTTGATACAGCTCTGAATTTAGATTGTGATTAAATATTTGACACAGCAAAGGTTTCTGACACAAAATGAATGTGGTCCAAGAACATAAAAATTTTAAATTGGACATTTACCTTTTATGGTCCAATATACAAAATATAAATACATGGTTTGATTCAGCATATCAAAGAACCCCATATTAAATTTTTGTTGAAATGAAACCAAGTTTAATATTGAGACCCTTTGGACTGTAATGTAGACCAATTTGAAAACGGGACCAAAAATTAAAAATTCGTAAGGATTCCACGGAATCAAGTGTCTCGCCTACTTTTGCTGTTAGTCGCAGGCTCAACAAAAATGGGGAAAAAATTATTAAAAATTTTCCTCTAGATACTATCTTTTGATTGTAAAAGTTCTGTTCAAGTTTGGTAAAACTCCAAGAAGGTTTATGAATCTAATAAATGTTTTTAAAACTTTAACTGCAGACTGTACGTAATGTTAACTGGAATAAAACTAAGTCCATTTATAAGTAATATACGGAAAAACAGGAAATAAATTTTAACAAATTTCCTTCTAGATACTAGCTTTTGATCATAAACAAGCTTCTGTCCATGCTTGGTACAAATCCAGGATAGTTTAAGAAAGTTATCAAAATTTGAATAAAATGCTCCGCTGGGCGCAGCTTGATACGACCGCAGAGGTCGAACCATGAACAGTTGGGGCAAGTATGGACACAAAATTCAAGCTTGATACACACTGAATTTGGATAGTGATAAAATATTTGACACAGCATAGGTTTCTGACACAGAATGAATGTGGTCTAAGAACTTATAAATTATTAATTGACCTATTCAAACCATATCATTATTATTTGCTTTTACATATAAGTCAGAAATAACCAATTTAAAATGGAAAATTTTAAAGAAAAAAAATCCCTCCCCCAAATTTGTTGAACCCCCTTATGATTCATCACCCCCAAACTCAATCTAAGCCTTCCCTCTATGGTATGGTACCTTGCAGTACAATTTCAGAGAGATCCATACACTTGAACACAAGTTATTGTCTGGAAACTAGAAAAATGCTTGTTTTTTTCCCCTTTTTGGTCCCAAATTCCTTAACGTTTAGGGCAATTACCCCCAAACTCAAACCCAGCTTTTCCTTTGTGATATGGAACCTTGTAGTACAATTTCATAAAGATCCATACACTTACACACAAGTTATTGTCCTGAAACTAGAAAAATGCTTGTTTTTTGCCCCTTTTTGGCCCCTAATTCCTAACATTTTGAGGCAATTACCCCCAAAATCAATCCCAGCCTTCCCTTTGTGGTATGGTACCTTGCAGTACAATTTTAGAGAGATCCATACACTTGAACACAAGTTATTGTTTGGAAACTAGAAAAATGCTTATTTTTGGCCCTTTTTGGCCCCTTTTTCCTAAACGTTTTGGGCAATTACTCCCAAACTCAATTCCAGCTTTCCCTTTGTAATATGGAACCTTGTAGTACAATTTCAGAAAGATCCATACACTTACACACAAGTTATTGTCATGAAACTAGATTTTTTGCCCCTTTTTTGGCCCCTAATTCCTACAATTTTGAGGCAATTTCCCCCAAAATCAATCCCAGCATTGCCTTTGTGATATGGAACCTTGTAGTACAATTTCATAAAGATCCATACACTTGAACACTAGTTATTGTCTGGAAACTAGAAAAATGCTTATTTTTGGCCCCTTTTTGGCCCCTTATTCCTAAACGTTTTGGGCAATAACCCCCAAACTCAATTCCAGCTTTCCCTTTGTAATATGGAACCTTGTAGTACAATTTCAGAAAGATCCATGCACTTACACACAAGTGATTGTCATGAAACTAGAAAAATGCTTGTTTTTTGCCCCTTTTTTGGCCCCTTATTCCTGAAATTTTGAGACAATTACCCCCAAAATCAATCCCAACATTCCCCTTGTGATATGGAACCTTGTAGTACAATTTCATAAAGATCCATACAATTACACACAAGTTATTGTCCTGAAACTAGAAAAATGCTTGATTTTTGCCCCTTTTTGGCCCCTAATTCAAGAACTTTTCATAAGGGGGGGCCCCATCCAGTCATGCTCCAGTGATTCCCTATATAATCATGTAAATATGGGTAGTTATCAGAAAATTGCCAATCAAACAAAATAATTAGAAAAACTGAATCATTTTGCTTTCTTTTAATTTCTTTGGCCTTTAGCATTTCAGTTTTGTCTCACCAGCACCTCTGTACATAGCCTAAATTTTTGTTTATTACTGAGTTCCTGATCGATGATATCCATTATTTCAATTAGAACTTCTGGAACAGCTAGTGAACATCATCTAAAGTAAGACCAAATCTTTGTAGACCACTATCCAGTCTATCTCCAATGCTTGGATTTACCCCAAATAATTCGGATGTTGGTGTATATCCCGAGCTCATGTTATCCAACATTCCCGACATCCATATTTGTGATGGGGACATGTGTCCCTCAGACCTAATCTTGTGGCCATTCCAGCCATTTCTGAACTCTTCCAGACTTCTGTTTATTGCTGGCAAATAAACATATTGTAGGGCCGAACGGTGGATCATGTTGTCTGGGTCCAAATTTATCACTGGGTCCTCTTCCATCTGACAGAACTCATTATAAAATTTGGAGGTTACCTGGGTATACATGTCCCTCCATAGCCTCTCAATCCTCTGATTGTGCACCGACTTGCCTGTGATGTGGCTAGTTCTTTGCCTGATCAAATTCATAAACAAAGCAACTTTGGTGTTTTCTCCACCATGATCTGACCTGACTCTGCTTGGTACACCATACGAACAGCACGCGAACACAAAAAGCTGTAGCACAGTAGATGCAGTGTTGTTAATACCACATCTCAGGAAGGTGATGAATCGACTGAAACCATCAATGCAACCATGTGTAGCAAATCCCCATCTAAAAAAAGATACAACACACAAATTAATATAAATTAATTAAGAAATGGCCGAGCTGCACAGAATTTTTCTTTAAAAAAGAAAACTGTCTTGAATGAAAATATACATATATGCAATCGGGAGATAACTAGTCTCATTGGCAATCATACCGCATCTTCTTTGTATATGCTTTGCAATACAACTTCATTATCTGAATTTTGGCTTACTTTCGGCTGGTTTTGGCTGCATAAAGCTTCCCTCGTCATTTTATTCAATTTTGATTCCCAAATGTTTTGGATATAAGTATCACTGACGCTTATTTAATATAGTTTGTACATGTATGATAAAACGTATATATCTGTAAATGTTGCAGTAAAATCTGACTAATAAAGGTTTTCCGCCATACGTGATGCAGACCTTACTCCATAGCGGTCAATCAGTGTATGGTGAAGACCGTAAAAAGGCGTAAACGAATTTCAGAAATAGGTAGCTTGCTGTTCGGTGTGAGCCAATGCGAACGTGTTGAAGACCGTACCTTGACCTATAATGGTTTACTTTTATAAATTGTAACTTGGATGGAGAGTTGTCTCATTGGCACTCATACCACATCTTCCTATATCTATCAGTATCTTGTTAGTCAGCAAAGTATTGATAACAATATTGTTATTTCTACAAGACTTGCATGTGTTTAAAAAAAATACCTGATGAGTTTCATGTTTCCGTCCATGTGCCATAGATGATTTGGTGTTGGTACGCTGTACCTTCTTCTGTGTACTGCCGTAGACCATCTTTCAACACACCCTTCTGGACCAAGACGTCTTAAAAGATTCTCTTACTCTTTCTCGTTGTACACATATCCCTCTGGACACTAAGTAACCTTGCATCATCTAAAATTTAAAAAAAAATGCTTCACAGAAAGTGCAAGATAATTAATAATTTTATTTTTGAACAACTTTAACTAAAATATGACGTATATAAGCTATATCGATTGATATGGAGCAAAGACTGATACTTTTAAAATTTCGTTGCCATAAAAAATTCTCATTGGAAAATAATCTGAACAAGCATTTTTTAATCGAAAAGACTGCAAATATAAGTTCAAGTTGACCGAACATCAAGTTCGCAGAAAGCTCTTGTAGTTATTCAGTTGACAGAAATGCTATTTGAAACAAAGAATGAAACAGCTCAGTCAATGACTCTTTGAATCTATACTACTAAACGAAGAGACCGATTTCATTGAGTCGCAACTCCTCTGAAACCATACAAAGAAGGAATATTGGTGATATGACGTATACATGTAGTGTTTTGAACTTCCTAAATTTGTCTTTGAAACAATCTTGAAAACGCCTTTTTTTGAGAAAATATCCAAATTCGGACTCTCTCAAGGACCGATAACTCTGCATGGGAGATTGAAAGTTTGGCGGGAAAATATGAATGCCTACTCAAATCCAATCTATTAGAAAAATCAAATTATCACAGAAGAGTGTCCACCATGCACTTGCACTGCACTATTATTAATATAGTAGAATAGAATGATATACAAATGGATGAAAATTATATATACATGTAACTGTAATATACAAATATTAATATAATATATAACAACAAACCTAAGTATACTCAGTGATTTGTATCACTTCAATAACATATTTATTACGGTGACAGAGGTTGAATTCCCTGTCATTTATTTATCATCCACGCACAAACTTGTCTAAGAAAAATAAATTATATCTGTACATTAACTTCACTTTCAGGTATAGAGATGTGATTTTTTTATGAGACAAGTGCTTGTGACCATCCACAAGAACTTGCAGTCATCCGGTGTTCAGTACTTCAGTACTTTAATTTATTTTAATATAACTAATACAGGCCGACAATGGTGTTGATTAGAAATTATAAAATTCTAGTATGTGTGTTCTAGTATAAACTTTTTTTTGTGGGAAACACATGCCGTTAATACATGTATATGAGAAATATCATCATCCATGTATGTGTCTTTAAAGTCTTATTAGATATCTTTCAAATAAAATGTTCACAAATTCCTCTGATTTACGCGTCATTTTGATTTATATGAAGATAATTATACCTGCAGTCCTGCTTTTGGAAAAGAAGATTTCAAATCCAGGATTTGGGCATCTAGATCTTCTTTGGTTATGTCACTGTATCTGTTACTTAGCCCCTCGTCTTTTAATCGTCTGTATACAGATTTAGTGGAGCATTTAAAATGTTCAGCCATTTTAGTCCCCTTGAAATTGGCCCCACAAAAAGCTTTCAATTCGTTGGTAGCCATATCTATTTTGGGTCTTCCTCTTCTACCTGTAGTATATATTTTTCATTGAAAAATTACAGTTTGTTGGCCATACATATATATATATATATATATATATATATAACAATTCTGAAAGGGTACAACATCACCAAAAAATAATTAAATCATGAACAAATTTTAGATATTTCGGATAACTAATATCCTTCATCAGTAAGATGTAAAATGAATCTTATCTTGACATGTGGTAGTCAAACTGAAATAAAAATTTAGGATAGACTCTTGAATTTTGAAGAATCGAAATAGGATGAACGGATCATATAAACCCAAAGGCAAATATAATACAAGCCCAACGAAAAAATATAAACAAGTCTAAATTGAAAACAACGTTCAAACTTATTATTATATATATATATATATTTATCCAACGCAATCATAGGTTTGAACGTTGTTTTCAATTTAGACTTGTTTATATATATATATATATATATATATATAACTGTATAAAATCAGAAAGGTTGGCGGGATCATGGCGTATATCATTTATATATTATACATCCTAAGGATGAGTTTGATTCCATCTAGCTCAGTGGTATTTCTTTTAAAAGTTTACCGATTTTCATGATATTTTCTTATTCCAAGGGCCTTGATATGGTCAAAAGTATGTCAACTACACCATAAATCATAGTTTAGCTGTAACTTCCATAACACATCTATTTACTAAAAATCAACTTAACATTTGCATGTAAAGCCATAAAAGATTGCAATTTTGTCTGTTTAACCCCCTATGGTCTAATTATAGTAAAAACGGCGGCATCATATGATATAAAGTTGAAACTAGACACCCTTAAGCATTATTGTGATCAAGTTTGGTTCAAATCGGCCAATTCAAGTGGTTTCAGAGGAGAATATTTATATAAAAGTTTACAGACGTTGAATGACGGACGCAAAGTGATGAGAAAAGCTTTGAGCCAGTTGAGCTAGTACATATTTTCCATTATAAACACACACGAAATTCTAGTTTGGTTTGCTTTCGTTATAACCCTCATATGTTACGATCGTAATCAAACATGATATTTTCAATTCATTTAAATATAATTTATTTTATATCACAGCAAAATATCAAAATATAATAACAGATTCTAATAATTAAACAAGCAGATTCCATCTATAATGTGGAGATTTTTAGGTTTCATAACGAGTGAGAATGGGATATTATCAGATTCTAATATGACGTCCTTTTTGCGCATTTATTGCATTTCATTTGTTACACTTGTTACACTTTATTTTTGTTATTGGCTTTCCATAGTTTCAAAATTGCATTATTTGTCTCAATTTGATTTAATACAAATAAAAATATTTTCTTCAGTGGAAGTAGATTGAAATTCGACAGAAAGAGTTAAGGCCATTTTCCCCCGGATTTTTTTCACATGTAGGTAAATCATTTTTTTGTCGACATAGGGATAGTGATCTGGCGGCTGCGGCTACAGTGGCGTTAGCTTAGTTCTTAAAAGCTTTATATTTTAGAAGGTGGGAGACCTAGATGCTTCATACTTTGTATATAGATGCCTCAGGTTTCCGTCTGTGACATGTCCATTGTCCTTGGCCTCATTTTCATGGTTCAGTGACTACTTGAAAAAAAGGTCAGATTTTTTGTAATGTTAATTTCTCTCTTATTATGAGTAATATGATAACTATATTTGGTATGTGCGTACCTTGCAAGGTCCTCATGCCCGTCAGACAGTTTTCAGTTGACCTCGACCTCATTTCATGGATCAGTGAACAAGGTTAAGTTTTGGTGGTCAAGTCCATATCTCAGATACTAGGTCTAGTATATTCGGTGTATGGAAGGATTGTCCAACTGGCAGGTGCCATCTGACCTTTACCTCATTATCATTGTTCAGTGGTTGTTGTTTAAGTTTTTGTGTTTTGGTCTGTTTTTCTTATACTGTATGCAATAGGTCTACTATTTTGGTGTATGGAATGATTGTAAGGTGTTCATGTCTACCTGGCAGATGTCATCTGACCTTGACCCCATCTTCAGTGATGTTAGGGATCGAAACGGTACTTGGAAGGCCATATAATTTACCTCAATTGAGGAAAGACTCTTGAATTTTAAAGAGTCGGAATATATATATATATATATATATACAAGTCTAAATTGAAAACTACGTTCAAACCTATGATTGCGTTGGATAAAAACCGCAATTTTTATACGTGTGCATGCAAAAACAAATTTCTTGTTAGAGGGGTCTAAATACAGCACAAACAACATTTTCCAAAAGACCAAAAAAGTGAAAAAGTATATTTTAACAAAACGCATTTGACTAACAGGTCGAACAACAAATGTTCTTAAAAAACCGCAATTTTTATACGTGTGCATGCAAAAACAAATTTCTTGTTAGAGGGGTCTAAATACAGCACAAACAACATTTTCCAAAAGACCAAAAAAGTGAAAAAGTATATTTTAACAAAACGCATTTGACTAACAGGTCGAACAACAAATGTTCTTAAACCCTGCTGACTGCCATTGGCGATTGCCAAATAAACGGATCACAAGGTGTAATAAATGGATCTTAATTAAAAATTTAATACCAAACAGAAAACAATAAACTTGCGGCGAAGATGGTATACCGCAAACAAAGGTGCAAAGATTTTTGTACACCATATCCGGATTTCGACAATTAATGTCTCTTCAGTGATGTTAGGAATCGAAACAGTATTTGGAAGGCCATGTAATTTACCTCAATTTAAGACAGACTCTCGAATTTTGAGGAGTCAAATTAGGATGAACGGATCATATAAACCCGAAGGCAAATATAATACAAGCCCAAACGAAAAAATATAAACAAGTCTAAATTGAAAACAATGTTCAAACCTATGATTGCGTTGGATAAAAACCGCAATTTTTATACGTGTGCATGCAAAAACAAATTTCTTGTTAGAGGGGTCTAAATACAGCACAAACAACATTTTCCAAAAGACCAAAAAAGTGAAAAAGTATATTTTAACAAAACGCATTTGACTAACAGGTCGAACAACAAATGTTCTTAAACCCTGCTGACTGCCATTGGCGATTGCCAAATAAACGGATCACAAGGTGTAATAAATGGATCTTAATTAAAAATTTAATACCAAACAGAAAACAATAAACTTGCGGCAAAGATGGTATACCGCAAACAAAGGTGCAAAGATTTTTGTACACCATATCCGGATTTCGACAATTAATGTCTCTTCAGTGATGTTAGGAATCGAAACAGTATTTGGAAGGCCATGTAATTTACCTCAATAGACTCTCGAATATATATATAATAAATGTTAAGACAGGAATAGGAAATAAGTCAAGAGTATGGATAGTAATCGGAACGCACACAATAAGCAATACATTATTTTTCTTTTTTCTTTAACGAAATGATATATAGTCAAAATGATCCACAATGACTCTATGGTGCAAAGAAACATCCGAAAAAATATGATAGAAACATAACAATGCACAAAAAAAATCAAAATATCAGAGTGAGATTTGAACTCCGTCTTCATTCTAATATATATTATTATCAATTCTAAGCGCTATCGACGACGCTACGGCGACTTACGTGAGAATGTGGTTATTAAGCAGCTATATGTACAATTTTAATAGTGACGTTCCACCTTTTTTTTTATAAAAAGTTGTGTTAATGACAAAACAAACCAATTTCGTTTTTGAGGAAAAAAGTTATATATAAATTACAACAACAACAAAAAACAGAACTTTGTTTTGGTTTGTAATTTAATTCTCATGGGATTCTCTGTTTTCCTATACATGAAAACAAGGCAAATTCCGCATAATAATATATCTATTTTAGGGTTAAACTAAATATTTATCCGATATATCATAAAATATAAAAATCGAGCTTTTGATCAAAAACATTTTTATTCCTGGTTTTAATCGTAAATTATATTCTTTCAGCACTTTTTAAAATTTACGCTGCTCAGTGTGAAACTGAAAATATTCAGGGGAAATTGGCTCTACATCAAATAATAATTTGACATTGTAAGAAAGCAAAATTTATTAAGGAAGGCAAATTCGGTCTATATTTCATAAGACTGTATATTCCATACCTGTCTTAGGTCTATCAGCTTTGTAGCCAGAATTTACTGGAATATTCCTCATGTCTCTGGCAAGTCTTGATATGGATGCCAGTGACGATTGAAGCTGCTCAACAGTTTCCTCGTCTAATTCTGCTCTCCCATTTTCCAGTTTAGTTGAGGCATCTCTAATCAGGATTCCAACTTCTTCAAAATTATTAAATAGAGCGGCCCCGACAATCCTTAGCAAAATCTGATTTAGTTCATTCTTTCTTTCAGACATTTTTTTAAAATTCCGTTTGTAATCAGGGAAGGGTTATTGAATTTAAAAAAATAAACATGTCAAAACTCTTTGCTGATGATGATTTTAATTTTTAATATTAGAAAATGATTTCTTAATATTAGAAAATCAATTTCTAATATTAAAAAATCATTTATTAATATTAGAAAATGAATTTCTAATATAAGAAAATACTTTCGAATTTCTAATATTAAAAAATGATTTTCTAATATTAGAAAATGATTTTCTAATATAAGAAAAGGATTTTCTAATATTAGAAATTAGTTTTCTAATATTAGAAAAGGATTTTCTAATATTAAAAATTGATTTTCTAATATTAAAAATTCATTTCTTAATATAAGAAATTCATTTTCTAATATTAGAAATTCATTTTCTAATATTAGAAATTCATTTTTTAATATTAAGAAATCGTGCTTTTCTTTTTTAATATTAAAAAATGATTTTCTTATATTAGAAAATGATTTTTTAATATTAGAAAATGATTTTCTAATATAAGAAAATGATTTTCTAATATAAGAAAATGATTTTTTAATATTAGAAAATAGCTCTTTTTGTCCACTTTGGCTTGCCATACATTTTGCGGTAATACTGAATTGTTCATGACTGGCAAGTTACAATTAATTTTAGTCAGACATAATCACATAAGATATTTTGTAAAATGAGGCCCAGCACTGGCAGCACGGCTATGGGTAGTCCAAAAAAAATCTGACGTCTTGATATTTTTGATTTTTGCTGTTGCTACGAAGTTGGAGGAGGGCGTCCACATTTTTTTTTTGTCAAATAAGAAAGCCTTACAAAACGTCATTATTATTTGACTACGCTCTGGGTAGTTTAAATGATTAATTATGCTGTCTTCGGAGGCTTGTTTTTATTTAACTCGTGTAAAAGTCAGACCAGTAGCCCACGAGGCATGACAAATTGACACGTGATGGCAGCATGCAGTGGTGAATGTGAATTTATGCCTGTACTGTAGTAGTTAAATCTGTTAATCATGTATCCTCGTGTATTGTATTTTCGACCTACTAACATATTTCTCCGAATTTCCCTTTTATATGTTTGAACATAGACATGCCTAATATTTTGAGAGTCACTAGTATACTTGTGCATAAAATAATTGTATCTGAAATATATTCGATCTTAAATTATTTTTTAATTTGAGTTCATTAGATCGATGGCACGTTTGTTGACAAAAACTAGCGTCTTGTGTTTTCGACCTATATAAGAAACTGGTCCAAAGTCGGAAATGACATGTCGTACAAATCCGGAACTGGTTAAAATTTGATGCCAATGTCTATATCAAATTATTTAAATTGCTAGGAGGCGATCAAACTTATGACTTAATGAATTAAATGGTTACATATACAACTTTAAAATAAAAAATATTATTTTGATATCTTTATTTGACTAGTTGTACACATTTCACATGAGGCACTTTGGAAGCAAGTTTGATCTTGTATACAGTAATTTTTTTGTTCAATACTTTAGTGAAGGCATTGTGGAGTGAGTATTGTCTGTAATTTCAACTGACAGACTGTTGTTTCTGTAAATTAAAATTAATCGATATTTTATTTTTTTAGTAAAAAAGCTGTAAGGATCATGAAGATTTCCGTATTAAAAATAACTTTAAGTATTACAACTAACCACCTGACAGTCATATGACTTAATGACCTGGATGTAAACTTCACGTGCAAAAAGTCCCCCTACCATATTTTTAGAATATTTGTTTATTTTTTATAGATTCTTTTTGAAGGTAAAAATAGTATTAGTAAAAGGGTAGAAAAATGTGATATCAAATAATAAAACGTAAATACTTAATTACATTAACTTTACTTGGAGCATCTTAACCACCACGTGGTATTATTTGATATTGTTACTAATTATAGCAGCCGAATATGACGTCACGCGGACATGCGCAGCATACGGGAAGTGAATGTAGAATTAGGTCGAAAACGTAAGACGGTCGAAAACACAATACGAGACGATAAATAGACTCATGCAAATCATTCGAATGTCATGGAGAAAATAATGCAGTAATTTGTCTAAATTTCTACAAAATACATCGAATGTTTATTGATTTTATACATACCTCATAGACTCAACGCTATTCTGTAGAACTGCTCTTCTAGCATGTCTAGTGTCGTTGTTTTCCCAATTTAAAAAAGGCGGTGAGAGTATCCGGAAGTTTCGAACAAATTTTATCTAATGAAGAATTCTGCTTTAATACAAATTATTGTCGTAAATAATACATTTTCTCAATTAAAATGTCTATCTTCGAATATGATAATACTTTAGAGATGCGATAAATGGAAATAAAGAAATAAAATACGAAACTATCTAATAAGTTACAACTGGTTCCCGGTTCTACAGAAAAGAAACCAGTTATTAGAATACAAGAATTTTTTTTTTGACATAACATATCATCATATCGACAGATCGAAGATGACTTTTTGTAAATTAAAAATTAAAAGTAATTATTAAAAACAAAAATATTGCGGTGATATGGGAAACATGATTTATAAAGTTTTTCTATACTTATTAAAAAACATTTTTGAAACATTATTAAAAAACAAAATTAAAAACGTTGTTTTAAAATGTGTTATTTATGTTCATCAAAAACATTTTTGAAAAAATGTTTTTTTTACGTTTAAAAAATGTTTGCAGAAACATTTCTACTATAGTTACAGAAAACGTTTCAATTTAACCTTTTAAAAACATTTCTTAAACGTTTTTTCGACACTAACTTATTTGAAACCTTTAAAAAACGTTTCTAAAATGTTCTGTGTTTGGTGGGCTAACGTCCAATTGAGAATACTAGCCGAATGACAGTAAAATTTCCCCCTCAATGGAATTTCCCCCTCAATTAAATATTAGTCTGAGAACATGGCGAAATCTAAATATGAACAAATAATGTACACATGTCTAGGTACAGATTTTTCTTCCAGCTATACACATGATACCTGATACAGACTACTATGTACAAACGGACAAAAGAATGAAGGTCATAGAATGCAAGGCTAAAACAACAGGATATGATGATTTTTCTTCCGGGTGTCTCAGGATAATGTAAATTAGACTTAGAGTTAGATAAGAATATTTGCAAATGATTTGTACAATACAAAGCTAAAACAATAGAATCCGATGCTCTAAATTAAACTCGATCAATTCACGGGTAAACAAGAACACCAATTTCCCTAAAAATTTAGAATTTGTTTTAAACCTAAATAACAAAAGGCCATATCAAATAAATATCTTGTTCGTCGTAATCGCCGTTATTAATTTTTTCGATTTTTTGTGTATCTTGTTATATATTTCAGATCAACTTTTGCCCAGTACGTACATTCCCGGATGTTAGTGTCACGAGAATTAACAGCGCATGAATTTGCTACGGTTGGTGTGGTGTTAGAAAAAGTAACCAGAAAGGACAAGCTAGACGTGTTGAATGTTGTGCAATGATCGATGTCAGACGGGAAATTTTTTCTTTTTTTTCATGCACTTTCTTTAAGTCTTTATATTTTATGCAGGAAATATTAAGAAGAGGGATGAAATTTCATGTTTTTTAAAAACATTTGGAAGATGATTTTTTTTGGTTAAAATACTTAAGTGATTTGGTTTAGTTTTTTTTTTAAAAAGTCAATAATCAACTGTCAAATTGAATTATAGACCCCTTTATCGCAGAGTTATCTTATCAAATATTAACAGCAGTAACTGTCCTTTCCTAGATTATGTTATTTCAGTTTTACACGAGAAACTCTTCACAAAAACTGACGACAAAAGGGACGATTTTTCTTTCACTATAATTGTTAATTTCCCTTTTTTGGACGGTCATGTTCCTTTGGCACCGTCTTACGGTGTTTATATATTCCAACTCGTTCGCTATGCCCGTGTCTGTAGTGACGTTTTGGATTTCAATAAGCGTAATCTATGTATTACTGGTATATTAATAAGTCAGGGATTTCGTTACCACAAATTACTTAAAACCTTTACTAAATTATTCATAGGTACAAAGTTCTGGTTTGCAAGTTTGGCTGTATCTGTAGAAAACTTATTTCAAACGGAATAGCACATCCTAATTTTTCGGTGATGTTGTTTACCGAGCCCGGAAATTTAGATTCGATCCGGGTAAACTTATCAATTCTTTAATAAACTTATTCTTTAGGTTACCAATTCACCACTGTAATTAGATCTTTGAATATTGTATTTCTTGGTATAAATATTGATTTTGTTATCAGTAAATAAAAACCATACTAAATATTATTGTTATACACATATGCACATTCACGGTACTACAATCTGCCGATACCTATATTTTGACATTGCACAAGGTCATGTTTTTCTCTGACTGTTAATGATGTCTTTACACTAAATCCATTGGATCTTGAATGTGTACTGATTGATATTTTAGTCTTAGATACATGATTTTTTTATTAGTTGTTATTGGATTTGAACTAGCTCTCAGTAACTGCGAGTACTCTCAGATATGTACTTATTTGTACTATTTGTTGTTAGGGACGAGGGATGTATAAATTCCCTGTCATGTCCGGTCTATGTTTTTGTTTGATGTTTTTCGGCTTTGTATCGAACTGATGAGTTTTAAAAGTCCTTTTCAACTGATTTTTATATTTTTTCTATGTTGTGCCGTTACACCACTGTCCCAGGTTAAGGGGGTGGCGCCTTCAAACATGTTTTACCCGCCACATTCTTTATGTGCCTGTCCCATGTCGGTAGCCTGTAGTTCAGTGGTTGTCGTTGGTTTATGTCTGTCATATTTGTTTTTCTTAAATGTTTTGTTATAAATTAGGCCGTTAGTTTTCTCAGTCGAATACTTTCATATTTTTCATGTCGGGGCCTTTTATAGCCGACTATACGGTATGGGTTTTTCTCGGCATTGTTGAATGCCATACGGTTTCCTATAATTGCTTACATCCACTTCATTTGAACTTTGGTGGATTGTTGTCTCATTGGCGATATCTCCTTATTTTTTTTTTATATCGTTGTAATATTCTTACGTAGGGTGAATATAGTTAGTTTCAATGAAAGATGTTTTTTTTTATTTTGAACATGTCCAATAAAGATTTTTTTTAAACTGTTGAAGCAGTATTATATCTATTATAAAAGTATGAAAGAAATCCCTAATGAAATGAAAAAATATATAGATATACATAGACACATACATACAATATATATCTATAATACTAAACAAGGAGACCTATTTTTGTGTGTCGCTTCTCCATCTTCCAGATCAATTTAATTAATATGGTTCTCTACCCTAAATGTATTATTCAAACTGCAGTGTTTTATCTTCCCTAATGATTATTCATTTTGAGTTAGTTGAGGAATAATTTCGGATCGCTCTAAAACAATATGATTTTCTAATGTCCTTCCCGTCATTACCATCGGTTACGGTTTGTAAGCCTACTACTGAAAAAGTCATCGATGATGGACATTTCATATCACACACACACAAAAACAAATATTATAACTATCCAGATACAGGAGTCACCAAGGGCGGTTGCTAAAAATAATCATTATATATATATAAATGATTAAACTTTACACAACATGCATGCAAACATGTTTACAAATATATTATATAGTCGTCGTTGCGGATGTCAAATGAAAAGTATACTAATCAGTCAACTACATGCAAGAATCACCAAGGGCATGTGCTCTAACGACATGTATACTATGTTTACTGTTGAAAATTATGAGCACGGTGTAAAGGTGATTTATTTGGATTCGAAGAAAAAAATGATACTTACATTATGCAGCTTCTAGCATAAATTGTCCCAGGACTCTGAAAAACATAAAAATAATCATAGACAATGGTATGAATTATACTATTTTTTCATTTTTTGCTTTTAAAGTAAAGTTCATGCAAATAAGTTATCCTTATTTTCAAAATCTGAGAGTTCTATAACGTTAAAGTAGTCTCAGTCAAAATTAACAGATTCTAATAGCAGTCAACTTATAAAGTTAGCACAATATTTTCTAGCACACAGTAATAATGTACTTCTATCCTTTTTTTAGCGAAGAACAATTCCAAAGAAAATGCAATTCATCTTTAATTCACAACTGGATCATCTGGGACAAGGTCTATATATCGTGACGAGGAATACCCTGATATCGACCCTTTTTAACTTTAAAAGAGTCTACACGTAATCTTGTAAATCTTTTTTCTAATATCAACACTGTGAATTAAAGATAAACATTTTTTCTCAGTTACATTTATATTTAAACAGTACATAACAGCTCAGTTTACTACTATCATGAAATTATAATCTTGTAAAAAAAGATTACGAGCTCTCTTTTGCATCAAGGCTTTGTCTGTCCAAGGCTTTGTTGAATAAATATACAGTGACATTCCATGAAGACAAATATGATAAACTCATCGTAGATACCAGGATTTAAATTTTGTACGCCAGACGCTCGAATAAAAAAAGATAAAATAAGGTCAAATAAAGTACGAAGTTGAAGAGCATTGAGGACATTTAGATTCTTGAAAGGCACTATCTGTCAAGTAGTAGAAATATTAACTGCATTCGTTCAGCAGTATTGAAATATAAAGAAAGTCTGACTTTTTCAGACTTAACAGTTATAGTTGTTGCTGTCGAAGGAAATCAAGAGTATATTTACAGAATTTCAAATGCAATTTTTCTGCCGGACAATTGTCATAAATTTGGATAAGTCAAAAGATCCGGGATAGTTGATAAATTGAACATATCAAAGTTCATCTGTGACCCGGATATGTTATCACGATCAACCAAATCATAATGACATCCGTAAACGAAATTACTTGAATTTTTCAATTTTGCCTATAATCATTGGCGGATCCAGGGGGCCCTGATTATATAGGGAATCACTGAAGCATGACTGGAGCCCCCCCCCCCCCCCCTTATGAAAAGTTCAGGATCCGCCATTGATAATTATTGTAAGACGCAACTCAATACCAGGAACGAGTCATCATGATTATTTATTACTGTCTGTCTTATTTCCAATTAACTTTTAAGCGTCGGAATTCCAAAGAGACACTCCGTTGTTTCCCTTTTTCATCCCACTTCTTTCCGCTTAGTTCGCATTCAATATTTAAGTTAGATAGAAAACCTTACATTTCATTTTTAAATTATGAAATTTTGTCGTTTAAAAATTCATATTTCATATGTTTTCTTGTTATTACTATTGGTTTGATATTCGTATATATATTTGCCATTTCCTTAATTGGAATTTGAGATTATTAATCATTTATGTGATACTGCTACACGCTAAATATAAAACACGTTATGGTATGATTTCTCAATGCTCTTACACGTCGTGCTGTATTTGGCCTTTATAACCATTTTGACTGACTCGAGCGTCACTGATGAGACTTTGTAGACGAAACGCGCGTCTGGCGTACACATTTTTTTTAAATCCTGGTATCTATGATGAGCTTATATTAACCTAAATGTTGTATTATGGAAACAGTTCTGTATTGCTATCATATAGTATAAATCTTGCATAACTATTGAATGTGTAGCAAGAAAAGTTCCAAATTGGCCTGATGTTGCCTTGAATTGTAATATTTAAATTCAATTTATTCATTTTTGATTCTAAGTTTAGCAGTTTTATTTGAATAGATTATAATTAATATTATGAAAATAAAAAAAATGAACATCGGAAATGTATATACAACTTACTCGGAAAATATTAGAAGTAGGAAGAAAATGTTTTGTAGCAAGTAAAAACTCATTAAAGATACTAGGCTTACAATTCCGTACGTCAGACGCGCGTCTCATCTTCAAAACACTCTTCAGTGACGCTCGAATCGCAAATGTTTTTAAAAAGGCCAAATAAAGTACGAAGTTGTAGAGCATTGAGGACCACTAATTCCGAAAGTATTTGCCAAATACAGCTAAGGTAATATATTCATGGTGTAGAAAAGCCTTAGTATTTCGAACAATTCGAGGTTAAAGAGTTACTTTATGAATATATCCACATCAATGATAACTCATGTCAACACAGAAATGGTTTCTAACAGAGACTAGTCTGGTTTCTCTTGGTTGAAGGCATGAAAGGCTTAGTTTAAACAGTATTTATTAATGAAAAATTACAACAATAAAGTATTACAAACTTGCATGAAATTCAAATATGGGATTCGGAAACAAGTTTGGAAAAACTTTTATAAATCCGTCTAAACTACACTAGATCACTGTCTATAGAACAACGCACATCTCGCATACTACTGGACGTAATCTGATATGTATACGACGGCAAAATTGGTACTCGTCACATTAATGTTAAGGTCAAGTTACAGTAAATGAACGCCATCTAGCGGATTCCGCGAAATGTTGCGACGTTTTGTACGAGTTACGTCCCATTCACCAGATTTAGCAATGTTGCAACCGGCGACTTTCTGACGAGACAACGTTAAATTTGATGGAAAGTATGTTACTTCCAGGAGAATGAAATTGTTTGCTAAAATTGAAGATGAAGAAATGCTACAGAATTTTGAAAATTAATATGAATATAGTCAAGAAGACTATCTTCAAAATGAAAATAGGGAACTTGACTTGCGTCAGGGAGGTAGGGTGGTAACGTTTGAGCTTGGATATCTCGCCGACCAGTTAAAACAGTGTAAAAACTGTAGCTCACCACTATTTCTACATAATTGTGATGAGGAAAAACAGTGTGATCTCGGAAGTATTCTATATGTAGTATGTTAGAAAACGTCCCTACAGAAACCCTATATTCACTGGGAAAAGATATCGTCCAGCAGAAAATAAGAAGAAGGGGATGCAAGTTTGGGACATTAATACTAAACTTTTAGTCTTGGTAAGATATCCCCTATTTTGAAAATTACCACACCAGTCGAAACAAGTAAAAATATTTTCTAATTCCAGAAAAGGGAATGAACCACATACAATTCTCAGCTGCGTCAGTCAGTCTTGAAACAGATGACACAAAACGATTTTAAATTAACATTAACCCTCTTTACGATTGCAACAATCATTTAATATTTATACATCACAATTGTTAAGACTAATATAACACATGATGATAAACAAAACGTTAAAGAGATTCATCGCTATTTTGTTTTCTAACGATTTTTTGTAATGGTGTTTTCTTTCACGTCCGCAATTTTGTGGAAAGTTTTCGAAGCTAAAAATAGAACACAAATCCTTAAATAGATACATGTATAAATAGTATATGGTTTGATGTGTTATACATGGTATATTTTTCCTAATAAAAGAACATCCAGTGAATCCTAAAAGAATTTTCTTAGTACTGATTAGTATTGTTATTTCCTCAAGGTAATTGATATATCAATGGTTAAAAAAATAACTGGAAACAAATAAAAATTTGTAGCCTGAAAGTTGCATCTCAAATATAGAATAGAACTGTTCTAAATTTAGCTGCGGAACCGTAGCTCTTAGGTCCTTGTGTTATTTTTTTGACTTTTTGCGGACCATCTATCTAAAAAATAACATAAGGACCTAAGAGCTACGGTTTCGCATCTATTCTCAATTCTATTTCACTCATACAACTTGAAGGTTAAGAACGAGATTCTATCGATCATGTCGATATCAAACTACTAATATATACATGTGTGTGTATCTACTAAAAAAATATGCACACACACCTTCAGTACCCAAAGTAAAATGAAAAAAGTACTTCAGTAATACAGCAACCAGACAATAACACCAGGCCACAAAAAATAGAAAAGGAAAAGACATCTGATGATGTGCATGTTGTGCATTTGTGCAGATGGAATTTAACATGTTAAAGACAAAATTTTCAGTCATGTTTCAGTCTGTGTGTGGTTGCTTTTTTTTAGGGTTGATACGCTTTTCAAGAGCTTCATTAATATAAATTGTTTTGTTAAACATAAGGCCGTTAGTTTTCTTGTTTGGATTTATTCACATTTTTAAAATCGGGGCTTTTTATAGCCGACCAAACGACATAAGTTTTTTGTCTTTTTTAAGTCCGTTGTCTACGATAGTCTGTAATTGTTTATATCCACATCATGTGAACTTTGGTGGATAGTTGTTTCAATGGTAATCAGACCACATCACCTTGTTTTTATATTTATTGGTGTCAAATACAGTACGTTGCTCTCTGATGCACATTAATTTATTGTCACATATAATAAGATTTAAAAGGGGGTTTGCAGAATAAAAGATAATGGCGAATTGAAAATTGAATAGAGAAAAGAGCCAAAAAATAAATAAAGGATAGAGAAGAATGGTTCGCAAAAGTATAAAGAATAACAATGGAAAATAAAATAATAAGTTAATATACAAGTGTAGTGGTTAAAGACATGAACCATGTACAGAATAAAGCAATCATGCAATATTAGAAGAATTGTACAATAAAATCATTTATTGAGGATTAAACAGAATAAGCGTTATATTCAAAATTAAAGAAATTTGCCATTAAAATTAATTAAAGAATACAGAAGTTAAGGAGACACACTTCATATAGACCCTTAAGTTAATCGTTGTATTATCTCGGTGTTGTTGGTAATAAACAAAAAAATCACTAGTCAAATTATGCAGAGGGTGTTGTATTTGATGCACTATATTCTTATCTTCCCGTTCCTAATGTATCTTCCATTTTTATTGAAGTTCACATTGATAAAAGCCTTAGTTTAGTATAGTTTCATGTTAATACTATACCCCCACTATGTTGTTGCATTTTGTGTATCGTGTACTGATTCTATATATACTTCGAGCATATACGTGCTCGCTTTTGGAGTAATCTTTAACGTTTTTATTTATACAATAAATTTTATACAGAACGAAAAGAAATTATCAAAGATGTCAGTTTGTATGCGTGTTTTACTTGTTAACTTGCAGATGTATTAATAACCACATGACACTCTTTCAATAATTTGTAGAAAATTCATTGATGATAATATTTGTCGATATATGCGATGTAAAATTCTATTAAACAATTGTATAATCTTTGTAAAACAGACGACTGTACAGACATAATACAAATTGCAGCAGCATATGAGCAGAACACTTTCTGTCGTTATATAGTACCAAAAGAAGCTATCAAATGTTCCGCTTGTAAAGTTACCGGTTTTTCAAAAAGTGGCCAAATCTTATATCGGAACGGAGAAATAATGCAAACAGATGACCTGCAAGATAGTCTAAGAGATTTTATTAATTGGTTACCTGACACAATGCAAAGCTGTTTATTCGAGAGTTTTAGTTTATTCCATGGAGAATAATTCTTTCTTTGATAGTTTTGAACAAAAATGTAAGGGTTCTGTTGACTCGCTATCTTTGCTGAAAACTGTGCTACCAGAGAGGAAACAAACGGGTAAAGGTTATAACCAGGAGAGCCTAGTATTTGACATTCTTGGTGTCAAATACGACGCACATATTGCCGTTGGAGATGTTCAAGCATTACAACAACTAGTAGAACATGTGTCGCTTCCCACTGAGAAAGTGGCACAGGCACCACACTTATTCTCAGTGGAATATGTTTCACAGTCTTACGAACGTGAGGGGTCTGATGGTGTTGCCAATCTCCTATCGGAACTTCTTTTTTTGAAAAAGCCAGAGTCACAAAAGATAAAATAATTATATAACATCTTTTTTTGAGTCAAGACATTGGGATGATTTCTATTTTTATGTTATTATTTTTGCGTTCATGTACTTACAAAGTATTTTCTTCTGAATTAGTAATTGTTTTAAACATTATTATTGATAATGAACGTATCACATTTTTTACAACTGTAACAGTTATAATTTAATTTGAAATACGTGTCCATAAAAGAGGGTCTGACTGGGGTTTACGGAATACAGAATAAAAGGCAAAAACTGCAGAATAACAGGCAAAAAAAAATAAAAGAATAGAGAATGATGAGGTGCTTAAATATAAAGAATAAAGAATACAATACTGGTAGTACAAAATCAAAAAAAAATAAATGAAGGACCCTCTATCCAGACCCTTATGATAAAAAGAACCTATCAATACAAAACACATAATCATCATGCGTAATCAACACCAAGAACTTTGAAATTCATACCATGATAACTTGACGTTATGTAATAAAAATGAAGACGTCACGATTTTTGATGTTTTTTTTTCAAAATGATGAGGTTGCGTCGTTTCTAGAGGGAAAACGAAGTCGGTGACCATATATTTTTTTCACATCATCTTATTTGTTAGACATAGAGGAAGAAATCATCATTTTAAAAAAAAATTCTATGGAGTGAATCTCGTGATTTATACAGGAAACCGAAAAGAGTAGAAGAAAAATAAGGATTTTCCCTATATATTCAATGTAATTTAGTACCCTCTCGGACCATTTTAAAAATGGCTTTTTCTCGAAAACGAAGTCGGTGACATATACTTTTTTTTTAATTTTCTGATGTATATTTTCAATATCTAATTGAATTCTAAATTTTAAAAAAATCTATGGACTGGTCATTTACTGATCCTTGACCTTAATCGGAAAAACGTCCGGTCACTACAAAATCTAATGTTTCATCTCTGAATGCTGTTTCGTCTGTTTTGTATCATCCATTTGTTTCAAGAACTTTTCCTTCTTTTCATTCTTTGAGAGAATTTATGCTTTTTTATCGATTAAAGTCATTTTCAGTCCTACCAGTGATTAACCGACATTATAAACAGTGAAATCGGACGATGCTGCAAAATTTGTGTAGACACGTATTCGAGTTTTTGAATCTATATACTAGTAAGCCAAAAAAACTCTTTACAATATGTATGGAATGTATAATTGGAGCATATTTTGCAGAACAGGAAATCAACTGGTAGCAATAAAACCTTGACTGTTACAAACGTTATGTTTACTGTAATTCTCTGCAAAGGTTCCAAGGTAAAGACTAGTAGAAATCGCAACACAGTGCACTTTCATAGTTTAATTATTTCAAATGCAAAGTTTCAGATTTCAGGGATACTCCATACAATAATGAGACGATGTAACATGGGCATATCAGCATTAACCAGAAACAAGTAGCGATACCCTGCTCCGCTATTATTCCTTTTATATGCAATTGTTCATCCCAGTAATTGCTAGGTTGGCTTTTAAAAAAAAGTTTTGACAGTTTCACAATGATTCCAATGATGCTGAACTTTTTAATCAACAAAATATTTGTTGAGTTTGGTGGATTGATTCATACAGAACCTTCACAAAGAAAAAAAGAAAAAAACATATTTCTGTAATTTCACTTTCAGATATCGTGATAATGTCCTGTCACTCAATAAAAGAGAAGCGAAAGATACCAAAAGGAGATTCAAACTCATATTAAAGTCAAAAAAGAACTGGCAATGTAATGGAAAAAACTCACATTTCTGTGAGTGTTTGCATTTCATATATTCCAGTGAACTTGAGATAACCAAAACTAGAAGGTCTGCTTCATATCTTGATCTTTTCCACGATATTGACATAAATGGACGACTTTATATTACAAGCTATGATAGATATGATGATTTCAACTTTCCAATTGTCAACTTTCCGTTTCTCAGCAGTAACATGCCATTCTGCTCCATTTTATAAAGAGTATGCATATCTCAACTAATACGTTACGCGCGTTATATGTTATATGTCGATGCACCCGGTCTCGCTCCTTTCGGAGTACGTGCGATTTCCTCAGGTTTTTTGTTGTTGTTGCCTTGATTCGACTCTTTCTGGTCAATTTAAACGATTTAAACGTGTGTAAACTACTGTTGCCTTAATTTTGATAAAATTCGTGATCTCAGTTCCAAAATTCAATATAACATTTTTCTACTGATACGGATAATTATTCCATCTTCCCTATATCCATCAATATAGCTTTGCAGTTCTTAAAAAATTATATGATATCTCGTTAAATACCACCCTTATATTTGAATGACATATGTAATGGGATGCATTTAGCCATTTGAATCCCCAAACGTTGACACTAGACAGTGTCTGCTGTTCGAAAAATAAAATTTCACATGCCATTCTTTACAATTGAATATTTGAATTTACTAGGTTAATCTTAAAGTAGTGTCAGAAACGACCATGAATATGAATAAGGGTAACAGGACATAGAAGTTTTATTAAACGTGGTAGTAGAATAGTAACATACTGCTAAATAGGATATTGTTAACATTTTGCTTTATGTTTATCTGCATACAAGTGACATGGTTAAACTCTATTCAAATCAACTTCAATATTATTCAGATAATAAAACGTTATACCAGTGTTATCGATCCAGTAAGTATTTCATCAACGTCAAACGAGAAAACAAACGATCTGATTAATGTACAAAACAGTAAGCGAACAATAAATATGACATACAGCAACAAACGACAACCACTTAATTACAAACTCCTGACTTGGGACAGGTACATACGGTTAAAGACTGACCCTCGCCTACCCTGAGACAGTGGGATAACACCACAATCATAACATAAGAAAAAACTATACAAACTAGTATCTCGACTGTTTGCAAAACAATTGAAAGGTCTTTCCCTTTACGACCTTTCATTTGATATGCGACACTTGATGACCCTATCCACCTAAATGTTTGAGATCGGAAGTACGATACCTGTAATGTAGACTTGATGGCCTTTCATTTGATATGCGACAACACCATCTTCTAGAAAGTTTGATTTTTGCACTTAATAACCCCATCCAACTCATTTTATGGGGACAGGAATTTAATATTCGAAATCTACACATTATGACCTTTCATTTGATATACGACAACCTTACCTTAGAAGACAATTTATTTTTTGCACTCAATGACCCCACCCATCTTATTTTTGGGGGACGTAAATTTTATATCTAAAATGTTCGCTTTATGGAATTTCATTTGATATGCGAAAATACCATCTTACCATCTTAGAAATGTTAATTGTTGTACTTAATGACCCCAACCTCCTCTTTCGGAAGGGAAAGGGGGTTTTAAATTTTCATTTTTGAATAGAGCTCATTTAGATGTTCAATTTCATATGTCACATGACCCTGTTTTTGCAAATTCCAAAAAATGATGCAATACCAATTTAATGAACTTATGAAACTAGTTAATGTAAATATGAAAATTTCAAACTGCTTATTTTTCTTTGTTTTTTATATCATGTTTTTGGTATTTAGTCAAACATATGACCATGTTAAACTCTTCAATTTCTGAAAATTTCCGGGTGCTAGCTGCTGTTGATTAAAAAATTTTGCCTTCCCCCCCTTTCCACAAAATTTCAAACTGCAATATCTCCAAAACGACAACAGATATCTCAAATCTGCTAAGTGAAAAATGTTCTGCAGATGAAGTAAAACAATGTTACAAAAACATTGGACAAAGTTCATTATGGTCACAATCAATAATCAAATATATGATGCAATACCAAACTTGAGAACCGGAGGTCGTAGAGACATTGGACTATCACCATTCAACTCAGGCCCACTTGACCTTTTAAATGTCACAAGGTCAAGTTCATAGTACACTTTGAAGGTCAAAGGTAAAATTTCATCATGACCTTGACATTGACCTCAAACTGAAGGTCTTGAAATACTGATCATTTTTTGCATTTTTATAGTAGGTTGATATCTGTTACCGTTTCAAAGATATACACAAAATACTGTACTTTTAAGATTTATCTCGTCGTAACTTTTGAACCGATAGTCGGACAGTTTTTCGCCTTTGTATAAAATGTAGAGCTCTTCGAGAGGAGCATTTTATGTATGCAGCGATCTCTTATCGTTTTCTTGATATGTAAGCTTGAAATTTCAGCGTAAAAACTTTTTTGCACTCGGTAACCTTTGACCTTAGGTGCAAATGAAAGGTCACATGAACTTAAGATTATTGGTCAATTAAAGTCCAAAGTCTCCACAACTTCCGGTTCTCGAAATATAATGTTTCAAAAATTGTGTATAATATTTCAAGGGAAATACATGTAACTCTTATGAGGGTTGATAACGAAATAATTGTTTTTGTTTATTAACATTCCCATCTGTTCCTGTACATGTTGCCATTTTCAAATCGATTTTATCTGTAATAATTTTTAAAGAAAAATGCAAATAAAAGAAATTGTTTCAAGGAGATGATGAATTTCTACGCAGCCTCATCATGGTAATACTTCATGACTAGATCTACCTATTGTCCAACTAAGGTCATGATATCTTCAACAATAACGAGGGGGCAATGTCGGAAAAAAAAACAATAAAAGGGAGATAACTTCTCAAGGGGATGATGAAATCCTACACAAGGTCATCTGGTAATATTTCATGATGAGGTCTATCGATGGTCCAAATCTGGTCATGATAACTTCAATAGAAACGGGTGGAGGGCATGTAAAAAAAAATGTTAAAAGAAAAAAAAACATAAGAAAAACAATAAGGTCTTTCCTCACGTAGGGGAAAGACCTTAATTATTTGAAAAGGGCTATACACATTGGATCGATAAAAAGCATGAAACGACTTACAAAAACACTAAAGACACAATGTACAGCCTTTATACTATTACCTTGTTGGCACGTCAAGAAGCACAAATACATGGGAGATAGAGAGAAAAAGGAGACTGAACAACAGCTGATATATTAACGAATGATACTACTTTCTGCGCGAGTGATTCATGTTTTCAAAATCATTCATTCAGTTGGACCGTGACCTAACTTATACTTTGAAATATAACAAAACGTCAAAGCTAAAAAGACGTTAACAGAACTTAATAATAAGATGTTTTCTTATTTGTATAAATGACCTCCCAGAATACGTGTCATCATCAAACGTAAGACTCTTTGTATAAGACTGCGTTCTGTACCGTCAAATAAGAAATGAAAGAGATGCAACTATCCTACAAAACGACCTCAACGGATTGCAACAATGGGAAACAGACTGGTAGATGGAGTTCTACCCCAAAAATGTCATCTCCTAAAAGTAACAACAAAGCGGAACACAGTTAAGGTAAACTAATCCATTCCCGGCCATATCCTAGAAGAGGTTGATTCGGCGAAATATCTTGGCGTCACCATACACAAGCCATTCAGTTGAAACAATCATATTCATAACATCGCAAAGTAAGCCTACTCCACCAGAGGTTTTTTTTCAAAGAAACATAAAAACTGTCCTAAGAGAAGCATATTGACTGAGGACGAAGTCCGAGGTCGATATGCTTCTCTGGGTCGATATAACATCGTATTGACCTCAACCAAAGGCTACAATTGTTATATTATTAATCAACAACTATTGCATGAACAATGTAAAATTGGGGATTTTTAGAATCTATTTTAAGTAACATGCTGTATACCCTGTGCAATATGCTGTTTTTGACCTACGAAAAGCTAAACACACAGTATTGGCGTGCAAACTGAGCAAATACAAATGTACATGTGATCAAGTTTTAACGAATCACAAATCCTTAAAAATATTCGATTAATAATATATATACATTTAGTTAAGTACCATGCAGTATATTTTTTAAATCTTTAGAGAAAAGCGCATATCTTCAACTTTTAGAATCGCCAGCCTTTTGTCGTCAAATTGTGTGCAATTTTTTTTTTATCTACAATGTATGGTAAAAAAAACCTGATAAAGATTAAACTCTATGCTCACATCTGAATGTGTCAGATATCTTTTTTAAAGATAGTACTTGTTAATCTTTTGTATGGAGCACATTTTCACTGTAGGTAATTTGCACATACCCGCACATGTGTTGTTTTCACAGCAAACGTGTACATAAAACAGTGCGATAATACTCCCCTGGGAGGACTGTACTCTAAAGGAAGAAGAACGAACGAAATAAGTCTACTGTTATTGATAATAAATGAGGGAATCACAATTACAATAATAATGTTTATAAATGGATAATATTTTAATCTCATCATCAAGACATAGGGGTTACACACTTTCCTTTTAATTGATATTTTGTCATGTCGGGCCTTTAATCGCCAACTTATCCCTCATGCAAAGATTACCTTAGGTTAGAAGGATTTTGCTATAATTTTAAGGTCCTTTTGGGTCATATAGAACTTCACCTGTGTCGGTTCTAATATATCCTTGGCTTTCAAATATTCGGTTTTGAGTATTCCTCATGAAAGTAAATCTAGAAAAGCGCTTCGACTTAGTGTTATTTTAATTTTTATAGCACCAAGTCAATACCGCGCTGCTTGTGGACTATCGGTCTCTGAGGAATATGTATCATCAGTACTTCGGTAATTACATGATTTATAACATTCCTTTCTTAAATTGTCAGTATATCAATTTTAAAAGAAGTTATTAAAAAAAAGATAAGGGTTCAACTCCTTCGGGCAAAATGAAACTTGATTTGGCAGTTATTTTAGCTCCTTCGCCTGTTTCGGTTCTTATACATCCCTTGCTTTCAATTATTCGGCTTTGGGCGTTCCCGATCTAGGTTAATCCAGAAAAACGTTTCAGACACATACAATCTATAAAGGGTTATGTTCATTTTTTACTTTCGGGTATGAATTTCTATCTTTGACGAACGCCATACGGCTTCACTACATCTACTTCATTTGGTCTCTGTTGGATAGTTGGCTCATTGGCAATCATACCATTTCTTATTTTTATAGGATTAACTTTGCTTGCGGGACATGTGCCATTATAATTAGTCGTAAGTACAGTTGAACTGAATTAACTGAGGTTTAACCTTTTATACGTTGTGTAAAAATTTCGAACTTCGTGGCAACTGCCAAAGCACAAACTCCTTGATGACAGTCCAGTCCACCATCGGTGGATGTACATGTTTTACCAGAGTCACGAAAACGTAATACCAAATCTTGCGGTGAACTTTTATAAAGGAAAAACAATATAAATACTAAACACTACAAAAAAACACTCAACAATATACAGTCATTAATAATTTAAACGTTAACAAATAAATATTTTTTACAGATATGTAGCTATTACCAAGAAAGCAAATTCAATGCCAACAAAATCAAAGTATTTGAAATTGAAAAACAAAAAACAAAAAAATAATCATTTGTGTATACAGTTCGATCCTCATAAAGTCACTTATGCGTGAAGAAATGTAAAGCCGGATCAAGAATATGAAAGAGTCGGTTGGCAATTTTATGGATTGACCTGAGTAAAGAGGGTTCGTAAAACTCGTTGTTTTCTGCAAAGCATTCAGCGCATCTCCTATCGCATTCACAAAGATGGCGTCTGCAAAAATCTTCTGGTGCGTCACCTGCAAATAAATCAAATGGAATAAATTAGATTTTATAGACACGTTTATCCTAACCTAGGAGAAGAAAGAAATTCTGAGGAGTAAAACAATAAAATGTTACATTTTCCAGAAAAAAAAAACCAAGTCATGTAATTCTTACGACAAAATATAATACTTTCCTACCAAAATTACTTTCTTCGCATACTTGATGTTGGGTGTGTTTAACGACCTTGACTGGCTTTAAAGCCCTCGCATGGTCGGGATTTCGCATACTGATCCATACTTGAAGTATATCACATGAAGGTATATTTGACAATTTAGTTCTATTACAGACGATGATCACACACAGGCGATGTTATTGATAACTCTCGACATCATAAAGGTATATTATTTTCTTATATGTCGTAAAAATAATTCATTTTACCATGGAACTGTATATTTTACTTTCTCACTGTATATGTAAACAAAAATGTCGTACAATCTACTATACAGATAAACACATGAGATTACTACTAGAAATACGTAATAAAATATCTTTAAACCCGTTTTTATTCACTCCTGATTTAATCATCTAACTATGATAATCCTTCTAATTTAATTATATTTCCATGATTTTTTATATATTGATTTGTTTAACGTCCAATGGCAAATATTTCATGCATGAACAGGACGACACGATTTTTGAAGCGAACATTTTTATTTTGATTGAAGTGTCCGTTCGTCCTGACATCACACTTTTGTATCCTCTACGGCTCCTGTTTTTGTTAAACAGTGTCCGTTCGTCCTGACATCACACTTTTGTATCCTCTACGGCTCCTGTTTTTGTTAAACAGTGTCCGTTCGTCCTGACATCACACTTTTGTATCCTCTACGGCTCCTGTTTTTGTTAAACTTTCACAAGATCTGAGATTACTATAATACATGTTATAGTTATCTCATACAAGTTAAAGTAATCTCATACGAGAGGGGTTTACTTTTGCATGACCAGGAATTGTCTTAAAGCCATAATCAGTATGTTATGAAACTTTTTAGGGGAGGCAGTGTCCCTTAACAAATCGTGGACTTGTCCATTGCAATTGCAAAACAATTCAAACGAGAAGAGTTATGAACAAAACAACAAAGGGAAAACAAATATGATATACAGCAATAGAGACTACCACTGAATTACAGGCTCCTGACTTGGGACAGGCACATACAGAATGTGGCTCGGTCAAGTCTGACTTGGGACAGGCACATAAAGAATGTGGCTCGGTCAAGTCTGACTTGGGACAGGCACATAAAGAATGTGGCTCGGTCAAGTCTGACTTGGGACAGGCACATACAGAATGTGGCTCGGTCAAGTCTGACTTGGGACAGGCACATACAGAATGTGGCTCGGTCGAGTCTGACTTGGGACAGGCACATACAGAATGTGGCTCGGTCGAGTCTGACTTGGGACAGGCACATACAGAATGTGGCTCGGTCGAGTCTGACTTGGGACAGGCACATACAGAATGTGGCTCGGTCGAGTCTGACTTGGGACAGGCACATAAAGAATGTGGCTCGGTCGAGTCTGACTTGGGACAGGCACATACAGAATGTGGCTCGGTCGAGTCTGACTTGGGACAGGCACATACAGAATGTGGCTCGGTCGAGTCTGACTTGGGACAGGCACATACAGAATGTGGCTCGGTCGAGTCTGACTTGGGACAGGCACATACAGAATGTGGCTCGGTCAAGTCTGACTTGGGACAGGCACATACAGAATGTGGCTCGGTCGAGTCTGACTTGGGACAGGCACATACAGAATGTGGCTCGGTCGAGTCTGACTTGGGACAGGCACATACAGAATGTGGCTCGGTCGAGTCTGACTTGGGACAGGCACATACAGAATGTGGCTCGGTCGAGTCTGACTTGGGACAGGCACATACAGAGTCTGACTTGGGACAGGCACATACAGAATGTGGCTCGGTCGAGTCTGACTTGGGACAGGCACATACAGAATGTGGCTCGGTCGAGTCTGACTTGGGACAGGCACATAAAGAATGTGGCTCGGTCGAGTCTGACTTGGGACAGGCACATATAGAATGTGGCTCGGTCGAGTCTGACTTGGGACAGGCACATACAGAATGTGGCTCGGTCGAGTCTGACTTGGGACAGGCACATACAGAACGTGGCTCGGTCGAGTCTGACTTGGGACAGGCACATACAGAACGTGGCTCGGTCAAGTCTGACTTGGGACAGGCACATACAGAACGTGGCTCGGTCGAGTCTGACTTGGGACAGGCACATACAGAACGTGGCTCGGTCGAGTCTGACTTGGGACAGGCACATACAGAACGTGGCTCGGTCGAGTCTGACTTGAGACAGGCACATACAGAACGTGGCTCGGTCAAGTCTGACTTGGGACAGGCACATACAGAACGTGGCTCGGTCAAGTCTGACTTGGGACAGGCACATACAGAACGTGGCTCGGTCAAGTATGACTTGGGACAGGCACATACAGAACGTGGCTCGGTCAAGTCTGACTTGGGACAGGCACATACAGAACGTGGCTCGGTCAAGTCTGACTTGGGACAGGCACATACAGAACGTGGCTCGGTCAAGTCTGACTTGGGACAGGCACATACAGAACGTGGCTCGGTCAAGTCTGACTTGGGACAGGCACATACAGAACGTGGCTCGGTCAAGTCTGACTTGGGACAGGCACATACAGAACGTGGCTCGGTCAAGTCTGACTTGGGACAGGCACATACAGAACGTGGCTCGGTCAAGTCTGACTTGGGACAGGCACATACAGAACGTGGCTCGGTCAAGTCTGACTTGGGACAGGCACATACAGAACGTGGCTCGGTCAAGTCTGACTTGGGACAGGCACATACAGAACGTGGCTCGGTCAAGTCTGACTTGGGACAGGCACATACAGAATGTGGCTCGGTCAAGTCTGACTTGGGACAGGCACATACAGAATGTGGCTCGGTCAAGTCTGACTTGGGACAGGCACATAAAGAATGTGGATAGGTCAAGTCTGACTTGGGACAGGCACATACAGAATGTGGCTCGGTCAAGTCTGACTTGGGACAGGCACATAAAGAATGTGGCTCGGTCAAGCCTTTTTCAAGGAGATGTGAATTAATAAACTGATAAATGCAGAAGGTCAGTTTTGTTTTTGTATGGGAAACCGGCCCCAAAAATCACTCAGATCAAAACTTAAATTAGAAGGTGTACAACTACATGCTCTGAAGAAGAAATTATGCAAGTTGATTGAAGTCTGTCAAGCTCTTTAACAAGGAATTGTGGATTTATAAAGAGTTGCGAGGATCACGGCGACAACGCAAGTGACCCCGATGTACCTCTGCAGATTCGCTGTTAGACGACATAATAAATTTGGCCACAGTGAACCCATGTCTTGATGTACAATTAAATTACTATATGTTTCTTCAGCAACTTTTCTTTAGCTATCAAACTAAAAAAACATGTTGGCTTATACTAGTTATCTAATGAGAGTTGTAAAAGGGTATGAGTACGGAAGAACTGACAAATGTTCTCTATCTATTTGCACACACGACGACGTTGTACGAAAATACCATGATTTGTCCTCTGAAAACGATGAGAAATGATTTTCGAATTACTAAATCTTACTACAAGTTATTCCCATGTCGCTGAGAAACCACGAATATTTCGGCAAATATATACCACAGTGTGCTACTTTCTGGTCACCGTAACAGTCGTCATGTTGTGCGCAGCATCTGAAAAAAAAAAACACCAAAATGGTACAAATAACTATCTAAAGTAAATCATGACAAACTTCCTGGTGTATAATTAAAGTTCCTGCAGGTCAGATTGAGAACACAGCGTTCATCTTAAATGGTCCTCTTTTGCCATTTTCATCTTCAATTCCTTCTTCATTTATTGTAATTTTTGTCTAATGGGTTAACTTTTGGGACCCACTTTTTGAAGCCGAATATGTTTTGAAAATCTAAATTTAATCATGTTTTTTAAACATCTGGAACAGAATTAAAAGTACAAAATGTAACACTGAAAATGCGTATAGTTACTGATTATTAGTCATTTGACTTGTACTTTTCTAAATAAAAAAAATTCATGAACAGGCACAAAAAGTACAACAGGATCTGAAATAACTCATTACACAACACACAGAAGTCTACTCTAAATCTGCGAGGAAGAATGATAACGGGGCATGGACAAAAGCCCTTGCATTTCATTTAGGTAATGTAAAAGTTCGATGAAATCCTTAAAATAGTTTTCATTCGACTGTCATGAAATTTCTCAATCGCCAGAAGACCTTAGATATTATAGCACGATATTTGTTCATATATGTTGAAAGTTCTGACCTAGCAAATTCGATTGAATAAAAAGTTACTCATTCTGTAAGATTTCAAAGACTATGAAAAAAAAACTTACGAGTCAATAGGGTCTAAAACTACGCCACGACCACCCACGCCACAGTAATGTCCATATCCATAAAAGTCCGATGGGTCTCTGCCAGTGACTGCACCTACCATATCACCAAATTCGACAACATTTCGCTTTACTCTGCCACCATATATGACACCTAAAAAACAAATATTTGTTTATAATATAGTATCATATGTTTGTTAATGCTGTACGTCATTGTCTATCATTTCATGCAGGTGACAATTTTCGTTCAAACCCGGAAAATAATTAACAATCAACTTTCTTATTTAGAATAGACTATTCACTCAATATATGAGGGTCTGGATGGGGTCCTTCAATTGTGAATTCTTTAATTTTTTACGCCATTATTCTCTACTCTTTATACTTTCACACCCCATTATTCTCTATTCTTTACTTTTTGGCCTATTTTTCTCTGCTCTTTATTTTTTTTGGACTTTTATTCTCTATTCGGAAAACCCCACCCAGACCCTCATATATTGTGATCTATACTTTTCCCTTTTGTATGTAGAACTGAAAAGTAAAACTTATTCCGTTTGATGATATTTAAATGCTTTTTGTTAAAATATACTTTTTCACTTTTTTGGTCTTTTGGAAACTGTTTTTTTTTTTTGTGCTGTATTAAGACCCCTCTACCAAGAAATTTGTTTTGCATGCACATGTATAAAATTTGCGGATTTTATCCAATGCAATCATAGGGTTGAACGTTGTTTTCAATTTAGACTTATTTATATTTTTTCGTTTGGGCTTGTATTATATTTGCCTTCGGGTTTATATAATCCGTTCATCCTATTTCGACTCTTCAAAATTCAAGAGTCAATCCTAAATTGAGGTAAATTATATGGCCTTCCAAATACCGTGTCGATTCCTAACATCACTGAAGAGAAATTAATTGTCGAAATCCGGATATGGTGTACCAATTTTTGCACCTTATGTTTGCGGTATACCATCTTTTCCGCAAGTTTATTGTTTTTTGTTTGGTATTAAATTAATAATTAAGATCCATTGTGTTACATCTGGTGATCCGTATATTTGGCAATCGCCATGGCAGTCTGCAGGGTTTAAGAACATCTGTTGTTCGACCTGCTAGTCAAATTCGTTTTGTTAAAACATACTTTTTCACTTATTTGGTCTTTTGGAAAATGTTGTTTGTGCTGTATTAAGACCCTTCTACCAAGAAATTTGTTTTGCATGCACACGTATAAAAATTGCGGTTTTTATCCAACGCAATCATAGGTGTGAACGTTGTTTTCAATTTAGACTTGTTTATATTTTTTCGTTTGGGCTTGTATTATATTTGCCTTCGGGTTTATATGATCCGTTCATCCTATTTTGACTCTTTCAAAATTCAAAAGTCTATCCTAAATTGAGGTAAATTATATGGCCTTCCAAATACCGTTTCGATTCCTAACATCACTGAAGAGACATTAATTGTCGAAATCCGGATATGGTGTACAAATATATATATACAAGTCTAAATTGAAAACAACGTTCAAACCTATATACAAGTCTAAATTGAAAACAACGTTCAAACCTATGATTGCCGCGTTGGATAAAAACCGCAATTTTTATGCGTGTGCATGCAAAACAAATTTCTTGGTAGAAGGGTCTAAATACAGCACAAACAACATTTTCCAAAAGACCAAATGAGTGAAAAAGGATATTTTAACAAAACGCATTTGACTAGCAGGTCGAACAACTGATGTTCTTAAACCCTGCTGACTGCCATTGGCGATTGCCAAATAAACGGATCACAAGATGTAACAAAACAGATCTTATTATTAAATTATTACCAAACAGAAAACAATAAACTTGCGGAAAAGATGGTATACCGCAAACATGAGGTGCAAAAATTTGTACACCATATCCGGATTTCGACAATAAATGTCTCTTCAGTGATGTTAGGAATCGAAACGGTATTTGGAAGGATATATAATTTACCTCAATTTAGGACAGACTCTTAAATTTTGAAAGAGTCAAATAGGATGAACGGATCATATAAACCCGAAAGCAAATATAATACAAGCCCAAACGAAAAAATATAAACAAGTCTAAATTGAAAACAACGTTCAAACCAATGATTGCGTTGGATAAAAACCGCAATTTTTATACGTGTGCATGCAAAACAAATTTCTTGGTAGAAGGGTCTAAATACAGCACAAACAACATTTTCCAAAAGACCAAATGAGTGAAAAAGTATATTTTAACAAAACGCATTTGACTAGCAGGTCGAACAACTGACGTTCTTAAACCCTGCTGACTGCCATTAGCGATTGCCAAATAAACGGATCACAAGATGTAACAAAACAGATCTTATTATTAAATTATTACAAACAGAAAACAATAAACTTGCGGAAAAGATGGTATACCGCAAACATGAGGTACAAAAAATTTGTACACCATATCCGGATTTCGACAATTAATGTCTCTTCAGTGATGTTAGGAATCGAAACGGTATTTGGAAGGCCATATAATTTACCTCAATTTAGGATAGACTTTTGAATTTTGAAAGAGTCAAAATAGGATGAACGGATCATATAAACCCGAAGGCAAATATAATACAAGCCCAAACGAAAAAATATAAACAAGTCTAAATTGAAAACAACGTTCAAACCTATGATTGCGTTGGATAAAAACCGCAATTTTTATACTTGTGCATTCAAAACAAATTTCTTGGTAGAAGGGTCTAAATACAGCACAAACAACATTTTCCAAAAGACCAAATGAGTGAAAAAGTATATTTTAACAAAACGCATTTGACTAGCAGGTCGAACAACTGACGTTCTTAAACCCTGCTGACTGCCATTGGCGATTGCCAAATAAACGGATCACAAGATGTAACAAAACAGATCTTATTATTAAATTATTACCAAACAGAAAACAATAAACTTGCGGAAAAGATGGTATACCGCAAACATGAGGTGCAAAAATTTGTACACCATATCCGGATTTCGACAATTAATGTCTCTTCAGTGATGTTAGGAATCGAAACGGTATTTGGAAGGCCATATAATTTACCTCAATTTAGGATAGACTCTTGAATTTTGAAAGAGTCAAAATAGGATGAACGGATCATATAAACCCGAAGGCAAATATAGTACAAGCCCAAACGAAAAAATATAAACAAGTCTAAATTGAAAACAACGTTCAAACCTATGATTGCGTTGGATAAAAACCGTAATTTTTATACGTGTGCATGCAAAACAAATTTCTTGGTAGAAGGGTCTAAATACAGCACAAACAACATTTTCCAAAAGACCAAATGAGTAAAAAAGTATATTTTAACAAAACGCATTTGACTAGCAGGTCGAACAACTGGTGTTCTTAAACCCTGCTGACTGCCATTGGCAATTGCCAAATAAACGGATCACAAGATGTAACAAAACAGATCTTATTATTAAATTATTACCAAACAGAAAACAATAAACTTGCGGAAAAGATGGTATACCGCAAACATGAGGTGCAAAAATTTGTACACTATATCCGGATTTCGACAATTAATGTCTCTTCAGTGATGTTAGGAATCGAAACGGTATTTGGAAGGCCATATAATTTACCTCAATTTAGGACAGACTCTTGAATTTTGAAACAGTCAAATAGGATGAACGGATCATATAAACCCGAAGGCAAATATAATACAAGCCCAAACGAAAAAATATAAACAAGTCTAAATTGAAAACAACGTTCAAACCTATGATTGCGTTGGATAAAAACCGCAATTTTTATACGTGTGCATATATATATATAACTATATCTCGTCTAAACATCAGCCGAACAATGTTAGATCTGTAAATTTGTTTCGCAAATTTTTTGTTCTTCTCTCGCCGGGATTCGAACTCATGCTACTGAGATATCGTGACACCAAATCGCCTGCACTGTATCCGACGCGCTAGACCACATGACCACCTAGGCTTCACAATAATAATGCTTTCGGTGGCCGGGTATTACCTTTGCTCGTCAGTGTTAATCTAGCGTCGTAATACAGTACATGATATATAAGACATGAAGATGGAATTGTTACAGATCAGCTGAAATATCTATTGTAAAGGATCCTACAAATTACTGCAAGATACAGTCACAGAAATAATTATATTTATAAGTACGTCTGAACCAGTGACAACTCTACAACAGATTTATCCATCGGATCACCAGCAGTGATGGTGATACATGGTTGTGTACATTCTGTACATACAACTAGTCTAAACATCAGCCCAATAATGTAAGATCTGTAAATTTGCTTTCGCAAATTTTTTGTTCTTCCCTCGCCGGGATTCGAACTCATGCTACTGAGATATCGTGACACCAAATCGCCTGCACTGTATCCGACGCGCTAGACCACACGACCACCTAGGTTTCACAATAATAAAGCTTTCGGTGGCCGGGTGTTACCTTTCCTCGTCAGTTTTAATCTAACGTCGTAATACAGTACATGATATATAAGGCATGAAGATGGAATTGTTACAGATCAGCTGAAATATCTATTGTAAAGGATCCTACAAATTAATGCAAGATATACAGTTTCGCATTATGTGCAGCACACGTTGATGGGTTGGTGCAGACAGGTGAGCAAACATTTTTGTTTTTCACCTCATAATCGGCAATTTATTAGTTACTTTTCTTTCAAAGATATTTATATAAAAATAAGGAGATGTGGTATGATTGCCAATGAGACAACTATCCACTAAAATTCAAATGAAGTGGATGTAAGCAATTATAGGCAACCATACGGCCTTCAACAATGAGAAAAACCCATACCATATAGTCGGCTATAAAAGGCCCCGACATGAAAAATTTGGAACAATTCAATTGAGAAAACTAACGGCCTAATTTATAACAAAACAATTTACGAAAAACAAATATGACCGAAATGAACCAACGATAACCACTGAACTACAGGCTCCTGACTTGGGACAGGCACATAAAGAATGTTGCGGGGTTAAACATGTTTGTGAGCGCTCAACCCTCCCCTAACCTGGGACAGTGGTGTAACAGCACAACATAAGAACAAACTATAAAAATCAGTTGAAAAAGGCTTAACTCATCAGATCGATACAAAGAAAAACATTAAACAAAATCAGACAGGACGTGGCAGGGTATATACCCATCTCTCATCCCTAAAAACAAAAAGACACTATAAGATCTGAGAGTATCTTCATTCTAAACAACTAAAAATGAAAAAGAAACAAATATAATGCACAACATTCATTGGAAAGTAAGAAAAAGTGAACATTTGCGACAAGTACTTCAAATTGTGACTTTTTTTGTTCAAATTGATGAACAAACCCCAATTTAAAAATTGTTTCTCCTTACTTTTTCCCAATTTTCAATCTGTTTAACAATTGCATGCAAACACACTGACAGAAAATCTAATTTATAGGTGAACTGTGGTTTGATACATATTTTGCGGTGTACTGTGTTGTCAGGTGTCCCGATCATTTATAGTGTACTTAGGTTTCTGGATCAATAAAGAGACAAAATTAAACTTAAGCTTAAACAAAAGTTGACCACCAATAATTGTTTTAAAAAATAAACAACACAAAAACCAATATGATCTTTCCAAATGTAAGCTCCAAAAAGGGAAATTGTTTTGCTCTGCAATTTCTTTCTCTATGACCTGCTGATATGAACTTCGTCCGCGACAACTATCCACAATCAATGTATGCTTTATGTTTTGTATAACCTGATGGTCAAAAGGTAGAAACCTGGAGTTACTTGATAAAATTGAAAAATTATTAGCAAATCTCTGTAACCACCAACCAAGTTGCGGCACGCATAGTCTCAGACTTTCTTGAAATTTTGTTTGTTGGTAGCTATCGATAAACATACAAAACATATGTTGACAAAAAAATTTGTTTATGTCCTCGTTACCATGGTAACCGGTCCCTTGGATTTTGCCTCAAAAATGCATATTTTGACGTAGAAAAATGGTCAATTTTAAGCAGTTATCATGCACATATTTTAATTTTGATGAATATTTTGACATCTGTTCATTAAAATATAACACTTAAAGAGTAAGATGAAAGATAAAATTTAATTTTAATAAAATGGGTAGAAGGGGGCAGCACTGATTGACATAAGGGAACTTTCATTGTATACAAGAAGGTAAATTATAGGCATTTTGCATGCCTATATTTCACATTTTTGCATCCACACACATTTATATATAGGTTATAAATGTAAACTATCACTGTTGCCTAGGAATAATTTACAACTAAAAGTTTGGGATTCAGGTTGCTAGGATGGTTGCTATGGGAAAATAAAAGTGTCATTTTTGTTATTTTGTAAAAGAATTTTGACCTTGTTATTAAAATAGCTCATAAACAGCGACAGACGAAGGATGAAAATCACTTGAAAAATGTTGCGCATTCAATGACCTTCAGTTTGACCCAAAGGTCAAAGGTTTTTGATGACCTTGACCTTTGAACTTGAGTATTTTTTTTATTAAATTTTGTCAAAAATTGTAACATATAAACCAATACCGTATATAGAAAAAGTGTTCAGAATGATTATTGCTTTTATGTGGTAATAAAGCGAAATGTCAGAGTTCAAGGTCATATCAAAAGTTCTTAGCAACGACTCTTACTAGATATAAAAGTACCTAGCAACCATTCATATTAGGGTTCAGATTAATATGAACTATGATATAGATCCTAATTGAAAGATAAGGGGTCAATATTGTCACCATAGACTTTATCCGATATTCTCATATAGTAAGAAAATGCCTAGCAACCATCAATGTTTTGGTCCCTTGGGTCAAAATTCCGAAATTTTAAAACTAAACTTGTTCTGACTTGAAATACAAATGCTGTTTTTTCCAGGCATATATATAGGTTTACAACAGTGGTCAATATCGTTACAAAATTCTTTTGTAGCCATTCTCATATTGTGGAAAATGACTAACAACCATAAATTTTTATGTCACCGTAGACAAAAGGTACAAAAAAATCTTTCTGATCATGATTCAAAGATCTTTCCTCTTGTGACTCTTAAGAGCCTTTTGAGGTTTATACAAACACTGGGCGTTAGTCATTGTCATCATTTTATACATTGTCCGTCTAAAATATTTCCCTTTGAAACTGCATAATCAAATGTTAGTGATAATGCATATATGTAGCATATATTCTGTAAACGCCCCTTATTCTGTTACTACCTGATAACAATTATGGCTGGTACAAATAAAATAAAACACTGAAATTCAAACGATAGCTCTTGGCTTAATTCACAAAAATTAAAGCAGTTAGAGCAAGACAGAAATGTTATGGGTAGTAGGTATTGATCTATCGTAAAATTTTCAGAACAACTGGACAACATTAAATGTCAGCTTTGAGCAAATTTCGCAGTTATTTTACTTCAAAACTTTTTTTAATAAAAAGTTAAAAAAAAAGTTGAAATGACTTTAACGATTTTTACCCTTTTTAATTTTGCGAGCCTAGACTACAGGGCCAATTGAGCTTTCTCATCTCTAATCGTCCGTCGTCGTCGTCTTTAAACTTTTGCAAAAGTCTTGTCCTTTGAAATTACTGGGCACATTGCAACCAAAACATATCATTCTTATGGTATATAGATAAAGAACGTATGAAGGGACATAAATACACTATAATATGAAATAAGGAACACGTCAGAATAATAATTTGATTTTGCGTTTTTGCTTGAAATGTTATTCTAATTTTGTTGTATCAATTTCACGCAAAAATACTAGTTGAATCATAATACAGCTTCCTTGGGGCCTCATGTTTTACTTGTTTGGTCTTAATCTTGAAACTTCAATAAATTGATAGAAAGTAATACCCCCATCACACTAGGACCACGATCCCGCTACGACCTCAGAAATTATGAAAAATTCTGGAAGTCGTTGTAAGATCGTGGTGGTCGTGGTAAGGTCGTAGTAGGACGTGCCAAGGTCTTCATGATCGTGGTGGTCCACAACCAACCTTGAACATGCTCAAAACATTCGTAGTACTGTCGCGGCCAAAACTAGTTGTAGTAAAAGCGTAGGAAGGTCGTAGTAAGGACGTTGTAAGATCGGGATGGGCGTAGAAGCATCGTATTGGAAATCGTGGTGCAATCGGGAAGCCAACAGAAAAGATTTCGCTGCGACCTTACTACGATTTCACTGCGACTATCCCGATTTCACAACGTCTTTATTATGCTTCTACTAAGATAATGATATGATAATACTGCAAAGAGGAAGAAAATAGTACGCTGCCGTCCTAAGTAGCACCTTACTACGATACTACTAAGTCCTAGCCACGATAATTGCACGACCTCATTCTGTTGATATTAAAACGGATGCAAAAACTTCTACCTGTAGTTCAACCATGGACACACATGAGCAAAACCTATTTCTGCAATCTTTAATTCAGCTACACTGTATCAATTTGGCTGATCAGGATTCACTTTTAGTTATAAGAAGAAGGAGAAGACACACTAGACAGCGTAGGTCTTGTTGGGTACGCCCTTGGCTTTATGTTGAAAGAAGACTCCAGTTTGGGCATTGCGACCGACTTATGAAAGAATTAAGAACGGAGGATCAACAGTCATTCTTTATTTTTTTAAGGATGCCTCCAGAAACGTTTGATGAACTTTTGAACAAATTAAGTCCTCGAATACAGAAGATATACACACGATTCAGAAAGACACTAAATCCCGGTCTGAAAGTTACTATTACCTTAATTAAGGAACTTAGCTTCTTGCAATAGGTATCCAACCCTTCGCTACGATTTCAGAGTCGCGGGCAATACAAAAAGTACTTTTACTTCTGAGGTTTGCCAGGCAATTTCAGAGAAGATGGATCGTGTCACAGTTTGTGGCGCACTCGATGAAAAGCATGTTGCTGTTACGGAAGCCCGCCTTAAAGCGGATCCTTGTTTAATAACTATAAAGTGCTCCTTGCCTTGGTGAATGCGGATTACACATTTTTATGGATAGCAGGGGCGGATCCAGCCATTTTTAAAAGGGGGTTCCCAACCAAGGATAAAGGGGGGTTCCAACTTATGTCCCCATTCAAATGCATTAATCGTCAAGAAAAAAGGGGGGTTCCAACCACCGGAACCCCCCCCTCTCGATCCGTAACTGGATAGATGTAGGAGGATATGGTTCCATGTCAGACGCCCAGATTTACAACGCGTCAGAATCAAAGGAGTGTTTTGAAGATAATACTATTGGATTTCCAGAATCAGATCCCAGACCTAATGACGACTTGAACATATCAAACTCCATCTTGGATGACAACGCATTTGGGCTGAGAACTTATTTGATAACACCATAGTCTTGCGTGCATTGTATATTTCTTATTTATTTACTCTTGTAGCTATACATAGCAAATTCTTTATTAATATATGTTTACACTCAATGACGATTGCTACCAAAAATCGTCATTAAAGGGTTATAACTCTAATAAGGGGTCGTCAGACAATTCAAGCATGATGAATTATTTGTAATATAATTATTATTGTCTTGCTGATATTTTTTGTAATTTAAAGTTTCTTTATGATATTTTTTATATCAGGCAAAGACGCAAAAAAAAAGAGATAAAAATCGTCATTTAAGGGCAATAACTCCATAAGGAATCATCTGACGATCTACCAAGTTCAATTTTTGTAGATCTTGTGTTACTGATCATTTTTTATATTCAATGTTTGTCTCTATCTTTTTTATTTGTCAAGATAATAGGCAAACATGAAAAAAAAGGTTAAAATTCGTCATTGAAGGGCAGCAACTCCTATAAGAAGTTGTCGAACAGTTTTGATGTAAATAGACAATAGGTAGATCTCATCATTCGGAATAGTTTAGCCCCTGTCAAATTTTCTCTGTTTATAACAGTTTTCATGATGATAGACAAAATTTGCATTTTACCCCTTTGTTCTATTTTTAGTCATGTCAGCCATCATGGGACAAATTTGTTAAAGGACATACCCTAATGATGATTGAGGCCAAGTCTGGTTAAGGGTAAACGATACAGTTTTGATCCCACGGTGATTTTTTTACAAAAATTTGCATACAAGCTATTTTTCACTTAGTTAATTCAGATATGTAATAAAAAAATATACCTTCATGTGCTTAATTTAGAGATAAATGGGGTCCAATTTTTAGACATTTATTATAATTTTCGGTTTCTTGGACATTTCTATCCTTTGGAAAGACATTCTTTTTTGTTTTAAAAGATAAACACATGCGGATTTTGTAAAATAATTTGGAATATCTGCGTTACAAAGGTATGCTCTTAATTTGTGTAACAATTTTTTTTAAATAATTCATTTTTATTAAAATTTCATGATTTTGGTAAAAAAAAAAACGGCATTTTTTGCTGCATATTAATCTAATTTAAAAAAAAAATCATCGGTGATTTTTTCATAAAATTTGGTACAAATAATCTTTATGCAGTATCAAGTCAAATGTCCTTTTAAAAAAGAGGGGTCCATGTACTCGTTTTCAAGCTAATGATGAAATTCACTCGAAAAATGCATCTTTTCCCGATATGTCGCCGTTTGACGAGGGGCGTTAAGGGGTATCTGCACGGAAGAACGCGAAATAAAATTGCCATTTCACGAAGAACGAACAATTAAAAATTTCATGCATGTTGATCTTTTTACCGATTTCACGAAACACGGCGAATAACGAACCTTTTTCACGGCTGCACGTTAAATAAAAATGGCAAAACACGTTGCACGAAAATAACCCTTTACCACCCTCTTTGACATCGCGAAAAATAACATATTACGTTAGCAACGTCATTACCTCCCTGTAACTGTATCGTATGTCCTTAAATTTGGCCTATTACATTCGGAGGTGAAGATTTTTGTAAAAGTTGACGACGACAGACGCAATGTGATGGGAAAATCTCACTTGGCCCTGTGGGCCAGGTGAGCTAAAAAAAGTAAATTTTGCAGAACACACAATGTATTTTTTTTAAAGAAAGATTTTTTTTAATTATCCACTATTAGAATACAATCATAGCAATTGAGCTGATTCAGAGTAGTTCTTTTAGCTAGGGAAGACCATTTTATATTCTGTGATGGGGATAAGAGATGCTTAATGAAATGAATGTGATGGTGTCTAGAACTGAAGATCAATAATATTGCCCAAGACATGCTGAAAAGGAATTTTCTGTACATTCAGATGCACATCAGCCACATACGATTTGAAATAGGAAATAGGTGATTACACAATGAAAATCGTTTTTTTTTTCGACGGAAAAAAGAATGAAATGAGTAACCCAGCCTTATAACGTGTGAACATTATTGTTTTGTCTATGCAAAACCTCTTGCCCATAAGCCCAACCCCAACCAAAGAAATAAATTGGTCGTCCTCTTAGCAGTTCTGTTCCTTTTGTCTTGTTCTTGTAGATCCAAAGAACCAATCTTAAAAATAACCTTTGGTGTCTGGTGGAGAGTTGTCTCATTGGCAATCACACCACATCTTTTAATTTTTGTTTTTGAATTTGAAATCAATCCCTAGAAATTGAATTTGCCATATGATTTACTATTCTGTATTATACATGTGTTCTTAAAGAAAACTGCATGTTTAATATTCTTTTATTTCTGTTTTTTGTCCCAAAGAAACCGAAAATACTTTGTTGCTAGGCAGTTTTCCAATATTAATAAATGTTTGCTAGGCACTTTGCCGATATAAATGAATGGTTGCTAGGCTTTTTTCCAATATAAATGAATGCTTGCTTAAAACGTATGTGATGAAATCCACCCTTGGCCTTTTAGTTAATGTCTATGTAATAGTTTATATAGTCCTGAATCAAAACATTTATGGTTACTTGGTACTTTTTATACGACCGCAAAAAAATTTTGTGGTCGTATATTGGTATGACGTTGGCGTCGTCGTCGTCGTCGTCGTCGTCGTCGTCGTCCGTCGTCGTCGTCCGGCGTCGTCGTCCGAATACATATTGGTTTTCGCACTCTAACTTTAGTTTAAGTGAATGGATCTTTTTGAAATTTGACCATAAGGTTAAATACCACAAAAGGAAGGTTGGGATTGATTTTGGGGGTTATGGTACCAACAGTTAAGGAATTAGGGGCCAAAAATTAGCATTTTCTAGTTTCCAGACAATAACTGTGGAACGGTGTATGGATCTCTCTGAAATTATACTACAAGTTTCCATACCACAAAGGGATGGTTAGGATTTGCTTTGGGGGTTATGGCTCAAACTGTTTAGGAATTAGGGGCAAAAAAGGGGGAAAAACAAGGTTGTCCTGGTTAATGGACAAATACTTTAGTACAAAACATAATTTAAAGCAGTGTAAGGGAGATAAATCAAATACATCATTGAAATTATCTCCCTTACACTGCTTTTAAATTATGTATAAAGTAATGGTTAATGAACAATAAAGATAATCTAAAACAGTGTAAGGGAGGTAATCCAAATACAACGTTTTGGTTACTTCCCTTACACTGCTTTTAAATTATGTTTTAAGAAATGCATATTTATAAAGGAAGACCAGTAAAAATATCTGCAAATGTTTTCATCTTTTTTTTTTACAAAAAAATCCATATGAAAGATTTGACACTATATTTTTATTAATTCTATTATAAAATAGATTAAGTTAGCACTATGGTAAATTTAAATGGGTAATTATGGTTGCCAACTCCATTGGAAATTTGAATTGAGATTATGACCATATCTTGAGGGAAAGAATTTTTTGGGGGGAAAAAGGGGGGGGGGATAAAAAGAAATTGTGGGGGGCCAATTTTTTCTCATTTCAGATTTCAGAAATTAAAAAGAATTATTCTTCAAATATTATTTTTTTTTCAAATGTCAAATATTGAAAAATTTCAAGAAGTAATCTTTAATTGCACAGTATGGTGCATTAGATTTGTAAAATCTTTGATCACATTTATTTATTTGTTATGCCGAATCTAACAGTGTATTTAGATTTTTAATTTTGGGTCCAGTTTTCAAATTGGTCTACATTAATGTCCAAAGGGTCCAAAATTAAACTTTGTTTGATTTTAGTAAAAATTGAATATATGAGGTTCTTTGATATGCTGAATCTAATCATGTATTTAGATTTTTGATTTTTGGCCCAGTTTTCAAGTTGGTCCAAATTGGGGTCCAAAATTAAACTTTGTTTGATTTCAACAAAAATTGAATATATGGGGTTCTTTGATATGCTGAATCTAACCATGTATTTAGATTTTTTATTTGTGGACCCCGTTATCTAATTGGTTCATATTGAGGTCAAAAGGGTCCAAAATTAAACTTTGTTTGATTTCATCTAAAATTGAATTATTGGGGTTCTTTGATATTCCAAATCTAACCGTGTATTTAGGTTTTTAATTTTGGGTCCTGTTTTTTAAATTGGTCTACATTGAGGTCCAAAGGGTCCAAAATTAAACTTAGTTTGATTTTAACAAAAATTGAATTCTTGGGGTTCTTTGATTTGCTGAATCTAAACATGTGTTTAGATATTTGATTATGGGCCCAGTTTTCAAGTTGGTCCAAGATAGGGTCCAGTATTTAAACTTTGTTTGATTTCAACAAAAATTGAATATATGGGGTTCTTTGATATGCTGAATCTAAACATGTATTTAGATTTTTGATTATGGGCCCAGTTTTCAAGTTGGTCCAAATTGGGGTCCAAAATTAAACTTTGTTTGATTTCAACAAAAATTGAATATATGAGGTTCTTTGATATGCTGAATCTAACCATGTATTTAGATTTTTTATTTGTAGGCCCCGCTATCAAATTGGTTCATATTGAGGTCAAAAGGGTCCAAAATTAAACTTTGTTTGATTTCATCGAAAATTGAATTATTGGGGTTCTTTGATATGCCAAATCTAACCGTGTTTTTAGATTTTTAATTTGGGTCCCGTTTTTTAAATTGGTCTTCATTGAGGTCCAAAGGGTCCAAAATTAAACTTAGTTTGATTTTAACAAAAATTGAATTCTTGGGGTTCTTTGATATGCTGAATCTAAACATGTGTTTAGATTTTTGATTATGGGCCCAGTTTTCAAGTTGGTCCAAGTTGGGGTCCAAAATTAAACTTTTTTTTATTTCAACAAAAATTGAATATATGGGGTTCTTTGATATGCTGAATCTAACCATGAATTTAGAATTTTTATTTGTGGGCCCCGCTATCAAATTTGTTCATATTGAGGTCAAAAGGGTCCAAAATTAAACTTTGTTTGATTTCATCAAAAATTGAATTATTGGGGTTCTTTGATATTCCAAATCTAACCGTGTATTTAGATTTTTAATTTTAAGTCCCGTTTTTTAAATTGGTCTACATTAAGGTCCAAAGGGTCCAAAATTAAACTTAGTTTGATTTTAGCAAAAATTGAATTCTTGGCGTTCTTTGATATGCTGAATCTAAACATGTGTTTAGATTTTTGATTATGGGCCCAGTTTTCAAGTTTGTCCAAGTTGGGGTCCAAAATTAAACTTTGTTTGATTTTAACAAAAATTGAATATATGGGGTTCTTTGATATGCTGAATCTAACCATGTATTTTGATTTTGGACATTGGACCATAATAGGTAAATTAAAAAAATTCAAGTTCTTAGACCACATTCTTTCTGTGTCAGAAACCTATGCTGTGTCAAATATTTAATAACAATCCAAATTCAGAGCTGTATCAAGCTTGAATGTTGTGTCCATACTTGCCCCAACTGTTCAGGGTTCGACCTCTGCGGTCGTATCAAGCTGCGCCCCAGCGAAGCATTTTATTTTATATCAAATAAGGGAGGTTGCTAAGCACTTTTGACATGACCTTGACTTCTTACTGTTGATCTGTTAACAAAATAGTGGCTTTAAACGTCCGGAACATTTCCCCCTTGTATTTTATGCTTCTTTCTATTATCTTTTCTTACAAAATTCAATTAATAAACACAAATAACCATAAATTTGACCCAAGGTCAAAAGTCATTGATGACCTTGACCTTTGGTCAAATTTATGGTTATTTATTTGCCAATAGTTTGCACATCATAGTCATTCAATAGTTATTACTTTTTGGGGATTATCTTAATAACATCGTTAAATTTCAGAGGTAAAAAGGTAAAAAATGACACATTTTGGTTTCCATAGCAACCATCCTAGCACCCTAAATCCCAAACATTTTGTTATAATTTATTGACTAGAAACATTGATACTTTTATTTATAACCACAGCTTAAATGGAGGTGGATGCAAAAATGTATATTTTGTTCATGCAAAATGTGTACAATTTGCCTCTAGAAATATTATGAAAAATGACCTCCACTCCTGCGGTTGCGACAATATTCAGCAAAAATATTGTTATATATGACATCGCTGTTTTGTTTTTGAGTATCATGTTTCTGAAACATATTGTTAAATATCATTAAATAAAATCTGGTTTTGATTCCGAATGACTGCAAAGTAGTTGTTTTTTTCAATGCTAAATTCCCTGAAATGTACCGGAAAAATCATTGACTTTAATTTCAAAGATTTACATTTAATTTTAAGGTCTATAGGCAAGATCACATTAAGAACAGTTAACTATTATATTTGTATACTTACTTATCAAACAAATAGTGACAATTACAGGCAGATTGAGTTTCAGAGCACTGCAACCCATTCCTAAAACAAATTCAAATTCATTTTAAGTTATTTTATTTCTCACATTTTAAATTTCTATGATGAAAAGCACCAATAACAAGCGAACATTTTCTCGCTTATATTTCTTTTTTTTTTTTCTGCCTCATTTTTTGTTTTGCAGTTAAATGATTTATATACGTTCTTCTGCACTATCAAATTGTTTGGTGAAAAATTGATTGGTGATTGCTCTCAATCTTTTCAGACGTGTCTCGTGGTTAAGGCAGCCTGGATCACTATTAATATAAAAACAAAAAATATGGGGTATCCATCCATGACACAAAATCAGTACATGCACAGCAAAAAAACACAAAAGCAAAGGAACAACGCTTTTATTGTTTTTCTTCATCTCAAAGTGACATTAAGGCCTTCAACACGGAGCAAAAAAAATCTCACCTTTGCTTATCGAAATGATTTGCAATAAAAACACTACATTTTGCATGCAGTTAACAATAAGGAACTTCATTGAATGGCATTGTCTCGCAGAATAACGTCATGGAAACTCACAAGGCTCACATTTGTTTCCAAATGGTGATGTTTATTTCAAGTCATATTGACATTGAAAATTTTACCTTGAAACACAGAGGAAAAGTGCATAAAAAATGATTGCAAACAACTTGCATATAACCCCGTCCAACCTTTCCAAACTCACCATACACCAATAAAAAAAAATTGCAACCTGGATGAAAATTAAACTGAGGTACACAATAAATAAAAAAAAACCATTGATACTTATTATATAAAAACAACATGAGTACATACCTTCGTGGGTATTTCATACATTCGTGGTTTTTGTTATGCCATCACTATATGAAGTAAGCAGATAATATCATGTAATTGGCTTTGGGGGATATATCGTAATTAATATTACATTGATAGAAATCCGGAAGATCTAAGGCAATAAATACTGAGCATCAAAATCCACGCATGTAACTGTTAATTGACTAGGGGGATATATATTCTTTTTTACAATTTACAATTTACAACAACTAAAGAATCAACCACATTTCGAAGAAATTAATTTTCTAATTAACTTTAATATTTTAAAACTTTCTTTAATATTAGGTAGGTTTTTTTACCTGTGAAAGTACCTACCACGCGCAGGTTTGAATTTACAACCTCAGTGTTGACAGGCTAGTGGAACGGTAAATGAACTACTAAGACAACCTTGCCACATGAGCCCCTTGGTCATTTCATAGAGATACATGATTCACGGTTTAATAATTAGACGTCCTGGTTAAGTTTTAAAAGGTTCATCTAATACAAAGTGTCAGCAGCATGACTTTAACCAAAACGCTTTAAATCTATATGTTATATATACCAAGTACCAGAAGTCCATTACTAGAAAAATTCTACTACATATACTTTAAGGGCGACAATCAAAACCAATATAACCCTAATAAACGTAGTTAATATAAAAATTAGGAGATGATGAATGGCTACTTAACGTCCAGCGGCAGATTAATATGCATATTCAGAACGAGAAAACAAATGTGGTATGATTGCCAATGAGACAACTATCCACCAGAGTTCAAATGAATTAATTGTAGGCAATTATAGGCAACCGTACAGCCTTCAACAATGAGAAAAATTCATACCGTATAGTTGGCTATAAAAGGCCCCGACATGAAAAATTTGAAACAATTTAAAATAGAAAACTAACGGCCTAATTTATAACAATACAATTTACGAAAACCATCTACGACAGACATGAACTGACGACAACCACTGAACTACGGGCTCCTGACATAGGATAGGGACATAAAGAATGTAGCGTGGTTAAACATGTTTGTGAGCTCTCAACCCTTCCCCTAACCTGTGACAGTGGTGTAACAGCACAACATGAGAACAAACTGTAAAATTCAATTGAAATTAGCGTAACTCAAAAGATTGGTACGAGAAAAAAAGTATAACAAAAATACTGTAGTTTTAAATTAATATGTTCAAGTATATATATATATAACTGCCATTTGATGATCGATTGTTTCTTTGTCACAATTGCTGGCTCACCAGAACGAAGTTAATGTTGTTTAATATCACATTCAAGAGATACTATATTTCAAAGTATCAGTCTGTTCATAAAATAAATTCTTTTTACTCCATGCTAGAAGTGTAAAATTTCCCAGTCTATGTTATCTTGTTAAATCTAATAGTTTTCACATAAGGCTTTAAAATAGCCCATCCGAGTTCATGAATAATGTTGCAATGGTCTTTCTATATTCATTGATCATTCATAAATGCTTAAAGAAAGAAAGAAACACGTGTGGTCTTTATCCATTTCATTATTATCTTTCATTTCCCGATCACTTTATAATATTGTATTTTTTCGTATTTTGTATTAAATTTTCATATTGTAAGGGAGCTACCATTTGATTTTTAGGGGGGAGGGGCTAGGATGAAATTTGAAAAAAATTAGCAGGACAGGAGTTTTGAGGATGAGACACTTTGCAAAAATAAAAGGCAGGATGATAATTTATGTAAAAAAAAAATCAGGATAAACTAAAAACAGGACTAAAGGCAGGACCGAATAGAGTGAAAAATAAAAAGGCAGGACAGAAATTACAACTAAAAAAATGCAGGCCACAATTTTTCATCCTAACCCCCCCCCCCCCCCTAAAAATCAAATGGCATCTCCCTAAGAAGAATATATCTAAATACAGCTAGAAAAACACCACTACAGAAGAAAAGTGGCTGCTCGGCAAGAATAAAATACAACATATAAATGATAAATATGTTCCATCTAAAACATTAAGACAAAAAAGCTAAATATGCAGTGGTAAACACAAGAAATAAAAAGACTGTTAAGAAAATAGATAGAACATAAAGAAAGTCAAATCAAACAAAACCAGAACATAAACCAAATACTGTTAAAACACACATATCTTTGAAACATCTAGTACAGCAAAGCTCAAACAATCTTATTGGAACTATAGAGAAAATAGTATTATATAAGACAAAGTAAACTAAATAAAGCAAACGTAAAATATTGTCAAATATTGAAAAAAATGAGTCAAGACGAGGATATAAAGTAACTTTGAAGTGTAGCAAAAATAAATTTGTCATTCAAAAAAACAACAACAGAAAAGTGAACATATAGGTGTCGTTCCACTGTTTCAGTCTCATCTTCGCTATCCAAGGGGTACGATCCCTTACAACTGGCTCTGGAGAGGAGGGGATCGTAACCCTTGGCTAGTGAAGATGTTTCAGCCTTAACCATACCAAAACATATAAAAATATCATACATTTTTGAACTTATACCTAACCATTGCAGTCGAGCCAGGCAAGATATCACCACATTATTTGAAAAAATACTCCATAAAATTTCGCCCATATTTTTTTTTTTTTATCTGACTTGTTTAAATCATCAGGCAATATTTCCTGTAACATATGGAGTACCTCAAGGCACAGTGCTTGGACCTATCTTATTCTTAATATATAAATATGATTTGGAAGAATATATCAAATATAGTGCATGAAGATTATTCGCAGATGATAGCATTATTTATAGGAAATTGAGAAATCGGATGACACATATAAATTACAGTCTGATTTAGAAGCGGCATGCAGATGTGAGCGGGACTGGCTCATGCATGTTCATCCTGATAAATGCAACATTCCCTGTGTAACACAAAAACGAAAACCTTTAGACTTCACTTACAAATAACGTAATCACTCACTCGAAAAACTTGATTCTACAAAATATATAGGCCTAACTCTCCAATCTAACTTAAAATGGGATAAACATATAGATACCATGACATCAAAAGCAAATCAGTCTGACTCTTGGATTTATTCGCAGGAACCTTAAAATAGCCTATGAGACCTAAAGTTAAAGCTCATGCTTTCAAAGCTCTTGTCCGAACAAAATTATATATATATATATAGAGTACTGTTCAACCATTTTGGATCCACGTCAAAAACAACAAATTTCACAAATTGAATGGTACAGAGAAGATCAGCCCGCTTCACATGCAACCGCTTCCACAACACCATGCAGCTCAGTTACTGATATGATGACAGACCTAAATTGGTAACCACTTGAAATAGGCGATTGAGATACAGACTTGTTTTCCTTTACAAAATTATACATGACATTGTTGCAGTCCCTACATTTAACCTTTTGATCCCACTAGACCATAGAACCAGACATAGCAATCCACTCTCATTTAAGGCAAATACAAACATCTAAAGACAGTTATAAATATTCAATTTATCAGGCAATATTTCCTGTAACATCTGGATTACCTCAAGGCACAGTGCTTGGACCTATCTTATTCTTAATATATATAAATGATGACAGTTATAAATATTCATTTTCTCCACGTACAGTTATAGATTGGAACCAATTGCCACAACAAATAGTTTCATGCAATACAGTACATGATTTTAAGAGTATGATACCAGAATCTGCTCTAATCCCTATTGTCTATCCTTAACTGTTAAGGTTATCAAGTGTATATAGTTTTATCTAAATGTTATTTTTCAAATGTACATATATTATTTTGATTTTTGATTTTGTTTTTTTTGGTTTATCTTGTAAAGTAGCTGAATCAAATTTTATAGTCGACACCCGGAAAATAATCTTCAATCAATGAATGATCGCTAGAAACTTAAATAAGAAGATGAATATACAGGCACGGTACCAAAATGACCGGAGAGGGGCCATTGTTGTCATTGTTCAACCAGTATTCACAAAGAGAGCAAATTTAAACCAGACAAATATATATGCCAATTTCCTTCGTCTGTATTCTCTGGTCTCTTTATAACATATATATAAATGTTTCATCTGTATAAACGAAACTCCTAGACAATCACAGTTTACTATACCCACTAATGCTTGGTTTCAGTTCAAAAGTCAGTAGGCTGTCAAACACAACTACTCGCATTCACACATATCTTTTTAAAAGGTTATATTGCAAATGGTGGCTGAAATGGTTGACAAACTGATTTAGTCGTGATGGATTTTTCGGAGGCTTTCAATAAAGTGCACAATTAAAGACTTGTTCTAAGATAGTTAAGTGTTGTCTATGACCCCTTGCAGAAACCACAAATATAATAATCGAAGTGATTCAGAGTAGTGCCAGCTACTTAGCTAGACATACTTTAAATCGATACAGCTATCAAGGAAATGAAAGTGCCATGCTTGAAAACTGGCCAACTATTCAACTAAGACAAAATCTAACAAATCTTTTTTCAAGGCCCTAGAGCAATAAGGTTCTGGAATTCTTCACAGCCCTGACTTGGATTCCTTCAAGCAAAGGTACATGAGCCAGTATGGCTTTTATATCTATGCTTCAAGGATCGTACAATCACGGTAATCAATTACTAAAAATACCCTCCCCCCCCACAAAAAAAAATGCTTTGATATTTGATTGTAAAATATGTTCAGATTTTAGTTTGCCTAGCATGTGCCTCCTTATAATTTTCAACACATTGAAGTTAAAAGTATTCTGAAGACGATGTATTTGGTTTTTCTTTCTCAGTTTTATTGAAGTTAAAAGTATTCTGAAGACGATGTATTTGGTTTTTCTTTCTCAGTTTTACTGTACGTTTTTGTTCATTTTATATTTTAATGCCACAACCGGTACTGAGTTGTATCAAATCTCCTATGTTGAGGATAACTTTAGTCCTTGTGCAAAATCAACAAAGAGCCAAAACGTCTATACACGTTAAATAATCCACTACCATCTGGGATTAAAACCATACTTTTAAGAAAAATCAATACAAAGGTGAAATAGAGTGATAGTTCAAATGTTTAATTTTAATCATGTTGATTATAAAATTATGCATTTTATATAGTCGGTTTATTGAATGAATGATATATCCGGTGAAGCATTTTTCACTATGGATGCTTGTTACTTCCCTATAACGTTTTATGATGACCAAGACAGGTTAAGTACTAGAGATTGAGGTCTTTGTGCCAGTGATTAACGTTTATCCCATGAACATATTTTCAATACCGCCACAGTACCCAAATTAAATTGCACCAAATACCCAATTTCCACCCATTTCATTTTCAAGCATTTGGCAAATAATATGAGGCAGGCGTTACCTGTGAAAGGGGACGAAGTCTGTATGAATTATTTTTTTTTTAATTCAAACATATTTTAACTTCAAAATCTGTTCAAAAAAGAAACGGAAATACCCTTACGTTTCCGATTTCGGTTCTGTTCACTGTTGTTCGGAATTTTAGTTGTGACGTTATTTATGTTATGACGTCATATTCAATGTAAACAAAGGATCGCTATCAGGTAACGTTTTTTCATATCAAGCCATTCAAGGAATTATTGAAAATGGAATTGGTATTGCGTTCCTTCCTATATTTATAGGTTACAATACACCATTAGATTTTATGGGCGCAGCCATTTTATGAGCTGAGCATAACATGGTATTCAGAATTAAGAGTATAGCTAATCCTGATTGGTTGATATGTGCGCCCGTTATTTTTTGTTATTAGAGACTTCGTGCATTCTGCATTATACCAAAGGCCAAATAAATTATTTTCCTTAGCCCTAACGGAACTGAGATGTCTTTTAAACGCTAGGATGAGACACATATTTTTAAGTGCAATATGGATAGGCATGGGAGAAGTACAAATTACGCTAAGAAAAGCAACGCGAACCTATATTTTTTGGACCAAAACATACTGTCCTAATAACTTTTCTTTAATTCTAGCAAGGTTTCGTTAAAAAAATCAACTTTCTGAAGTCTGTATCTCGAAAAAGGCTATCATTGTCGCCTATGGGGAAATTAATTGTTTATTTCAATCTTAAAGACTCATGCAAACGAGACCGGAAAAAGGAAGTAGATTTCTGCGCAAATGCGGGAAAATAAAAAAGTTAACGATTTTGAGTTCATTAGTAGAATGAAAATTTCGGTCAATTTTCCCGATTTTTTTTTTTTTTTTTTTTTATTGATTTTTCTACAGTAATCACGCTAGAAAATTGACTCCTCAATACATATCTTTATGTCTCTATATCCCATGAGCCCCCCTCCTCAAACCACCTGAATGACCCAAATGCATCCTAAATTCTATCGTAAAATCGAAATATCATGTATTAGTCTAACCAGAAAAATCATAGTACTGAAGTACTTAACATCCGATGACTGCAAGTTCTTGTGGATGGTCTAAAGCACTTGTCACAGAAAAAAATCACATTTCTATACCTGAAACTGAGGTTAATGTACAGAGATATTTTTTTTTCTGAGACAAGTTCGTGCGTGGATGATGAATTAATGACAGGAAATTCAACCTCACCGTAATAACTATTATATTGTAGTGATACAAATCAGTATACACTGGTTTGTTGTTATATATTATATTAATATAACAGTTACATGTATATATAATTTTCATCCATTTGTATATATCATTCTATTCTACTCTTCTAATAATAGTGCAGTGCAAGTGCATGGTTGACACTCTTCTGTAAAAAATCGATGTTTCTAAAAGATTGGATATGAGTAGGAATTCATATTGTTCCGCGAAAACAATCTTCCATGCAGAGTAACCGGTCCTTGCCGGGATTGTAGCAAAACTTTCTTGAGATATTCTTCCGCATGCTTTAACACAATTTTTTGGTACGTGTGCATACATGTAAATATTATCAATGATTTTTTACTCATATATATATATATATCTAACGACAAAACATTTTCATATTATTAATTTATGTTCTAAACAAAAATATTTTTATCAGTATTCATTGAAGCTGGGAACAGTATATCTAACGGGAAATGAATCTTATACGCTTTTCAGTATAAAATTGATAAAATCATGGACTCCGCGAGAATTCCCGAGATTTACGGATTTTGGTAGCGTCTGACTGAAAAACTATCAGAACTGCTCAACAAATACATGTAAAAACAAGGAATTATTTGAATCTGGAATAATTTTGAATTCTGGAAAATTGATTAGAAATGTATGATGAAAACTAATCCAACTAAATAGGGTTAGCCATGCATGCATGGCTAAGGTTAATTTTACTTTCACTATCATTACAGTATGAACTAACTAACCCACCTTAGCCATGCGCGCATGGCTAACCCTATTTAGTTGGGTTAGTTTTCATCATATATTTCTCATCAATTTTCCAGAATTCAAAATTGTTCCAGATTCAAATAATTCCTTGTTTAAACCACATAACTCTAATTGTAAATAATTACAAGTTTTATCATTTAGTAGATATATTTCGTCATATAAAATTTCCAAAATAAGTTTGATTTATTTGATGTGAAGTGTTTTATAATAGTTTGGGAATTTGTAAATCATCGCGGCAATGGCGGACATTTTTTTATTACCTTGTTTGCATTCTGCACAATTCTGTGATGAAATGCTTGCAATTTTAACAAATTTGAAGTGACAGAATACAAGTTTGATACACTAGCATCACTATAAAACTAGTTTGAATGACATTTTATTGATAATATCAGAAACTATTAGGATAATAGCGAGTCCGTTTTTAACACATGTCCGTTTCTGTATCGTATCTTTATTAACTACGGCACGACAATAAAATCGACTACAATCAGGTAGTGTCAAGTCCCTTCAATATATATGTTCCTGATTGAAGAGATGTATTTATAACAAACGATAAGGAATGTTATTTTGCACTCGTTAATATCCACGTATTTACCATGTTTATAGCTCGGTTACAAACCCAAAACAAAGTGACGTAACGGAAATGTAGGCGATAGCAATACATGGGAGTGCCCTCACGGTCATCGCGATGTAAAAACAGTTTCTTAGAAAGCAGTCAGTCGAAAAAAAACAAAAATGATCAGTAATGAGCTGACAGAGGAATAAATTTCGATAGAGAACATTTTGATACTTTATAATCATAATGAAACAATGTTTTCAAGACAAAAGTAATAAAAATGCTTTGTTGGAAGTGTTTACGATGGTTTAAACATGTCTCAGTTTTATGCACAATATATTGTTAAACAGGGCCCCAGTTAGCTTCAAGTTCAACTGGTTTGTGACGTTTGAAAAAGTTGTGTAATTTCAGAACTTATCAAGATTGGAATAAATAGCGATAAGGTCTACACTGGCCAGAGAATTTGCAACACTTGAACTATTGACCATGTTGACGTTGTACAACAATCTCTTTTCCTTGTGTCTTCAAGACATTTTTTCTTTGTCAAAATTTTGTGGGAACTTCTGTTATGTCCAGTAATGACGGACAAATAGCGATAAGGTGAATAAAGAATTTGTTCAAATAATAATGAGATATTGAAAGGCTATTTTTAATTTTTTGCTGTGAAGCCTTCCTACGACATATTTTATCCAAATACAATGTTTTGATTACCTCCCTTACACTGCTTTTGAATTATGTTTAAAGAAATGCATATTTATAAAAATATCTGCAAATGTTGCAACTTTTTTTTTTACAAAAAGATCCATATGAAGTTATGAACATGATGAAAGATTTGAAACCATATTATAAATTCTATTATAAAATAGTTTAAGTTAGCACTATGGTAAATTTGAATGGGTAATTATGGGTGCAAACTCCATTGGAAATTTGAATTGAGATTACGACCATATCTTGAGAAAAGAATTTTTTAAGGATAAAAGGGGGGGGGGAGAAATTGTGGGGGGTAAATTTTTTCTCATTTCAGATTTCAGAAATTAAAAAGAAAAATTCTTCAAATATTATTTTTTTTGCAAAATAAAAGTGGGGGTTGGATGGGGTTAATACGCAACAGCATAGTGAATTGCACAAAAGTAAAAAAAAAAGGGGACGTAAATTTTTTATTTTTTTTTGTGGGGTGAGGGGGGGTCAATTCGCAACAGAAAAGTGTATTGCACAAAAGCAAAAAATTGAATATAAATTCAAATCATATAACCAATTCTAAGTTCTTTGTCTACAGTTATTCTGTGTCAGAAACCTTTTATGTGTCAAATATTTAATTACAATCCAAATTCAGACCTGTATCAAGCGCGAATATTGCGTCCATTTTTGCCACAACTGTTCAGGGTTGGACCTCTGCGGTCGTATCCAGCTGCGCTCGGCGAAGCAATTTATTAGAAGTTACTATTTTAAAAATGTTTAATAAAGGTAATTTAATTATAGCCATGATTATGTATGTGAAGGAATTTTATTTTTAGATATTACTATTTTATGTTGCTGATGGAGGCTTTTTGATTTTAGGCATGATTATGATGTCATTTTCTATTTTAAAAATTATTTAATTTTAGCCATTATTATGTATGTGAAGGAATTTTATTTTTAGATATTACTATTTAATGATGCTGATGAAAGTGTTTTAATTTTAGGCATGATTATGATGTCATTTTCTATTTTAATACTTTTATGATGTATTTAAATGGGTTTTTATGGTTGCAAAGTCCTAGCTGTCAATTTAATTTTAGAAGTTACTTTTAAATGCTGATGAAGAAATTTTATTTTTAGATATTACTATTAAAAGTTGCTGATGAAGGTTTTTTAATTTTAGTTATGACTAGGATGTCATTTTCAATTTTAATACTTTTATGATGTATTTAAATGGGCTTTTATGGTTGAAAAAAAGCATGTTTCTAGTTTCCAGACAGTAACTTGTGATTAAGTGTATGGATCTCTCTAAAATTGTACTACAAGGTTCCATACTACAAAGGAAAGACTGCAATTGAGTTTGATGGTTAATGCTAAAAGGGGGATTCTAAAAGTTTGGGGGGAAGGAGGGGTTTCCAATTTTTAAGCAGTTAAGCTGCTTTATGCGAGCACCCTAGATTTGTGTTCTACCCAATAAATGCTGAAATATGTGCCATTGTTATTATCTGGCTGGCTATTATGTTATTTATAACTATTTGAACACTTTTTTCATACTTTTAATTCTGGAATACAAAAAATATGACCAGAAAAACCTTAAATGATCGTTGAATCACCCAAAAGTTTTGAAGTTGCATATAGGAAGTAGTGCTCAATAGAAATCCTTATGTAGTTTATTATCCCCTGTGCTTTTGGCCAAGATGTCAAAGAACAATTGCATGAATTATTTCATCGCCGAAAATCTCTAATTACAAGTCGTTTACAGTTGCCAAATGGCACAAAGCGCAGGAAAATTGTATAAGGGCTGTGACTAATATGACACGGAGTTGAAGTCTCAGTTGGCGGTAATTTTAACTTCGTCGACAAAACGTAAATCAAGGACGTTTTAAATTTGGTGATTTCTGAAAATAATCATTTTGTTCAGCCGCTAACTTTATACCGAAAATCGCCAACATGTTATGTGTAAATCGGAGTAAATCGTATCTGACTGACAAAAACAACATTGAAAAACAATGGATGCCATAAACCGGAAATGAAGACAATTATAATACCGGATCTAATTCCGGGAGCGGATAAGGGTAATTCCGGGTTTGCCGATCAAATACAATAAAAATATAATAATTCCAGGCATGAGACAAAATACATCTATCATGATGAAATATAAACTCTAGAATTGAAAACCAAAGATATATTGAAAAGAAAGAAAAAGCAGGAAATATTTTATACAGAAACTCAAAATTACTTTTAGTTCACAAATTTTCATGTCAAAAACCAATAAAATGTGACAGTATTTTCCTTATCATTAATAAATATTGATATTACATGTAGATGTTTTTATTGTTTAAACATATTACTACAATTCCATGAGGTAATTTCTTCTCAATTTGGAAGGGCCTATAAAAATCTGGAAGTTTCTTACTTTATTTTCACAGAGGAACTAGCTAATATAATATATAGTGCAACTAGATACATGAGATATGATACACTTAAACAGTTTTGAATTTGAACTGTTTATTATAATGGTATAATTAGTAATAAATAATCAATTGTTGAGACAACACACCCACCCACAGTGATACCCTCAGCCTCCCTCAGCCTTCCTAATACAAAAAAAAAAGATTATTTGAATTCATAAATTAATATACAAGACAATTACATTTATTATTAAACATGTTAAACGACAGTGACACTGACAATGAAACAAGCTAACTTAACACCAAAAGCACATTAAAGTATCTTACTGAGTTATGAACTATTTCAAGGAAAAGCAGGACCTGGAATTTAGGTTGTGGACCTTTCAGTTTGGAGTGTCAAAGGTCCTGGACTGTCCAGTACAAAATGTTAATTTTAACCCCTGCATTCACAGTAAAGCGATTTTGACGTGTATTGCAATTCCAAGTAGAATTTACTTTTGGACATTAAACGTTTCGATTGCGTATTAAACTTATTCAAATCAGTTAATAATGTGAATCGAATTCGAATTATGTGTGAACGCAGCATTGATATATCTAAGAAATGAAGAATATTAAAAAAAGATGGACAAAATATTTGTATTAAATTTGTTGCAATTTTTGTCTTGCCTTGACAGAGTCAAAAAGTGAGACATACATATATATATATAGGCATGCTGTTTTGGCGGAATCAACAATGTATTAGTTTGTGATTTTGTGATAAGGTCTGGTTTCTGGTAGGTCAATGACATTTTGTAAGTAGTTGTGTTAGCATAGGCACATCTCATTACCATAGAGAATATTTGGCCCCACCCCCTTAGTCATGGTCTATTGACTTTGAAACTTTGCATAGTTTACATGTATATATGTTTGTGATTAGGTCAGTTTAGGGGGAACCACTAGTGGTAGGTCAATGATATTTGGTGTGCAGTTGTATAAACTTTTTCATTTCTAATTTCCATTGAGATTATTTGGCCCCGCCCCCTCAATCATGCTCTTTTTACTTGGAAACTTATGTTACTTTGAAATTTCATTTATTAGTTTTCGATTAGGTTCGTATTAGGGAAACCAATAGTGGTAGGTCAATGATAATTGGCATGTAGGTGTAGAAGCATTAGTACATCTCATTTCCATAGAGGATATTTGGTCCTCACCCCTCAGTCATATGCATGATCTATTGACTTTGAAACTTTTACTTAGTTTACATGAATGAGTTTGTGATTATATGATTATGTCAGTTTAAAATTACCAGTAATCTTAAGTCAAAGCTATTTGGTATGCGAACGTATTGGTATTCAAAAGTTTCATTTCCATGGATATTATATAACCCCCTCATTATGGTTCATTGACTTAGAAATTGAATTTGTGTTAAGGTTTGTTTAAAGGGAACGACTTATGAAAAGTCAATGGTATTTGGTTTGCAGTTGAACAAGCATTGGCACCTTTCATTTCCATAGAGATTGTTTAGCCTTGTACCTTCAGTCATGGTTCATTGGCTTTGAATATCACTTACATGTTAAAGTATTACTATTTTAAGTGTAACATTTGCATTATCAAAATAACAAATAGGCAAAACATTACGTTGTGTTAATAGCTTATTATAGATTAGACATGTGTAATTATTATAAAAATAAGGAGATGTGGTATGATTGCCAATGAGACAACTATCCACCAAAATTCAAATGAAGTGGATGTAAGCAATTACTGGCAACCGTACAGCCTTCAAAAATATATGTTGCATCATTGCTAGGCCATTATAACAACATCAGCATTTCTTGTAATACTAGTATACAAGAAAATTACACCATTTCAGATAAGTTTCAGGTATGATTTTATAATTGTGCATAGTGGCACCAGCTGATGCAACTAAAAGCGCTAATATGGCATATTCAAACTCTAGTACATAGTGGAATTAAACCATACACCACTGTTGGACACCATAATTGAAATTATTATTCTGAAAAGAATATTCCTCCATGCAGCCTGCAACAATTAGCAAAACCTATACTGCATAGTAAGATATAAACGACCACGAAATGACAAATGTAATACAATAAAACTAAAGCAGCCTGATTTATGTACAAAACAATTATGAAAAATAAATATGATATACAGCAACAATCAACAATCACCAAATTACTGGGTCCTCACTATGGACAGGTACATACAGAATGTGGCGGGTTAAACATGTTAGCTGGCACAAAACTCTCCCCTAACATGGGACAGTGTATGTGCATAATCTCAGACATTAAATCTTTAAAAAATTAATTGGAAATAACTTTTGAAAGTGGTAGGATTGGATAGCAGAAACATTACGGTACAAACATTATTTGATACTTGAGAAATAGCTGAGATATATAGATTCTACCACTGCATCGAGTGTGATACGATATTTATCCACTCGAGACAGTTAAATTTTCAAATTTAAAACGCGAGGCTTGCCGAGCGTTTTAAATATTTAAAATTTAACTGTCGAGAGTGGATAAATATCGTATTACACGAGATTTGGTGGTGGAATCTGTTTCTCTAATGATTTTCAAACAATATGCAGGCAAACTTATTCCGTCTTTTCGAATGATCTGTAAAAAGATGTGTTCTTTCTATGTGACGTCATCAGGCATGGTCGCCTTTTTTCATGCCGTCAAAATAGGAAATTCAGAGGAAAGCAAGTAAATTCGACGTCATAATCGGATTTTAACCAATGAAGAACTGAGATCAAACGAACTACACGTTGATTAAATTTTTTGTATACAATGGGTGCAGAAAGGGATAAATTGACGAAGAATTAGAGAAAAATATTTTCATCCATTCTTCCGCTATATTCATCTTAACTTCTGCCAAGTTTACCTTTGATTTTTGTCGAGCCTTCGACTTTAGTCGAAAAAGCGAGACATAGCGATCCTACATTCCGTCGGCGTCGGCGGCGTCCACAAATATTCACTCTGTGGTTAAAGTTTTTGAAATTTTAATAACTTTCTTAAACTATCCTGGATTTCCACCAAACTTGGACAGAAGCTTGTTTATGATCATAAGATAGTATCCAGAAGTAAATTTTGTAAAAATAAAATTCCATTTTTTCCGTATTTGACTTATAAATGGACTTAGTTTTTCTGCCGGTAAATATTACATTCACTCTGTGGTTAAAGTTTTTAAAATTTTAATAACTTTCTTAAACTATCCTGGGTTTGTACCAAACTTGGACAGAAGCTTGTTTATGATCAAAAGCTAGTATTTAGAAGGAAATTTTGTAAAAAAATAAATCCATTTTTTCCGTATTTTACTTTTAAATGGACTTAGATTTTCTGCCAGGAAACAACATATTCACTCTGTGGTTAAAGTTTTTAAAATTTTAATAACTTTCTTATACTATTTTGGATTTGTACCAAACTTGGACAGAAGCTTGTTTATGATCAAGAAGGAAATTTTGTTTTCTTCCAGTTAACATTACATTCAGTCTGCAGTTAAAGTTTTTAAACATTTATTAGATTCATAAACTATCCTGGAATTTTACCAAACTTGGACAGAAGCTTCTTACAATCAAAAGATAGTATCAAGAGGAATATTTTTATTGATTTACTTCCTCATTTTTGTTGAGCCTGCGATTAACAGAAAAAGTAGGCGAGACACTGGGTTCCGCGGAACCCTTACAAATTTTTTTAATTAACTGCCTATAGCGCCTTTGGTGCTTTGATTTTTTAAAAGGGTTCATATTTTTTTCTCAAAATTTTCAAAATTTCAAATTTTTGAAAAGTTTCAAGAAGAAATCTTCAATTGCACAGTATTGCGCATTAGATTTGTAAGATCTTTGACCACATTAATTTTGTGTCAGAAGCCTACATGTATATTATGTCAAAAATTTGATCACAATCCAAATTCAGATAGTATCAAGCTTGGATATTGTGTCCAAATTTGCCCCAACTGTTCAGGGTTCAACCACTGCGGTCGTATCAGGCTGCACTCAGCGAAGCATTTTATCTAATATGTTCATGTTTTTTCTTGTTTTAGATAGCACATAGGTATACACAAGAGAACATAGATGTATTGTCCTCTGCAGGTGTCAATATATTGGCAAAGTCTTAGTTGTTGCAGTAAATTTGTAATTTTAAAAAAGTTGATTTGGAATGAACACGTAGCAAGTCTTAGTACATCTTCTCCCTTGTTTCAGATGGCTGAAACACAAGAGAATGGAGAAGATGCTTTGTTAAACTTACAAGGAGACCAGGTAGATGTAGGTCTGACAGATTTAGATGGTGAGAATCAGTTTGAAGGAGGGGATGGAGATGCTACAACAACACAGGAAGAAAGTGCAGTGGAGGATCCAGTAAGTTTCTACATTGAAAATTCTACTCGGTGACAAAATCAGTATTAAGCAAAAAAATATATGTGTGTGGTTCCATTTTCATTTTAATGAAAAATACAAAGGGTAGGTTGGCAGGTAGGTAGGGATTTTTATGCCCCCGCCATAGCGGAGGGGGCATTAAGTTTACCCTTATCCGTCTGTACGTCCTTCCATACGTCCGTACGTCCCAAAGTTGGTTTCCGTTCTCTAACTTAAGTTTGCCTCAACCAAATGTTATGAAACTTATACACAATGCTTATTATCACAAAATACAGATCAAGTTTGAATATTGGGGTGTCACTTTAACCATTCTAGAGTTATGCCCCTTTACAAATGGAAAAATTGCTGAATTTTCCGTTTCCATTCTCTAACTTAAGTTTGCCTCAACCAGATGTTATGAAACTTATACACAATACTTATTACCACAAAACTCAGATCAAGTACAAATTTGGGTAGCATCACTTTTACCGTTCTTCAGTTATGTCCTTTTGTAACTTTATATGATATGCAAGCGGGGCATCATCTGTGTACCATGGACACATTCCCCATTTATTTTTAAATGTATTTGTCAGACATATAGAAAACATATATATATATAATGCGTGAAAAATTGGCAACTACACTCAAGAGTACTCCTTTTTTGTGTTGATGCTATTCATCAAGCTTTGTATTCATCTTTACTGTGAATTGTACCCTGTTATTGATAAGCAGATTTGTACATTTTGATAACTACTGTATTGCATACAAAACATTCTCATTTCTGACCGTATAATTGTGCAGTTTTTGTGTGTAACAGTAACATGTTGATATTCTTTATACACAAAGAAAAAAATCTATTTTCACAAAGAACTTTAATTCAAAAACTAAAACAACTTAACATTTAAACTCTACTGTTAAAGTATAACAAAAGTACAACATAACATGATTTAATAGTTATTAGGCCTTGTCAGAATGAAGCAGTGAAAGACTGCCTTCACCCGTGTCAGTGACATCTTCCAATACTTTTTTCCAAATTGATTGTTTTCCAAATGCATATAATCTGTTGTTTACTAAAGTTTTTATTTTTCCTGTGTGTGGATATTTTATCCTTACACACCAAGAGAGGGTAATTTTGTCTGCCATTGACGCGGATCAATCAGAACTACTCAGCCTTTGTCGATTTTTGTGAAGCGGAAATGGCTGAGTAGTTCTGATTGGACGCAGAAACACATTAAATACATGTAAGAAGTCGAATATGGATCGCTTTTTCTGGAAATCAGAGTTCGGTCAGACAAGAAGGGAAAATATTTAGAAAGGACCCAAAAAAAATTTTGAGGTGGCTGCATTTTTCCAGTTGGTCAGGGTGTGGTGAAACAAACCTATCGCAAAAAGTTTTTGCGGTTGTATATTGGTATGACGTTGGCGTCATCGTTGTCGTCGTCCGAAGACACATTGGTTTTCGCACTCTAACTTTAGTTTAAGTGAATGGATCTCTATGAAACTTTACCTTAAGGTTCAATACCACAAAAGGAAGGTTGGGATTGATTTTGGGGGTTATGGTACCAACAGTTAAGGAATTAGGGGCCAAAAATAAGCATTTTTGTAACTTCCAGACATAACTTGTGTGTTAGTGTATGGATCTCTCTGACATTGTACCACAAGGTTCCATATCACACAGGGAATGCTGGGATTGATTTTGGGGGAATTGCCTCAAAATATTAGGAATTCAATTAGGGGCCAAAAAAGAGGCAAAAAACAAGCATTTTTCTAGTTTCATGACAATAACTTGTGTGTAAGTGTATGGATGTTTCTGAAATTGTACTACAAGGTTCTATATCACAAAGGGAAAGCTGGAATTGGGTTTGGGGGTAATTGCCCAAAACGTTTAAGGAATAAGGGGCCAAAAATAAGCATTTTTCTAGTTTCCAGACAATAACTTGTGTTCAAGGTTACGTATCTCTCTGAAATTGTACCACAAGGTTCCATATCACACAGGGAATGCTGGGATTGATTTTGGGGGTAATTGCCTCAAAATATTAGGAATTAGGGGGCAAAAAACAAGCATTTTTCCAGTTTCATGACAATAACTTGTGTGTAAGGGTAGGGATCTTTCTGAAATTGTACTACAAGGTTCCATATCACAATGGGAAAGCTGGAATTGAGTTTGGGGGTAATTGCCAAAAACGTTTAGGAATAAGGGGCCAAAATTTAGCATTTTTTCTAGTTTCCAGACAATAACTTGTGTTCAAGTGTATGGATCTCTCTGAAATTGTACTGCAAGGTACCATACCACAATGGGAAAGCTGGAATTGAGTTTGGGGGTAATTGCCCAAAACGGTTAGGAATAAGGGGCCAAAAAAGGGGCCAAAATTAAGCATTTTTCTAGTTTCCAGACAATAACTTGTGTTCAAGTGTATGGATCTCTCTGAAATTGTACTGCAAGGTACCATACCACAATGGGAAAGCTGGAATTGAGTTTGGGGGTAATTGCCCAAAACGTTTAGGAATAAGGGGCCAAAATTAAGCATTTTTCTAGTTTCCAGACAATGACTTGTGTTCAAGTGTATGGATCTCTCTGAAATTGTACTGCAAGGTACCATACCACAAAGGGAAGGCTGGGATTGATTTTGGGGGTAATTGCTTCAAAATTTTAGGAATTAGGGGCCAAAAAAGGGGCAAAAAACAAGCATTTTTCTAGTTTCAGGACATTAACTTGTGTGTAAGTGTATGGATCTTTATGAAATTTTACTACAAGGTTCCATATCACAAAGGGAAAGCTGGGTCTGAGTTTGGGGTTAATTGCCCAAAACGTTTAGGAATTTTGGGCCAAAAAGGGGCCAAAAAACAAGCATTTTTCTAGTTTCCAGACAATAACTTGTGTTCAAGTGTATGGATCTCTCTGAAATTGTACTGCAGGTACCATACCTTAAATGGAAGGCCAAAAAATTTGGGGGGGGGATTTTTTTTTCTTTTAAAATTTTCCATTTTACATTGGTTATTTCTGATTTATATATAAAAGCAAATAATGATGATATGGTTAGAATAGATAAATTACAAATTTTTAAGTTCTTAGACCACATTCAGTCTTTGTCAGAAACCGTTGCTGTGTCAAATATTTAATCACAATCCAAATTCAGTGCTGTATCAAGCTTGAATGTTATGTCCATACTTGCCCCAACTGTTCAGGGTTCAACCTGTGCGGTCGTATCAAGCTGCACCCAGCGGAGCATTTTATTTATTTTGGCCTTACCAATTACATTTTGTATTTCAAATTTGTTGATTACAGTACTTTTCCAAAAGGCTTCTGCATGTACATATACATGTATTTTGAAATTATAAATGGACAGTCATATTAGTATAAATTATTGAACCATATTATTTCATAGCCTATATTATCATATTGTTTCAGTCATTCTTACATTATGTGGGTTTAGTACAAAGCAAAGTACATGTATCTTATAGTGTTTATAAATACATGTACTACCATTAGCCACTAGGTAATAAATTAAAGATTATGGAAGAGTATCATCATAGCAAATCTTTGCACCTGTAAAGATGGTATAGTTAGAACTAGACCTTATTGGTTATTGTATATTAATGTAATTATAAATTATGTATCTGTCAGCAAAAAGTGAAATCGTTTCTTTTAAGGAATTAGAAGCCATTAAAGCTAGAGTTAAGGAAATGGAAGAGGAAGCAGAAAAGTTAAAACAAATGCAAAAATCTGTAGATGAAGAAATGCAGATGACCTCACCTACATTAGCACAGCCAGGTAGATTTTTGATTTTATCACTGCTATATGTATAATGAATTGTTATGATTTAAACTACAAATATTATTACTGTCATGTAACATGTGTAACAATTTTACAGTCTAAAATTTTCAATTTTTATAGGACAGCAAAAAATTTTGCGGTCGTATATTGGTATTACGTCAGTGTCGTCCGAAGACATTTGGTTTCCGGACAATAACTTTAGTAGATGTAAATACAAATCTATGAAATTTAAACACAAGGTATATAACCACAAAAGGAAAGTTGGGATTGATTTTGGGGGTTATAGTCCTAACAGTTTAGGAATTAGGGGCCAAAAAGGGGCCCAAATAAGCATTTTTCTAGTTTCAAGACGATAACTTGTGATACGGTGTATGGCTCTCTCTGAAATTATACCACAAGTTTCTATACCACAAAGGGATGGTTAGGATTGGCTTTGGGGGGTTATGGCTCAAACCGTTTAGGAATTAAGGGCAAAAAAGGGGGAAAAACAAGGGTTTCCTGGTTACTAGACAATTAAAAAAAAAGTACAATGTTATGTTGGATTACCTCCCTTACACTGCTTTTAAATTATGTATAAAGAAATGTTGTATTGTCTTGAGGTGATTAGCTGTCAATTTATTTTTAGAAGTTACTATTTAAAAATGCTGATTAAGGAATATTAATTTTAGCTATGATTATGTATGTCATTTTCTATTTTAAGACTTTTATGATGTATTTAAATGGGTAATTATGGTTGCAAACTCCATTGGAAATTTGAATTGAGATTATGACCATATCTTGAGGGAAAGAATTTTATAGCCCCGCCATAGCGGAGGAGGCATTAAGTTTAACCCTTGTCTGTCTGTATGTCCGTCCATACCTCCCAAAATTGGTTTCCGTTCTCTAACTTGAGTTTGCCTCAACCAAATGTTATGAAACTTATACACAATGCTTATCACCACAAAACACATATTAATTTCGAATTTTGGTGGCGTCACTTTAACCATTCTAGAGTGATGCCCCTTTATAAATGGAAAAATTGCAAAATTTTTAGTTTCCATTCTCTAACTTAAGTTTGCCTCAACCAAATGTTATGAAACTTATACAGAATGCTAATGACCACAAAACACAGATCAAGTTTGAATTTTGGTGGCATCACTTTTACCGTTCTAGAGTGATGCCCCTTTATAAATGGAAAAATTGCAAAATTTTTATTTTCTTCTAAATATCAAGTAATTTTTATACGACCGCAAAAATTAAAAATTTTTTGGTCGTATATTGGTATGACGTTGGCGTCGTCGTCGTCGGCGTCGTCGTCGTCGTCCGGCGTCGTCCGAAGACACATTGGTTTTCGCACTCTAACTTTAGTTTAAGTGAATGGATCTCCATGAAATTTCACCATAAGGTTCAATACCACGAAAGGAAGGTTGGGATTGATTTTGGGGGTTTTGGTACCAACAGTTAAGGAATTAGGGGCCAAAAAGGGGCCAAAAATAAGCATTTTTGTAACTTTCAGACAATAACTTGTGTGTAAGTGTATGGATCTCTCTGAAATTGTACCACAAGGTTCCATATCACAAAGGGAAGGCTGTAATTGATTTTGGGGGTAATTGCCTCAAAATTTTAGGAATTAGGGGCCAAAAAAGGGGCAAAAAACAAGCATTTTTCTAGTTTCATGACAATAACTTGTGTGTAAGTGTTTGGATATTTCTGAAATTGTACTACAAGGTTCCATATCACAAAGGGAAAGCTGGAATTGAGTTTGGGGGTAATTGCCCGAAACGTTTAGGACATGGGGGCCAAAAAGGGGCCAAAATTAAGCATTTTTCTAGTTTCCAGACAATAACTTGTGTTCAAGTGTATGGATCTCTCTGAAATTGTACTGCAAGGTACCATACCACAAAGGGAAGGCTGGGATTGAGTTTGGGGGTGATGAATCATAAGGGGGTTCAAAAAATTTGGGGGGGGGGGGGGGGGATTTTTTTTTTTTTTTTTTTTCTTTTTTTCCTTTTTTTTTTCTTTTAAAATTTTCCATTTTAAGTTGGTTATTTCTGATTTATATTTAAAAGCAAATAATAATGACATGGTAGGAGATACACACCAAACAGGATGTGTAAATTATTATATAATAAGTATTGTGCAATAGCAAGAAATTTTCAATTGCACAGTATTGCACAATAGCAAGAAATCTTCAATTGCGCAGTATTGCGCAATAGCAAGAAATCTTCAATTGCACAGTATTGCGCAATAGCAAGAAATATCCAATAGCACAATATTGCGCAATAGCAAGAAATTGTCAATTGTACAGTATTGCGCAATAGCAAGAAATATTCAATTGCACAGTATTGTGCAAAAGAAGATACTTCATATAAATTGCTTATTTCTTGATCAATTTCAATGGGGTTTTATTCTTGAATTCTTGGGGTTCTTTAATATGCTGAATCTAACCGTGTATTAAGTTTTTGGATTTTGGGCCCCGTTTTTAAATTGGTCCACATTGAGGTCCAAAGGGTCCAAAATTTAACTTTGTTTGATTTCATCTAAAATTGATTTATTGGGGTTCTTTGATATGCCGAATCTAACCGTGTATTTAGATTTTTAATTTTGGGTCCCGTTTTTTAAATTGGTCTACATTAAGGTCCAAAGGGTCCAAAATTAAACTTAGTTTGATTTTAACAAAAAATGAATTCTTGGGGTTCTTTGATATGCTGAATCTAAACATGTGTTTAGATTTTTGATTATGGGCCCAGTTTTCAAGTTGGTCCAAGTTGGGGTCCAAAATTAAACTTTGTTTGATTTCAACAAAAATTGAATATATGGGGTTCTTTGATATGCTGAATCTAAATATGTATTTAGATTTTAGATTTTTGGCCCAGTTTTCAAGTTGGTCCAAATTGGGGTCCAAAATTAAACTTTGTTTGATTTCAACAAAAATTGAATATATGGGGTTCTTTGATATGCTGAATCTTACCATGTATTTAGATTTTTTATTTGTGGGCCCGCTATCAAATTGGTTCATATTGAGGTCAAAAGGGTCCAAAATTAAACTTTGTTTGATTTCATCAAAAATTGAATTATTGGGGTTCTTTGATATGCCAAATCTAACCGTGTATTTAGATTTTTAATTTTGGGTCCTGTTTTTTAAATTGGTCTACATTAAGGTCCAAAGGGTCCAAAATTAAACTTAGTTTGATTTTAACAAAAATTGATTTTTTGGGGTTCTTTGATATGCTGAATCTAAACATGTCTTTAGATTTTTGATTATGGGACCAGTTTTCAAGTTGGTCCAAGATGGGGTCCAAAATTAAACTTTGTTTGATTTCAACAAAAATTGAATATATGGGGTTCTTTGATATGCTGAATCTAAACATGTATTTAGATTTTAGATTTTTGGCCCAGTTTTCAAGTTGGTCCAAATTGGGGTCCAAAATTAAACTTTGTTTGATTTCAACAAAAATTGAATATATGGGGTTCTTTGATATGCTGAATCTTACCATGTATTTAGATTTTTTATTTGTGGGCCCGCTATCAAATTGGTTCATATTGAGGTCAAAAGGGTCCAAAATTAAACTTTGTTTGATTTCATCAAAAATTGAATAATTGGGGTTCTTTGATATGCCAAATCTAACCGTGTTTTTAGATTTTTAATTTTGGGTCCCGTTTTTTAAATTTGTCTACATTAAAGTCCAAAGGGTCCAAAATTAAACTTAGTTTGATTTTAACAAAAATTGAATTCTTCGGGTACTTTGATATGCTGAATCTAAACATGTGTTTAGATTTTTGATTATGGGACCAGTTTTCAAGTTTGTCCAAGTTGGGGTCCAAAATTAAACTTTGTTTGATTTCAACAAAAATTGAATATATGGGGTTCTTTGATATGCTGAATCTAACCATGTATTTTGATTTTGGACATTGGACCATAATAGGTAAATTAAAAAAATTGAAGTTCTTAGACCACATTCTTTCTGTGTCAGAAACCTATGCTGTGTCAAATATTTAATCACAATCCAAATTCAGAGCTGTATCAAGCTTGAATGTTGTGTCCATACTTGCCCCAACTGTTCAGGGTTCGACCTCTGCGGTCGTATCAAGCTGCGCCCAGCGAAGCATTTTATTAAAATTGGAGTTATCTTCCTTTGTCCATGATTATAGTTGAATCAACTACAATCAATGCTTTATACAATGCAATGTTTAATTTTGACACCCACTGATAAAACACAGATTAAATTGAATTTGGGCAGTGTCACTTTAACCATTATTGATGCCCCTTTATAAATCGAAAGATTGCAAAATTTTTAGTTTCCATTCTGTAACTTAAGTTTGCCCCAACCAAACATTATGAAACCTGTACACAATATTTATTACCACAAAACTAAGATCAAGTACAATTTTTTGTTTCCGTTTTCTAATTTTAGTTTGCCTCAACCAAATGTTATCAAACTTATACACAATGCTTATTACTACATAATACAGATTAAGTACGAAATTTGGTGGTGACACTTTTACCATTCTTGAGTTATGTCCCTTTATAAACATAAAGATTGCTGAATTTTTTAGTTTGTCTCAACCAAATGTTATAAAACTTATACACAACCGTTCTAGAGTTATGCGTGTTTACAAATAGATAAATTGCTGAAATTTTTAGTTTCTGTTCTCTACTTAAGTTAGCCTCAACCAAATGTTATGAGACTTACACACAATGCTTCTTACAACAAAACTCAGATCAAGTTCAAATTTGGGTAGCGTCACTTTTAATGTTCTTCAGTTATGTCCCTTTATAACTATATGATATGCAAGCGGGGGCATCATCTGTGTCCACATGTGGACACTATCCATATTTATTTTTTTGGGAAAAGGGGGGGGGGGAGGTGAAAAAAAAATTGGGGGGTGGGGTAAAAAAGAAACTGTGAGGGGGGGGCAATTTTTTCTCATTTCAGATTTCAGAAATTAAAAAGAATATTTCTTCAAATATTTTATTTTTTTTTGCAAAAAAAAAGGAGGGGGGGGGGGGGGGTCAATCGCAACAGCATAGTGTATTGCTCAAAACCAAAAAAAAATGGGGGGGGTAAATTATTTATTTATTTTTGTGGGGGTTGGGGTCAATTCGCAACAGCATACTGTATTGCACAAAAGCAAAAAATTGAATATAAATTCAAAACCATATAACCAATTCTAAGTTCTTTGACTACATTTATTCTGTGTTAGAAACCTATTATGTGTCAAATATTTAATTACAATCCAAATTCAGACCTGTATCATGCGCGAATATTGTATCCATTTTTGCCCCAACTGTTTAGGGTTGGACCTCTGCGGTCGTATCAAGCTGCGCTCGGCGAAGCAATTTATTGTAAATAGATATACATACATTAAAAAATGATAAGGTTCGTTGAAAGTTTTGTTTTTATTCTAAATCGTTTCAGCAAAAATGGGAAGGCCTTTGAAATTCATTTGCAGAAATTATGTATTAATACAATAGGAGAGTTCTGAGACAGTTGCTGTTTCAACATAGAAGTTGAAAAAAATTATATCACATGAAATTTTTCTAGGCATTTCCCTAATTTTCAATACAGGCGAATAAAACAAGTGGAATGATTTCAATAGATTTCCACTTCAAATAATTTATTTTGACCCCTTGCCCTTGTGAAAATATATGGTAAGGTGACATTAATCATAATTTGATGTTTTATGCAGATAGCATATTGTTGATCCCAACACTGCATAGATTTATGACTTTAACATGTTTCTGGTGTGTGTAAACTGAGATCGGTCCAGGAAAAACAGATTATCTTTGAACTAAACCATTTCAAGTAAAGACTGTTTCTTTGCTCGACCAAATGTTCAGGCTAACCTTAAAAATATGTTTGTTTGCAGTTTCCCGACTGTACCTTCAGACTGAAGGGTCGGTAGGTAGGAAAAATATTTTATTTTATCAGCCAAAAAGTTTAAACAAGCAGTTACACAAACCAAGTTTCTTGTCAAGAAAAAAAAAACCTATTTTAAAACAAAACACTGAAAACCAACATGAAATGAACAGGCATTGTCAGATAAAAAAAATCTTTTTAACTAAAACTGAAACTTTAATTCAATTTATGATATATTATAAAATGTGGTATTATTGAATACTGAAACACTTGTAAACAAGGAATGACAAGAACTGTTTTAAAGAAATATATTCAATGACATATAAGCTTCTTGACTAGAAAGTTTTCATGAGTAGAGTATTTTCATCAGAAAAATGTAGATATTGAAGATTTATAAGACAATGTATTAAAGAGTGTATTTTTAATTAAAAAAAATCAGCCATTGAATCTTCCTCAATTGAAAAAAAGGGCAACTTAAAAAAGACTGTTTTCATATTTCTAACAATATTTAATTAATTGCAATAAGATTGTATTTTGAAAGATATGTTGATGCCAGACTTAAATAAAAACCAAAGAAAACTTACTAGTTTGTGGTGAAATCCATAGCACCCCATTAAAGTAAATGGTCTGTACTGAAATGTTTTGACTGCATAAAAAAATTGGCAGCATAGGTCCTAAGAACATGCTTTAAATTCAATTCACACAGTGACAGGCCACAAAGTTTGGGTATATTTAGTATTGTAAGAAAGAGAATAGTTGCAATGAGTGGGGCAGCCCCCCTTATCCTAAAGGAGCATACTCATTGCAATCGAAGATAGATTTAATATAGAGAGAGTATATTTATTTTTCAAGCTAATCATTCATTTTCTCTTCATCTTTGTGTATTTTGGGTTGCTTCTCATTGATTTGGCATGGCCGCTATCCATTTACATTTTAAATGAGTTCTTTCTCCGTACAGGCATGTTTACAGGTATCAATATATTCACGGAGGAGTGATTTAATCTTTGTCTTCTTCACAACGATTTATAAAAAAAAAAAAAAAAAAAAAAAAAAAAAAATCGGGAAATTTCCCGAAATTTTCATTGTACTAATGAACTCAAAATCGTTAACTTTTTTATTTTCAGACTTTTTTATTTTCCCGCATTTGCTCAGAAATCTGCTTCCTTTTTCCGGTCTCGTTTGCATGAGTCTTTGAGTAAAATATATATTTATCAGTCTAGTAAAATATAGGAAGGAACCAATTCCATTTTTAATAATTCCTTGAATGGGTTGATATGAAAAAACGTTACCTTATAGCGTTTCTTTGTTTACATTGAATATGACGTCATAACATAAATAACGTCACAACTAAAATTCCGAACAACAGAACCGAAATCGGAAACGTAAGGGTATTTCCGTTTCTTTTTTGAACAGATTTTGAAGTTAAAATATGTTTGAATTAAAAAAAAATAATTCATACAGACATCGTCCCCTTTCACAGGTAACGCCTGCCTCATATTAGAAAATATGACATACTTCAAACTGCTTTTTGAATTGTTTAACGAATGAAATTGGTTCCATACAGTCGGGCTCAAAAGATTCTGTACCCGATTTGTGTGAGACAGAAAGTTGACAAAGATGAGTTATCGTGTCGGTTGTGAATATCCGCTGCATCTTCTTCAATGATATCATCAAAGACATCATTCGATGTGCCTGAATCTGTATAAACAGTTTACTATTAAACTTTTTTGTTTGTTATTTGTCTTAAAATTGACAGAAGTTGACAGCGTAAAGGACATAACTTCATGGATACCTGTAAACAATTTCCATGTGCTTTATCATTAAACGGTCACATGAACGCTTGACGGGAAGGCAAGAAAAACCGAACTTAAACATGTAATCGACCTAGACTGAAATCAATTTCGGAAAGGACCTGCATTTCTGGATCTCGGCAATAGAAGTTTTAAAAATAATTTCTTAAAATTTAAAGCAATAAAATTTTCACAGTCGGGGGGATTTTCAAGGGTCAGTCGGTAAACTGCAAACAAACAATATTTTAATTTAAGCCTCAGTAAATACATACATTGTAGATATCAATGATATCATTGTCATTTAACATCCTGAATCTTGCCTTTTAACATCCTGAATTTTGCCTTGTACATGTAGTCATTCCCATCCACAATAATTGCACAACCTTTCCATGACAGTGAGAATAATCCATGTAGGTGGCTCGGGTGTCTTCCTCCATCTTTGATTTTGAAGTAGCAGATAACGTTGGTCTAGATATTTGATGAAATGTGCAAATTTTGAGAAAAGTATGTAATTTATGTAAAAGACTTTTGATGTAAATATAGGAAATTGTGTGTTTTATCATAATTACGGCTGTAATCTCTCAAAAACACCTTATGTGTGTTTGATAAGATTTTTGGAAAATGACGCTGTTAAAGCGTCAATTTTACTATACCATTGACCAGATTTCATTTTATCGCTTCTGGTCGCTTCCAAGCTGCCTTCCGAACTCGGTTCCGTGTTTTACATAACTATGTCCTGTACAGAATTTCATTCTTAACCTGTCCATATGTTTATTGTTATTAAAATTAATGGTATTTTGAGCTATCCCTTTGGTATATTTTTCATATTTATATGAGGTTTCGCTTTTTTGTGCATGACTTTCCATCAGTAAAAAAATCAGAATATAAATAGATCCGTATTGTTATGGTTTTGGGCTTTTTACATACCAATGATAACAAATCGCTATCGCTAGAAAATAGTTCTTGAAAGAATGTTTACCTTTCTTGTCAGCTGAACTTTGAAATCATTCAAAGAATAATAATCGGAATCATCTTGAAATCATACGAAAGATAATGGTCTTTATCAAGATTTAAGAAGCTTTAAAGAATCGAAAATTAGTAATACGGTTTTATCCACGCGGTGCATATGTATTTGTAAGTTACTGCTGCAGACATAATATAGGTCAAATATCGCAGGGGCAAGTTCTATTAAAAAATACAATGGTGATAATTGCAGAAGTTTTCTTTTGTCATAAAGACTTTATTTCTTTCTGGATTTCTTCACTTTAAAAGGAATTATAAGATGCAGAAACTTTATGAAGGGAGTAGGCAGTGCTCAATGAATCATACCAAAAGTATTTAAGGAAAGTTTTACCCTTTCTCTGACAACGTGGTCTCGTCCATTTTTAAAACATAACGATTATTTCATTACTCTTTCGAGTTAACAACTAAACTATTGAACCTGTATTGATTTGAGAAAAGCATTCCCGTTGTCGAATCGGGGTCCGTTCGCGCCCAATCAAGTTCGCCCCCATGCACGTTCGCCCCCCTTTCACTTTCGCACCCTACACGTTCACACCCAAAGTCCGTTCGCACCCTACACGTTCGCGCCCATTTTTTATTGGTTTTGTTTTTAATAATTTGTAAACGAGTTTTGGTAAGTGTATTGCTATAAATATATATTTTTTCATTGTTTCTAAATAAAGTGAGATTCTGACAAGGTTTTTTTTGTGTCATGGTAAATATATTGCTATAAACATTTTTTTTTTTTAAATAAAGTGAGATTCTGACGACCAGTATTTTATTTTTGTGTTGAATAATTTTTAATCATGTTTGGATAGTGTATTGCTATAAATAGTTTTTTTCATTGTTTATGAATAAAGTGAGATTCTGACACACATGAGATCAAAGGAGCCAAGCAGTTAAAAACAATTATCTTTCATGTTTTTTATTTAAAATCTTTAAAGTTTTACTCATACCAAGCTAAATACATGCAGTATTTACATCAACGCAAGTTAAAACAACCATGACAACAATCATGATTTTCAAACACTCAACAATAACACCAAATTAGGCTGTGAATAAATACCAATTAGCAGTAATCATACATAATTAACATTTAATAATTAATCAACAAATCAATTTAAAACTATATTCCATTTAAAAATTCCCGAATTTTTATTTATAAAAATATTTTGATATCTACAAAACATCTAAAAATTTATCAGGTTTTTGAATAAAAAAAAGGGTGTGAATGTGTAGGGTGCGAACGGACCTAGGGGCGAACGTGTAGGGTGCGAACGTGTATTGGGCGCGAACAGACCCGATACCTCTGATACCCCCGTTGTCCAGGTGTTCATTGAGGGTGGTAAAGGGTTATTTTCGTGCAACGTGATCGCCGTTTTTTATTTCACTTTCAACGTGTTTTTACTTTTTTATTTAACGTTCAGTCGTGCAAGACAGGTGCCTCGTTCAACGTGTTCTGCTTATTTAATTTTACGTGCATCATGATTTTCAAATGCTTATTTTGCGTGCTCGGTATTTTTCAAATAAAATTCAAATACTTGGCAGGGATCGTCAAAAAATACTTTTTTAAAAGCCGTAAACCATTTACATCATAAATGTGTATACTAAATCGGGAATAACAAGTAAACCAGAGAGTTAATATATACAAGAAGACAGTGACTCAGTCACAAAAGGTTCACAACAGTAGGCTTAAATTTATTTTTCGTGCAACGTTCATGACAAATTATTTCATGTTCAACGTGAAATTATGTCTGTCTTATTTCACGTTTTTTCCGTTCAAGCACCCCCCTTTACCACCCTCTTCATTACAAGCCCGTATTTTACGATTACTTTTCAAAATCGGATACGTAAATTTCTTGAAAATAAATAAAAAGTATTGAGATTTGCCATCCACTTTTCAATAAATATTAATTTAAAATCAATGTTAACTGTGGATGACTTGGATAAGGAATGGCATTTAATGATTCCTAGAGATACGGCGTCAGCTAGAAGTGATCCCACTCAATGCACGGAAAAAATGCATTTTTTTAAATCAGGATCAGCTTTAATATTCAGATTTACAACGTGTATGGCTTTTCTTATTTTCCTGAGGGGTTTATAGTTTTCAAAACCAGAAAGTGGCTGTAAAAAAGTTTTTCCGCATATTTTTTCCGCGTTTTTGCGACGTTTTTAAGAAATAACTGCTGTATACAATAATTTTTCATTATTTGATGCAATGATTTACCTAAGTTTTTCTTCTAAAGACATGTTCACTAATCTATGATGATTGCTCTAGCCCATTTTAAATTATAAAATATAGTAAAACTAGAATAAATATTTGTAAATCCCGCTTGAATGCACTCTCCAATACGCAGATAAAAATAAACCCAAATTGATGACGTTTTATTCATGAAGAAAAATAAAATCAATACCGGTCGCTAAAGACGTCCGCATACATCGAGTGGGATCACTTCTAGCTTCCACCTAGAGATACAGCAAAATTTGTTAACAGGAAGTTGTGAAGGGAGACAATTTCAAAAGTGCTAAAAAAAGTATTGTCAAATCTTGTAAAATATTTCTGGTGGCAATAATTCACATATTCATAAAATAACCAAACACAACTTTTAAAGGTAGTTGTTATGTTTCAATTGACAAACATTTATTTATTGATAATCCACCTTTAATAATAAAAAAAAAAACTTCTTTCTATCATATTTATCTTGGAATATGATCAAATATGTAAGCCTATTTTAAACATGCCTTTAATAACATTTCAGTACTTATGGAAAGAGTAATTCCATTTGTTCCTTTGATATTTAAGGATATACCAATTTTAATTGCAAAATTGTAATTTGATGACTGTAAATAAAAATTAATGAAGAAATTCCAATTTTGTCATTGTAAACCTTCTTAAATATGTGTGTAAGTAAATTATGAAGCTGTAAAGGATACATAACTAGTTTACAAGTCAAACAACTGAAAGTGAGAAAAAAAGATATACCTATTGTGCTACATTTTGGGACGGGTGGTAATAAAATCAAATTATTTATGTTATCTAGGCATTTTAGTTTTTATACAACCGCAAAAAATTTTTGCGGTCGTATATTGGTATGACGTTGGCGTCGTCGTCGTCCGAAGACACATTGGTTTTCGCACTCTAACTTTAGTTTAAGTGAATGGATCTCTTTGAAATTTTACCATAAGGTTCAATACCACAAAAGGAAGGTGGGGATTGATTTTGGGGGTTATGGTACCAACAGTTAAGGAATTAGGGGCCAAAAAGGGGCCAAAAATAAGCATTTTCTAGTTTCCAGACAATAACTGTGGAACGGTGTATGGATCTCTCTGAAATTATACTACAAGTTTCCATACCACAAAGGGGGGTTATGGCTCAAACCGTTTAGGAATTAGGGGCAAAAAAGGGGGAAAAACAAGGTTGTCCTCATTAATGGACAAATACTTTAGTACAAAACATATAATTTAAAGCAGTGTAAGGGAGATAAATCAAATACATCATTGAAATTATCTCCCTTCCACTGCTTTTAAATTATGTATAAAGTAATGGTTAATGAACAATTAAGATAATTTAAAACAGTGTAAGGGAGTTAATCCAAATACAACGTTTTGGTTACTTCCCTTACACTGCTTTTAAATTATGTTTAAAGAAATGCATATTTATAAAGGAAGACCAGTATGGCGCATTAGATTTGTAAAATCTTTGACCACAATTATTTATTTGTTATGCCGAATCTAACCGTGTATTTAGATTTTTAATTTTGGGTCCAGTTTTCAAATTGGTCTACATTAAGGTCCAAAGGGTCCAAAATTAAACTTTGTTTGATTTTAACAAAAATTGAATATATGGGGTTCTTTGGTATGCTGAATCTAACCATGTATTTAGATTTTTTATTTGTGGACCCCGCTATCAAATTGGTTCATATTGAGGTCAAAAGGGTCCAAAATTAAACTTTGTTTGATTTCATCAAAAATGAATTATTGGGGTTCTTTGATATGCTAAATCTAACCGTGTATTTAGATTTTTAATTTTGGGTCCCGTTTTTTAAATTGGTCTACATTAAGGTCCAAAGGGTCCAAAATTAAAATTAAGTTTGAATTTAACAAAAATTGAATTCTTGGGGTTCTTTGATATGCTGAATCTAAACATGTGTTTAGATTTTTTATTATGGGCCCAGTTTTCAAGTTGGTCCAAGTTGGGGTCCAAAATTAAACTTTGTTTGATTTCAACAAAAATTGAATATATGGGGTTCTTTGATATGCTGAATCTAAACATGTATTTAGATTTTAGATTTTTGGCCCAGTTTTCAAGTTGGTCCAAATTGGGGTCCAAAATTAAACTTTGTTTGATTTCAACAAAAATTGAATATATGGGGTTCTTTGATATGCTGAATCTTACCATGTATTTAGATTTTTTATTTGTGGGCCCGCTATCAAATTGGTTCATATTGAGGTCAAAAGGGTCCAAAATTAAACTTTGTTTGATTTCATCAAAAATTTAATTATTGGGGTTCTTTGATATGCCAAATCTAACCGTGTATTTAGATTTTTAATTTTGGGTCCTGTTTTTTAAATTGGTCTACATTGAGGTCCAAAGGGTCCAAAATTAAACTTAGTTTGATTTTAACAAAAATTGAATTCTTGGGGTACTTTGATATGCTGAATCTAAACATGTGTTAAGATTTTTGATTATGGGACCAGTTTTCAAGTTTGTCCAAGTTGGGGTCCAAAATTAAACTTTGTTTGATTTCAACAAAAATTGAATATATGGGGTTCTTTGATATGCTGAATCTAACCATGTATTTTGATTTTGGACATTGGACCATAATAGGTAAATTAAAAAAATTCAAGTTCTTAGACCACATTCTTTCTGTGTCAGAAACCTATGCTGTGTCAAATATTTAATCACAATCCAAATTCAGAGCTGTATCAAGCTTGAATGTTGTGTCCATACTTGCCCCAACTGTTCAGGGTTCGACCTCTGCGGTCGTATCAAGCTGCGCCCAGCGAAGCATTTTATTAAAGTTTAACTAATTATTGAAATGTCACTTATTTGCATTTCAGTTAATGCACATGGCACATGTATTAAAAAACCAGGTCTTTGTCTATTCAATAAAATAAAACTGACATGGTAGTTATAAATAAATGTAACATCAAGTCACAAACATGAAACTTAAGGTGAATCAATCTTAAATCGGGCGCTAATACCACAGCGCTATAAAAAAAATCCTGGGGAGAACACTGGATTGTATTGCTTTCAGAGTTATATAATACACCTTGCCTAAGACAAAGGTCTAGCTAGGTCCTTAAAAAAAATGAGGCTATAATGATGTAAAGTGACTTATAACTGCCAACAGCCACATTATTTAGACCCTGGTGGATAGCTAGCTAGTTATCAGACTGTTATCTCATTGGCAATCATGTAATCACATCTCCTTATTTTAGTACGGGTTGATTATTTGAAATAAATGACTCACAAACATTAAATCATTTGAAAAAAAGATAATTCTGCAATAATTTATGTTGTCATTTAAAGATTTCAGTTTATATACTGTAACATATTAATATCAACAATGAAATTTGGTTGTACATGTATAAATGGTGTCACTATATTTGTAATTGTCAAACTAGTATAACAATACTATTGTCTAAATCTACAGAATTTGATCATCCTTTAAGTAACAGAAATAACAATGTCACTAAGTCACTTGTAACTTATCTCTTAAATAAGGACAATGTGGGGTATAAGAGCTTGCTTACTGCAGGCTCTTCATCATCATTTTGTTAAATAATTCCACAAAGAAGGGGATAGTCTGTTAATGTATCCTTGACTAAGAATAATAAATTGCAAGAAACAAATTCACATATTACTTTGAATATTGAATATCATTCAGGTATTCTTAAGATATTTCTATATACAAAAGAAACAACCAGTATATAAATATAGTCATGTTACACCGCTGTCCCAGGTAAAGGAAGGGTTGGGATCCCGCTTACATGTTTAACCCCGCCACATTCTGTATGTATGTGCCTATCCCAGGTCAGGAGCCTGTAATTCAGTGGATGTCGTTTGTTGATGTGTTACATATTTGTTTTTCGTTCATTTTTTAGCTCACCTGACCTGAAAGGTCAAGTGAGCTTTTCTCATCACTTTGCGTCCGTCGTCCGTCGTCCGTAAACTTTTACAAAAATCTTCTCCTCTGAAACTACTGGGCCAAATTTGACCAAACTTGGCCACAATCATTATTGGGGTATCTAGTTTAAAAAATGTGTCCGGTGACCCGGCCAACCAACCAAGATGGCCGCCATGGCTAAAAATAGAACATAGGGGTAAAATGTAGATTTTGGCTTATATCTCTAAAACCAAAGCATTTAGAGCAAATCTGACATGGGGTAAAATTGTTTATCAGGTCAAGATCTATCTGCCCATAAATTTTCAGACCAATCAGGCAACCCGTTGTTGGGTTGCTGCCCCTGAATTGGTAATTTTAAGGAAATTTTGCCGTTTTTGGTTATTATCTTGAATATTATTATAGATAGAGATAAACTGTAAACAGCAATAATGTTCAGCAAAGTAAGATCTACAAATAAGGCAACATGACCAAAATTGTCAATTGACCCCTTAAGGAGTTATTGCCCTTTATAGTCAATTTTTTACAATTTTCATAAATTTTGTAAATTTTTGTAAATTTTTAAAAGTATTTTCCACTGTAACTACCGGGCCAAGTTCATTATAGATAGAGATAATAGTAAGGAGCAAGAATATTCAGTAAAGTAAGATCTACAAACACATCACCATCACCAAAACATAATTTTGTCATGAATCCATCTGTGTCCATTGTTTAATATGCACATAGACCAAGGTGAGCGACACAGGCTCTTTAGAGCCTCTAGTTTGTACGTAAATTAGGCCGTTAGTTTTCTCGTTTGAATTGTTTTACATTTGTCATTTCGGGGCCTTTTATAGCTGAGTATGCGGTATGCGCTTTTCTCATTTTTGAACGCCTTACAGTGACCTTTAGTTGTTGATTTCTGTGTCATTTGTCTCTTGTGGAGAGTTGTCTCATTGGCAATCACACCACCTCTTCTTTTTATATTCACTTCACACATGCATATATAAATATATATCTTGACAAACAAATAAAAAAGCCATAGGCATTGAAAACAATTCATTTTTATTCTATTGTCAGTCAGCATACCTACCATGAACTGAAAAGTCTCTTAAGATTCAGTAGGTAAATTATGTGAAAATCAAGACTTGCATAAGAAATATCCCAATAAAAGAGGCGTCATTTTTCCTCAGAGCTTTCAGCTCTTTGATTTTCATCTTTGCCAAATAAGGGGAGATAACTCAGATAAAGTAATTTTTATAATAGAAAGTGTTGTGAATCTACCTATTTTGATATGTAGCAAGAAAACAAGTTTTTTGACCCCATTTTTCTTTTTCTACTCTGAAAGCATGTTATAAGAGCTATCTTCTCACATTTTATTTTAAAGTTCTATCAAGTAGTTTTCTTTTTATCACACAAAATTTGATTTTCCATGCATAATCTATACAAAATCTTACAATTTTGCACAACCTGTAGTGTGAAAAAAAGTCCGGTGACCCATACTTTTTTTGAAAAAAGCATTGATAAAAATTCATTTTGACGAATTATCAAAAAATTCTATCGATTTTAATTAAGACGCCCCAGCCACCTTAAGCTTGTTAAGACATGAATATTTTAACATCAGATACTAAAGGTTTTTATAATTAATGCATTTTTTTTCAAATTTAAGAATATGTTCTTCAATGCAAAATTTGCTTATATAAATCACAATTATTTAATATTTTTAGCTGGTTTCCCAACAGTAGAAGAAAAAATAGATGCAGATGCAAGGTCTATATATGTTGGTAATGTAAGTTGTTTAGATAGTAGCTTCAGAATATAGTTTATTTAGTCTCTACTACAATCCATTTAAAATACAGTCTTTAAAAAGTTGGAGTGTAGTTTCTAGATATTTATATAAACAACACAACATGTTATTTTGGAAAAACAGTATAATGACATGAAGCAACAACATAGTATTAAGAAAAAGGGTATTAGAATATCAATGCAAGTAAGTTAACACCTGTACAAGTTAAATGCATAAATTATTTCCCGAAATTAATTTTATTACATGTGTTACAAAAATGTACAGTCATATTGAAAGTATTGAACTTGCCAAATTTGAAATAGAATATCTCGGCGTAAGTCGTTAGGGTTTATATTTTTCTTTGCAAAACTTAAGAATGCATATAAACAGAATTGACATTGTGTCAATTTTTAGGATGTTGTGTGATCTAATAAAGTTTCATGAACAGCAAGCTGAAGATAAGTCATGTGTTCATGTAGTAACATCAAGATCTTTAGTAAAGGATGAAAAGTGGACCACAATCATGTTACTGAGAAAAATGTTGACTATTTTTCTTGCAAGATACAATTAAGCTTAACACATTCCTAGTAATTATTTGAAGATGTGAATCAAAATTTAATTTGAAAGATGTGTGTTCAGATATAACCCAAAAGTTTTAAACCTTTGAAGTTTGACTATATAGTTGTGTACAGACATGTTTAGTTATTTGACTCTTTATTTACAGGTAGATTATGGTGCCACTGCAGAAGAAATGGAACAACATTTCCATGGATGTGGTTCAGTAAACAGAGTTACTATCTTATGTGACAAATTCACAGGACACCCTAAAGGGTAAATATTGTCTCTGTGTATGCATGATACTAATTTTAGTATGTGCTAGGCACATGTTCCTGTAATAACTTTCATCAGGTATGCTTAGCCATACCAATACAACCTAAACAGAACAGTCAAAATAGTTTGTAATATTGTTTACTGGATTTTCAAAGGAAAATATCGGTTATTAATTTGGTGATGTACGGCGGGCAGCTGGCAAACAGTGTCCATGCAATAACTTAAAAACACTTTAACGAAATCTTTTCAAATTTAGATATGTTGTTTCCTGTGACTAATTGAAGGTCAAGTTTGATTTGCACAATTTTAACTTTTATAGTTGTTGAGTAGTACCTTTAAGTAGTGAAAAGTGATACTTAAATTGATTTTTGCCTTTCCATTTCTGAACACTACAAAAATTAATTAACATTTTCATGCCCCCGTCGTTGCAGAGGGGGCATTAAGTTTTACCCTTGTCCGTCTGTACGTCCGTCCGTACATCCCAAAATTGGTTTCCATTCTTTAACTTAAGTTTGCCTCAACCAAATGTTATGAAACTCATACACAATGCTTATTACCAAATAACACAGATCAAGTTCGAATTTTGGTGCTGTCACTTTTACCGTTCTAGAGTTATGCCCCTTTACAAATGGAAAAATTGCTGAATTTTTTTGTTTCTGTTCTCTCCTTTAGTTTGCCTCAACCAAATGTTATGAAACTTATACACAATGCTTATTACCACATAACACAGATCAAGTTGGAATTTTGGTGGTGTCATTTTTACCGTTCTAGAGTTATGCCCCTTTACAAATGGAAAAGTTGCTGAAATATTCGTTTCTGTTCTCTAACTTTAGTTTGCCTCAACCAAATGTTATGAAACTTATACACAATGCTAATTACCACAAAACACAGATCTATGTTATGAAACGTATACACAATGCTTATTACCACAAAACTCAGATCAAGTACAAATTTTTGTTGAGTCACTTTTACAGTTATTGAGTTAAATCCCTTTTAACAATATATGCAAGCAGGGGCATCATCTGTGTCCCATGGACACTTTCCCCATTTATTTTATTTGATCCTGTTTGGGGGACCAGATCTGCAAATATCATTTTCATGCAGGAAATTCCAGTTTGCTGTCAATCTAACAGCCTCTTGTTTTAATTGGTTTAGTAAACAATTGAAAATAACTCATGTTACTGTTTGAAGATGACCTGTCTAAAGAATAAATCTGTTTCAATAAATATAGATTATTTTCTTTTAAAAAAAGTATTAAAAGTTTAAATACAAAAGTTAAATCTCCACAATAAACACAAAATACTTGTTGAATATAATATTTTTAAAGAATGACACTTGTATAGCAAAGATGATTTAATGTCTTGGCTTTCCTAGTTCATTTTTTTGAACATTAAAATATTTGTTTGGTATTCATTCAAACTATATTTTTGTCATTTTGAAGGTTTGCCTATGTAGAATTTGCAGACAAGGATTCAGTAACAACAGCTCAAGCATTAGATGATTCTTTATTTAGAGGAAGACAAATAAAAGTATGTAAATATTTAGAGGAAGACAAATAAAAGTATGTAAATATTTAGAGGAAGACAAATAAAAGTATGTAAATATTTAGAGGAAGACAAATAAAAGTATGTAAATATTTAGAGGAAGACAAATAAAAGTATGTAAATGTGGAACATAGAATTATTTATAGAATGTACCTTGTATACTAAGATATTATCAATCTTTAGAGGAAGACAAATAAAAGTATGTAAATATGGAACATAGAATTATTTATCCAGCAACACTGGATAGAATGTACCTTGTATACTAAGATATTATCAATCTTGTTATACAGTCACAAATATTTGAAGTGTATCAGAATAACTCAATTATTTGAATGAGGCTTAGAATTGGTAAATAATTTTGTAAGTCTTGCTGTGCATTATATCCTGTTTGTTGCAGAGAACAGTTAAGTATTAGAAATGAGACAATGTATAAATGGTTATTTTTATACGACCGCAAAAAAATTTTGAGGTCGTATATTGGTATGACGTTGGCGTCGTCGTCGTCGTCGTCGTCCGGCGTCGTCGTTCGAATACACAATGGTTTTCGCACTCTAACTTTAGTTTAAGTGAATGGATCTCTATGAAATTTTACCATAAGGTTCAATACCACAATAGGAAGGTGGGGATTGATTTTGGGGGTAATGGTACCAACAGTTAAGGAATTAGGGGCCAAAAAGGGGCCGAAAAATAAGCATTTTTGTAACTTCCAGACATAACTTGTGTGTTAGCATATGGATCTCTTTGACATTGTACCACAAGATTCCATATCACAAAGGGTCAATGCTGGGATTGATTTTGGGGTTAATTGCCTCAAAATTTTAGGAATAAGGGGCCAAAAGGGGGCAAAAAACAAGCATTTTTCTAGTTTCATGACAATAACTTGTGTGTAAGTGTATGGATCTTTCTGAAATTTTACTACAAGGTTCCATTTCACAAAGGGAAAGCTGGAATTGAGTGTTGTGGTAATTGCCCAAAACGTTTAGTAATAAGGGGCCTAAAAAGGGGTTTAAAATAAGCATTTTTTAGTTTCTAGACAATAACTTGTGTTCAAGTGTATGGATCTCTCTAAAATTGTATTACAAGGTACCATACCACAAAGGCAAGGCTGTTATTGAGCTTGGTTTGGGGGGAAAGGGGGGTGGGGGTGATGAATCATAAGGGGGGCGGGGGTCAAAAAAGGGGTAATTTTTTTTTTTCCTTTTTTTTTTGTTTAAAATTTACATTTTAAGTTAATTATTTTTTATCACGAAGAGAAAGTAGGAATTGAGTTTTGGGGTTAATTGCTCCAACATTTATGAATAAGGGGCCAAATATTGGTCGAAAATAAGGATTTTTTTAGTTTGCAACAAAAACTTGTGTTCAAGTGTATGGATCTCTGTGAAATTGTATTGCAATGTACCATACCACAAATTGAAGGTTGTGATTGAGGTGGGGGATGATGAATCAAAAGGGGGTTGAAAAAATGTGGGGGTAGGATTTTTTTTTTTCCTTTTTTTTTCTTTAAAATTTTCCATTTAAAGATGGTTGTTTCAGATTTATATATGAAAGAAGATAATAATGATACGGTTATATATCATGAGGAATTGAAATTTAAAATTATGTATATTGGAAATTTAGGTTACATTGGAAAGTAAAAATTGGCTTTGGGGGGGGGGGGTTATGGCTCTAATGTTTAAGGAATAAGGGGAAAAAAGGTTAAAAAACAAGGGTTTCCATTTTAATAGACAAATAATTGAGTAAAGAACATTATTTAAAAGCAGTGTAAGGTTGGTAATTCAAACTCATTTAAATATCTCATCTACACTGCTTTTAAATTATGTAAATTGGAAATTTGCCAATAACTTTATTGTTAATAAATGCATTGGAAATTTGCCAACAATTTTAGTGTAATAAACTTCATTGGAAATTTGCCAATATAAAATTTTGCTGATGAAGGTTTTTTGTTTACCTTTAGCCTTGACTATGAAGTCATTTTCTATTTTTATAGCCTTATGATGTAGTTGAATTATTTAATACTTTTATGATGTGTTTAAATGGGGTTTTATCATGTTTATGGTTGCAAATTTATTGTTTTAGTATAATAAACTCCATTTAAAATTTGCCAATAAAAAAAGTTTTTGTTTATTTTTAGCTATGATTATGATGTCATTTTCTATTTTACTTTTATGGTTGCAAAGAAATATTTATTTTTAGATATTACTGTTAAATGATGCTGATTAAGGTTTTTGCTATGTTTAGCCATGACTATGATGTCATATTCTATTTTAATATCTGTTATGATGTATTTAAATGGGCTTTTATGGTTACAAAGGAATTTTATTTTTAGATATTACTATAAAATGTTGCTGATGCTGATTAAGGATTTTGTTTATTTTTAGCCATGACTATGATGTCATTTTCTATTTTAATACCTTTATGATGTAATTTCTATTTTTAGATATTACTGTTAAATGATGCTGATTAAGGGTTTTTTGCTATGTTTAGCCATGACTATGATGTCATTTTCTATTTTAATATCTTTATGATGTATTTAAATGGGCTTTTATGGTTACAAAGGAATTTTATTTTTAGATATTACTTTAAATGTTGCTGATTAAGGATTTTTGTTTATTTTTAGCCATGACTATGATGTCACTTTCTATTTTAATACCTTTATGATGTATTTAAATGGGCTCCCATGTATTTAGATTTTTGATTATTTATACATGTTACCAAATTGGTCCACATTGAACAAAAACGGTCCAAATTTCAACTTTATTACATTACATCAAACATTGAATTCTACATATTCTTTGATATATTGAAATTAACAAACAATTTAGTTTATGGATATTCCACCATAATAGGTAAATTAAATTTTTTCCAGTTCTTACACCACATTCATCCTGTGTCAGAAACCTATGCTGTGTCAAATATTTAATGACAATCCAAAGTCATAGCTGTATCAAGCTTGAATTTTGTGTCCATACTTGCCCCAACTGTTCAGGGTTCGACCTCTGCGGTCGTATCAAGCTGCGCCCCAGCGAAGCATTTTATTTTCATACTGCAACACTCAAAACTACATATTTTTGATGAATTTGACCATTGTTAAGTGTATAATGTACAAATGCCACAAACTTGTATTACTTAATGTCATGAATAAAATTTTACTGATATCAATTTAATCTTATCACAAATAAGGCTTAATATGGCCAGTGACTATATATGAGAAGTGTGCATACAATCAATCAATACAATTTAAATCAGCAAATTGCAAAAGTCATATTTTTTCAGGGAATGTTCATTTCAGAAATTTTAATCTTAAATTCTTTTTGATTCTTAGATATGCTTAATTGCAAGATAAATAATAATATACATCTTCGCTAGCCAAGGGTTACGATCCACTTCCCTCCTCTCCACCCTTGTCAGATTAAGCCAACATTTATGATAACAATGTTGCGCCATCTATCGGTAGATTAAAGTCATGCCCATTCCGAATACATTATTCTTGACCAATGGTAGCACTTGAACTCTTCAATTTGGAGGTAAAAACACGGTAGCGTCTAGATTCTACACACTTGGTAAAGCAGGAAACGAAAATATACATTGACATTCATGCATTTGTGCAAGAACCATACACAGGAACTTCTATTAATTGATTAAAAACATTCAAATTGTCACTAAATATAGTCGTATGTTTAGGGATGTAAAGACTTGTTGCACAATAAGCATGTGCCAATTGTTTACATACACTTTCTACATTTACACGTGATCATGTTATAGGCGCTTTTTGATTGGATGCAGCGAGTTTCGACTGCAACCAATGAAAATCATTACCTTGTGTCTCCGAAATTCTATCTCAATCCGCCAAGGGTGGAGAGGAGGGAAGTGGATCGTAACCCTTGGCTAGCAAAGATGAATAATATAGGGCATATATACATGTAGTAACTCAGAATGAACCAAGAGTATGGGAAAGGATTTGTTAAAAACAATTAAATGCTTCAAACATAGAAAAAACGAAATTATTATTATCAAACAAAACAGGGTTCTCACTTTAATAGTTGAGTCCAGGAATCCTGGACTAATGAAAATCTGTCTGGACTCATCATTTTCTGAACCTGTGAGTCCAGAGCTGCATTGATGTATCAGTTGAGCACAAATATCATCATTTTGTTGCTTGTTTTGTCATGAAAACTTAAATAATAGCAGTGACATCACTTTTCTTTTTACTGTCTGGACTATGGATGGTCATAAATTGTGAGTCAATTAACTTGCCGTTAAAAATCCTTAGTGAGAACCATGCAAAATGCACTGATTGAGGTCTCTGTTTCTTAACAATCCAATTTTTTAATGAATTACTACTACATTTATGTTGACTTTCACTATTAACATGATATGAAGAAGAATGATTTTAAAGTTAAGTCAAAGAACTGCCATCTAATGATAAATCATTCATTGTAGAATTCAAAATGTTCATGACATTACAGCTTCCTATCAAATATACAAATATTATAATAAATTACTACCATGACTTTCACTATAAACATAACAAATCTCAAATAAGAATGATACTAAGGTTAAGTCAAATGACTGCCATCTTATAATTTATTGCTTCATTGTAGAACTTGAAATTTCATGACATTACAATTAAACTTCATTTAGGCATACAACATGAACCTGAACCAAAATTTGTCCACTTTTCACGTGAAGCTAATTTATTTATCATTATGAAAAAAATGCAAATATCGAATGTATTTCCATATTTTATGTATGTCTGTTTAAAATAGATCTATCAGCTTGCCATAAATGAGAATTCTGTAGGGCATCAGGTCAATTACTTAAGCTAGATCTTAAATTGAATTTCCTTTTGTATATTGTACAGTTTTGTGTTATATTTGTTAAAGGTAACAGCTAAAAGAACCAACAGACCAGGTATCAGTTCAACCAACAGACGACCACGAGGTGGTAGAGGAGGGGGTTATAGAGGTTCACCAGGGGGATATTACCAACCAAGACCAAGAGGCAGATTCAGGTAGGATAATAGAAAACAAAAATACAAGTCCAAAGAACCTTCAGACATTCTTGTATAAGTAGTCTTTTTTTTACCAATTTGTTATACTGTAAATCAACTGAATTTCACATCTAATTATTTTCACAAATTACAATTTTCAGCCAATATTGTGGCATCTTATTTTCTCTTTCATCAATTCTTTTCTTTACTGCACAAGTAAAATATTGTTTTGGAGGTAATTTGCAGCATTTTATTTTTGAGAGCTCATTTGGTCTTTGAAATTAGCTAGAATATAAGAATCAAATTAACACGAGTTATCTCTCTTTACCAATAATTGTCCAAGTAAGAAATCTGTGGATGACATTTTTAATTAGTGTTATCTCCTCATTTTGAAAGCAAGAATTATTTTAGCAGTCGTGCCTATTTTAGTATACATAAGAATATGAACTGCAATGTGGACTTTCAGCAACTGAAACCCAATTTTTACAATGAGAATACAAATTAAACCAGGGAAATTTTATTCACCATTTATTTTTTTATCCTAATATCCAAATTATCTGAATACTGAAAAAACGGGGTTTCATCAGTCAAGGCCAACATAGGCATTGTATTTTAAGTCTATGAAAAAAAGATAAAAACGCAATAATGTACTTTAAAGCGATATTGTTGTTGTACTTAATGTCAGGCTCTTCTGCTGTCTCACATTGTACATTTGTGGTAATGCCATTTAAGTGTTAAGACAGTGAATTCAGAACATTGATATTGTTGGCTGGATCATTATAATCAGTTCTAACCCACATGTATGCATATTCAAGTTTGGTCTAACTTGGTAAGAAATTTGAATTTATAACATTGATTATGACTTGCACAAACTGATCCCCTTAATGCTTAAGTAAAAAGAGAATTTGAAAAAAAAAAACAAATCCAAAGATAAGGCAAAAAAACGAAACTTGGAAATGATTATTATTTCATTGTTATCAAGACAGATCTCTACCACATAGTAATTTTCCACTCAAGTAAAAGTTCTTTCATCGTGCACTGTGATTTGTTATTTTATATTCCCAATCTAGGATTAGAGGCTATATTGCATTCACCTTATCTGTCCATACTTACAACAAATATTTCCGTCACACTTTTCTCAGGTACTACTGAACAGAATGACTTCATATTAGCTTGATAATTATAAGTAGTAATGTGTAACCACTATTTTGATCTGTCAGATACTTTGAATTTTTCAATATGTTTCGTCACCATTTTCTCAAGTGCTACTGAACAGTATCACTTCATATTAGTCAGCAGCTTGGAAATTATGATTTGTAACATGCGAGTGCTTTTCAGATCTGAGAGACACTTACATCCAGTTATCTGATTACGAGTGGGTGTATGCTTAGCAGGACATCGCATGTAATTTTATTGAAATGAGTGATGGTGCGACATCATTGAAAGATGCAATGGCAGCCTTGCCTTTGACTTTAATTAAACAGTGAATTTATAACCTTTAAGGTAGATAGGGTGTCTTCCTCCATCTTGGATTTTGAAAAAGCAGATAACATTCGGTCTAGATCTTTAATGAAATGTGCAAATTTTAAGAGTGGTATGTAATTTATGTGTAAGACTTTTCATTTTAATATAGAAAATTATGTGTTTTATCATATTTACAGCTATATTTTACAAAAATCAGATTATTTTTGTTTTATTCATTTTTTTTTTAATTTTGCCATATAAGGGTAGATAACTCAGATAAAAGGGGAGATAACTCGATAAAGTAACTTTTGTAATAGAATGTGTTGTGAATTTACCTCTTTTATAATGTAGTAAGAAAACAAGTCCCGTGACCCCATTATTTTATTTTCTTATCTGAAAGCAAATTATTAGAGCTATATTCTCATATTTTATTTTAAAATTCTATGGTGTAGTTTTCTTTTTATCACCCAAATTTGGGTTTTCCATGCATAATCTATACAAAATCTGACAATTTTGCTCAACCCGTAGCGTGAAAAAAAGCACGGAGACCCATACTTTTTATTAAATTTTTGAAAAAAGCATGATATAAACTTCATTTTGACAAATTATCAAAAAATTCTATGGATTTGAATTAAGACCCCCCATCTACCTTAAAGGGTATAAATGTGTGAGAGAAACAAACTCTGCAGCTATCTTGAAATCATGCTTATTTTCAGGTTAATCCAGCTGGAAGGGGAATACACAAATAGACCTGGAATCAATCTCAGTTTACAATCTACTATATTAAATATATGAAGGTTTAATATTTCAATTTGTGTTTTCAATTCAAAAATTGAAAAGAAATCTCAGATTTAATGTTATTATAACTTGATGGTGATATACTGTCATTAAGATTAGGTTTAAAAGACATGTATAAGAACAGATTACCTAATGCCTATGGACATCACAACTATAGGAACTTATATTGGACAAAATAGTAAAAGTACATGGCATTTACTTATTTGAGTTGTGGATATAAGTAACCTTTGGAATATTTCAAAAATTTGATATGTGTAGTTTAGAAATTTTAAATTGATCGCAGATTTGATTCATAAGGATTTTGAGCTTGTGTTATTTGTATTAATCTTTTATGTTTTTATCTTTTCAGTCGATTCAGAAGGGCAACATACTACTCCCCATATTGAAGAACCATATTTTACGGCGACCAAAAAATTGTGGTCATTTTACCAGTCCAGAAGATGCCAAATTTATTTATCATTTTGCTATAAATATCTTTCATTTTATCATATAAAAACTGTTGTACAGCTCTTTAACATTAGAAAAAAGGCAAATTGTTTTAAAAAAAAAAGAAATGTTTTACTCTTTTAAATTTTAAAATTAAACGTGCAGATTTATAAATCCCTGTCAAAGAAAAAAAGAGAAAATAGGTTAAGAAACAGAAATATTTTTAAATTTTATTAAAAGATTTCATGCTTGTTTGCAAAGTATGAACAATAAAAAAGAGAAAACACCAAAAATGTTTCCTTTGTCTATAAAAACATTAAACATAAAAAAACAATTGTACCTATAGACATTTCTATGTTTCAAGTAATTTTGATTGATAATTGTCAAATGGGTTAGTCCATGATACTAAGGAACCTTCTTCATATGGGAACTAATTTGGAACAATGTAGGCATGTAATTTGCATTCTTCAATTGACAGACAGATCATGTTTGAGTTTGATTGGTCAAATATAAAGGTGTAACTTGTCTTGATTCATTGATTGACAGGTTCTTTTTCAGGTTTGCCACCATCAGAGCTGACCAGCAATGCCAACATCTGTTGGTTTTGTTGCTTTCCAACAGCAAGGCATATGTAATTGTTTTAATGTGCAATAATTTTCATTTTTTTAGAAATGTTATGCCTTGCTTTTGGAAAGGATTTAGACTAGGAGAAAATCAGGAGGGAGGGTTAAAAAAAAGCAAAAGAGAAAAATAGAAAAGGAGAAAAAAAATAAGTTGAAAAAATAATGAGATATAAATAAAAAGCAGAGAAAAAAATATCTGAATGGTGAGAGAAAAAAAGGGAGAAAAAATTAAGGTGGGATGAATCTAAAAAAAAGAAAGGAAAATATTGGTGATCTTAATAAAAAAAAATATAGGAATAAAAGAAATCAATTTTTAAAAAAAGGTTAAAAAAAAAAGGAAAGAACGAAAGAAAGAAAGAAAAAAAAAATGTAAAAGAAGTACTTGAAATAAAGATATAAAAGTGACATTTAATGATTTTTATTTTGTTCTACAAGATATTTGCCTTGTCCATAGCTGTTTCTATTGTGTAGCATTACACCTTCAATACAACTTCATGGAAGTCAGTTTTACTTATTTAAGAATCCTTAGTGCTGGGGTAAACCACCAGCATTGAGCAAGTAACTGGAACTGTTCTGTTTTCATACCAGCAATCTAAATGTGGTTATAGGAATTTCTTTTTAGGGGTTGTTCTCTAACCCACACCATACAGAAGTTAAATTTAGAAGATCTAAGCATAGTTGTAATAATTGTTTATTCAGTATAACCTCAACAAGTTGGAAGTTACAGGGACTCCCAAGGTTTAATTCATCCAAAATTACATCATGTTTTTCTGTTTAAATATTGTGCCTTGTTTTGTTAGTCTGGTATATAAAAATAAGATGTATGATTGACAATGAGACAACTTCCCACAAGAGACCAAAATGATGTAAAAGTTAACAACTATAGGTCACCGTATATTTACATTGGAAACCTTTTTTTACATTTTCATAAAAAAAATGAAACAATATTTGATGAAAAAGTTTGAGAGGACAATTCAGTATAAATATACAGAAGTACCTGTAGGACAAAAGTTTGGGAGGATAAGTCAGTATAAATATACAGAAGTACCTGTAGGACAAAAGTTTGGGAGGATAAGTCCGTATAAATATACAGAAGTACCTGTAGGACAAAAGTTTGGGAGGATAAGTCAGTATAAATATACAGTAGTACCTGTAGGACAAAACAGATCCTGGTTGATGATTGCATTCAAGTTAATCATTAGCCGCTATCTAGAAAGTTCAGTCTTGATTTCTTTTACCCTTTTTTTATCAATAAATTATACACCACGACTTGAATGATTTATCTTCAGTGGATATTGTCTGAGTTTTAATTTGTTCTATAGTTATTGCAGGTTAAGTGATCAATTTTTAAAGGCACTAACTCAACAAAACAGTATAAAAATGTCTTTTCTTACTGCTATACAAACAAATTATGAAACACCCAAAAATACATATACACTCATACCACATCTTCTTATTTATATTATCTAACACATTTCCTTAGTTTAAATGGTAGTTTGTTATTAGGTCAGTTTATGGAGAACTACTTGTGATATTAAAAGTCAATAATATTTTGTATCCAGTTGTTTAAGGTTTGGCATATCTTCATTTCCAAGGAAAATATTTTGCCATTTTGCCTTGTACCTTAAGTCATGGTTCATCGACTGAATATTTTGCATATTTCACATACATTGTATTCAAATAATGCTATTTCAATTTCAACATTTGCATTTTATTATCAAAATTACAGACCAGGAGACATCTCTGTGTCGACAGTTAATTGAGTGATCTGGTACAAATGAACTTGTCTACATATGAGGCATGCTTTATCAGATTTTCAAACTGAAGGAGCTTATAGAAAGCATTAGAAAAAGGTGGGCTTCAACAGAGACATGTATACGTATATATGTCTGGCTTCAACAAAACAAATGAAAACCTTGAGTATATCACGGTGTGTTGACCTCTTAGATGTCTTTTGTTTGTTTTGTGTTATTTTGTTGTTTGTTTGCTGTTTATTTTTATTTTTCAATCTTTCAATCAATTTTCATTATACTGCTATCCAATGTAGACGAAGCGATGGTTCTTGTTATATATCACCTGCTCGTCATGATGTTTGTCATTTATACAGAGGTTGTTGGGTATTCATCACAACTGCACAAAGCTATATTCACTATCCATTTCAAAACTTCATTCTCTTAACCTCTGTAAACTAGATACAAATACCCATTCAAACCAATACAAACTTACAGCTATCCTCTCGGATATTGCCCATCACAGACTTTTCAGACCAGTTGGAATTGGGAATGATGTAACCGATATTTTTTATACGACCGCAAAAATATAATGCTATCATGTCGTCGTCTGCGTCGCCCGAAGACGCATTTAGTTTCCAGACAATAACTTTAGTTTAAGTAAATGGATCTCTATGAAATTTTACCATAAGGTTCAATACCACAAAAGGAAGGTTGGGATTGATTTTGGGGGTTATGGCACCAACAGTTAAGGAATTAGGGGCCAAAAATAAGCATTTTTGTAACTTCCAGACAATAACTTGTGTGTTAGTGTATGGATCTCTCTGACATTGTACCACAAGGTTCCATATCACAAAGGGAATGCTGGGATTGATTTTGGTGGTAATTTCCTCAAAATTTTAGGAATTAGGGCAAAAAAAGGGGCAAAAAACAATCATTTTTCTAGTTTCCTAACAATAACTTGTGTGTAAGTGTGTGGATCTTTCTGAAATTGTACTACAAGGTTCCATATCACAAAGAGAAAGCTGGAATTGAGTTTGGGGGTAATTGCCCAAAACGTTTAGGAATAAGGGGCCACAAATAACCATTTTTCTAGTTTCCGGACAATAACTTGTGATTTAGTGTATGGATCTCTCTGAAATTGTACTGAAAGGTACCATACCACAAAGGGAAGGCTGGGATTGAGTTTGGGGGTAATTGCCTCAAAATTTTAGGAATTGGGGGCAAAAAACAAGCATTTTTATAGTTTCAGGACAATAACTTGTAAGTGTATGGATCTTTATGAAATTGTACTACAAGGTTCCATATCACAAAGGGAAAGCTGGGTTTGAGTTTGGGGGTAATTGCCCTAAACGTTTAGGAAATTTGGGGCCAAAAAACGCATTTTTACAGTTTCCAGACAATAACTTGTGTTCAAGTGTATGGATCTCTCTGAAATTGTACTGCAAGGTACCATACCACAAAGGGAAGGCTGGGATTGATTTTGGGGGTGATGAAACATAAGGGGGTTCAAAATATTTGGGGGGGGGGGGGGGGTTCTTTAAAATTTTCCATTTTAAGTTGGTTATTTTTTATTTAGATATAAATGCAAATAATAATGATATGGTTTGATTTCACCAAAAATTGAAATTATGGGGTTCTTTGAAATGCTGAATCTAACCGTGTATTTAGATTCGTATTTTTGGTCCCGTTTTCAAATTGGTCTACATTAAGGTCCAAAGGGTCCAAAATTAAACTTAGTTTGATTTTAACAGAATTTGAATTATTGGGGTTCTTTATGCTGAATCTAACCGTGTATGTATTTAGATTTTGGATATTGGACCATAATAGGTAAATTAAAAAAAAATAAGTTCTTAGACCACATTCATTCTGTGTCAGAAACCTATGCTGTGTCAAATATTTAATCACAATCCAAATTCAGAACTGTATCAAGCTTGAATGTTGTGTCCATACTTGCCTCAATTGTTCAGGGTTCGACCTCTGCGGTCGTATCAAGCTGCGCACAGCGGAGCATTTTATTCTATAGCTTTTCTTTGCCATCAAAGTTCTAAAATAATTAATTATAAACACGTATTACAGGATATCAGTGTCTTAACCACTTGATTGCAACTGTGCTATTTCCCCATTCATATATAATCTGGCTGACCACCTTATTACTAGTGACCTGAACATTGTCAACAACACCTCTTTACGAAATGTGTTGACCGAAGGACCCAAATACTGTTACCGTAAATCCATAAATTAGAACAAATTTTTTAAATACTTTCGTATTTTTAAGACACGTAGACACTCTTTCTGGATCGGTTGAGGCAAAAATTTAAATGGTCTATGTACACTCTTGCTACATCTTTCTCAAAAGACCCAAATGTTGCTAAGCGCTTGTCCAACCTACATGACAAATATGTTGTTGTCTCCGTTGATAAATTCCCAAAAATCCTGAATAATTATAGGTGTGTTCGATGTTCCTTTTGTGATTTCAACTAAAGATGACAATCCTTCTCTGTACTGTATACCAAAATTACACAAGTGTCCTAAAAACAACGTTTTATTTCCGCATCTGCCAAATGCTACACGAAACTTCGGTCAAACTTAATATGAATTTTATCAGCAATCGAACTACCTACTCTCGGGTTGGTGTGAATCAGATGTTACTGAGAAATTCCAAAGCTCTTTTAGAGTCCTATCAGACAATATGGGATGCGTGGTTGCATGGGTGTTTTATAAGAACAAAATAGGAAAGGATAAATCATACTTTATCAAATAAAAACTCCGATTCAAATAACAATTCTCTGAAACTGACATCAAAATACTTATTTTTTTATTGACAGGATTGCTACTTTTGGAGGACGTGTTTTTCAATAATGATCGGCATTTCTGTGGAATCCAACTGTGCTCCACTTCTTGTCCTTTTTCCTTTATTTATATGATGTATACTTCATTCAAGAGCTTCTTGTGGAAAATGAAAAGAATCTAGCATCCTTTAACTTCACGTTCTGCTATATAGATAATGTCCTCTGGCTAAACAATTCAAATTATCGGACTTGAAATGAAGGATACCACTGATACAGTTAAGTCTGCTTCATATCTTGGCTTACATCTAGAAATTGACAACGAGGGTCGGTTGAGAACAAATAAGTTACGACTAAACGGATGATTTCAGCTTCTAAATTGGGAACTTTCCAATTGGTATGTAGTAACATTCCAACAGTGCCTGCATATGAAGTTTATATCTCCCAGTTGATACGATATTCCAGAGCTTGCGTTTCCTATCATGATTTCCTTGATAGAGGGTTGCTGCTTACGAGGAAGCTCGTTGAATCGAAGGATTCCAAGTATAGTAAAACTGAAGTCATTCCTTCGAATTTTACGGACGCTATCACTAAGTCTAGTTGGTTTACCGGAGATCTGTGTCAAGGATGACCACGAATATGTTCTGTCGTAACAACAGTCCCGTCCTCTTGTTCATCGATTGTGGCATCAATTTGTATTTATCATGAGCATCATGGCGGGTGATCGGTTTACCCTTTCCGGGGCACCTGAGATCACCCCAGTTTTTATATGGTTCGTAATGCTCAAATATGGTGTTTAGTGGATTGGTTTGTCTTTTTGTCGTCTTTCGTTTTCGTACGAACGCAAACAAATTTTGCGGTCTTGTATTGGTATCACGTCGTCGTCGTCCGAAGACACTTGGTTTCCGGACAATAACTTTAGTATTAGTTCATAGAAATCTATGAAATTTAAACACAAGGTTTATAACCACAAAAGGAAGGTTGGGATTGATTTTGGGGGTTATGGTCCTAACAGTTTAGGAATTAAGGGCCAAAAAAGGGACCCAAATAAGCATTTTTCTAGTATTCAGACAATAACTTGTGGAACGGTGTATGGATCTCTCTAAAATTGTACAACAAGTTTCAATACCACAAAGGGATGGTTAGAATTGGCTTTTGGGGGTATTGGCTCAAACCGTTTAGGAATTAGGGGGAAAACAAGGGTTTCTATGTTAATGGACAATCACTTTTAGTACAATGTTTTTGGATTACCTCCCTAACACTGCTTTAAAACTATGTATAAAGAAATTTTGTATTGTCTTGAGGTGATTAGCTGTCAATTTATTTTTAGAAGTTACTAATAAAAATGCTGATTAAAGATATATTATTTTTAGACATGGTTATGTATGTCATTTTCTATTTTAAGACTTTTATGATGTATTTAAATGGGTAATTATGGTTGCAAACTCCATTGGAAATTTGAATTGAGGTAATGACCATATCTTGAGGGAAACTTTTTTCTTTGGAAAAAGGGGAAGGGGAGGTGAAAAAAAAATTGGGGCGGGGGGGGGGGTGACATTTTTTTTTTTCTCATTACAGATTTCAGAAATTAAAAAGAAAAATTCTTCAAATATTATTTTTTTTTTTGTAAAAAATAAAAGGGATGGGGTGAAAAAAAAATTTTGCCAAAAAAGGGGGAGTAAATTTTTTTTATTTGGGGGGGGGGGGGGATGTTCAATTTGCAACAGCATAGTGTATTGCACAAAAGCCCCAAAAAAATGTACCCCTTTTTTTTTGGGCTTTTGTGCAATACACTATGCTGTTGCGAATTTTTTTTATTTGGGGGGGGGGGGGGGGGTGGGGGGTGGGGGGGGGGGGTGTTCAATTCGCAACAGCATAGTGTATTGCACAAAAGCAAAAAAATTGAATATAAATTCAAATCATATAACCGATTCTTAGTTCTTTGACTACAGTTATACTGTGTCAGAAACCTATTATGTGTCAGATATTTAATTTTAATCCAAATTCAGACCTCTATCAATTACGATTATTGTGTCCATTTTTGCCCAAACTGTTCAAGGTTGGACCTCTGCGGTCGTATCCAGCTGCGCTAGGCGAAGCAATTTATTTTGTCATGACGTTGTCAGGTTCCCTTCGACTAATGAGGTTTGAATGTCCCCTGGTATCTTCCACCTCTTTTCAAGAGATAAATAAACGCAAAAGTATGTTCAATTCTAGAAACTGTATTAAAATCGTTTTTATTATAATTTTATTATGCTTACCCTTCCGGAGCACCTGAGATCACCGTCAGTTTTTGGTGGTGTTTGTGTTGCTCATTCTTTAGTTTTCTATGTTGTGTTTTGTGTACTGTTGTTTGTCTCATTCTTTTTTAGCCATGGCTTTGTCAGTTTATTTTGACTTATGATTTTGAATGTCCCTTTGGTATCTTTCGCCTCTCTTTTTTCATCTAGTGCACATTTTTTTGATACAGCACCGGTATTGATTTCTGGGAGACTTGTTATACCAGTATTGTCATAATGTTAACATGTAAATTTATATAGAAGTACAATTTTACTGAATAACGTACATATACGTATATACATATTAATAAACAATATAATGAATCATTACTAACAATGAGGAAATAATTAAAGGCGTTTACAGGAAGTATTTTAAACAACATGCATTCCTTGAAAATTTAAATTGAACTTTATATTCAAACTGTTACCAATCATGATCTAGTTTATGTTCCAAATTAGATACAAAAATGTGAAACAGAATAGGTTTCTGTGAAATTTGGATTATTTTTTTAATTCTGCATATGTAATTTAGAGATGAGATATGAAATTTTAGTTTTCTATAATCACTTAATTGATTTGGGAATTTATAAAAGCTCTCATTTTGACTAGGGATTTTGCAAAATCACTGAAATTATTGAGTACAGTTGTATGTATTCACTGGTTTAATTCATGGAAATTCAATTTAGAAGTTAAAAACAATAGACAGCTAGTCTGGATGCTAGTTATATGGAAATTTGCTTTTATTTTTATTTATCAATGACTCTCTGGGAATAAGACAAATCTTGTATATCAGATTAGAAAAATCAATTGTCTGCAAAATGGGATTTTTTTCAGTCTTGACTATTACTTTGCTATTAGACGTGCATTTTTATACACCGGTCTTAATCAAAACAACAATAGGTCAATTTGATCACTTTTTCTTACCTTGGTTTACGTCGTATCTTAGATACTATAGTATCTGAAGCTATTTAGATTCATGGAAGCACAAAAGATCACCAAATACTATACAATAAACAAAAAATCTATATTTTCTGTTATCAGTTTCATCCTAAATCAAATCTACTCAAATAACATTTAAAATTTAACTTATCTAGTAACACAAAGCAAATAATTGATTATACATACACATATACATGTCCGATGCTTTTATCTGTTGTTCATTCAATACATATCTCCAGTCGCTGCATTAATTTTGGAGTTTATCATTCAGTTGCAATAATTGCATACATAATCGGGGCAAGGCAAATGCATTTATCATATAAATATATTAATATTTGTGAGATATTATCATGAACGATCTTAATTTTCTACGTCTTCATCAAAGATTGATATATATATATGAATATTATACCTCCTTTAAAGATGATTTGTTTTAGCGATACATATTATTTAAACTAACTGGCACTTATCTATTGAGTTTTTTTTTTAAATAAGACGTCCTCAAGGGTATCTTTTATGGGTAGTTTAATATAGAACAATGCCTATGCCTTTACCAACAGGCAGATCAATAACTAATCTTGAAAGAACTTGGCAAAATGTTAGCTTTAAGAGTTTTAGAGGTAAATATAAAGTCTCCAAGAACACCCATTAATAAGAGACATATGCCAGAACTCGAAAATGATTATTTCCTCTTAAAGATAGCTTTGAACAGAATCTGTACATCCCTTCACTAATGGTTGGTATACTCCAGAGTTTGGCACGGATGTATCACATTCATCGTAAATATGCTGTGTAGTATCTACCTTTTTATTTTTCAGTTCTGTCTGATCACTACTTTCCACACACTGTTGGTAAACTGGTGAACAATTTGACCAGTTGTCAGTCAGCTGTTCGTACTGATTCCTAATACCAGTATTCATACTACTTGACTGATTGCTTAGAAGTGGCAAATCGCCAGCGTTTTGTTCGGGTTCTGGTTGATACGAACTTTTTATTGATTTTAACTCAGTATTCGCAATAGTTGATGATTCAATGTCGATTTGAGAACGACGAAGAACGTCAGTGTGAGCTGATTTGTCATATTGAGCCTTTGGAATTGTTTCATGGTTTTGCTCATGTTGTTCTAATCCACTAGTTATGGAACTGTTTGCTGTAGGCCTCCTGTCATTTTCTCTGTGATGCTGGTGATTCTGAATAGCAGCGATATAACGCCTTTGATTTTGGTAGAGAACAAATGATGCTATACCAATGAAAACTATAACTATACCGGCTGATGTTATAATCAGATACGTCTGTAGATATGATGGCCCTATAAAAATATAGCATAAGACATTATTAATGAGGGTTTAAATGGGGTTTACAGAATAGAAAACAATGGACAAAAAGTGCAGTATAAAGAGCAAAAAGAAAAAGGATAATAATAGACAAAAATAATAAAAAATAGAGAAAATTGGGTGCTTAAATATAAAGGATAGAGAATCATGGGCAAACCAAACTAAGAATAGACAAAAATGGCCTAAAAAATTAAGAAATAAAGAAATAAAGAAGAGGTCCCTAGAACACACAGAAACCTTTCGTACAAATGCTATTTCTATGTTTATACTCTTTGTATTATACCGACAAAAACATAGTATCGTGCATTTTCTGCAGTAAAAAAAAAGAAAATATTTTTCGTAGGAGGACAGTCAACATGCCCCGCTTGCACTATCATTTTCCTTGTTCAGTGAACTTAAAAAATTGGATCCCAATCGTAATTTTGTATATATATAAGTTCAAATCGTAAAATTGACAGTGGCTTTCCATTCATATAAATACTGTTGTTTTTTTTTATTGGCTGATAACGTCATGCCGTCATGTTTCCAGTTCTATATACCAGTCAGTCATACTAAAGTCCCAACTATTCAATTGCGCTGATAAACGAAAGTGGATAGTAGGGGTTGACTTTAGTCAGACTGAAGAATTATAAGCTTCGCCCAACTAATTTAAAAAAAAAAAAAACTTTTTTTTACAAATTGTAGGTGTACTTAGTTTGAACGGTTACGTTTATAAAAAAAAACGTCAATTTAATTCAGTTGAAAAAGAAGTTGACATTACATAGTGTAAGTATGAATAATTAATAGAAATATGCGATATACATGAATTATTATTATTGCAATGTGATGATCAGTTTATGAGCTATCAATTTTGAAATCGACATTTTCATTTAAATGACGTAATATATAGAATAGAGAATAGAAACGGGGAATGTGTCAAAGAGACAACAACCCGACCAAAGAGACAACAACCCGACAAAAGAGCAGACACAGCCCAATGCCAACAATGGGTCTTCGACGCAGCGAGAAAATCCCGCACTTGGTACGGGCTTCAGCTGGGCCCTAAACAATAACATATACTAGTTCAGGGAAATGGACGCCACACTAAACTCCGAAACATACAAATGAACCAAAATTAACAAAACACACAAGACTTTCAAAAACTGATTTCACGTGAATTCTACTGCTTTCATCTCGATAGACAACTTCTGTCGAAGTTTTCACCTACTGAACGAGGAGACCTGTTTTGTTTGTCGCTTCTTGAGCTAGGTTAATATACTTATATGCGTGACTCTGTGTTCTGGATCTAGCATGCATGCATATTGGTATTTTTACCCAATCTCCAGGAGCGTCTGTGTGATCTAATACGATGCTAGGCAAGTAAATATCTTGCAAATAGCTATGACACCTTCTAAATACTACCAAGTTAAAATCTTATAACAAGTTATAGAAAAATGAATTCATTTAACTTCAATTTCTTTCAATTTCTTTCAAGTTAAATAGGAACTATTAAAAATTTAGCTCGTGCACATGAATAATGAGTAAAAACAAAATATTCCGTCAAATTTTAAGGCTGTTCCGGAACAAAGTTTATGTATGAGTGTCTGGAGGGGTACTTCATTTCTGTATTCATTAATTTTTAGGTCATTTTTCTCTCTTCTGAATTTTTTTTGGGGCAATTTATTCTCTTTTTTTAATTAAGCACTCCATATTATTGTTTTCTTCGGGAGGTTACTTGGCCCATTTTTCTGTATTATTTGACCATTGTTCTCTATTCTGTAAACCCCATCCAGACCCTCATGTATCTTGCCACTGACTAGTCACGCCTTACTGTAACTCTTCGCAAACGTTAAAACGAAACCAAGTCGTGCCCGAGTACAAGACAACTAAGCCTGAAGACAACTCGGACGTCTATAAAACATAATTCTTGCTAACTTACTTTTTCTATTGAATAAATCAAGATTTTCAAACAAAAACGCACTGTGACGTTCACAATGAAATTGAAATATGGTCTAGACATGCAAATTAGGTCCATGGATTTTTTTTAATATATCGCATATATTTCAAACATGTACTGTTTATGTTAGCAATTAAGATTTTTAAACTAAGGTTATTATTTCAGAATGTTTGGGTATAGGCGATTCCTTTTAAAACCTTAGTCCACAAAAATACTAACACAGTCACTATTGTGTTGTGCAAACGAATATTCACAAATGAGCATGTGTGCTCAAGAATCATACACATGTTTGTCGTGTTTAGTTGCCTAAGTATCATATTAATTTGGGTTTCTTTAAAAACATTTATTTTACAAGATGCGGACGGATCCGAAATTTGCGGAGGGATCCAAAACCCGCGGAAGTATCCGAAACCCGCGGAGGGATCCGAATCCCGAGGAGCAATTACATGATACCGCATACGGTGGGTCAGTAAAATCTGGATCCGATTCTCACGGCCGATTTTGCCACGTTGGAATCGGATCCAGATTTTAATTCACGTTTTTACGGTATACAAGATTTAAAGTGGTGTTGTAGGTGAAAGAAATACCTCAATACGTCGAAATAAGCGTTATCGCGTTGTAGGCCGTAAAATGTCGATTTCAGGGTACGTTTTCCACTCCCAACTAGCATTTCAATTGGTATTTTATAGTGTGTCTTTTATGTTGTAATGGTACACTTCTGTCTCAGGTTAGGATGAAGGTTGGCGCCTGTAAAAGCGTTTAGTAAACCCGCTGCATTTTTAAGCACCTGTCCTAAGTCAGGAGACTGTTGTTCAGTGGTTGTCGTTTGTTGGTGTGGTTCATAGGTGTTTCTCGTTTTTTATATAGATTAGACCGTTGGTCATTTTGGGGCCCTTTATAGCTTGCTGTTCGGTGTGAGCCAATGCTCCGTGCTGAAGGCCGTACTTTGACCTATAATTGTTAACTTTTTATACATTATGATTTGGATGGAGAGTTGTCTCATTGGCACTCATACCACATCTTCTTATATTTAAATAGGTAACAGATTGATTACTTAATAGACCGTAAACGAAGTCGGTGACCATAATTATCATTAGTTTAAATTGTACGCCAAAAAAAATGTGCACGCTTAAGCAAATGTTTCAGTTTTGTCTTCTTTTTTTCCGTTTGTCTTGTAAAGGCTGTACCATGATTTACTGTCGTATTAGCTGTTGTTGTAACAGATGTACTACGTACCATGATTTACTGGCGTATTAGCTGCTGTTGTAACAGATGTACTACGTACCATGATTTACTGGCGTATTAGCTGTTGTTGTAACAGATGTACTACGTACCATGATTTACTGACGTATTAGCTGCTGTTGTAACAGATGTACTACGTACCATGATTTACTGACGTATTAGCTGTTGTTGTAACAGATGTACACTACGTACCGTGATTTACTGGCGTATTAGCTGTCGTTGTAACAGATATACTACGTACCGTGATTTACTGGCGTATTAGCTGTTGTTGTAACAGATATACTACGTACCATGATTTACTGACGTATTAGCTGGTGTTGTAACAGTTGTTGTGTTTGTTGAGGAAGAGGCTGTTGTTTTAACAGTTGCTTTGTTTGTTAAGGAAGAAAACGTTAAATCCTGCGATGTTTCTTTGTAAGCAACAGTTGTTAAATACGTATCGTTCTGTAAATAACGAATGGTCGTTTGCAAGTCTGAAAAATGTCAAATATATAAAATTACAATTTAAGCTTTTTGTCTGTAAGGAGTATGTGTGCGAATAGATTATATTTTTTCATATTTATGTTCTCTAGTGAAATAGAGCTAGTTAATAAACTGAGAATTCAATGAAACAGCCGAAAACGGGAAAATGTTCAAGGACACTTATTGTAATTTCTCCGCAGGTGAAATTTCTTTTAAAAACATTTTATGAGTCCCTTCCTCTTAAAAATTGGTATGGGGGACATCCGCCATCTTTGATAGTTAAATAACAGAAATCTATAGGTCTGGATATTTAATGACATATATAAGCAAATTTTGAGACAGGAATGCAATTTACTTAAAGATAATGATGCGATTTTAACTGATTACTTCGATTGGTTTTTAAAAGTACAGAATATCATTTTATTGATTCAAAATTTTTTTAATTTAGCCTTTTTAACGGGAGGTACCTCAGATAATTTGATTTTACAGAGGAATGTACAGTAAATGTTTCTATTTTGTATTAAAAAGGAAGAAAAAATGTACAGCGACATCATTTTTCTTCTTATTTTCTAAAAGCATTTTTATAAGATATCTTCTCCAATTTATTTCAAAATTCTGTTTGGTTTTCTTTCTATTTACATAACAATGCGTTTCCCCTGTAAGATTCTTGCACATTGAGCAAATTCACCACAGAGGCAACCTGTATCTTGAAACCAAGCCCGATGACCTGATATTTAAAAGAAAATTGAACCCTCAGGCTATATATTGGTTTGTTTTTGTTTTTGTAAAAGCATTATATATATAAGGGAGTCGATGGGTAAAATCTTCAACACATTCATATGATGGTCAACGCTGTTTACTAATCTAAAGAGATGAACAGGTCAATGCTAATTCACATACAGTACCTTCAACTTTTAACGTGACATAGGAATACTGAGTGCCATTTGGATTATCAACTGCACAGCTATATCTTCCAGAATCTTCTATTGTTAAATTGGATATTTTCAAATTGTACTTTTCTCCACCTTTTAAGCCAACGATCCCCAGCCTTTCGTGGTGCGGTAAATTTCTATTAACTGTCCAACCATCTGTGTATGTTGTAGTATAAGTACTGTCTACTGTTTCTGTGTTCTCGTTTAGACGCAACCACTGAATTATTATGTTTCCCTGTATATTGATGCAAGGCAAATATGCTGTGTAACCAACGGCGGAATTTATGTATGGTTCTGACAGACCGATTGCTCCTACAAAATAATTTAAGTGATAATGTTTTATAATTTAGAGTGTGTATATTTTGCTGGTTGCGGGTTGCTGGTTGCGCGCTGCGCGTTACGGGTTGCGGGTTGCGATCTATAAGTCAGTTGAACAATAAAGAGGGAATAAAAAAAAAATCATCAAAACACTGTATATACTTGTAAAAGGATCTATTTGTGAAACTTCGAAAAATTGTGTATTGTTATTAACAAACTTTTAGTGATTTATTGCTGGTCATTCATTATATATATATATATTATATATATATACCAATATATCAGAAAATAAATACAATATCACTTATTTTAGAATTGATTAAAAGTAAAAATTGTTAACCAGCTAGGCCAGTGCTCTAGAAAAATCACACAAAGCAATGACACTATTTAAAGTGTACGAAAAGGAACTTTTTAGGAAGAAATTACATAATTTTCTTAAAATTTCCCTGAATTAAGTGTGATAATAAAAATAATGATCATACTTTTATTTCAATACATCGTTGTCAAAGTGTTGTCAAAGCCTATCCCAGCACCCCAACTCAATAGATCACAAGGTGGTTCAAACATCTATTAGGCCAATTAAAATAAACTAATTGACCATGGCCATGTCCATCGTCAGGAGCTCAAGCCATTGCATGGTGACAATCTTAAAAATACTGTAATTTTTATAAGGGGCTCGACACCTCGTGATCTGTTTGACTAATACTTTTCTATACTCTTTCTTTTCTTTCCATATCAATTTAACAAACATAGTATAGAACATATTTTCATAATTTGCAACATGTTTTACCAAGAGTCGCAGATGTTACTGTGTCTTTCAAGTTTTTATGCCTACGGAAATCGAAAAGAGGTCTTTTATCAAATAAAAGTTTAGCCTATTCGTCTTCTTTTTCATTTATCCAAGTGTTTTAAAATATTGCTCTTTAAGTGAAGAGAATACACAGGGAGGCGACTGTAATACAGATTTGGGTGTAACCAATAATGTGTCATTTCTTTGTTTTGCAGTCACTTCCTGCATAACTGTTTTAATTTCATTTTCTTTATAACCCCTTTTAATAAGGCGTTCAGAGAATAACGCGTATTGTGTTTGTAAATCTACTGGATTGTTCGTACATCTCTTAAAGCGAAGCATATCTCCTTTACTTATGCCTCTGAAAGTAGAGGATGGATGGCATGAGGACCTCTCTAAGTACTGATAATTTTCAGTTTTTTTTCCGGAATTTCGTGAGGTCTAAGATTCCTGTTTCTCTAAATCTTGGACCTTTGAATACCAACACATCTGAAAACTGCATTTTAGTTTGTGATTTCTCGTATGTAAATTTTAGTAGTGCATGGTGTCTGTTAGCATGTCATGTAAAAAAATTGTAAATAAAAAAGCCATCGTCCCAAAACCTATAGAGGCTCGATATTTTCTGTTTATGTTGGAAAGTCCTTAAAGTACTATTTAAGACTTCATAAACTCTCAGATCGGTAATTTCAGGTGATAAACTATTTCCCATTGGAACTGAAGTTGAAGTTTTGTAAAATTTATCATTGAACATAAATTCATTATTTTCAAGAACTAACTTTAGAAGCTCCAATATATATCGCAGGGGAGGCAATGGTATCGTATGTTTACATTTAATTATCGTAGGCCAAGCATGTTTGACTGCGTCAATCATTTCTGCATGGGACATATTGTTGTAAAATTCTTTTATGTCAAAACCGACTAAGTAGGCGTCAGGTTTTACCCGCAATTTCTCAATAATATTTATAAATTCTAAAGAGTCCCTTAAATGTGTTTCTTGTTGTACTACTGCTGAATACTTCCCTATTCTCTCTAAAGCAGTACCAGATAATGAAACAATAGGCCTCCCTTGAATTCTGACATTTTTATACAGCGTAGGATTCTGTTGAACCTTTTCTATTAGTTCAGGATCCAGTTTGAGCAATTTAGGCAGAAGATACAACCTTCCTGGTTTAAGATTTCTCTTAGCAGAAAGATATTTAAATGTGATTTCATCTATGACCTCTTTCCTATGCATTTCAAAGATAATATTATTGATTTTCTGGTTGGTCTCTATTATATTTAATTTTTCAATTTCTATGAAGTGAGTAGCACTACTAAGTTGCATACGTCCTTCATTTATATATTCTGTTTTATCCAAGATCATTATGGTGTTATTTGTATCTGCTTATAGAATAACTATTTTTTTGTTTTGTTTCAGGGAAGAAATTGCCTTTCTTTCCAGCGTAGTGAGATTATCGTGGGCTTTTTGTATTGTTAAGTTATCTATCTCAATCTTAGTTTTGAATATATATGTCTTAATTGCATTGTTTGCAAGTTCCGGTTCGTATCCGGACTTGTAAAAAAGGGATGACGTTTAAAAATATCACCCTTGTCAAAATGATATCATTACATCTTAGTTTTCTTGCAAATTCATTGAAATCTGATGCAATACTAGATTTTGCAAATTTCCTCGAGGGAGACGGTATATACTTGTATCCTTTACTAGTAACAAAATCTCACTGTCTTTTATTTTTTCAGTCGTGAAAATTTTAACATATTCACGTGCCTTTTCAATTGATTTTTTTCTTCTTGAGAGAGCGAATCTTAATCTTCTATTTTTCTGATAGACGGCCTTTTTCATGATAGCCGTTTTTGTTTTTTTCGCTCTTTTAAGAATATATTCTATACTATGTTTGTTAAATTGATAAACATGGAAAGAAAAGAAAGAGTATAGAAGAGTATTAGTCAAACAAATCACGAGGTGTCGAGCCCCTTATAAATATTACAGTATTTTTAAGATTAAGTGTCACCATGCAATGGCTTGGGCTCCTGACGATGGACATTGCCATGGTTAATTAGTTTATTCTAATGGGTCTAAATAGATGTTCGAAACACCTTGTGATCCATGGAGATGGGGTGCTGGGATAGGCTTTGACAACGATTTATTGAAATTCCGAGGTGTCTCATGCATCTACAACCCATTGTGGTGGTTCCAATCTTACAGCCGATTTCAATGAGTGTGTAGGCAAAGGTAATATCTTTGGTTAGCTTGCTTGCTAGCTGAACCGTGAAGTCATTGTTAGGTTAGGTAAACTATCCTCCTTTAAGAGTAGACTAGTCCGACAGATAACCAATCTATCTGTCTGTAGGACTAGGCTACTTCGAAAGGAGGGTAGTATACATTACCTAACTATGACTTCACGGTTCAGCTAGCAAGCAAGCTAACCAAAGATATTACCTTTAGCTACACACTCATTGAAATCGGCTGTAATGATACAAACAGCTGTTTTTGATATATAAACAGCTGATTGCTTAAAGTACGGACAGGCTGTGAAAGGTTACTTTTCTGGTGTAGTAAACCTTCGATCTGGTCCATCATATCAGCGAAAACAGATGATTTTGGAGCAAAAGGCCAATAGTCGAGCAGAAAATCTTTTACATGCGTTAGATGATCAATTCAAAGGTGGTAAGGCTCCACAATTACCAACAACTTCAACATTCATGGCTGAACCAAGTTCATCGCACAGAGCAGACAAAAGCTGAGATAAAGACAAAAGACCAATTGGAAAGACAAGGACCAATAATTCGAAAGAGTTTAACATCAGGATTGAAAAAGCTAAGACAATGGGGGATTATAAGTGCATTGAAGTAAACATTCATTCACCAATGCAAGCTACTGCGAGTCTTGTTTCACCCAGGGAGAAACATGTGCAGTTTATTTTGACTATAAATCTACTTGCTCGTGTCCCTTATCTAAACTTCAAAGTACTGAAAAATTGAGAAAGGTGGCATGTAAACACAGAATTTTCATACTGATTTGCTTGGACTATTCACAAACCTGCAATATTATTAAACAGTATTGTTACACTCTAACTGAAGTGGGGAATATAGTAAACAGACTTTATGCATTTGCCTTAGAACCAAACTCGTTAAAACTGAATAGTCCGTCAACTTTTAATTATTCAGATTTGAAAAACAGATATTGGCATTCAACTTCAAGTGACCCTTTTGAATTGACCTATCAGTTCATGGTATTATATCTAAATGCTATGGTTGTGATAAAAAATACACACTAAAGTTCAATTCCTAAATTGGTGAGATAATGCCTGTGCTCTTCTGACAATGTTTGTTTAAGTTCATTTGTGATTATTATATCGCATATATAAACAGAAAGCCCCCATTTGATGTAATAATAAAACATTTGGAAGTACGCTCTCGTTTCTATAAAGACAAAAAGGAGTGGAACATTTCACCTAATAAAGAAGAAAATCAAACGCGGGTTATCATTTACAGACTGACTGTGTGCAAAAAGTGCATCCAAATTTGAAAGCTGGCGATATAATAATCACAAATGAACTTAAACAAACATTGTCAGAAGAAAACAGGCATTATCTCACCAATTTAGGAATTGAACTTTAGTGTGTGTTTTGCTTTTGCATAATTATGTCATTTCATCAGACGCACCCGTTTATATTACTTTACTGAGAACACTGATAAATGTTAGCAATTTACACACGTGAATGGTTAAGAAACATTTTCTGCATTCTTTTCATTTTGATATTCCAAATTATATGTATTTGAAGAAAAAAATTGTAGGTTCTGAATATTATATTGCAAGTCAAATAGACTGATACTATCAAGACTAACTAAAAGACGCATGAATGTAGTAATACTGTACATATGTTTGTTGATACTTTGTACGGACTTTGTCTTCATTATTCCAAGGTAAAAGTCTCAATCGTTATGCTGAATAAAGTCAATTTATCATAATTAACGAAACTGCTATAATAAAGTTATTGTACGCTATGGGTTTATTCATTGTCAGATTAAAAATTAATGAGTTTATGTTTGTTTAGAAAAATTAAGATAAAGACAAAAATAGAGCAGCCCGCAACCCGCAACCCGCAAAATAGTGATACTGCATACTTTATTATAAAATTTTAAAGTGTTTCATAATTCATCATAGAATAAGATTGGTTTCGTTCTTTCTCATTTTCGTTTAGTGGGATAACCATTTATTTTCTTGGGGGCAGGAGGATTTTGAAAATGAATATCAAGCTGGCCTGGTAAGAGCTGAAAAAATATCCTTGCATAATACGGGATAAAAATGAATATTCTGCAACACAAAATGAAGGAAAAAAATGTGTACAAAAGTGCAAATAAATTTTCGCGCGGCTCCGACTAATCAATCCGGAAAATAAATCCTTCATTATGAAATTATAAGAGTGTTTCACAATTCATCATAAACTAAGAGTGGTTTCCTTCTTTCTAATTTTCGTTTAATGGATAACCATTTAATTTTCTTGGGGGCAGATGGATTTTGAAATTGAATATCGAGCTGGCCTAGTAAGAGCTGAAATAAATATCCTTCCATTATACAAGGTGAAAATGAATATTCTGCAACATAAAATGCAGGAAACAATTGTGTACAAAAGTGCAAATAAGTTTTTGCGCGACTCCGAATAGTCAATCCGAAAAATATATCCTTCTGCCCCCTTCCCAAATATCAAATGGTCGTCCCGGATGAAGACCTTACACATGTTACATATTCGAATCTGGTTCAATATCGATTCTTATTTTTATTTTGAATGGAACTCATAAAAAAAAATTCTACTAATAAAAATGATATTGACCAAAAAAAAATCAACTGTTTTGTCCTTTTTTACCATGCATCTGACAAAAAAGTCTTAAATGTGTCGGCAAAAGAGTAACATTGAGATGCACAAACATTAGACGATGAATGTCCTTGAACTTGTGTTCAACTAAATGATTGCAGATGCACATTCATGTCAATGGCTGAATTAAGAGCCTATGAGAAACACAACTTTCCCATCATGCATTGACTTTCTAATTAAATTAAAAAGAAAAGTTTCAATTTATATCTACATCCTGTTACTGTTCAACTAAATTGCATTTATGTTTCCGTCCTGTTGATTTGCACTGACACCCACATATGAGCTTTCGATACAACCACATAAGGTTTCATCAAACACAATAAATGGGCTTTCGATAAATCTGAGTGTGAGTTTATCTATAATGATTTAAATCGATATGTTTCTTTTTTAGTACTAGAACTTTCAAAAATACATTTGTACGCTAATTTGACTTGAAAACAATTTCAACCACTGATAGTGATTGTGTATAGAGTGTGTTTCCAGGGGAAAAACCAATTCAGATTCAGATTCATTATTTCATTATAAGCATAGTACTTACTATGTTACTGAACATTTCAACGTATCGGCATGAACATGTATCTAGCATTAATTATTTATTTTAAAGCACTTTTTCCAACATTTCAATCATCATTGTTTTTAATTAAAAGATCTTGAATATTGGGAGGAAATAAATATCAGATGGATATTGTTAAATGGTTTTGCCCCATCTTATTTAGAAAAAAAGTATTGAAATATCATGTTCCGATTGATCAGTTTCATTAACATTTACACTTTTTACCTGTCAAACACAAACCCAATTATATGAAGACAATATTAACATTGATATTCTTTCAGAAACTGTTCATAGATGATATGATATAAATAGTATACATCTAATAGTATAATAGATTTTATTTTTGAAATGAGAGTGAATGCTCGAGTGGTTCCGAAAACAATATTACACTACCTTTTTCTAAATCTAAATTTCATTACGAAACAGATATAACAAAATACAAAATTGGTTAGTAAAATTACAGTCAAGTTATTTACAATAAAACCATCAACAGTTTTGGCTTAGAATCGGGAAGGAAAAAAAAAAACCCAAAAAAACGCACTAAACTTCAATGTGAACAAAATAAACAACAAACTATTATCAGATTATGAAAACTTTCAAATATGTTTAAATGCAAATACAAATGTCAAATGCAAAGCTGATATTCTTATGCTGTTGTTAATTCACATACTAGTTTAATGGAGTTTTTCAAAAAATTAAACAATCATACCTTTTAGTAGTACGACAGTGAATAAGCGAGAAATAAGTGTATCCCTTTCCCTTGACATGACTTAAATGTCTTTTTATCAGTTTGAATACTAGTATATGGTACCACTACCATTTTAAAACTATTTTTGCTAGTAAGTTTTTTTCCTGGTATTGTAAATTATGTGGAAATTATAAAGTAAAACAATTTATCATATCCGTTTTAGATTTTATTTATTTTTATAAATTAATTTAATAATACTTCCTTCAATTTACGCTTTTACGACCAATACAATATCACGGTTATAAAATCCACTCTGGAAATTTACAGAAAGAGGATATAAGCAATGTTCTTACTTTTATTTTATAGGTAAAACTAAAAAGCTGACATTATTTTGACTGTTGAAAATTATAAGGTCATTGCATATTCTCCTTTATATAATTGTTACAATATAGCAATACACTCAAGATGTCCTGTGAACTATTGTGTGCTAATTGTGTGCTAATTGTCGAGACTCGATTTTTAAGTATTCGGTAAAAAGAAGTTGATAAGCGACTCTCATGGGAGATAGGAGGCTGGGGGTGTCTCATCATAACAATCAGGGTACAGCTGCATGGAGTTTAAGTTTAGAATAATCTTTTAAACTACCATTGTAAAGTGGAAAATTTTCGCGAGGTGTATGTTTCGCAACTATAATCGCCAAAATATCCCCTTGTGTAAATTTTATATTTAAGGAAGATTAGAATCATGAATAATAATAAAAAAAACAATTAAGAAATGAGCTGTAAAATTGACAGCGAACAAGGTTGTCTTTATTTAGAAGGTAACCATTATGATTGTTGAACTTCAGATGGCAACTATCAGTAATGAAATTGATGTTCGAAGCACTTTTCTGGATTTTCCTTCATCAGAAACGCTCAAGCCCGAACAATTGAAAGTCAATGATGTTTGAGACTATCGGACCTAAAAAGACTTAACAAAAAGCCAAATTCAATTATAGTCAGTTTGACCTGCCACGTTCAGTGCCTATTTTCCAATCTATCAAGGACCAAAGCTCCTAAAGGGTAAAAGTGAAAATAGTCAATATCAAACTTGAAGTCCATTTTGTCAACGACAAAAACATATGAAATCTGAAAAAGGATTGGTTGAACAGTTCGTAAGTTATTGCACTGAAAATGTTGACAGCCGCTCGCATTCCGCCGAACTTTATTACTTTAATAGCCGGATTATTCCTCCGGATAACCCGGTTAAAAAGGAGAACGTAAAACTTAACGAACAGGTTTGAATTAAAACATCGTTACATAAACTCCGCAAGAATGGCCTTTACAGTATGTGTTGTTCTTGGGCCGTACAAGTCAAGGAAATAGTTGTGCCTTAGTTACATTTCTAACCGTTTTTATGGTTGGTCGTTATCATTGCACATACTAGTAGTCCATTTCAGTCATTTTAAGCAAGGAGATTTTTAGAAGCAAAACTAAATAAATAATCAACCTGGCAAAGCTCTTCAATGATTTCACCACAAAAACACTTTTTATTTTATAAGTTCTCAAAAATTATTTCTGGTAACTATAACAATAATCAAAAATATAAATTCAAAACGAAATTATCATATAATGTATCGTTTCCCTTTAAATATTACGAGCGGATATAGACCTGCGGGCTATAGGAGTTTCGGCGCTTCATTGAAAATTTGAGCTTTTTTAAAGGATATTTGTACTTTGTCTTTTATTACACTGTAATAAAAAGGACATTCACGCCTTTCCTACAGAACTTTTTACCCTGGCGAAGTTAAAGTCATATTGTTACAAGACTGTTAAATGTCAATTTATATCATAACCACAGAACATTTATTTATTTATAAACATCTTAAAGGTACAGTCATCACAGGCTAGTTGGCCTGATACATGTGGCCCGTTTATCATTATAATACACTTTGAAATTGATATTCCATCTTTCTGTCCGAAAATATGCAAATATGGAACTTCATCATATTAACTTCAACAACAAAAAATCTATATCTTCGTTATTGTAAATTCAACATGAATGTTTAAACATCAAATTACGGGTTTCATAACTAAGTTAATATGAATTATAAGTAAGGACAAAGTTGATTTCAACAAGCGTAATGATTACAACTGATCAATTTTACAGGAAAACAGCGGAAATGTGAAGATTCAAGATTTTATTTCCAAAAACCCAGACACACAACTGGCAACATAAGCATTGCACAAAACATAATATTATGCAATATACAAAAGCAATATTGTATATGATAAACAGTGTAAATAGTAACTAGAGGCTCTAAAGAGCCTGTGTTGCTCATTTAGATCTATGTGCATCGACAAAAATGGACACACTCCTACAATGAGGACTAGATTAAAATTCATAGCAAAAATCTCTATCTTGTTGATCTTGTATCATTGATAATTTTTTCTGTTTACGGTTTATTTCTTCTTAGTTTTTGCCCAAAACACAAAAAGGGTAAACCTTCGTCATTTAAGGGCAATCACTCCTATAAAGTCTTCTAACGATTTCAGCAAAATTTGACTGATTTGTAGATATTGTCTTGCTGATCATTTTTGCTTTTTAAAAAATGTCTATCTATCCTTTATCGGTGGCCGAGTGGTCTAAGTAGTCGAACTACTGCATCATTAGCCTTTCAACATTGAGGTTGTGAGTTCAAAGCCCGCACATGGCAGGTACGTTCGACTTCAATCTTAAATGACTAGGATTGTTAGTTTTCCTACCGAAGGTCAGTGGTTCTCTGCGGGCACTCCGGCTTCCTCAGCCAATAAAAAGAGACCGTCACGAAAAAGCACAATGCTGCTGAAAGTGGCGTTAAAACACCAAACTATCAATCAATGATCCTTTACAGTTTCAAGATAATAGGCAAACACGCAAAACATCAATAAAAATTGTCACTTAGAGCAAGAACTCCAATAAGGAGTCGACTGACGATTTCGGTAATGTTGATTTATTTGTAGATCTTATTTTGCTGGTCATTTTTGCTATAGAAATTGAATATCTATCTTTTATAGTTTTCAAGATAAAAGGCAACCGCACTTAAAATGGGTAAACATCGTCTTTAAAGAGCAATACTCCAATAAGCAGCCAACTGACGATTTCGACCAACAGACTTCGTTGTAGATCTAGTCTTGCTGATCACTTTCGATAATTTAAGTATTTGTCTATCTATTATAGTTTTTAGATATTAGGCAAAAACGCAAACAATTGGTAAAATCTCATTCAAATAGTATTAAGTATATCAGAACTTCATTGATATTAACTAAGTCAACTGATAGAGTAATATTCATGTCTTCAATCAAGTCATTAATGAAAAATAAAAAAGTAAAGGTGATAAAAGTTCCCCTTGTTTTATTCGAAGAAAATTTTTGAATGAGTCGAACAGTAAATCACCAGTTCTGACACGCATTTTCACAGACGAATATACTGATTATATAGTTGCAGACTTTGACCTAATATCACTCCGTCATAGTATATCCTGCTAATTTTGTCGAACGCTTAGCGGAAGTCCACAAACGAATAATACAGTTTTTTTTATTATTTTGTATTGGATGAGCAATTATTTTATGTAGTGTAGAAAATGTTGAGTTACTTAAAATAATATGTAATTTTATATACAAACATCTTCCTTAGTGAAGATTAGTTAAAGGGAATCTATGTGTGTATATACATTTGATTGGACATAGAAAATTATATTCATCTGAATATCACAAACATACTAGCCGATTAAAAAAAAAAATTAATTGTTATGATATATTATTTATTCAAATGTTCTCTTATATCCTTGAGGCATCGTCCCCTGGTATCAACTGCATTCAAGTTACCTATGATGCTTCCTTGTTTGCTTTTGATACAGGTAGGAAAGAGACATTTACACACATTTTACATGCCTATGGCCCATAAGGTATCGCCCCCTGGTGTCAGCTGCCTTTAGGAAACCATAATACTTTCCTATTTGCTGCTGACACAGGATGAGTCATGGACATGCTTAATTTCTACTTTCTTTTTGGCTAATTATTATATGTTTAATTGATCCAACTTTTTGTGTACTATACATATATGGATATCTATTTTTCTTTTTTCTTTTTGGGCTGCTTGTTTGTTATCTATATCAACCACACTTGCAATAAAATGCATTAGTATTAAAAAAAAAACATACTATAGATTCTTTATCTACGTATTCTTTAAGAACTTAAATAGTTCTCGTTAAACTTTCTTTTTTTTTCTCATTGTTTGTATTGTATTATGAAAAATTATTGATGTTGTAATGTTTATGCCCTTTGGGGCCCATAATTGGAAATAAATTATCTTATCTTGTAATATAAATATAGCGTCAACAGTTGATTTGCCAGGTCTAAATCAGAATTGGTTATTGATCAATTTGTCTCCTTCTTCTTACCAATTAAATACATGATTTGTCAATATTGTAGTGTAAAGCTTCGCGGTGCATTACGTTTGCTCGCAAAAATCATTACGTTTGCGCGCAGCTTTTGATTACATTTGCGCGCATTTGTTTTACAGGTAATCTCAGGTAAACTGAGGTAAATACAGGTAGATTATACTTATTTATTTAAATTTTATTTCAAGCAGGATAAGTCCGTTTTATTATGCACCTGCACTTAAGTCCTAATGATAAAAATATAAAAACATAGCAAATCGCATGATCAATATATATTTTTAGAAGTCAATTTGAAAAAATATATAATTTGAAATTAAAAATATTTTCAAAATTCATAACAAATATAAACTTATTTATTTTGAGTTATCATTTATTTTTACCTGTGTTACCTGTAAAATGATATCAAAATCCCAAATGCGCGCAAATGTAATGCGCCCAAGCTTCGATGAAACACTGATTAATACAACCAGTCGATAGTTGTTAGGATAGAGTTGATCACCACTCTTTGGAAAAGCAAACTATAAATATTCCGACCATGACCGGAAGAATAAATATGATTGAAAAGAATTTTCAATATTGGCGCAAATAAGTTAGGACAGACAGAAAACATTTCACTTATGAGTCCATTGATACAAGAACTTTTACCAGACTTCAACTTTTTGATCGATACTATTATTTTATCTACAGTAATTGCAGAGTTTAATTGTGTTTCATTTATATATTGTCAAATGCCATATTGTTTATGAGATTACGAACTTCTTCACATAGATCTTGCGAACTATCTCCTAGGATCGACTTAAAATGTTTCATCATTGTTTCATTATCAATTTTACACTTATAATTCACTCTTCGTTTAATTGACGACCAGAACTTCCTCGTTTATTTAAGAGTTCGATACCCTTCCGACGTTTACATTTAATTTGTGCTTTTCGTTTCACTTTATTATAGTTGTTCATCGTGACAAAAGTATGCCTTTCTGTTGACATCTGACGGATGATGAAAAAAAAAACATTTCTAGCCAGATGAAAATCCTCACGAGCGATCGCACAATTATTATCAAACCACTCGTTGTTCGGCCTAACTTTATTTTCATCTCCACGTATTACAATGTAACAATTTTAGGTTCTGCCAAAAACTTCATGTGCGCTATATTGCTTTTATGGCAATGTTAAATATAACATTAAAATGACAACATTACATGACAGGACTACAATACAAATAAATGGGAGAACATATAGGACAGAGAAACATACGAATAATAGCTAACAAAAGGTACCAGGTTTAAAATTTACTAGCTTTCTATCTATAGAAATACCATCAGTTATTTTTTTTTTACAAAAAATAGCTAATCCACCTTCATATCGAGTATCTATTTTAACATTTCTATTCAAACAATAGTTTAACAAAACATTCTATATATATTGTTTCCTTGTTACCAAGTTTCACATAAAAAAAAAACATCGTATTTATTTACAAAATTAAAAAAAAAAAATTGTCTTCACAACAAGAGGTTAAACCATGTACATTTATATTCCAATTTACACATTTAAAATTGTTCGATTGTTTCCTGCGCTGTCCTTATCATAGGGAGCATTTTTTGACCACCCACACATTTTGTCCATCACAAATAACGCCTTGATATCCATTCAATAATGGTAATTTTTCTTTTCTACCTTTTTGTATTTCTAATGGTTATTGTTCAGATATTCCAAAAAGTGAATCTTTCAAATTCTTTGAACTTTTCTTTACAAGATCCCGCATCTCAAAATTTGCCATTTTACAAGGATTGTTCTATGTTTTTCACTTTTCTTTCCAAATCTGAACGAATCACATAATTTTATCTGCAGGGTTTTCACAGTACCAGTTTTTACTGCACCAGTTAACTTCAACTTATTTTGATTTGTTAGTGTGTTTAACTATTCAATCAATTCCAATCATAAAATTTAATCCATTGAAGCTGATTAATGTGCTTCGGGCAGTTAGACATTTTTAGACATTCTTTGTTTTGAACTGTTTGTACAAAATGTAGACATAAACAACAGGACAATCCCTTGATAAGAACATGATTTACATTCTTTCTTCACAATTTAAACACACCAAATCCTACATTTTAATTAGTCGAAAGTAAAATTGCAAAAATACCGAACTCCAAGGAAAATTCAAAACGGAAAGTCCTTAATCAAATGGCAAAATCAATAGCTCAAACACATCAAACGAATGGAAACTAGCTGTCATATTCCTGACTTGGTACAGGCATTTTTTTTTATGTAGAAAATGGTGGATTAAACCTGGTTTTATAGCTAGCTAAATCTCTCACTTGTATGACAGTCGCATAGAATTCCATTATATTGACAATAATGTGTGAGCAAAACAAACAGATATAATAATAGGTAAAATTGTAAAAAATTGGGGTACTGCAGTCAAAATTGTTTTATAATCTTAATCACTATAATAACAAACAAATATGTCAAAAGAAAAACAAAATGGCATATAGACAGAGCACATAAGCAAAAAAGAAAGACAAGAATACAAAAAATAACCACATCACAACAACACATTGGCGGGATGCATAAGTACTGGGCAACGGCACAAGGATATTACCAAAAATGGACTAAACAGTAAAGGTTAATAAATTACAAAGACAACTAAAAGAACACTATAACACGTAATTAAGATGATAAACAACGTCATTACTTATAATCTATACTTCAAGACCATCATGTATCATGTGTGAAGTTGAAACGGAATATTTATCAACAAGGTCTTGGTATCCTTCTCTCATACATATATATATATATGTGTGTATATATATCAGAATAGATTAATATGATTCATTTACATCATAATCATACTGAAGAAGGATATCTGTTATCAAAATATTTATAGATAATTACATTTAATGTTTCCTTTGTTTTAATATTGGTGTTGTTTTGTACACTTGGCGTTTATATAATTTATTTATTGTGAACATGTAACGTTACTCGTAACGATCCAGCGCCCTCGTAAGAAAGATAGTTGACTAATATCTAGACGTATACTAGTATATACTAAATCCGTTATCGGTGTCAGTTAACGTCAAGGGTAAGAAGAGTTTTTTTTTTTTTTTTATCTTAGGCGTGTTAATAAGTTCAATTAAAGAAATAAATTTATATACTAGTACGTAGGTGTTCCTGAGGCCTTGCAATTAATTAAAAATTCGGGTTATATGTTATGTAAGTTTGGTTTAAAATTTGGATACCATCATAATAATATTCATGTAGATCACGAAGAGGTTTAAAGCTTAAGTAGGATATTCCCAACCGTCACTAGGTATTTCGTTTTAAGTTGGTTACCAGTTGGTTCATCTACGTTTTTCCAAAAAATTTGAGGCCATTAGTTAAAGCATTATTTTTACGTTATTGTTTAGAATAAGTTCCGTTAGGGCATTAATATTTTTGGAGTTTATTTTACGACAAGTACCGTTTGGGGATATTTATTTTTCTTCCAACATTTTTTTACATGGCCTTCCCCGTTTCTATTGAAGTTATTATGACCAAATTTGGACCATCGATAGAACTAATCATGAAATATTACCAGGTTACCCTGTGTAGGATTTCATCCTCCCCTTTAAAAGTTATCTGCCTTTTATTGGTTTTTTTTCAACATCCCCCACGTCCTTCGTTGTTTTTAAAAAATATCACGACCTTATTTGGACAATAGGTAGATCAGATAAGCTGTCTGTTGTTGAGTATGGTTTATTCATCAAATGGCTGCCTTAAAAACATCAAAGATGTCAGACACAACTATTTAGTGTAAAACATGACTGGGCAACTTCCATAGACATCAGGAAACAGACTAACTTCTGTAAACTTGATTTTGAAAAGGCATTTGATACGACCTCACGAACTTCTAAAATGTAAGCTCAGTATATATGGAGTACGAACAAACATATTCAATTGGATAGACGTATTCCTATTACAGAGGACACAATGCGTGGTAGTAAATGGTTGGAATTTAATAAAAAAGAAAGAAAACATCAGTGCTCTAAGGTGTCTCGCAAAGCACTGTCATGGGTTCCATATTAATTCTGGAACCGTGACATCATCAACATCTCCAACAATATTTTATCTGATATCCAACTACTTGCCGATGACTGCGTTTGCTGCAGAGAAATCAACATCATCAATAGACAGACTATAAAATTGGGCAATAATCTGAGATGGAGATTCCAACCGGTCAAATGTAACATGCTGAAACTTAGCAGGAAGAAAAATAATGTAAAGTTTGATTACACCCTGAAAGACACCAAACTAGTATTTCTCCAATCATTTAGATATATTGGCGTTAACATAACAAGTGTCTTACACCGGGGAAAACACATTAAAACATATGTAATAAATCATTCAGAACACTAGGATTATTAAAGCGTGACCTATCATCTTACCCCAAGAAGTCAAATTACAAGCGTACACAAGACTTGTACGACCCGTCCTTTATTATTCAAGTGTTGCCTCGGATTCCCATTAAACGTGTCTCCAGAAGAAATTAGAACTATTAACCTGGATTGATGACAGCGATTCTAAAACGGTTAAATTTACTTTTCAACACAGAGAAGGCTACTAATTTTGCACAAAGGACTAAACAATCAAGCCCATTTACCAACAGAGCATTTACGGAATGAAGAAATAACATAAACAAATATGGTGGTCACTGAATAACCCGCGTAGCGTGTTATTTAAAAGTTCTTATTTTACAGAAAAAATATTACCGTGTCATTATATTATAATTCTAAATTTTAAATATATAAATCATTTTCAAGGAGTAAATCATTAAAAACGTTAATGACGTCACGATCACATGACAAAATTATGTCTATGAGCTGATAGACGAAAAAACTTTTAAACAATTAGAAGACGTGTTAACTCCAAAATTAAATTATTTGAAAATACCAAGAAGAATCGCAATATTCATGTATAAATATCATTTCCTCAGACCGTCTCCAACGAGAAAAGACTTGCTTAAATTCATCTTTATCCTGAAACTAAATATCACCGGATATTTTTCAAAAAGATATAATCTTCTACAGATTTGCAGATTTTGTTTGGGCTTAGGGGTGTTTTTTTTTGTATATTTATCGCTATCCGATGGATGCACGGTTCCATAATGTTCGTCGGATATATCACCGTACCATATCAAGATCATCATATTGAGGGGAGAAACTGAAATTTAATACGATAGTAATGCCAGATATTAAACGCACAAGTGCGGTTATATGAAGGCCACTTTACAAATAGATATTTATAGATAAAACCAAGTACCATGACATGACAGTTTTTGCTATGGGGTCGCTGGTTGTTAAAAAAAAAACGTAGACGTTTTGCATTTTTTTTCTTAATTTCAGTTAGATTGGTTTGAATGAATTTACAAGTAATGATTTAAACGATCATCGCGGGTATCTGTGTTGGTGCTTATTAACTAACTTTGCAAATTTATACCATTATGATATCCATTTAGAGACGTGGTGTTTACTTTAAGGAGACAGCAACCCGACCCTAATAACAATCACAATCAGTAATTAGTAGCCTCCAAATAATTTTACTGTAGCGTAGATGCTGTAATAGACACATTTAAACGGTAATTTAGAGGCACTAAAGAGACTGTATCTCATCTAGGTCTGTATGCATCTTCAACAATGGACGCTCTCCAAAACTGTATTGACTAAAAAGAACAGAAGGTGATCTCAACATTCTAACATTTCTGCCCATGTCAGATTTTCTCTATCTATAGCAATTTTAAAGATAATAAACAAAATTTGAGTTTTACCCCTATGATCTATTTTAAGCCATGTCTGTCATACCAGTTGGAAGCAAGAAAGAAAAATCCGAAATAAGAATAAAAAATATCACCTGTTTGCTGAAATATTGGAGAACATAAAAATATTAAAAATCAAAACAATTTATATATAAGAAAATGTTTAAATCGTCAATTGAAATATATTCCATGTTGAATTTTATATACTGTTTCCATCAATAAAAACTATGGCCAATGACGTATGCGCATTACAGACCAAACCCTTTCTTGATAATGCGGGGTCGTCGGACACAAGGATGATTGTGTCTCCGTTTGGTTCCTTTGGGCCAGGTGAGCTTAAAAGGCAAAATACAAGTTCTAAAATGTGAGCCTCTCCTTTAAAAATCTGTTGAATCATATTCAAACCCAGTTAGAAGAACATTCTTACGGAAGTCTATTTAGGACCTTCCAAAATATAATTTGAATTCGAAATCACGAATTTAAATCGTCATCAATTGTAGAATTCGTTATCACAGATCAAATTTGTGGAATTCGTTATAACAGATTTTGTAATTCGTAATTACGAATTAAACTCGTTATCACAATCACAAGATTAAATTCGTGATAACGAATTTGTTGAATAGGTTATCACAGTTTTTTTGTAATTCTTGGGTACGGATTATCATTCGTTATCACAGATTTTTATAGCTCATAATAACAGATTAAAATCGTAATCACGAATTGTATAATTCTTGATCACGAATTAAATTCTTGATAAAGAATTTGTGAAATTAGTTATCACAGTTTTTTGTAATCCGTGATAACAAATTATACAATTTATGATTATGATTTTAACCCGTTATCATGAATTATTATTAGATGTAACGGAAGCCCATTTAGGACCTCCCAAAAATATATATTTGAATTCGAAATCACGAATTTAAATCGTTATCACGAATTGAAGAATTCGTTATAACAGATTAAATTCGTGATAACGAATTTCTGGAATTAGTTATAACAGTTTTTGTAATGTAATGTGTTCGGGAGGGCCTAAATGGGCTTCCGTATCAGGCAATGTTTCCTTGTTTGAGGACACAATATATTTTAAAATATGCATTGGTATTTTCGACTTTTTCGACCGCATTAGTTAAATACGGAAGCCCATTTAGGACCTCCAGAAAATATAATTCGAATTCGATATAACGAATTTAAATTGTTATCACGAATTCTATAATTCGTTATCACAGATTAAATTCGCTATAGCGAATTTATGGAATTAGTTATAACAGTTTTTGTAATTCGTTATAACGGATTTAATTCGTTATCACAATTTTTTGTAATTCGTAATAACAGATTAAAAACGTGAAAACGAACTTTATAATTCGCTATTACGGATTACAATCGTTCTCACTAATTTGTGTAATGTGTTATCACAGTTTTTTTTTTGTAATTCGTGATTACTGATTAAATTCGTTATCACAGATTATTGTAATTCGTGATAACGGTTTAAAATCGTTATAACAAATTGTATAATTTGTGATAACGGATTAAATTCGTTATAACTATTTCTACGAATTTATGATAACGAATTTAATTCGTTATAACTAATTATGAAATTCTTTATAACGATTTTAATCCGTTATTACGAATAACCAAAAAAATGTGATAACAATTTCTACAAATTAATTAAATCCGTTATAACGATTTATACAATTCGTTATCACGATTTATAAAATTCATTATAACGATTTTAATCCGTTATTTCGAATTACAAAAAATTGTGATAACGAATTTAATTCGTTATTTCGAATTACAAAACTGTTATAACTAATTCCGGAAATTCGTTATCACGAATTTAATCTGTTATAACGAATTCTTCAATTCGTGATAACGATTTAAATTCGTGATTTCGAATTCTAATATAAATTTTTAGGAGGTCCTAAATTGGCTACCGTAAGATGCCAAGAACCGATTTCGCTCACCTTGATATATGTGCATTTTCGACTTTGAAGACTAGAATAAAATTCATGACTGAGATCTTGTCTAGCTGATCATTTTTCAAATTTTTCTATCTACAATAGTTTTGTGAAACATGCAAAACAGTGGTATAAATCATAATTAGGGTTACAATTCTCTTAGCAGTCAAACTAAGGAAAACCGCAAACTAATTGGCCAAATGGTGATTAAAGAGCAATAACTCCTATTAGAGGTCAATTGCCGCTTTCAATCATTTGGAATTATTTGTAGATCTTTGTTTTCTGATCATTTTCCCTATAATTGATTGAAAGATTCTCTCTATTCTCTTTCTATTGTAATTTTCCAAATAATAGACAAAACACAATATTAAGAAATATAGGAAAATTAATTCCTATAAATAGTCATCCTTTGATGTAAATAGGCAGTAGGTAAATCTCGTCATTCTAAACAAATTTCTTTCTACAGTGGTTTTTCAAGATGAAAGAAAAAACTTATTTTACGCTTATGTTCTATTTTAAGCCATGTCGGGCATGTTGCTCCGAAGGCGGACTCATCGCACACATTCATTAAACTAGACACCCTAATTTATTTCTCTCACTTCACTTTACTCCAGGCTAGCCTTATATACTTTTGCACATTATATTCTATTTCTTCTTCTTTATATCTTTTGTTCGTTTCAGAATTACATGCACTCCTTTTATGTTTTCGTCATTATCAAATAATTCTTATACTATTTTTCATATCTACAAATACTTGAATGTGATTGGCCTCTTAGATTTTCTTTCGTAGGCTTACTCTTCGATAATCAATTTTGCCGAAACTGCTTCCGTTACTTCTGTGTAAAATATATTCATATGCGATACACACAAAAAGAGTTTAAATAAATAATAATGAATAAAAATTTATCGGTTAAGAATTATGAGGATTAAACACATTTTTTTTCTAGAGAATATTGGAGTGTATACTGGGTCGCTGGCTAACAAACTTAATATATCAGTTTGTGAGTTAACCCACCTGGTTTACCTTCTAGGTACATGTATAATGTTTTTGTGTGTATATTTGTACAGGGAGAGGACGTCACTTATTGTTATTTGTGGGTATAATCGGACAGGAAGGCTCATTAATACAAGAATTGCTTCAGGCAGAATAACAACATCAACTTGCTATCATGATGTGTATTGTAGACAAAGGAATATCTAATTACAGACACAACATCCGGTTTAAAAATACATCTATAGATAATTAGCCATGTGTCGGTTATTATAAAATATAGACTCAAATTTGAATGAAAGAAACGAATCACAATTTATCAACATCCCCTTTTCTTAAGAAAGATATCTACTTTTAAAATTCGCAACTATTATCAAACAATTTAACCAAAAATAATAATCTCAATTATAAAGTCTTTTCACATATTTTAAACAAAGTCAGTATCTAGAGTTTGTGATAGCAGTTCATTTTTAAAAACTAAACTAATTATGAAAACGACTAGAAACTAAATGATTGACTAGAAAATAAACTACTTGAAACAAATAAAATTGTCATATCCGTAACGCACAAAGTCTTTCAAATAGGCTGGTTCTCTGGTAGTACGTTTTGGTCTAGTTATCGGTTCGACGCGCTTTTGTTCCTTTTCAATTGGTTTGCTCTCGCTAACTAAATTGTCTGAGTTCATTGACAGTTCTACAGTATTTGGTGTTCCCGTCGGTACAGCAGTTTTTGTTTCTGCCATTTTATCAAAATTCAATAGTTCCCGTGGTGGTGACATATCACGGATTTGTACATTTACACTTGTCGGTCGCATGTGAGATCGATTACGTCTGTACGGAACTCCTTCCTGGCTTTTCACTATGTATGCTCTTTCGCTTATTCTTTCTTTTACTTTTCCCAACTTCCAGTGCTGTCCTTGTTTGTGTTCGAAATACACTGGGTCACCAGATCCTAACGGTGGTAAGTTCTTTGTGCGTCTGTCATAACATTTCTTGACAGATTGTTTCCTTGCTGATCGTAATTCTGTAGCTTTCGCATTCGGTACTTTTGCTTTGTGTTAATTGATGGAATCATCGATCGGGTTTTTCTTCCGAACATTATTTCGGTCGGACTGAGACCAGTGTTCTGAGTAGGTGTATTTCGCAATTCAAGAAGCGCCTCGTATTGATCACGACCATCTTGAAGAGTTTTCTTGATCATATTCTTAATCACTTTAACGGCAGATTCGGCTTTTCCGTTTCCTTGAGGATGATTCGGAGACGACACCATATGATTTATTTCCCATTTTGTTGTAAATTGTCGAAATTCATCGGAACTAAACTGAGGTCCGTTATCGGATACAATTGTTGTCGGGATTCCAAATCTCGCAAACTGTTTCTTAAGTATTGTGATCACTTGACTAGAGGTTGTTTTCGATAAGTAGTCTACTTCGGTAAAATTCGAAAAGTAATCAATGACCACAAGGTATGGTCTGCCTTTTATTTCGAACGAGTCCATTCCTATTTTCGTCCACGGTGATTGACCATCACTGTGTTGTATCAACGGTTCCCGTTGATTTTTCGGTTTTGACTCTTGGCAAATTTCACATAACTCTGTCATTTGTTTTATCTCTTTTGCCATTCCTGGCCAAAATATTGTTCCTCTGGCTCGCCTCATCATTGAATCATAACCTAAATGAGCACTGTGTAAAAGGTTTTTCATTTCATTTCTTAATAATTTCGGAATGAGGATGGCTTCTCCTTTTACCACAATTCCTTCTTAGATACTAAGTTCGTCTCGCCATTCAAAAAACGGTAATGCACAGTACGGCATAGTGTCTCTGTGTTGTGGCCATCCATCATTGATGATTCTTTTGAGAGTCTGTAATTCGGTATCTTCTGCTGTTGCCAATCTTATTTCTTGCAGTCGCGCATCCGGTATATCTTCAAAAATATTTAATTGCATAATTCGTGGTCTTGCTGTCTCTGTAGCATTGTCATTTTCCAAAAATGCTCTGCTTAGAGTGTCTGCTAATACAAGGTTGACTCCTTTTACAAATCGGAATTCAATGTCTTATCTGAATAATTTCATCATAATGTTTTGTAATCTTTTTGGTGCACGACTTAGTGGTTTACTTAATATCGCAGCAAGTGGCTTATGGTCATTCTGAACTATAACTTTACGTCCATATGTGTACTGGTCAAAACGCTCGAGACCATATAACATTGATAATGCTTCTTTTTCAATCTGAGCCCAATTACACTCTGACGGTTTTAGTGCTCTTGACGCAAATTCAACAGGTTTCCCTTCTTGCAGCAGTACGGATCCCAGACCACTCTTACTACTGTCGACTTGCAGTACAACTTCTTTGTTGACATCAAAATAAGCCAATATGGGTGCTTCAGTAAGTCTTTTCTTTACTCTTTGAAATGCCGCCTCGCATTCATCGGACCATTTCCATGGTACATCTTTTTTAGTGAGTTCTCAGATCGGTGCTAGATCATTAGCAAGATCTGGCAGAAATTTTGCCATGTACTGTACCATGCCACACAATCTTTTCACTCCTGACACGTCGGTCGGACAGGGTATTTCATGTATCGCCTTTACTTTAACATCGTCAACTTTTACCCCTTCTCTTGTAATACGGTGACCATGAAACGTGATCTCGGTTAATCCAACTTCTTTCTTTTCCTCATTAAGAAGAATGTGATGGTCATTACAACGTTGAAACAACATTTTGAGTTTTCGGTCATTGTCTGTTCGTGCTTCCTCATTCGTACAACCACAACCTGCAACAATGATATCGTCTGCTATTGTGAATACTCCTTCTATGTCTCCAAGAGCTTCTGTGAGCTTTCGTTGAAAAATTTCGCTTGAAACTTTGAGACCAAACGGAAGTCTCGCCCAACGGTATCGCCCAAATGGTGTTATCATTGTTGTTAAATCACTAGACTCTTTGTCAAGTTTTACATGCCAATATGCTTCTCGGACATCAAGTCGGCTAAATATCTTAGCATTTGCTAATTTCGGAAGTACGTCATCTAGAGTTGGTAGTTTATAATGTTCTCTCATCAGTGCAGTATTAAGCGGTTGCGGATCAATGCAAATTCTCAGTTTTCCATTCGGTTTTCTTACGACTGCCATTTGACTAACCCATTTAGACGGTTCGGTCACTGGTATCAAAACTTGTCTCTCAACTAACTTGTCAATTTCCTTCTTAACATCGTCTTGTAAAGAGAGCGGCATTTTCCTACTCGGTAATGTTTTTGCAGGTACATTTTCATCAACTTTCTCTCCTAGATCGCCAATTTTCTGTGTTTCAACTTTAGCAATGAAACGGTCATCATTGACAGTTATTAATCCCATTCTACGGATTGTATCCAGGCCTAGTAAATTCATATGTCCATTTGGCACAACGACCAAAGTTGCCATGGTTTCATCGCCATTTTTTGGATTTATCAATTTTATAAGTACCTCCCCTATTGGTTTCATACCCAGCAAACACAAAAACATCTTTAAAATGTTTTTAAAATGTTGTGTCTAATGTCATGAAAATATCACAAAAAAACGTGAGAAAAACATTAAATGTATGGTAGAATATATATCGCTAAAACGTTTTCTAATATATTTTCTAAAATATTTGCATAATATAATTAAAATGTTGTAAAGAAATATCATGATAATGTGAAAAACAATGGCGTATAAAACATTTTGATAATCTTTTAAAAAATATTTTCTAGAAATATTTTCTGAACGTTTGAAAAACATCATGAACATCAAATAATGTTATAGAAATGTTTTTTGGATGTTTTCTTGCAAGTGAGACTGTGCCTAAAAAATGTTTTCAAAATGTTTTAAGAAGATGTTTTTGGTTGATATCTAGATCATATCAATATAAAAATTTCTGTACTTCTGATTGAGTTTCCTGCTTTTTTAAATAACAAATCATTAGTTAAATTATTTATACACAGTGATTAATTCTATATACAAACAAGAATAAATCAGTTGTTTTGCTAAGCATATGAAATTCACAATTCAAAGTCTCTAAAAACAAGAAGTATCTACAAATGTTGACACATCCAAAATGGCAGACACAACTCATCATGGTCAAGCCACTTACCAAATATGAAGTCATTCTGTTCATCAGCATTACTAATTAAAGTAATGAAAAATTTGAGAACATTCAACATTAAATATGACCTCATCTTGATCAGCAGTTTTGGGAAAAACAGTGATGAAAATATTTGTTGGACAAAATCTGACAAATATAGGTGGACAGACGCCAGACAGTGCAAGAAAGCCCACATTCTAACCACAATGGTATAATTTTTAGTTTTTCACGCTCAACTTTTATTACCTATCTTATACACATCATGCATATGTCAACCTGAACATGCATGACATATATGCCATTGGACATTATGCAAACATTATCCACATTTTTAAGTTCAAGTTACATTGACTAAAACTTGTGTCCCAAATTCAGATTTTTCAATACAACTTCTCTTTCTAAACTAAAACGCTACACTTCTAATAGGGTTAAATCTTAAGTCAATAATCATTGATAATTGGCTGAAGAGATGAGAACAAAACACCATTTTACATCAACTATTTGATTTATTTAAGAATACATTGAAAAAGTCAATCAATTGTCTTATTCAAAATCACTTGGAATGTCTTGTAGTGTCTTATATCTTTTTCTTGCTGTGCCATGCTTCTGAAAAAAAATTAATCTTACATTCATATATAAACTTCTTGCACATTCCTTTATTATAGAACGATTCACGTTGCCTGAAGGATATACATCCCCTCCCCTTTAAAGTTTTGAAACAAATAACGATGATAGTCTGTCGGAAGGGGACGATAAATGACTGACCGTGTTAAGAGAGAGCAATATGCCACGCTGAACTTCATTAAGTTATTAAAAAAAAAAACACATAAAAAACTCTAGACTAGATATGTGTCCAGTCAAGAGTCTTATTTCATTATACTCGTTGATTGTTGTCTATCATAATTTTTTTCTTTTATTGTTTTGTATAAATCAGGCTGTTGTTTTTCTTGTTTTTTTTTAGTTTTCATTGTATCATGTAGGGGCCTTTAAAAGCCCTGCTACATAATGTCATTAAACATCTTATTGTCATTTTTAAGTGTTAAACTCTGTAGAGTGACATAGTTTATAACTTGTCATTTGTATCTAAGGGCATATGATACAGTCCTAGAAGTATACTATAGGCACATAATAACTTATCGAAGTGTTAAGCATTGTTTTCACAATGATGATAATAATATAACTTAACTTCCGAGAAACACACAGATGTCATTAAATGAGTTGTTTATATGTATTTGAAATACTTCAAAGGAAAGCAAATATGTTGTTTATGAAAGCACACTGTTGGACTAAAAGATTGATTTAAATAAACAACTTGTTTCTATTTTGTCACAAAAAAAATTATTTATTCAAATATCCAGATATCTTTTCTGTATTGTATGCCCTTAATCTTGAATGTAATGCATTGTTTATGCTAAATATTTGAATTAAATATGGAATAACAGTAATTCTGTATGAAAATCTTACTTCAAAAAAAAAAATTCTCCTGAAAGGTTGTAGACATTCCAAAGAACCTGCGCCACTTCCAAATTGTAAACCTGCATATTGAACTTGTCCTTTGTGGCTTTTCTTTTAGCTCCTGTTAAAAAATAAAAGATACATTGTATGTACATTGTGTGTATGAAGCAATAAATATAATTTTAAGCAACAGTTTATATTATCTTGCTTGTACTGAAGTCTTACATAGTCTTTGTAATGTTCATTAAGCTGTTAAGGGAAATTTAATTTACTGTTTTGCAAATACATACATACACTGATTTTACTAGAAAAAAAAATCTCCATATTCAAATGGTGCTTATATTAGTGTTATTGTAACTTGTTTGTGTGCCTCGGAAACAAGGTATTGAGTCATGCTTATTGCAATAGTTGTTGTTGGTTTAAGTCTGTCAAATTTTTTCATAATGTGTATTTAATGTAGGCAGTTTGTTTTGTTTCAATTGTGTTGAGAAAAGTTTAACATTTGTTTGTCAAGGCTTCAAAGTGGACTATATGGCATTGGTTTTCTCAGTTTTGAAAGCTGTACAGTGACCTATAATTTCTTTTATCCAAGTCATTTAAATTCTGGTGGATAGCTGTCTCATACACCTTATCTCTATTTCAGTATTTGGAAATCTGTCCCGCTTGAACTTTTTACGTCAGCATACGTCATACAATAATACACCTTATCGCTATTCCCGCTTGATCCGAGAATCTATCCTGCTTGAACTTTTGACGTCAAACAACAATCACTTTTCCATTGTGGCATCAGATATTTTTTATGATGACGTCAAAATTTTAAGGAAACTTGTGACAGTTGTGTGATGTGCAGTAATGGCGGACAAATAGCGATAAGGTGTATTACTTTCAATTGTGGTGTCAAATATTTTCTAATATGACGTCAACATTTTATGGGAACTTTTGTGATGTCCATGGCCAGTAATGGCGGACAAATAGCGATAAGGTGTATTGGCAATCAAACACACAAGCCACATATCCTTATAATTTTTTTATATCAATGAACAAATTCATAATTGGTGTACGTAGTTGCTTGAACAGTGGCGGATTTAGGGGCCCCGACCCCCTTATGGAGCTACTTATAAGATAAATGTATAGACTATTTGCAAGTATCACTCCAAACGTTTGCTTGCCTTGGGCAGGGGGCCCCCTTTTTTCAAAACCTTGATCCGCACCTCCAGAAACAGATGTAATTTGGTTCCGATTATGATTGAACACACACGATGAATGCACAAGTTCATCTTAACAGATTAATCATTCTTACCAAGTGAGTATATATCGCGTAACAAACAATTTTCTTGGCTCTCTTTGTTGACATCCTGTCTTCGTTTCGAAATTCAAATTTCAAAATCATTTCCGGTGATAAAACAAAAGTCGATTCCGGAAAAGGTCGGTTTTCCGTAAGACATTTAAACGATACGAAAATTGAACTTAGTACAGTTACAGTTTTCATTTCTTAATTTCTAAAATATACACGAACGAAATGAATAAACATTAAACAAAAAAGGTGATTGTTTATTAATACATTATTGCGTAATTTAATGTTGACTCTTTTGAATTTTAATATAAGAAGGAATACAATCTGACTTCAAGGATCTTCAAGATATCAATTAAGGATTTCAACCATAGTATCTTGCTTGTCATGATATTGATGAAATGTAGTACTATATCTTATCCTGAAAAAAACGAGCTAATTCCACAAAACGTTGTGTGTGGGGTTTTGAATAAAGTTTAAATAAAATGTTATTTTTATATCCGTAAAATGTTGAATAAAATATCAGTAAGACTATTAAGTAATGTGTATGTCAGAATATTTTATAGAAAACATTTAGCTGATATTTTTCAGATGTTTTATGTAAAACATTTTAATTTTACGTTATAAAACATTTTATGCAAATAGCAAAACTATATTTTCTGTAAAACATTTTTTTGCAGAATGTTTTTTGGATATTTGGAAAATATTTACTTTAAATGTTGTTAAAATATAAAATACCAATTGAAGAAAATATTATTTTTTTATATTATAAAATATCTACGGGATATTTTAGAACAATGTTTGAGAACATGAATAAAAGATATTAGCAAATAATATTTTGTTAATGTTGTAAAAACATTTTACTTAAATGTTAGAAATAAAACATTTCAAAAACAATAAAATAAACATTTTTTTTATGTTTAAATGATATCTTATTGAAATATTTTGTGAGAGACGTCCATATGACATTTAAAAAATGTTTTTAAAATGTTGTGTGTTTGCTGGGTAGGGGTTTTGTTTCACATACGCAGTGTGATTGTGCTTGGTTTTACTTGTTCTTTACGGATATATCGTTTACAGATCGTATTTACATTGTATCTAATTGAAATCTTACATTGCAATCATTTACATTCATTAAAGCTGAAATGTTTTTAGACTCTGCACATATTGCCTGAATTACATTTTCAGATGTATGGCCAGTGATAGCATTCAACCAACAGTCATCTTCTTCTTGGTCACTTTGTGTTGAGCTGATTGAGTGTATGTTCTTGCATTTGGCTTTAAAATGGTTTCTACCTTTGCAAGCATCGCATGTTTTTCCCCATGCTGGACATTTTTCCTTTTTCCATTCATGTTTGTAACCACAGAAATTACATTCTTTGTTGTTAATTTGTGTGTTGTAAGAAGTTTTACTCTGTGATTGAGGGTGTCTATTTGGGGTCTTTTACTTTCAGGTTGGTAAGTTTTCTTTTTGAACTTATCATGATGTGTAACTTTATTGACTGTGTGAGTCGAATTTGTAGATTCTCTCAACTCCTTAACATGTTTATTTGACTGTTCATAAGCTCTACAAATTTTGATTGCCTTCTCCAAGTTAATCTTGTCCTCTCTTAATAAAAGTTCCTGCAGTTTGCCCGTGACGCTAAAGATAATTTTGTCACGCATCATACGATCTTTCTCTTGGAAATTGCACGAATCTGCTCTAGTTCTCAATTCAGTAAAGAAATTGTCAAAAGGTTCTTGATATGGTACCATCCAAAATCTATGGGACTCTAGAACTTCATTTTTTCTTGGATTGCAGTAGGACTCTAGTTTTTCGAAAAGTTAGTCGGGTTTCTTTTCATCACCTCCCTCTGTCCACTGAATTTGGTCAAATATGTCTACAATGTTGGAACCGGCGCAATTCAAAATTATCGCTACTTGGACTGCACCGTCCTTTTTTACAGCTCCGCTAGCCACAAGATATATTTCAACTTGCCGTTTCCATTTCTTAAAGTTTTCTGACACATTTCCTTCTGTGACATTTAATTGTGGGGGTAGACGGAAAGTGTTTGTTCAAGCCTCGGCCATTGCTGATTCAGCGTCTTTCAACCACGTGGAGAATTATTATTTTGGATCAGGGTACGGCAGCGGTGCACTTCCCCAGAACCATTACTTGTGCAGAACCGGAGTACGTTCTCAGAACCAATATAAGTCTTGCGCAGATATGTCTTTGATTGACATCTCACTCCCGTAAAATTAAGACAGATAACAACGACCCTGAAATAAAACATTAAAGTTGTTTGCATAACAGAGCCGGCGTAATAAAAATGTCTACGTGGTGATTACTTTACCATGTGAGGTTATATAAGCTATATATTAAAATTTTATATGAATTACAAATTAGTATTTAAGTGAAATAAGCAGCCGATAAACTATTGTAATTTTACAAATATAGATTTAAGTTAATTAGAAAAACAGGAGACATGTAAAAACATCAAAGATAGATAACCCCAACATTAAATAGCTCAATTTCAATATGATATAGCTCTCTTATTTTTATCAAAATACATAATATGTATTTATACCCCACACTAGCTGACACGGATGATACATGAAACACCCCCTTTCGATATCGTTGTCACTGCTCCCTAGGGAACCTTAATTGGAACAAACACACATTGTATTGTATTGTATAATGTATTGTGTAGTGTATAGTTTGTAATTTACTCAGTACAAGATTTAGAGTATTCTTCAACAGTTTGCGAATTTGCGAGCGATGCCCCCGGAAATGAAAGTAGTGATTTTTATTTCATTTTTTTCAAATTGCCATTGGGTCACTTCCAAATATTCATTTCATGAATATGTTTCTTTTGAATTTCTTTCAGTATCTTCTCACCTTCTCTTCCAATTCCTTTCAGGGGCTTTTCCGTGTTGTCCCCTGAACTAACAGTAGAAATTATTTTTTTTTTTAATTTTAATGTCAATGGATACCACAGCTAGGTGACATTGAGTTTTACCCCAATCACAATAAAAGTGTGCATTATTCAATCAATGAAAATTATTCAAACAACATTTTGTGTAGCCGAGCTAACATATAATGCATTAATATATCAAACGGTAATAAAAGAAGCGATATAACGTATAAATATAATTTTAGTTATACTGATCATATGTGTAAAACAGTTGCTTGGATTAGAATACTTTTATCTATTTGTGAGAAAAAAATGTTGGTTCTGACAAGGCATACTTGTTTTTACCGAATATAATGAAAAGTTGTAGCAGGTCACTACCTAAAGTCTGCATTAAAAGACAACTATTCAAAAAAAGTATTAAAATATCTACTTAAAATAACGGTTTGTTCCTGAGGAGGAAACGACCAAAAGTCTATATAGAAATTTTGGTTCTGACACGGTATTCTTGGTTTTCAAAGTTATTCTGAAAAGGTATATGAGAAAGTCTGCACAGAAAGAGAATTATCCCAAAAAAGGTATTGTTATATTTACTGGAACAAACGGTCTGTTCCGAGAAGGTAACGATCTTAAGTATAAATAAAAAAAAAAATGGTTTTGATAAGGTATTGTTTTTAGTTTAAAAAACAGTTGGTTTTGAGGAGGTTACACTTTAAACATTAGTTAATAACATTTGGTTCTGACAACTGACAAGGTACTGAGGAGGTAACGATATTAAGTCTACATAGAAATTTTGGTTTTTACTGTAAATAACGGTTGTTTCTGAGGAGGCACCGACATAAAGTTTACTTAGAAAATTTGGTTCTGACAAGGTACTTATGTTTTTACTGTAATTTAAGGTTGGTTCTTAGGAGGTACCGACATAAAGTTTACTTATTAAAATTAGTTCTGACCTGGTATTGTTGTATTTACTGTAAATGAAGGTTGGTTCTGAGGAAATACCAACATAAAGTTTACTTATAAAATTTGGTTCTGACAAGGTACTTATGTTTTTACTGTAAATTAAGGTTGGTTCTGAGGAGGTCCCGTCATTAAGTTTACTTATAAAAATTAGTTCTGACCAGGTATTGTTTTTTGTTACTGTAAATGAAGGTTGGTTCTGAGGAGGTACCGACATAAAGTTTATTGAGAAAATTAAGTTCTGTCCAGGTATGGTTGTTTTTACTGTAAATAAAGGTTGGTTATGAGGAGGTACCAAGTTGAACCTAAAATTTACTTGGAAAATTTAGTTCTGACAAGGTATTGTTGTTTTTACTGTAAATTAAGGTTGGTTCTGAGGAGGTACCAACATAAAGTTTACTTAATACGAAATTTGGTTCTGACAAGGTTTTGTTTTTTGCACTGTAAATAACTGTTGGTTCTGAGGAGGTACCAACATAAAGTTTACTTATAAAATTTGATTCTGACAAGGTACTTATGTTTTTACTGTAAGTTAAGGTTGGTTCTGAGGAGGTACCGACATAAAGTTTACTTATAAAAAGTAGTTCTGACCAGGTATTGTTTTTTGTACTGTAAATAAAGGATGGTTCTGAGGAGGTACCGTCGTAAAGTTTACTTAAGAAATTTGATTCTGACAAGGTATTGTTGTTTTTACTATCAATAAAGATTGGTTCTGAGGAGGTACCAACATAAATTTTACTTTGAAATTTTAGTTCAGACCTGGTATGGTTGTTTTTACTGTACATAACGGTTCGTTCTGAGGAGTTACCGACATAAAGTTAAGTTAGAAAATTTGGTTCTGACAAGGTATTTATGTTTTTACTGTAAATTAAGGTTGGTTCTGAGGAGGTAACGACTTAAAGTTAACTTTTAAAAATTAGTTCTGACCAGGTATTGTTGTTTTACTGTAAATAAAGGTTGGTTCTGAGGAGGTAACGACATAAAGTTTACTTATTAAAATTAATTCTGACCAGGCATTGTTGTTTTACTGTAAATAAAGGTTGGTTCTGAGGAGGAACCGACATAAAGTTTATTGAGAAAATTTAGTTCTGACCAGGTTATTGTTTTTTACTGTAAATAAAGGTTGGTTATGAGGAGGTACCAACATAAAATTTACTTAATTAGAAATTTGATTCTGACAAAATTTTGTTTTTTGTACTGTAAATTAAGGTTGGTTCTGAGGAGGTACCGACATAAAGTTTATTGAGAAAATTTAGTTCTGACAAGGTATTGTTGTTTTTACTGTAAATAAAGGTATGTTCTGAGGAGGTACCGACATAAAATTTATTGAGAAAATTTACTTCTGACCAGGTAATTTTTTTTACTATAAATAAAGGATGGTTCTGAGGAGGTACCGTCGTAAAGTTTACTAAGGAAATTTGATTCTGACAAGGTATGGTTGTTTTTACTATCAATAAAGATTGGTTCTGAGGAGGTACCAACATAAATTTTACTTAGAAAATTTAGTTCTGACCTGGTATGGTTGTTTTTACTGTAGATAACGGTTGGTTCTGAGGAGGTACCGTCATAAAGTTAAGTTAGAAAATTTGGTTCTGACAAGGTACTTAAGTTTTTACTGTAAATTAAGGTTGGTTCTGAGGAGGTAACGACATAAAGTTTACTTGTAAAAATCAATTCTGACCAAGTATTGTTGTTTTTGCTGTTAATAAAGGTTGGTTCTGAGGAGGTACCGACATTAAGCTTAGTTATAAAATTTGGTTCTGACAAGGTATTATTGTTTTACTGTAAATAACTGTTGGTTCTGAGGAAGTACCAACATAAAGTTTACTTATAAAATTTGGTTCTGACAAGGTACTTATGTTTTTACTGTAAATTAAGGTTGGTTCTGAGGAGGTACCGACATAAAGTTAAGTTAGAAAATTTGGTTCTGACAAGGTATTTATGTTTTTACTGTAAATTAAGGTTGGTTCTGAGGAGGTAACGACTTAAAGTTAACTTTTAAAAATTAGTTCTGACCAGGTATTGTTGTTTTACTGTAAATAAAGGTTGGTTCTGAGGAGGTAACGACATAAAGTTTACTTATTAAAATTAATTCTGACCAGGCATTGTTGTTTTACTGTAAATAAAGGTTGGTTCTGAGGAGGAACCGACATAAAGTTTATTGAGAAAATTTAGTTCTGACCAGGTTATTGTTTTTTACTGTAAATAAAGGTTGGTTATGAGGAGGTACCAACATAAAATTTACTTAATTAGAAATTTGATTCTGACAAAATTTTGTTTTTTGTACTGTAAATTAAGGTTGGTTCTGAGGAGGTACCGACATAAAGTTTATTGAGAAAATTTAGTTCTGACAAGGTATTGTTGTTTTTACTGTAAATAAAGGTATGTTCTGAGGAGGTACCGACATAAAATTTATTGAGAAAATTTACTTCTGACCAGGTAATTTTTTTTACTATAAATAAAGGATGGTTCTGAGGAGGTACCGTCGTAAAGTTTACTAAGGAAATTTGATTCTGACAAGGTATGGTTGTTTTTACTATCAATAAAGATTGGTTCTGAGGAGGTACCAACATAAATTTTACTTAGAAAATTTAGTTCTGACCTGGTATGGTTGTTTTTACTGTAGATAACGGTTGGTTCTGAGGAGGTACCGTCATAAAGTTAAGTTAGAAAATTTGGTTCTGACAAGGTACTTAAGTTTTTACTGTAAATTAAGGTTGGTTCTGAGGAGGTAACGACATAAAGTTTACTTGTAAAAATCAATTCTGACCAAGTATTGTTGTTTTTGCTGTTAATAAAGGTTGGTTCTGAGGAGGTACCGACATTAAGCTTAGTTATAAAATTTGGTTCTGACAAGGTATTATTGTTTTACTGTAAATAACTGTTGGTTCTGAGGAAGTACCAACATAAAGTTTACTTATAAAATTTGGTTCTGACAAGGTACTTATGTTTTTACTGTAAATTAAGGTTGGTTCTGAGGAGGTACCGACATAAAGTTAACTTATAAAAATTAGTTCTTACCAGGTATTGTTTTTTTACTGTAAATAAAAGTTGGTTCTGAGGAGGTACCGACATACAGTTTATTGAGAAAATTTAGTTCTGACCAGGAATGGTTGTTTTTACTGTAAATAAAGGTTGGTTCTGAGGAGGTACCGACATAAAGCTTAGTTATAAAATTTGGTTCTGACAAGGTATTGTTGTTTTACTGTAAATAACGGTTGGTTCTGAGGAAGTACCGACATAAAGTTTACTTATAAAATTTGGTTCTGACAAGATTTTAATATTTTTACTGTAAATGAAGGTTGGTTATGAGAAGGTAACAACACAAAATTTACTTAATAAGAAATTTGGTTCTGACAAGGTTTAGTTTTTTGTACTGTAAAGAAAGGTTGGTTCTGAGGAGGTACCGACATAAAGTTCATTGAGAAATTTTAGTTCTGACCTGGTAACTTTAAGGTTGTTTTTACTGTAAACAACGGTTGGTTCTGAGGAGGTACAGACATAAGGTTTACTTAGAAAATTTGGTTCTGACAAGGTACTTATGTTTTTACTATAAATTAAGGTTGTTCTGAAGAGGTACTGACATAAATTTTACTCATAAAAATTAGTTCTGACCAGGTATTGTTGTTTGTACTGTAAATAAAAGTTGGTTCTGAGGAGGTACTGACATAAAGATTATTGAGAAAATTTAGTTCTGACCAGGTATGATTGTTTTTACTGTAAATAAAGGTTGGTTCTGAGGAGGTACCGACATAAACCTTAGTTATAAAATTTGGTTCTGACAAGGTATTGTTGTTTTACTGTAAATAACGGTTGGTTCTGAGGAAGTACCGACATATAGAGTTTACTTATAAAATTTGGTTCTGACAAGATTTTATTGTTTTTACTGTAAATAAAGGTTGGTTATCTGGAGGTACCAACATTAAATTTAAATAATAAGAAATTTGGTTCTGACAAAGTTTTGTTTTTTTTACTGTAAATAAAGTTTGGTTCTGAGGAGGTACCGACATAAAGTTTATTGAGAAAATTTAGTTCTGACAAGGTATTGTTGTTTTTACTGTAAATAAAGGTATGTTCTGAGGAGGTACCGACATAAAATTTATTGAGAAAATTTACTTCTGACCTGGTAATTTTTTTTTACTGTAAATAAAGGATGGTTTTGAGGACGTACCGTCGTAAAGTTTACTTAAGAAATTTGATTCTGACAAGGTATTGTTGTTTTTACTATCAATAAAGATTGGTTCTGAGGAGGAACCAACATAAATTTTACTTAGAAATTTTAGTTCTGACCTGGTATGGTTGTTTTTACTGTAGATAACGGTTGGTTCTGAGGAGGTACCGTCATAAAGTTAAGTTAGAAAATTTGGTTCTGACAAGGTATTGTTGTTTTTACTATCAATAAAGATTGGTTCTGAGGAGGTAACTACATAAAGTTTACTTATAAAAATTAATTCTGACCAAGTATTGTTGTTTTTGCTGTTAATAAAGGTTGGTTCTGAGGAGGTACCGACATTAAGCTTAGTTATAAAATTTGGTTCTGACAAGGTATTATTGTTTTACTGTAAATAACTGTTGGTTCTGAGGAAGTACCAACATAAAGTTTACTTATAAAATTTGGTTCTGACAAGGTACTTATGTTTTTACTGTAAATTAAGGTTGGTTCTGAGGAGGTACCGACATAAAGTTAACTTATAAAAATTAGTTCTTACCAGGTATGGTTTTTTTACTGTAAATAAAAGTTGGTTCTGAGGAGGTACCGACATACAGTTTATTGAGAAAATTTAGTTCTGACCAGGTATGATTGTTTTTACTGTAAATAAAGGTTGGTTCTGAGGAGGTACCGACATAAAGCTTAGTTATAAAATTTGGTTCTGACAAGGTATTGTTGTTTTACTGTAAATAACGGTTGGTTCTGAGGAAGTACCGACATATAGAGTTTACTTATAAAATTTGGTTCTGACAAGATTTTATTGTTTTTACTGTAAATAAAGGTTGGTTATGAGGAGGTACCAACATAAAATTTATTGAGAAAATTTGGTTCTGACAAGGTATTGTTGTTTTTACTGTAAAAAAAAAGTATGTTCTGAGGAGGTACCGACATAAAATTTATTGAGAAAATTTAGTTCTGACCAGGTAATTTTTTTTTACTGTAAATAAAGGATGGTTCTGAGGAGGTACCGTCGTTAAGTTTACTTAAGAAATTTGATTCTGACAAGGTATTGTTGTTTTTACTATCAATAAAGATTGGTTCTGAGGAGGTACCAACATAAATTTTACTTAGAAATTTTAGTTCTGACCTGGTATGGTTGTTTTTACTGTAGATAACGGTTGGTTCTGAGGAGGTACCGTCATAAAGTTAAGTTAGAAAATTTGGTTCTGACAAGGTATTGTTGTTTTTACTATCAATAAAGATTGGTTCTGAGGAGGTACCAACATAAATTTTACTTAGAAATTTTAGTTCTGACCTGGTATGGTTGTTTTTACTGTAGATAACGGTTGGTTCTGAGAAGGTACCGTTATAAAGTTAAGTTAGAAAATTTGGTTCTGACAAGGTACTTAAGTTTTTACTGTAAATTAAGGTTGGTTCTGAGGAGGTAACGACATAAAGTTTACTTGTAAAAATCAATTCTGACCAAGCATTGTTGTTTTTGCTGTTAATAAAGGTTGGTTCTGAGGAGGTACCGACATTAAGCTTAGTTATAAAATTTGGTTCTGACAAGGTATTATTGTTTTACTGTAAATAACTGTTGGTTCTGAGGAAGTACCAACATAAAGTTTACTTATAAAGTTTGGTTCTGACAAGGTACTTATGTTTTTACTGTAAATTAAGGTTGGTTCTGAGGAGGTACCGACATAAAGTTAACTTATAAAAATTAGTTCTTACCAGGTATTGTTTTTTTACTGTAAATAAAAGTTGGTTCTGAGGAGGTACCGACATACAGTTTATTGAGAAAATTTAGTTCTGACCAGGAATGGTTGTTTTTACTGTAAATAAAGGTTGGTTCTGAGGAGGTACCGACATAAACCTTAGTTATAAAATTTGGTTCTGACAAGGTATTGTTGTTTTACTGTAAATAACGGTTGGTTCTGAGGAAGTACCGACATAAAGTTTACTTATAAAATTTGGTTCTGACAAGATTTTAATATTTTTACTGTAAATTAAGGTTGGTTATGAGAAGGTAACAACACAAAATTTACTTAATAAGAAATTTGGTTCTGACAAGGTTTTGTTTTTTGTACTGTAAAGAAAGGTTGGTTCTGAGGAGGTACCGACATAAAGTTTATTTAAATTTTTTAGTTCTGACCTAGGATGGTTGTTTTTACTGTAAACAACGGTTGGTTCTGAGGAGGTACCGACATAAGGTTTACTTAGAAAATTTGGTTCTGACAAGGTACTTATCTTTTTACTGTAAATTTAGGTTGTTCCGAAGAGGTACTGACATAAAGTTAAATCATAAAAATTAGTTCTGACCAGGTATTGTTGTTTGTACTGTAAATAAAAGTTGGTTCTGAGGAGGTACTGACATAAAGATTATTGAGAAAATTTAGTTCTGACCAGGTATGATTGTTTTTACTGTAAATAAAGGTTGGTTCTGAAGAGGTACCGACATAAAGCTTAGTTATAAAATTTGGTTCTGACAAGGTATTGTTGTTTTACTGTAAATAACGGTTGGTTCTGAGGAAGAACCGACATATAGAGTTTACTTATAAAATTTGGTTCTGACATGATTTTCTTGTTTTTACTGTAAATAAAGGTTTGTTATGAGGAGGTACCAACATAAAATTTAATTAATAAGAAATTTGGTTCTGACAAAGTTTTGTTTTTTGTACTGTAAATAAAGGTTGGTTCTGAGGAGGTACCGACATAAAGTTTATTGAGAAAATTTAGTTCTGACAAGGTATTGTTGTTTTACTGTAAATAAAGGTATGTTCTGAGGAGGTACCGACATAAAATTTATTGAGAAATTTAGTTCTGACGAGGTAATTTTTTTTTACTGTAAATAAAGGTATGTTCTGAGGAGGTACCGTCGTAAAGTTTACTTAAGAAATTTGATTCTGACAAGGTATTGTTGTTTTTACTGTAAATAAAGGTATGTTCTGAGGAGGTACCGACATAAAATTTATTGAGAGAATTTAGTTCTGACCAGGTAATTTTTTTTTTACTGTAAATAAAGGATGGTTCTGAGGAGGTACCGTCGTAAAGTTTACTTAAGAAATTTGATTCTGACAAGGTATTGTTGTTTTTACTATCAATAAAGATTGGTTCTGAGGAGGTACCAACATAACTTTTACTTAGAAATTTTAGTTCTGACCTGGTATGGTTGTTTTTACTGTAGATAACAATTGGTTCTGAGGAGGTACCGTCATAAAGTTAAGTTAGAAAATTTGGTTCTGACAAGGTACTTAAGTTTTTACTGTAAATTAAGGTTGGTTCTGAGGAGGTAACGACATAAAGTTTACTTATAAAAATTAATTATGACCAAGTATTGTTGTTTTTGCTGTTAATAAAGGTTGGTTCTGAGGAGGTACCGACATTAAGCTTAGTTATAAAATTTGGTTCTGACAAGGTATTATTGTTTTACTGTAAATAACTGTTGGTTCTGAGGAAGAACCAACATAAAGTTTACTTATAAAATTTGGTTCTGACAAGGTACTTATGTTTTTACTGTAAATTAAGGTTGGCTCTGAGGAGGTACCGACATAAAGCTTAGTTATAAAATTTGGTTCTGACAAGGTACTTATGTTTTTACTATAAATTAAGGTTGTTCTGAAGAGGTACTGACATAAAGTTAACTTATAAAAATTAGTTCTGACCAGGTATTGTTGTTTGTACTGTAAATAAAAGTTGGTTCTGAGGAGGTACTGACATAAAGATTATTGAGAAAATTTAGTTCTGACAAGGTATTGTTGTTTTTACTGTAAATAAAGGTTGGTTCTGAGGAGGTACCGACATAAAGCTTAGTTATAAAATTTTGTTCTGACAAGGTATTGTTGTTTTACTGTAAATAACGGTTGGTTCTGAGGAAGTACCGACATATAGAGTTTACTTATAAAATTTGGTTCTGACAAGATTTTATTGTTTTTACTGTAAATAAAGGTTTGTTATGAGGAGGTACCAACATAAAATTTAATTAATAAGAAATTTGGTTCTGACAAAGTTTTGTTTTTTGTACTGTAAATAAAGTTTGGTTCTGAGGAGGTACCGACATAAAGTTTATTGAGAGAATTTAGTTCTGACCAGGTAATTTTTTTTTACTGTAAATAAAGGATGGTTCTGAGGAGGTACCGTCGTAAAGTTTACTTAAGAAATTTGATTCTGACAAGGTATTGTTGTTTGTACTGTAAATAAAAGTTGGTTCTGAGGAGGTACTGACATAAAGATGATTGGGAAAATTTAGTTCTGACCAGGTATGATTGTTTTTACTGTAAATAAAGGTTGGTTCTGAGGAGGTACTTATGTTTTTACTATAAATTAAGGTTGTTCTGAAGAGGTACCGACATAAAGTTAACTTATAAAAATTAGTTCTGACCAGGTATTGTTGTTTGTACTGTAAATAAAAGTTGGTTCTGAGGAGGTACTGACATAAAGATTATTGAGAAAATTTAGTTCTGACCAGGTATGATTGTTTTTACTGTAAATAAAGGTTGGTTCTGAAGAGGTACCGACATAAAGCTTAGTTATAAAATTTGGTTCTGACAAGGTACTTATGTTTTTACTATAAATTAAGGTTGTTCTGAAGAGGTACTGACATAAAGTTAACTTATAAAAATTAGTTCTGACCAGGTATTGTTGTTTGTACTGTAAATAAAAGTTGGTTCTGAGGAGGTACTGACATAAAGATTATTGAGAACATTTAGTTCTGACAAGGTATTGTTGTTTTTACTGTAAATAAAGGTATGTTCTGAGGAGGTACCGACATAAAATTTATTGAGAAATTTAGTTCTGACGAGGTAATTTTTTTTTACTGTAAATAAAGGATGGTTCTGAGGAGGTACCGTCGTAAAGTTTACTTAAGAAATTTGATTCTGACAAGGTATTGTTGTTTTTACTGTAAATAAAGGTATGTTCTGAGGAGGTACCGACATAAAATTTATTGAGAAAATTTGGCTCTGACCAGGTAATTTTTTTTTTACTGTAAATAAAGGATGGTTCTAAAGAGGTACCGTCGTAAAGTTTACTTAAGAAATTTGATTCTGACAAGGTATTGTTGTTTTTACTATCAATAAAGATTGGTTCTGAGGAGGTACCAACATAACTTTTACTTAGAAATTTTAGTTCTGACCTGGTATGGTTGTTTTTACTGTAGATAACGGTTGGTTCTGAGGAGGTACCGTCATAAAGTTAAGTTAGAAAATTTGGTTCTGACAAGGTACTTAAGTTTTTACTGTAAATTAAGGTTGGTTCTGAGGAGGTAACGACATAAAGTTTACTTATAAAAATTAATTCTGACCAAGTATTGTTGTTTTTGCTGTTAATAAAGGTTGGTTCTGAGGAGGTACCGACATTAAGCTTAGTTATAAAATTTGGTTCTGACAAGGTATTATTGTTTTACTGTAAATAACTGTTGGTTCTGAGGAAGAACCAACATATAGTTTACTTATAAAATTTTGTTCTGACAAGGTACTTATGTTTTTACTGTAAATTAAGGTTGGTTCTGAGGAGGTACCGACATAAAGTTAACTTATAAAAATTAGTTCTGACTAGGTATTGTTGTTTGTAGTGTAAATAAAAGTTGGTTCTGAGGAGGTAACGACATAAAGATTATTGGGAAAATTTAGTTCTGACCAGGTATGATTGTTTTTACTGTAAATAAAGGTTGGTTCTGAGGAGGTACCGACATAAAGCTTAGTTATAAAATTTGGTTCTGACAAGGTACTTATGTTTTTACTATAAATTAAGGTTGTTCTGAAGAGGTACTGACATAAAGTTAACTTATAAAAATTAGTTCTGACCAGGTATTGTTGTTTGTACTGTAAATAAAAGTTGGTTCTGAGGAGGTACTGACATAAAGATTATTGAGAAAATTTAGTTCTGACAAGGTATTGTTGTTTTTACTGTAAATAAAGGTATGTTTGGAGGAGGTACCGACATAAAATTTATTGAGAAATTTAGTTCTGACGAGGTAATTTTTTTTTACTGTAAATAAAGGATGGTTCTGAGGAGGTACCGTCGTAAAGTTTACTTAAGAAATTTGATTCTGACAAGGTATTGTTGTTTTTACTGTAAATAAAGGTATGTTCTGAGGAGGTACCGACATAAAATTTATTGAGAAAATTTGGCTCTGACCAGGTAATTTTTTTTTTACTGTAAATAAAGGATGGTTCTAAGGAGGTACCGTCGTAAAGTTTACTTAAGAAATTTGATTCTGACAAGGTATTGTTGTTTTTACTATCAATAAAGATTGGTTCTGAGGAGGTACCAACATAACTTTTACTTAGAAATTTTAGTTCTGACCTGGTATGGTTGTTTTTACTGTAGATAACGGTTGGTTCTGAGGAGGTACCGTCATAAAGTTAAGTTAGAAAATTTGGTTCTGACAAGGTACTTAAGTTTTTACTGTAAATTAAGGTTGGTTCTGAGGAGGTAACGACATAAAGTTTACTTATAAAAATTAATTCTGACCAAGTATTGTTGTTTTTGCTGTTAATAAAGGTTGGTTCTGAGGAGGTACCGACATTAAGCTTAGTTATAAAATTTGGTTCTGACAAGGTATTATTGTTTTACTGTAAATAACTGTTGGTTTTGAGGAAGAACCAACATATAGTTTACTTATAAAATTTTGTTCTGACAAGGTACTTATGTTTTTACTGTAAATTAAGGTTGGTTCTGAGGAGGTACCGACATAAAGTTAACTTATAAAAATTAGTTCTGACTAGGTATTGTTGTTTGTAGTGTAAATAAAAGTTGGTTCTGAGGAGGTAACGACATAAAGATTATTGGGAAAATTTAGTTCTGACCAGGTATGATTGTTTTTACTGTAAATAAAGGTTGGTTCTGAGGAGGTACCGACATAAAGCTTAGTTATAAAATTTGGTTCTGACAAGGTTCTTATGTTTTTACTATAAATTAAGGTTGTTCTGAAGAGGTACTGACATAAAGTTAACTTATAAAAATTAGTTCTGACCAGGTATTGTTGTTTGTACTGTAAATAAAGGTATGTTCTGAGGAGGTAACGACATAAAGATTATTGAGAAAATTTAGTTCTGACAAGGTATTGTTGTTTTTACTGTAAATAAAGGTATGTTCTGAGGAGGTACCGACATAAAATTTATTGAGAAATTTAGTTCTGACGAGGTAATTTTTTTTTACTGTAAATAAAGGATGGTTCTGAGGAGGTACCGTCGTAAAGTTTACTTAAGAAATTTGATTCTGACAAGGTATTGTTGTTTTTACTGTAAATAAAGGTATGTTCTGAGGAGGTACCGACATAAAATTTATTGAGAAAATTTGGCTCTGACCAGGTAATTTTTTTTTTACTGTAAATAAAGGATGGTTCTAAGGAGGTACCGTCGTAAAGTTTACTTAAGAAATTTGATTCTGACAAGGTATTGTTGTTTTTACTATCAATAAAGATTGGTTCTGAGGAGGTACCAACATAACTTTTACTTAGAAATTTTAGTTCTGACCTGGTATGGTTGTTTTTACTGTAGATAACGGTTGGTTCTGAGGAGGTACCGTCATAAAGTTAAGTTAGAAAATTTGGTTCTGACAAGGTACTTAAGTTTTTACTGTAAATTAAGGTTGGTTCTGAGGAGGTAACGACATAAAGTTTACTTATAAAAATTAATTCTGACCAAGTATTGTTGTTTTTGCTGTTAATAAAGGTTGGTTCTGAGGAGGTACCGACATTAAGCTTAGTTATAAAATTTGGTTCTGACAAGGTATTATTGTTTTACTGTAAATAACTGTTGGTTCTGAGGAAGAACCAACATATAGTTTACTTATAAAATTTTGTTCTGACAAGGTACTTATGTTTTTACTGTAAATTAAGGTTGGTTCTGAGGAGGTACCGACATAAAGTTAACTTATAAAAATTAGTTCTGACTAGGTATTGTTGTTTGTAGTGTAAATAAAAGTTGGTTCTGAGGAGGTAACGACATAAAGATTATTGGGAAAATTTAGTTCTGACCAGGTATGATTGTTTTTACTGTAAATAAAGGTTGGTTCTGAGGAGGTACCGACATAAAGCTTAGTTATAAAATTTGGTTCTGACAAGGTACTTATGTTTTTACTATAAATTAAGGTTGTTCTGAAGAGGTACTGACATAAAGTTAACTTATAAAAATTAGTTCTGACCAGGTATTGTTGTTTGTACTGTAAATAAAAGTTGGTTCTGAGGAGGTACTGACATAAAGATTATTGAGAAAATTTAGTTCTGACAAGGTATTGTTGTTTTTACTGTAAATAAAGGTATGTTTGGAGGAGGTACCGACATAAAATTTATTGAGAAATTTAGTTCTGACGAGGTAATTTTTTTTTACTGTAAATAAAGGATGGTTCTGAGGAGGTACCGTCGTAAAGTTTACTTAAGAAATTTGATTCTGACAAGGTATTGTTGTTTTTACTGTAAATAAAGGTATGTTCTGAGGAGGTACCGACATAAAATTTATTGAGAAAATTTGGCTCTGACCAGGTAATTTTTTTTTTACTGTAAATAAAGGATGGTTCTAAGGAGGTACCGTCGTAAAGTTTACTTAAGAAATTTGATTCTGACAAGGTATTGTTGTTTTTACTATCAATAAAGATTGGTTCTGAGGAGGTACCAACATAACTTTTACTTAGAAATTTTAGTTCTGACCTGGTATGGTTGTTTTTACTGTAGATAACGGTTGGTTCTGAGGAGGTACCGTCATAAAGTTAAGTTAGAAAATTTGGTTCTGACAAGGTACTTAAGTTTTTACTGTAAATTAAGGTTGGTTCTGAGGAGGTAACGACATAAAGTTTACTTATAAAAATTAATTCTGACCAAGTATTGTTGTTTTTGCTGTTAATAAAGGTTGGTTCTGAGGAGGTACCGACATTAAGCTTAGTTATAAAATTTGGTTCTGACAAGGTATTATTGTTTTACTGTAAATAACTGTTGGTTTTGAGGAAGAACCAACATATAGTTTACTTATAAAATTTTGTTCTGACAAGGTACTTATGTTTTTACTGTAAATTAAGGTTGGTTCTGAGGAGGTACCGACATAAAGTTAACTTATAAAAATTAGTTCTGACTAGGTATTGTTGTTTGTAGTGTAAATAAAAGTTGGTTCTGAGGAGGTAACGACATAAAGATTATTGGGAAAATTTAGTTCTGACCAGGTATGATTGTTTTTACTGTAAATAAAGGTTGGTTCTGAGGAGGTACCGACATAAAGCTTAGTTATAAAATTTGGTTCTGACAAGGTTCTTATGTTTTTACTATAAATTAAGGTTGTTCTGAAGAGGTACTGACATAAAGTTAACTTATAAAAATTAGTTCTGACCAGGTATTGTTGTTTGTACTGTAAATAAAGGTATGTTCTGAGGAGGTAACGACATAAAGATTATTGAGAAAATTTAGTTCTGACAAGGTATTGTTGTTTTTACTGTAAATAAAGGTATGTTCTGAGGAGGTACCGACATAAAATTTATTGAGAAATTTAGTTCTGACGAGGTAATTTTTTTTTACTGTAAATAAAGGATGGTTCTGAGGAGGTACCGTCGTAAAGTTTACTTAAGAAATTTGATTCTGACAAGGTATTGTTGTTTTTACTGTAAATAAAGGTATGTTCTGAGGAGGTACCGACATAAAATTTATTGAGAAAATTTGGTTCTGACCAGGTAATTTTTTTTTTACTGTAAATAAAGGATGGTTCTGAGGAGGTACCGTCGTAAAGTTTACTTAAGAAATTTGATTCTGACAAGGTATTGTTGTTTTTACTATCAATAAAGATTGGTTCTGAGGAGGTACCAACATAACTTTTACTTAGAAATTTTAGTTCTGACCTGGTATGGTTGTTTTTACTGTAGATAACGGTTGGTTCTGAGGAGGTACCGTCATAAAGTTAAGTTAGAAAATTTGGTTCTGACAAGGTACTTAAGTTTTTACTGTAAATTAAGGTTGGTTCTGAGGAGGAAACGACATAAAGTTTACTTATAAAAATTAATTCTGACCAAGTATTGTTGTTTTTGCTGTTAATAAAGGTTGGTTCTGAGGAGGTACCGACTTTAAGCTTAGTTATAAAATTTGGTTCTGACAAGGTATTATTGTTTTACTGTAAATAACTGTTGGTTCTGAGGAAGAACCAACATAAAGTTTACTTATAAAATTTGGTTCTGACAAGGTACTTATGTTTTTACTGTAAATTAAGGTTGGTTCTGAGGAGGTACCGACATAAAGTTAACTTATAAAAATTAGTTCTGACTAGGTATTGTTGTTTGTACTGTAAATAAAAGTTGGTTCTGAGGAGGTAACGACATAAAGATTATTGGGAAAATTTAGTTCTCATCAGGTATGATTGTTTTTACTGTAAATAAAGGTTGGTTCTGAGGAGGTACCGACATAAAGCTTAGTTATAAAATTTGGTTCTGACAAGGTACTTATGTTTTTACTATAAATTAAGGTTGTTCTGAGGAGGTACTGACATAAAGATTATTGAGAAAATTTAGTTCTGACCAGGTATGATTGTTTTTACTGTAAATAAAGGTTGGTTCTGAGGAGGTACCGACATAAAGCTTAGTTATAAAATTTGGTTCTGACAAGGTACTTATGTTTTTACTATAAATTAAGGTTGTTCTGAAGAGGTACTGACATAAAGTTAACTTATAAAAATTAGTTCTGACCAGGTATTGTTGTTTGTACTGTAAATAAAAGTTGGTTCTGAGGAGGTACTGACATAAAGATTATTGAGAAAATTTAGTTCTGATCAGGTATGATTGTTTTTACTGTAAATAAAGGTTGGTTCTGAGGAGGTACCGACATAAAGCTTAGTTATAAAATTTTGTTCTGACAAGGTATTGTTGTTTTACTGTAAATAACGGTTGGTTCTGAGGAAGTACCGACATATAGAGTTTACTTATAAAATTTGGTTCTGACAAGATTTTATTGTTTTTACTGTAAATAAAGGTTTGTTATGAGGAGGTACCAACATAAAATTTAATTAATAAGAAATTTGGTTCTGACAAAGTTTTGTTTTTTGTACTGTAAATAAAGGTTGGTTCTGAGGAGGTACCGACATAAAGTTTATTGAGAGAATTTAGTTCTGACCAGGTAATTTTTTTTTACTGTAAATAAAGTATGGTTCTGAGGAGGTACCGTCGTAAAGTTTACTTAAGAAATTTGATTCTGACAAGGTATTGTTGTTTTTACTGTAAATAAAGGTATGTTCTGAGGAGGTACCGACATAAAATTTATTGAGAAAATTTAGTTCTGACCAGGTAATTTTTTTTTTACTGTAAATAAAGGATGGTTCTGAGGAGGTACCGTCGTAAAGTTTACTTAAGAAATTTGATTCTGACAAGGTATTGTTGTTTTTATTATCAATAAAGATTGGTTCTGAGGAGGTACCAACATAACTTTTACTTAGAAATTTTAGTTCTGACCTAGTATGGTTGTTTTTACTGTAGATGACGGTTGGTTCTGAGGAGGTACCGTCATAAAGTTAAGTTAGAAAATTTGGTTCTGACAAGGTACTTAAGTTTTTACTGTAAATTAAGGTTGGTTCTGAGGAGGTAACGACATAAAGTTTACTTATAAAAATTAATTCTGACCAAGTATTGTTGTTTTTGCTGTTAATAAAGGTTGGTTCTGAGGAGGTACCGACATTAAGCTTAGTTATAAAATTTGGTTCTGACAAGGTATTATTGTTTTACTGTAAATAACTGTTGGTTCTGAGGAAGAACCAACATAAAGTTTACTTATAAAATTTGATTCTGACAAGGTATTGTTGTTTTTACTGTAAATAAAGGTATGTTCTGAGGAGGTACCGACATAAAATTTATTGAGAAAATTTAGTTCTGACCCGGTAATTTTTTTTTTACTGTAAATAAAGGATGGTTCTGAGGAGGTACCGTCGTAAAGTTTACTTAAGAAATTTGATTCTGACAAGGTATTGTTGTTTTTATTATCAATAAAGATTGGTTCTGAGGAGGTACCAACATAACTTTTACTTAGAAATTTTAGTTCTGACCTGGTATGGTTGTTTTTACTGTAGATGACGGTTGGTTCTGAGGAGGTACCGTCATAAAGTTAAGTTAGAAAATTTGGTTCTGACAAGGTACTTAAGTTTTTACTGTAAATTAAGGTTGGTTCTGAGGAGGTAACGACATAAAGTTTACTTATAAAAATTAATTCTGACCAAGTATTGTTGTTTTTGCTGTTAATAAAGGTTGGTTCTGAGGAGGTACCGACATTAAGCTTAGTTATAAAATTTGGTTCTGACAAGGTATTATTGTTTTACTGTAAATAACTGTTGGTTCTGAGGAAGAACCAACATAAAGTTTACTTATAAAATTTGATTCTGACAAGGTATTGTTGTTTTTACTGTAAATAAAGGTATGTTCTGAGGAGGTACCGACATAAAATTTATTGAGAAAATTTAGTTCTGACCAGGTAATTTTTTTTTTACTGTAAATAAAGGATGGTTCTGAGGAGGTACCGTCGTAAAGTTTACTTAATAATTTGATTCTGACAAGGTATTGTTGTTTTTACTATCAATAAAGATTGGTTCTGAGGAGGTACCAACATAAATTTTACTTAGAAATTTTAGTTCTGACCTGGTATGGTTGTTTTTACTGTAGATAACGGTTGGTTCTGAGGAGGTACCGTCATAAAGTTAAGTTAGAAAATTTGGTTCTGACAAGGTACTTAAGTTTTTACTGTAAATTAAGGTTGGTTCTGAGGAGGTACCGACATTAAGCTTAGTTATAAAATTTGGTTCTGACAAGGTATTATTGTTTTACTGTAAATAACTGTTGGTTCTGAGGAAGAACCAACATAAAGTTTACTTATAAAATTTGGTTCTGACAAGGTACTTATGTTTTTACTGTAAATTAAGGTTGGTTCTGAGGAGGTACCGACATAAAGATAACTTATAAAAATTAGTTCTGACTAGGTATTGTTGTTTGTACTGTAAATAAAAGTTGGTTCTGAGGAGGTAACGACATAAAGATTATTGGGAAAATTTAGTTCTGATCAGGTATGATTGTTTTTACTGTAAATAAAGGTTGGTTCTGAGGAGGTACCGACATAAAGCTTAGTTATAAAATTTGGTTCTGACAAGGTACTTATGCTTTTACTATAAATTAAGGTTGTTCTGAGGAGGTACTGACATAAAGATTATTGAGAAAATTTAGTTCTGACCAGGTATGATTGTTTTTACTGTAAATAAAGGTTGGTTCTGAGGAGGTACCGACATAAAGCTTAGTTATAAAATTTGGTTCTGACAAGGTACTTATGTTTTTACTATAAATTAAGGTTGTTCTGAAGAGGTACTGACATAAAGTTAACTTATAAAAATTAGTTCTGACCAGGTATTGTTGTTTGTAGTGTAAATAAAAGTTGGTTCTGAGGAGGTACTGACATAAAGATTATTGAGAAAATTTAGTTCTGACCAGGTATGATTGTTTTTACTGTAAATAAAGGTTGGTTCTGAGGAGGTACCGACATAAAGCTTAGTTATAAAATTTTGTTCTGACAAGGTATTGTTGTTTTACTGTAAATAACGGTTGGTTCTGAGGAAGTACCGACATATAGAGTTTACTTATAAAATTTGGTTCTGACAAGATTTTATTGTTTTTACTGTAAATAAAGGTTTGTTATGAGGAGGTACCAACATAAAATTTAATTAATAAGAAATTTGGTTCTGACAAAGTTTTGTTTTTTGTACTGTAAATAAAGGTTGGTTCTGAGGAGGTACCGACATAAAGTTTATTGAGAGAATTTAGTTCTGACCAGGTAATTTTTTTTTACTGTAAATAAAGGATGGTTCTGAGGAGGTACCGTCGTAAAGTTTACTTAAGAAATTTGATTCTGACAAGGTATTGTTGTTTTTACTGTAAATAAAGGTATGTTCTGAGGAGGTACCGACATAAAATTTATTGAGAAAATTTAGTTCTGACCAGGTAATTTTTTTTTTACTGTAAATAAAGGATGGTTCTGAGGAGGTACCGTCGTAAAGTTTACTTAAGAAATTTGATTCTGACAAGGTATTGTTGTTTTTACTATCAATAAAGATTGGTTCTGAGGAGGTACCAACATAACTTTTACTTAGAAATTTTAGTTCTGACCTGGTATGGTTGTTTTTACTGTAGATAACAGTTGGTTCTGAGGAGGTACCGTCATAAAGTTAAGTTAGAAAATTTGGTTCTGACAAGGTACTTAAGTTTTTACTGTAAATTAAGGTTGGTTCTGAGGAGGTAACGACATAAAGTTTACTTATAAAAATTAATTCTGACCAAGTATTGTTGTTTTTGCTGTTAATAAAGGTTGGTTCTGAGGAGGTACCGACATAAAGTTTAGTTATAAAATTTAGTTCTGACAAGGTACTTATGTTTTTACTGTAAATTAAGGTTGGTTCTGAGGAGGTACCGACATAAAGTTAACTTATAAAAATTAGTTCTGACTAGGTATTGTTGTTTGTACTGTAAATAAAAGTTGGTTCTGAGGAGGTACTGACATAAAGATTATTGAGAAAATTTAGTTCTGACCAGGTATGATTGTTTTTACTGTAAATAAAGGTTGGTTCTGAGGAGGTACCGACATAAAGCTTAGTTATAAAATTTGGTTCTGACAAGGTATTGTTGTTTTACTGTAAATAACGGTTGGTTCTGAGGAAGTACCGACATATAGAGTTTACTTATAAAATTTGGTTCTGACAAGATTTTATTGTTTTTACTGTAAATAAAGGTTTGTTATGAGGAGGTACCAACATAAAATTTAATTAATAAGAAATTTGGTTCTGACAAAGTTTTGTTTTTTGTACTGTAAATAAAGGTTGGTTCTGAGGAGGTACCGACATAAAGTTTATTGAGAGAATTTAGTTCTGACCAGGTAATTTTTTTTTACTGTAAATAAAGGATGGTTCTGAGGAGGTACCGTCGTAAAGTTTACTTAAGAAATTTGATTCTGACAAGGTATTGTTGTTTTTACTGTAAATAAAGGTATGTTCTGAGGAGGTACCGACATAAAATTTATTGAGAAAATTTAGTTCTGACCAGGTAATTTTTTTTTTACTGTAAATAAAGGATGGTTCTGAGGAGGTACCGTCGTAAAGTTTACTTAAGAAATTTGATTCTGACAAGGTATTGTTGTTTTTACTGTCAATAAAGATTGGTTCTGAGGAGGTACCAACATAACTTTTACTTAGAAATTTTAGTTCTGACCTGGTATGGTTGTTTTTACTGTAGATAACGGTTGGTTCTGAGGAGGTACCGTCATAAAGTTAAGTTAGAAAATTTGGTTCTGACAAGGTACTTAAGTTTTTACTGTATATTAAGGTTGGTTCTGAGGAGGTAAAGACATAAAGTTTACTTATAAAAATTAATTCTGACCAAGTATTGTTGTTTTTGCTGTTAATAAAGGTTGGTTCTGAGGAGGTACCGACATTAAGCTTAGTTATAAAATTTGGTTCTGAAAAGGTATTATTGTTTTACTGTAAATAACTGTTGGTTCTGAGGAAGAACCAACATAAAGTTTACTTATAAAATTTGGTTCTGACAAGGTACTTATGTTTTTACTGTAAATTAAGGTTGGTTCTGAGGAGGTACCGACATAAAGTTAACTTATAAAAATTAGTTCTGACGAGGTATTGTTGTTTGTACTGTAAATAACGGTTGGTTCTGAGGAGGTACTGACATAAAGATTATTGGGAAAATTTAGTTCTGATCAGGTATGATTGTTTTTACTGTAAATAAAGGTTGGTTCTGAGGAGGTACCGACATAAAGCTTAGTTATAAAATTTGGTTCTGACAAGGTATTGTTGTTTTACTGTAAATAACGGTTGGTTCTGAGGAAGTACCGACATAAAGTTTACTTATAAAATTTGGTTCTGACAAGATTTTAATATTTTTACTGTAAATTAAGGTTGGTTATGAGAAGGTAACAACACAAAATTTACTTAATAAGAAATTTGGTTCTGACAAGGTTTTGTTTTTTGTACTGTAAAGAAAGGTTGGTTCTGAGGAGGTACCGACATAAAGTTTATTGAGAGAATTTAGTTCTGACCAGGTAATTTTTTTTTACTGTAAATAAAGGATGGTTCTGAGGAGGTACCGTCGTAAAGTTTACTTAAGAAATTTGATTCTGACAAGGTATTGTTGTTTTTACTGTAAATAAAGGTTTGTTATGAGGAGGTACCAACATAAAATTTAATTAATAAGAAATTTGGTTCTGACAAAGTTTTGATTTTTGTACTGTAAATAAAGGTTGGTTCTGAGGAGGTACCGACATAAAGTTTATTGAGAAAATTTAGTTCTGACAAGGTATTGTTGTTTTTAATGTAAATAAAGGTATGTTCTGAGGAGGTACCGACATAAAATTAATTGAGAGAATTTAGTTCTGACCAGGTAATTTTTTTTTACTGTAAATAAAGGATGGTTCTGAGGAGGTACCGTCGTAAAGTTTACTTAAGAAATTTGATTCTGACAAGGTATTGTTGTTTTTACTGTCAATAAAGATTGGTTCTGAGGAGGTACCAACATAACTTTTACTTAGAAATTTTAGTTCTGACCTGGTATGGTTGTTTTTACTGTAGATAACGGTTGGTTCTGAGGAGGTACCGTCATAAAGTTAAGTTAGAAAATTTGGTTCTGACAAGGTACTTAAGTTTTTACTGTATATTAAGGTTGGTTCTGAGGAGGTAAAGACATAAAGTTTACTTATAAAAATTAATTCTGACCAAGTATTGTTGTTTTTGCTGTTAATAAAGGTTGGTTCTGAGGAGGTACCGACATTAAGCTTAGTTATAAAATTTGGTTCTGAAAAGGTATTATTGTTTTACTGTAAATAACTGTTGGTTCTGAGGAAGAACCAACATAAAGTTTACTTATAAAATTTGGTTCTGACAAGGTACTTATGTTTTTACTGTAAATTAAGGTTGGTTCTGAGGAGGTACCGACATAAAGTTAACTTATAAAAATTAGTTCTGACGAGGTATTGTTGTTTGTACTGTAAATAACGGTTGGTTCTGAGGAGGTACTGACATAAAGATTATTGGGAAAATTTAGTTGTGATCAGGTATGATTGTTTTTACTGTAAATAAAGGTTGGTTCTGAGGAGGTACCGACATAAAGCTTAGTTATAAAATTTGGTTCTGACAAGGTATTGTTGTTTTACTGTAAATAACGGTTGGTTCTGAGGAAGTACCGACATAAAGTTTACTTATAAAATTTGGTTCTGACAAGATTTTAATATTTTTACTGTAAATTAAGGTTGGTTATGAGAAGGTAACAACACAAAATTTACTTAATAAGAAATTTGGTTCTGACAAGGTTTTGTTTTTTGTACTGTAAAGAAAGGTTGGTTCTGAGGAGGTACCGACATAAAGTTTATTGAGAGAATTTAGTTCTGACCAGGTAATTTTTTTTTACTGTAAATAAAGGATGGTTCTGAGGAGGTACCGTCGTAAAGTTTACTTAAGAAATTTGATTCTGACAAGGTATTGTTGTTTTTACTGTAAATAAAGGTTTGTTATGAGGAGGTACCAACATAAAATTTAATTAATAAGAAATTTGGTTCTGACAAAGTTTTGATTTTTGTACTGTAAATAAAGGTTGGTTCTGAGGAGGTACCGACATAAAGTTTATTGAGAAAATTTAGTTCTGACAAGGTATTGTTGTTTTTAATGTAAATAAAGGTATGTTCTGAGGAGGTACCGACATAAAATTAATTGAGAGAATTTAGTTCTGACCAGGTAATTTTTTTTTACTGTACATAAAGGATGGTTCTGAGGAGGTACCGTCGTAAAGTTTACTTAAGAAATTTGATTCTGACAAGGTATTGTTGTTTTTACTGTAAATAAAGGTATGTTCTGAGGAGGTACCGACATAAAATTTATTGAGAAAATTTAGTTCTGACCAGGTAATTTTTTTTTACTGTAAATAAAGGATGGTTCTGAGGAGGTACCGTCGTAAAGTTTACTTATAAAATTTGGTTCTGACAAGGTACTTATGTTTTTACTGTAAATTAAGGTTGGTTCTGAGGAGGTACCGACATAAAGTTAACATATAAAAATTAGTTCTTACCAGGTATTGTTTTTTAACAGTAAATAAAGGTTGGTTCTGAGGAGGAACCGACATACAGTTTATTGAGAAAATTTAGTTCTGACCTGGAATGGTTGTTTTTACTGTAAATAAAGGTTGGTTCTGAGGAGGTACCGACATAAAGCTTAGTTATAAAATTTGGTTCTGACAAGGTATTGTTGTTTTACTGTAAATAACTGTTGGTTCTGAGGAAGTACCGACATAAAGTTTACTTAAAAAATTTGGTTCTGACAAGATTTTAATATTTTTACTGTAAATGAAAGTTGGTTATGAGAAGGTAACAACACAAAATTTACTTAATAAGAAATTTGGTTCTGACAAGGTTTTGTTTTTTGTACTGTAAAGAAAGGTTGGTTCTGAGGAGGTACCGACATAAAGTTTATTGAGAAATTTTGGTTCTGACCTGGTATGGTTGTTTTTACTGTAAACAACGGTTGGTTCTGAGGAGGTACCGACATAAGGTTTACTTAGAAAATTTGGTTCTGACAAGATTTTATTGTTTTTACTGTAAATAAAGGTTGGTTATGAGGAGGTACCAACATAAAATTTACTTAACAAGAAATTTGGTTCTGACAAGATTTTATTGTTTTTACTGTAAATAAAGGTTGGTTATGAAGAGATACCAACATAAAATTTACTTAAAAAATTTAATTCTGACAAGGTATTGTTGTTTTACTGCAAATACTAGTAACGGTTGGATCTGAGGAAGTGCTGTCTATCATTTGTTGTTTAGTTTTATATGTATTGTCTATCATTTGTTGTTTCAAATGTATTGGCCTTTTGTTGGGCAATGTATGACAAATACATGTTGAAAAACCTCGCCCGTACTTATAAATTATGTAATTCATTGACCGCTCCCGACATGTGTAACTTCAAAGCATATTTTAGTGGCGATCGATGTCTTTCAAAATTACTGCACTTTTCTTGTATCCCTGGTGCTTTCGACTGGAGAAGCGTCGTACATAAGCATCGCACAAGTTGGCACTCCGAGGCGGGTGGGGAGCAAGAAGGTGAACTGTGGTTTATTTTTATCAATAGGACCGCTTAAGCCGTCTTGACCTTGTTGTTGGGTATGAATGATTCGTTCATTGTTGAAGACCCTACATCAACTGTCAAGATGAAGAACGGGAATAAAAGCCCTGTTCATTGATATTTTTTTTATTTTTTCTATGTACTGTGTGCGATTTTGTCCCATGTACATTTACTCCATATCCTTTTATTTTCTATTATCAACGTCATGGTCGTGAATGAATGCACTAGTGCAAATTACATCATTCATATACTCATAGTGTAACGTTTATGTTTGACGACAATTGGGTCGGGATTGTAAACTAGTTTTCAGGTTGTTTGTTCTTTCAATAAAGTTTGAGTTATGCAGACATCTTTTTGTTGTAGCCTAGCTTTTGTTGATATCTGCGATTAAAGGTGTCAATTAGGACCAAAGAAGTGCTTTATTCATTCATCACAATATCGTATATTATGATAACTTTTAACGTGTATTCTTTTTTACGATAAAACAAGTCATATGATGATATAGTAAAAGAAAATAACTCTGTCAAAAAGTTCTTGGAAATTTATAAATCCAGCACGACATACCAGCTTCTCCGTGATCAATGGATATAGAATATGGAGAAAATTGTGAAAACATCTTTTTTTTTTGAGTCAACATTTCACTTATGACTGCAACAATCGCAGTCGAGATACGCGGAAGCCTTGGAGAATTTTGAAAAATATTCAATTCTGCAATGAACCTAAAATATTTATTGTATGATTTTACACCTATACTAAATTTGAGTTTAACGGAAATGCAACTTTTTATGTTAACTTCTAAAATCCATTGAAATATTTACTTTGCAGTATGATACTTCCGTGCTCAATCAAAGAAATAAAATAGATAAAATAATTAATTGTGATCTTCACAAACTTTGAATAACAGAAGCTTAATTAGAATGACACTTTTATTAGTCATTAATCCCCCATTTTCAGCTCGTAACGCACTGAGATGGGGCATAAAATAGCAGTAATAAAAATATATATCAATGCAATACTAAAACTACCAATTAAGCAAATTTAAATCGCCATAGATCCTTATCATTGTCATACTAAAATCTCATAAAAGTACTGAGACCGAAAAATAAACACCCCTTTTTCTGTTTTTGTTTTTTCTTCAATTCTTTAAATATATATTCTTTAATATTTGACTTATTTCTGATATTTAATGTGTTCTTACTCTTATCCATACGATTTTACAATAACAGTGGTTTATATAAGGTGCCCAACTGTTCTTATTGAAACAATAGAGCGGCATCATGTTATTCTTTTTTCTGCGTTAATGTTTGTTCTTTGTTTCCGTCTGGCCCGTATACACGGATGTCATTCAGTTTAAAAGAAAAATGACCGTAAAAGAATACCTAACGGTGGTCAAATACTGCGATTGGATCGTGAAAGTTCTGGTATAGGACCGTGAAGGAAATCTTATCGAGAAGACATATCCAAGGTCAATTACTAATCTAATTTAATGAATTATACGGACAAATTTGCAAAAAATAAAACTGTCTGTCAAAAAGGTTGAACATAATGATCAGTATGTGAGAAAAATCAAGCCTTAAAAGTACATCGTTTTAACATAACAGTTTTACAAAAGGCAGATTGCTCCTCGACATTTCAATGACATTAAATATGTAAACAAACAAGTTGTTTTCATAATTCAAATGACTAAACAACTTTTCTTTGTAAAATATCATTCCAGTTTAATGATTCAAATGGTTTTTAACAGATATATAAGAAGATGCTGTATGAGTGCCAATGAGACAACTCTCCATCCAAGTCAAAATTTATAAAAGTAAACCATTATAGGTCACAGTAGTTTAAAGCTACTTTGTGTTAGCATAATAAGAAATTTAGCAAAAAATGAGATATTTACAAAATATTGATTTTTTGGATCGTGAAAGATGGCGTACTGCTTTTTGAAGATCGTGAAAAGGATCATGAAAGATCTAATTCTACGAAAACATTCAAATCATTATTTAATTATAGGATAACTTATATTTTTAATTGGTATAGCAAATATTGGATTTGCATGACTCATTCCGGTTCTCTTTTGTTGGTGAATAGGGCTATAATCATTCAATGCTTTTTGATCTGATAATCTTATAATACCACACCGACTTTAGGTGCCTTATAGCAATATCAGTATATTTGTCCGTTCTCTATAAGTTTTGATTTCATATACAAATTTATGATTGAGAATAGAACTTAATCGGCTGAATTACAGTTCAAGCGTGGCACCATGCACCATCGAGGTACGTGGATTGGTAATTTCCCCACCAAGTTGGGTACAATGCGTACACATGCATATAGTTCAAGGGCCGATACATTAAGCATTATAGATACATATATTCTTTTACTTTTGCTCCTGAAGGTTCTTTCATCTTGTAAATCTACTTATCTTCACACGTTTTTAGTTATTTTAATAACTTTTAAGGAAAGGTGTTGAAATAAAAAAAAACCAAAAAATAGTTACACGCTTCAGGGACTTTCTATACTAACATAGAAAGTCCCTGCACGCTTCAACTTGTTGCAAGTTAATCAATTGGTAAGAGAAATATTTTTCTCTTATTATTAAGTCTGGTCCGTTGCGGGACGTTTGCGCTTTAATTTTTAGGGCATTTGCGCTTTTTAAAAAAAGTACATCTGCGCTTTTTCATTAGGACATTTGTGCTTTATCAACATAATATAAAAAAACAAAAAACAAAAAACACAAAATATTCATATATTTATATACAACTAAAAGCATCAACCTTTCACCATCATACTTGTGTCAGATGAAAACGACTACGCTCCGGGAGGATGGATGGGAGTAAATTCCTTTTAATAAACATGAATCTTTCCAAAAGTGAACATGTACAGCGGGTGATTTAAAAATACAATTTCGGTCTTCATAAAATTGAATTAAGCTTAGATAAACTATGATGAAATTGAGAATGAAAATGGGGAATGTGCCAAAGAGACAACAAACCGCAAAAAACAGCCGAAGGTCACCCATGGGTCTTCAACACAGCAAGAAAATCCCGCACCCGACGGGCTTTAGCTGACCCCTAAACAAAATGTGTACTAGTTCAATGAAAATGAACGTCACAACAAACTCCAAAACATATAAATGAACTAAAATTAAAAAAAACATACAAGACTAACAAAGACCAGAGGCTCCTGACTTGGGACAGACGCAAAAATGCGGCAAGGTTGAACATGTTTTGTGAGATCTCAACCCTCCTCTATACCCCTAGTACAAGAGGAATATAGTTTTCAAATTCTAAATTTACTACTAAAATAATTAGAAAGCTAATTGAAAAATTTCGCTCAAAATTCAAATGTTCCATCTATAAAGTTTCGTTTTCTCTATCGTTTACTAAGAAATTATATTTTTTTTTATAATACTAGACCATAGTTTACCCGCGACATCGCGGATCCGTGACTGAAATAAAGAACCTACGCCTTATTTTTAGCCTGGATTTTTAGAATTCGTATTGTCATTTGGTAAAGTCACGCTGATTATAAGGTGCACAGTTGTTCCTTGTATAATGACTAAGTTCAGGTGTGATTATTACCCGTTTTTATAGCAAATCTTGAATCATTGACACCGTTTGGTTGTGCGCCTGACAAAGGCGGAACGTACAGATAAGGTAACAGGGATCAGGTAATTTTGTGACATATACTATTGGATTCGACCCGGAACTTGTTAATTATTATGTGGAAAAATATATGTTAATCTACACCATGTCCTATATTTTTTATATATAAAGTAAATTCTGCGGGCATTACGTCGACTGAGCATGCGCGAAAGCGTATAAGACACGAATCAATAACGGTCTCCGAATTTGGATATGTTCTCAAAAAATTGGCGTTTTCTGTGGAAAAAAAATTGTTTCAAAGACAAATTTAGGAAGTAAAAACACTATATTTATAGGTCATAATTTTTATCACAAATACGTCCGACTTTGTATGGTTTAGAGGAGTTGCGCCTCAATGAAATCGGTCTCTTCCATTAGTAGTATAGATGTCTGGTTTACCCGAATATTTTTTTTCTGATTTTGTCGTTTGTTCGGAAGAACTTTCAAAGAATTCGTGAACATCTTTCTATGACTTTGGTAAATTTCCTAAAGATTACAGGTAAACTATTATAGGTAAAAAAAAGCGCAAACGTCTTGTGTCCGTCTAGTCACGCCCTGTCTTTCACGATCAAGATAATGCGTTTGCCCTGTCTTTCACGATCAATTTTGATGAAAAATCAACAAAATTCACTGTTTTCAAAAACAAAATGAACGGTTTCAAGGGGAAAAAACTTTTTTATTTTTACTGTACTATCTGACACACCAAAGATCCAGTTTCAAATATATCATTATATATTGGAATGTGACCATTAGGCCACACCAATTTGATTTTTAGTTCTTCGGACAATAGCTCCAAAAAATTTGGGGTGAGCGAGCGAATTTTTTTTTATTGTATTTATTTCTTGAAAATGAGTTTTGTTGAGGCGGGTACTCTACAAGTGGAGCGAGCGGTATAATTTTTTTTTTAATTGTGCGATTTAGAATTTTATGTACATATTACGACTAAGTTACTTCAAAGAAAAGGAGGAGAAACATGCTCATATGCATATAATATGATGTATTTGTGCCTGTAGTACAGTCTGTACCATATCTTACTTTCTGGTTCGCTTTGGTTTAGTATAATTTTGATTATTTTCGTCAAATAACCTTTGACTGTGTGAATTTTCATTTAAATTCATACATGTGTATATATCAAGGAAGCATAGAAGATGCAGTTTAACAAGAGGAATTATGTTAGTTAGGTAAATGAAATGTGTTGAATACAATTAAAATATGTGTATGTATTCCAAAAAATGCCCTTGAAAAATATTAAACAGCTTTTGATATAGTTGTTTTCATCATAATGATAATGATTGTTTATTGGCTGCTTGACATCCAGTTGGAACTTTTTATCCATAATAGGATCAACATAATGAGTGAGCTGAATATTTCAACAACATCCTGAGTAAGATAGTTATATTGCTATGCATGTAGATCTCAATGTATTAAAACATTCCCTTAAAATACCTTTAACCACATTCACATGCATTATTCTGTCTGAGCAAAATACTTTTTCCTTTTGCCCCTGAAACCTGCAATGTATTTCAAAATGAAAGTAGTTGCACCAATAACTCATCCCTAATTATTATTAGCATTGCAATCACAATACCACCACTTTGGTCTCGAACGTTGGAACTCTTAAAATTTCCCTTACAAAAGAGTTCTAATTGCATGTCAATAGACTAACAAGGGGATATGGGGTTTTCATCTGTCATTATACGACCGCAAAAATTAAAAAATTTTTGGTCGTATATTGGTATCACGTTGTCGTCGTCGTCGTCAGCGTCGTCCGAAGACAGATGGTTTCCGGATAATAACTGTAGTATGAGTAAATAGAAATCTATGAAATTTTAACACAAGGTTTATAACCACTAAAGGAAGGTTGGGATAAATTTTGGGGGTTATAGTCCCAACTGTTTAGGAATTAGGGACCAAAAAAAGGGCCCAAATAAGCATTTTTGTAGTTTCCAGACAATAACTTGTGTTAAAGTGTATGAATCTCTCTGAAATTATACCACAAGTTTCCATACTACAAAGGGATGGTAAGGATTGACTTTGGGGGGTTATGGATCAAACCATTTAGGAATTAGGGGCAAAAAAGGGGGAAAACAAGGGTTTTCCTAGTTAAAGGACAATTGAGACAATTTAAAAGCAGTGTAAGGGAGGTAATCCAAATCACAATCCAAATCAATTTGAATAACAATGTTTGATTACCTCCCTTACACTGCTTGTAAATTATGTATTAAGAAATGATGATTGTCTGAGATACTGACCATAACTTGAGGGAAAGAATTATTTTTTTGAATAAGGGAAAGGGGGGAGGTGAAAAAAATTGGAGGGGGACAATTTTTCTCATTTCAGATTCCAGAAATTAAAAGAAAATTTCTTCAAATATTTTTTTTTGGGGGTTAATATTCAACAGCATAGTGTATTGCACAAACGCAAAAAAACGGGGTAAATTTTTTTTTGGGGGGGGGGGGGGGGGGGGGGGTGGGGGGGGTGGGGGGGGGGGGGTCAATTCGCATAGTGTATTGCACAAAAGCAAAAAATATAAATTCAAATCATATAACCAATTTGAAGTTCTTTGACTACAGTTATTATGTGTCAAAAATTTAATTACAATCCAAATTCAGACCTGTATCAAGCGTGAATATTGTGTCCATTTTGGCCCCAACTTTTCAGGGTAGGACATCTGCGGTCGTATCCAGCTGCGCTCAGCGAAGCAATTTATTTTTTTTTAAATTCATGTGAATTTAATATTAATTTCATCCAAGACAGATAGCTCTATCTATGTCTGTTGTAGTCCGAGATTACTCTGACGTCCAACGGCTGTTTTGCCAGACAAGCTGGGGCCGTGGGACAACAGCGCCCCATCATGTCTGGCAAAACAACCGTTGGACGTCAGAGTAATCTCGGAATATGACATTCTATGTCTGTTGAAACAATGTCAATGATCGGGGATGACAATGGTTCTAACAAGTACTGATGTGATCGTGGTCATCTAACGAAATTGTTTTTATTTTTGTCTCCTAGAACAGGTCTTCATAGGTAAAACGAAATGCATTTCAAATAACTGTGTGTTTAATAACTACTTCAACTTGTCCTCGGCAATGATTTGACACAACTTCATGTTGGCATTCCGATTTTGACCTTTTATTTACAAATCGATTTATCACACGTGCGTTTGAATCAATCGGAGCAATATGTGCATAAGAAAAACGTCCTAGAGAAAAACAAATCAAGGATTATCCTAAACTAATTTTGGAGCGGCATGCGGCCCAAAAAATGGCGGAAGCGGTAATTATTTATTTTTATTGAAAAGTCAATTTCTCAAAAACAGGAGCGAGAAAATCCAAAGAACTATTAACCAAATTGTTGTGGCCTTATATAGGTACAAAACGTGTTTTGATCTTAATGAATCACATAGACTTGTGTTGCGCCTTTTCAGTGTTTTCTCATAAAATACCATAGCCAGAAATTAGTAGTACTTTTGCTAATTAATATTCATAATATGTAAATGAGAATTGTACCACGTGATAATAGTTTGAACTGGACTGGCTTGATATCATTAAAATCTTTAAAATACGGATATTATAAGTTGCCCGTCACAGAGTCCTTGTTTATAATCACTCTGATATTTCCGTAAAGTTGTCAGGCGGTCAAAATCAAAACAATGAACGCGAATTTAGTGAATTTTTCGTGTTTTCGTGAGTTTATTCTTCTTGAAATAGAGGCATTTTAACTTTACGTTGGAACCTAGAGTTCAACGACTACACATACAAGGTTTGGACTTACTTATTCTTTGGACATTCAAGTTTCAAGTTTCACCCCGGCAACCTGTATTTCTAATGATCTTGTTAGCCAATTTTCAACACGAAGTTTGCAAATTTGACGTTTCAGCCATTTTAGCCTGTATTTTATACTGCAATGTTAAAAGCCTCTCGCTTCGATTTTTAAAATAGCTCAGGAACCTTGATTTTTGCATCACCAGTCATTATATTTCGTTTAAATGGTGTATATTGTTGTGTATATTTATTTTCTGCCCCGGCAACCTGTCTATCACTTAAATCAAAGTAAAAACAGACATTTTTTCTAAATTCCCTATCATTTCAATATAATTTCCGTGGCCCGTATCCGATTTCTTTAGTATAATATTCAAATAAGCAAAGTGGCGTTGATTTCTGAATATGCTGCATATCTACTTTATCTTATTGCACAGTATATGGGGGGGGGGGGGGGGGGGGGGGGGGGTTGGGGGGGACCTTTTTCGGGACGTCGGGATCGGGTGTTTTTTAGCTCGTTATTTCGGGGTTGATCCTTACGGGATCCAGGAATTCTTTGTTCGAATTTCGGGATGTCGGGATTTAAATTTCTTTAAATTCGGGACCTCGGGATTTCATGTTTTTAAGCCCGGGATTTCGGGATCAGGACCCCTCCGAACCCCCCTCAGTATTATTAAGAATCATTTTGACAGACACAATTTTTTTTCGGATTTGTTCCGCGTTTTGAAAGTACAGCAGATTTTTCATAGATTTTGAAGTAGAATTACAAATAATTTGATTCCCGATCCGATCGCAATGCTTTCGACCACCGTTAGGTATTTTTCACGATCATTTTTCTCAATATAATATATATATATTTATTCAAGATAAAAAGGCATGAATTTGACAGATACAAAATGTTACAAAGACACAGATATAGCACTAGACATAGTTTATAGACACTAAAATAATATACATGTTTACTAAAAAATTTAAATTAAGAAATAAAAAATAAAATTATGAAAATTTTCATGATATTTTGATAATATGATTAGACTAGATTAGAAATGAGTGAAATTTAACTTGACTAGATTTTACACTGTAGCCTAATATCTTAGGATGACCCACAAAAGTTAGTAAAACTTATTTCCAGTGGGGTCCTTTTATAACGAGACTTCCAGTTTACACCAAGGGTTGATACATAGAAAATACAAGCACAAATCATTTAGAATTTATCACAGATAAATGGTCAAAGCCCCAGTATAATTGATAAAAAACAAATTCACTGTAAAAGATGGATTTAAATTTATCCATCAAAATTTTTTTCACCTGCACTTTAAAATTATATTTTTTAGAGCAACTTTTAATCATGTCTGGTAACGAATTCCAGTCTTTTATTTCATTATAAAAGAAAGTGGTTGATTCACACCCTTTAATTCCTGGTATATAAAAGTTTTTACTACTAGATCTTGTATTGAAAGATGTTTCATTTTTAACAAAATTAGTATGTAAATAATTTGGGCATATATTGTTAAAAATGTTAAAAACATGATTGAGTCTTAGTTGTTTGACTCTATTACTAATATTTAAAAAGCCCAATTTCTTGAATTCAATATAATTTATGTCACACTCTTTCTGGGATGTAATTGCAGAATAAATCTCACAATATTATTTTGTGCCACTTGAAGTTTATTCTTCATTTGTTTTGATATACCTTCATACCAGCATGCACATGCATAGTCAAAATGACATTGAATTAGGGAAGAGCACAATGTTTTCCTAGATTGAAAATTTAGACACTCTTTGTTTCTATATAAAAATTTAAGCCTTTGATTGACTTTTTTCACTATAGAGTTGACAATAAAATCACCAGTTAGAAACTGATCAATTATTATTCCCAAATATTTTACAAATGTTTTGGATTCAATATTAATACCATTACAGGAGATAGCAAAATCACCCGGTATTAAAGACCGAAGTTTTCGACCAGGACCAAAAATTATACTCTCCGTCTTTCCCAAATGTAAGGACAATTTATTGTCAGTTAACCAATCATGGCATGATTCCAGCATTCTGGATAATTTATGCGAGATGACCCCAGGGTCTATATGGGAAAATAAAATTGCAGTATCATCTGCATATATCAAAACTTTACAATCTGAGTCGATGCTAGTTTGAACATCATTGACATAGATCAAAAACAAAAGTGGACCCAGTAAGCTGCCTTGAGGGACACCACATGTAATATTACACACTTCTGAAATCATCCCATTTACACTTACAACCTGTTTTCTGTTTGTTAAATATGACTCAAACCAAGGTATAGATCTAACCCCAATTACTTCTAATTTGTCACATAATATCTTGTGATCTACTGTGTCAAATGCCTTCTGTAGGTCTAATAGGACCATGCCTGTAAAAAGACCTTTGGCTGTTTGAGCTTTAATGTGATCTATCAAGTGAATGAGACAAGAATCAGTTGAATATGAACTTCAAAATCCTGATTGAAACTCAAATAATAAATTATTTGAAATCAAAAATTTTTCAAGTTGCTTATAGGCAGCTTTTTCTAGAATTTTAGAAATAATACTTAAAATGCTAACAGGCCTGTAATTTTCAGGTTTAAGTCTGTCATTTTTCTTAAATAGGGGCTTGACCTTAGCCATTTTCAGATCGTCAGGTACCGTACCCTCAGAGATAGATAAATTTATCAAGAAAGTAATGGGTGTTTTCAGAATTGGGGCTGCATCCTTAAGAAACCTTGCTGGAATACCATCTAGGCCCATGCTCTTACTTATATTTAAACTGCATAGTTCTTTATACACAAACTCCTCTGCTACATGCTTTAGGTTAAAAAAAATATCTGATTTCCTTCTCTGAACATAAAAGGATCTAACAATATTTGTAGTGGCACTATATAAACCCTTTGCAGTTGGTAGTTTTTCTACCAGTTTTGCAGCTATAGTTGTAAAAAACATGTTAAAATTATTTGATATTTTTTTGTTATCGTGACAGTTTTGCCCATCAATATTTAATACTATATTAGGATTTGATTTAGGATCTTTTTGATATCCTAAATTTTTAAAACTTTTCCAAAGTTGTTTTGGGTTATTTCTATTTTCTTCAATTTCACTGCTGTAATAGTCAGATTTTGCAGTTTTGCATGATCGTTGAACATGATTTCTAAGTTTACTAAACTTTTTGAAATCTTCAGGATTTTTAGAAGTCTTAAAATCAGATAAAAATTTGTCTCTCTGCTGAATATCTATCAAAATTTCAGCTGACATCCATGTCCGAATGACAGTCGTGGTATAGGTGAAATAAGCAAATAAAGTTATTATCCATTCCCCAAGTTAATCTCGGAGCAAGTATTTTAAGTCAATTTTATTAAAAAGACACACACATACACAAACCTATATATACACAAATGTCATTATAAAGGTGTGGGGAAAATGTCCCTCGTATATGTACGTATGTTACTAACAGTGTCAAAATCAGAAAGTTGTTAAACCCTATTCAAATATTTATATTAGGAGTCTATTTCATAAACTTAAATATACTAGTACATAATTATTGAAATTATTTTTAGTGTTACAGGAATACTGCTAGTGAAGACAATATTGCACATTTTTTTTTTTTTTTTTGTGAAATTTTGCATAAAAAAATATCGTTTAACAAAAAATTATTAAATTTGCATCTGAAAGACCATATAGAATTACCGTCCAAATAATTTTGGGCTTGGTTAAATACGATATTCCAATCTTTTAATAACAACGCAAAACTATCAATATTGCTGTTTTGGTGCATCTTTAGGCATTTACAATTTGGTCACATTTTCGCAAAATACGCCAACAATTTGTTAAAATGTATAAATGTGAATCTATAATACAGCGAATTATAGTATATATTTGAGGACATTTAGAAAATAGTCCTTGTGTGAAAAAAATGAACTAACGGATAAACGAGCAACGGCATACATACATGTACCATTACGAATTATAGAGCGTATAGAAAGTTACCACATACCTATACAAGATTTGAAACAAACTGAAGATGAACATATAGGAAAAGTGCGGACGCATATTAGCGCCGAGTGATTTAACTTAAGATGCATGCTTGAATAAATACCAAAGAGATATAAATTAATTATTATTTTAATTGGCAAAATAAAGGCCACGGCTCACAAATTTATCAAACATTATCATCAATAAAGATGAAACATTATAGCATGATCATGAATCACAAATGATCAAAATTAACACATTAGCGTGGATCACTGTTGATCAGTTATAATATTAGAATGGATCACGATTGATCAATTAAAACCTTAGCATGGATCACGATTGATCAATTATAACATTAGCATGGATCAAGAATGATCAATTAGAACCATCTGTACAAAAAGAGCACTTTATCATTACTGTCCATTTATGAATACTGACATTGACTTTAAAAATACTGGCCCTGGGAACAGAAGCTCAGTAACGGATATTATAGTCCATTATGTGAACATGGTGCAAGATTGTTGGCGTTGTGTCGCTTTACCGCCAATCTTCTTCAGATAGTCCTTCAAAAAAATTAGTTGATTTTTAAGAGAATAAAAATGTTCATTGATCCAACGCTTCTGTGTCAAAATATTTCAACATTTGTCCATTAGTTAAGGTGTAGAAAGATCAATTATAGAATAACGATCAAAATTTGAACGGAATATAGCTAATTAAATCTCTTCTTGAGTCATCTTGGAATTTCTACACTTGGTGAGCCATGACGAATCATCATACAACATTGGGTACACGGAAATAATATATGTCCATAAAAACCTGAAAAATAAATCAAAACAGCAGCAGTATATCGCCAAAATACACATTTTAAAATCAAGAGGTGGGAGGGTGGGGTTTTCTTTTAAATTTTTAACTTTTGCCTTATTTCGAAAAATTTTGCATGATTTCGCAAAGTTTTGTGTTATTTGGCAAACTTCACGAAATTTTACTCTTCGACACATAGTCATGGCATAATAATGAGTAAGAAATTACTACAACGACATTTGAATAAACTGAAGGAAACCAACGAGTTATAAAAAGTTATCTTGTCGTTAATGTAGCAAAATTTATAACTGATTTACAAGCTTCTGAAATAAGTGGAAGCATTTAAAATGCTTTGATCAAAGGTTTAACCGTTGATCAAGAAACTGTTCGATAAATTATGCTTATAAAAGAATCCTAAAGTGCTAGGGGAAAACGCATATGAAGGAGATTGAAATTGAATGGTAGAATGAACTTTAATACTGGACCTTATATTATATAATAAGTGTTTTTCTTCTGCTAGTTTTTTTTTACACCCGTCAATACATATTATAGTATAACATAGTACGTCTGTCCGTTCGTCATTATTTATTACATCCTACCTCCTTGGTTCTGAGCCGGATCACCCCTGCCAGATCACACTAGCTTGAGTTTCTTTGTTCTACATGCTTTCCTTTGTTCTGTAAACTGAATGTCGGAACCTCCTCAGAACCAACCTTAATTTACGGTAAAAACAACAATACCTTGCCAGAACAAAATTTTCAAAGTAAATTGAATGTCGGTACCTACTCAGAACCAACCGTTATTTACAGTAAAAACAACAATACCTGGTCAAAACTAAGTTTTATAAGTAAACTTTATATTGGTACCGCCTCAGAACCAACCATTATTTACACTAAAAACAACAATACATTGTCAGATACAAATTTCTTAAGTTAATTTTATGTCGGTTACTCCTCAGAACTAATCGTTATTTACAGAAAAAACTAAAACAATACCTGGTCAGAACTAAATTTTCTGGGTAAATTTTATGTTGGGACCTCCTCAGAACCAATCTTATTTACAGTAAAAACAACCAAATTTTGTCAGAACTAAATTTTAAGTAAACTAAATGTCGGTACCTCCTCAGAACCAACCTTTATTTATAGTAAAAACAAACATGCCTTGTCAGAACTAAATTTCCTAAGTAAACTTTATGTCGGTACCTCCTCAGAACCAACCTTCATTTACAGTAAAAAAAACATGATACCTTGTCAGAATCAAATTTTCTAAGTAAACTTTATGTCAGTCCATCCTCAGAACCAACCTTTATTTTCATTGAAAACAACCTTGTCAATACCAATATTTCTCGGTAAAATTTATGTCGGTACCTCCTCAGAACCATCCTTAATTTACAGTGAAATCATTAATGCCTTGTCAAAACCAAATTTTAAATGTAACTTTTATGACTGTGCATTCTCAGAACCAGCCGATATATAGAGTTGAAACAACAATACCTTGTCAGAACTAAATTTTCTTAAGTAAATTTTATGTTGGTACCTCCTCAGAACCAACCTTTATTTACAGTAAAAACATTAATACCTTGTCAGAACCTTTGTTTAAGTAAACTAAGTGTCGGAACCTCCTCAGAACCAACCGTTATTTACAGTAAAAACAACAATAACTTGCCAGAACCATATTTTCAAAGTAAACTGAATGTCGGTGCATCCTCAGACCCAACCGTTATTTACAGTAAAAACAACAATTCCTTGTCAGAACAAATTTTTTTCAGTAAATTTTATGTCGCTACCTCCTCATAACCACCCTTTTTTCAAGATAAAAAACCATACCTTGTCAGAACTAAATTTTTAAATGCAACTTTTATGACTACATTCTCAGAACCAGCCGTTATATACAGTTGAAACAACAATCCCTTCTCAGAAAAAATTATAAGTAAACCTTATGTCGATACTCCTCAGAACCAACCTTTATATACAGTAAAACAACAATACCTTGCCAGAACTAAATTTTTCAAAGTAAACTGAATGTCGGTACCTCCTCAGAATCAACCTTTTTTTACAGTGAAAACAACAATACCTTTTCGTCAGAATAAAATTTTCTCAGTAAACTTTATGTCGGTACCTCCTCCAAACTAATCTTTATTTACAGTAAAAACAACAATACCTTGTCAGAACTAAATTTTCTAAATAAACTTTATGTCGGTTCCTCCTCAGAACCAACGTTTATTTACAGTAAAAACAACAATACCTTGTCAGAACCAAATTTTTTCAGTAAATTTTTTATCGGTACCTCCTCAGAACCATCCGTTATTTACAGTTAAAACAACAATACCTGGTCAGAACTCAATTTTCTAAGTAAACTTATGTTGGAACTTCCTCAGAACCAACCTTAATTTACAGTAAAAACAACCATACCTTGTCAGAACTAAATTTTTTCAGTAACTTTTATAACTGTACATTCTCAGAACCAGCCGTTATATACAGTTGAAACAACAATCCCTTCTCAGAACAAATTTTACAAGTAAACTTTATCTCGGTACCTCCTCAGAACCAACCGTTATTTACAGTAAAAACAACAATACCTTGTCAGAACCAAATTTTCTCGTTAAACTTCATGTCGGTACCTCCTCAGAACCAACCTTTATTTACAGTAAAAAAATACAATACCTTGTCAGAACTAAATTTTTTCTAAGAAATTTAAATGTCGGTACCTCCTCAGAACCATCCGTTATTTACAGTAAAAACAACAATACTTTGTCAGAACTAAATTTTCTAAGTAAACTTACCTCCTCAGAACCAATCTTATTTACAATAAAAACAACAATACCTTGTCAGAACCAAATTTTTTAAGTAATTTTTATGTCTGTACCTCCAGACAACCATTCGTTATTTACAGTAAAAACAACAATACCTTGTCAGAACTTAATTTTCTAAGTAAATTTTATGTTGGTACCTCCCCAGAACCAACCTTTTTTTACAATAAAAACAACCATGCCTTGTCAGAACTAAACTTTCTAAGTAAACTGAATGTCGGTACCTCCTCAGAACCAACCTTTATTTACAGTAAGAACTTCAATACCTTATCAGAACCAAATTTTGTCAGTAAAGTGAATGTCGGTACCTCCTCAGAACCAACCTTTTGTTTTACAGTAAAAACATCACTACCTTGTCAGAACCAAATTTTAAATGTAACTTTTATGGCTGTACATTCTCAGAACCAGCCATTATATACAGTTGAAACAAAAATCCCTTCTTAGAACAAATTTTCAAAGTAAACTGAATGGATGTACCTCCTCAGAATCAACCGTTATTAACAGTTAAAACAACAATACCTTACCAGATCCAAATTTTTAAAGGAAACTGAATGTCGGTACCTCCCCCAGAACCAACAGTTTTTTTACAGTAAAAACAACAATACCTGGTCAGAACTAAATTTTCTCATTAAACTTTATGTCGGCACCTCTTCAGAACCAACCTTTTTTTCACAGTAAAAACAACAATACCTGGTCAGAACTAAATTTTTTATGTAAACTTTATGTTGGTACCTCATCAGAACCAACCTTTATTTACAGTAAAAAAAAATACCTTGTCAGAACCAAATTTTTAAACTAAATTTTTTGTCGGTACCTCCTCAAAACCAACCGTTATTAATAAAAATTTACAGTAAAAACAACAATATCTGGTCATAACTTAATTGTATATGTATACTTTATGTTATAGTACCTCCTCAGAACCAACCTTTATTTATAGTAAAAACAAACATATCTTGTCAGAACTCAATTTTGAATGTAAATTTTATGACTGTACATTCTTAGAACCAGCCGTTATATCATACAGTTGAAACAACAATCCCTTCTCTGAACAAATGTTCTCGGTAAACTTTATGTCGATACTTTCTCAGAACCAACCGTTATTTGCAATAAAGCAACAATACCTTGTCAGAACCGAATTTATATAACTAAACTTTATATCGGTACCTCTTCAGAACCAACCTTTATTTTTAGTAAAAACAATCATACCTTCATGCCCTTGTCAGAACTAAATTTTAAATGTAGCTTTTATGACTGTACATTCTCAGAACCAGCCGTTATATACAGTAAAAACAACCATACCTTGTCAGAACTCAATTTTGAATGTAAATTTTATGACTGTACATTCTCAGAACCAGCCGTTATATACAGTAAAAACAACCATACCTTGTCAGAACCCAATTTTGAATGTAAATTTTATGACTGTACATTCTCAGAACCAGCCTTTATATCATACAGTTGAAACAACAATCCTTTCTCAGAACAAATATTCTCGGTAAACTTTATGTCGATACTTTCTCAGAACCAACCGTTATTTGCAGTAAAGCAACAATACCTTGTCAGAACCGAAATTAAACTTTATATCGGTACCTCCTCAGAACCAACTTTATTTACAGTAAAAACAATCATACCTTCATGACCTTGTCAGAACTAAATTTTAAATGTAACTTTTCTGACTGTACATTCTCAGAACCAGCCGTTATATAGAGTAAAAACAACCATACCTTGTCAGAACTCAATTTTGAATGTAAATTTTATGTCGGACTGTACATTCTCAGAACCAGCCGTTATATCATACAGTTGAAACAACAATCCCTTCTCAGAACAAATGTTCTCGGTAAACTTTATGTCGATACTTTCTCAGAACCAACCGTTATTTACAGTAAAAACAACAATACCTTGTCAGAACCGAATTTATATAACTAAACTTTATATCGGTACCTCCTCCAAACTAATCTTTATTTACAGTAAAGACAACAATACCTTGTCAGAACTAAATTTTTAAGTAAACTTTATGTCGGTACCTCCTCAGAACCAACGTTTATTTACAGTAAAAACAACAATACCTTGTCAGAACCAAATTTTTTCAGTAAATTTTTTATCGGTACCTCCTCAGAACCATCCGTTATTTACAGTTAAAACAACAATACCTGGTCTGAACTCAATTTTCTAAGTAAACTTATGTTGGAACTTCCTCAGAACCAACCTTTATTTACAGTAAAAACAACCATACCTTGTCAGAACTTAATTTTGAATGTAACTTTTATAACTGTACATTCTCAGAACCAGCCGTTATATACAGTTGAAACAACAATCCCTTCTCAGAACAAATTTTACAAGTAAACTTTATCTCGGTACTTCCTCAGAACCAACCGTTATTTACAGTAAAAACAACAATACCTTGTCAGAACCAAATTTTTTCGTTAAACTTCATGTCGGTACCTCCTCAGAACCAACCTTTATTTACAGTAAAAAAATACAATACCTTGTCAGAACTAAATTTTTTCTAAGTAATTTAAATGTCGGTACCTCCTCAGAACCATCCGTTATTTACAGTAAAAACAACAATACTTTGTCAGAACTAAATTTTCTAAGTAAACTTTATGTTGGTACCTCCTCAGAACCAATCTTATTTACAATAAAACAACAATACCTTGTCAGAACCAAATTTTTTAAGTAATTTTTATGTCTGTACCTCCAGACAACCATTCGTTATTCACAGTAAAAACAACAATACCTTGTCAGAACTAAATTTTCTAAGTAAATTTTATGTTGGTACCTCCCCAGAACCAACCTTTTTTTACAATAAAAACAACCATGCCTTGTCAGAACTAAACTTTCTAAGTAAACTGAATGTCGGTACCTCCTCAGAACCAACCTTTATTTACAGTAAGAACTTCAATACCTTATCAGAACCAAATTTTGTCAGTAAAGTGAATGTCGGTACCTCCTCATAACCAACCTTTTCTTTTACAGTAAAAACATCAATACCTTGTCAGAACCAAATTTTAAATGTAACTTTTATGGCTGTACATTCTCAGAACCAGCCATTATATACAGTTGAAACAAAAATCCCTTCTTAGAACAAAGTTTCAAAGTAAACTGAATGGATGTACCTCCTCAGAATCAACCGTTATTAACAGTTAAAACAACAATACCTTACCAGATCCAAATTTTTAAAGGAAACTGAATGTCGGTACCTCCCCAGAACCAACAGTTTTTTTACAGTAAAAACAACAATACCTGGTCAGAACTAAATTTTCTCATTAAACTTTATGTCGGCACCTCTTCAGAACCAACCTTTTTTTCACAGTAAAAACAACAATACCTGGTCAGAACTAAATTTTTTATGTAAACTTTATGTTGGTACCTCATCAGAACCAACCTTTATTTACAGTAAAAAAAAAAAATATCCCTTGTCAGAACTAAATTTTTAAACTAAATTTTTTGTCGGTACCTCCTCAGAACCAACCGTTATTAATAAAAATTTACAGTAAAAACAACAATACCTGGTCATAACTAAATTGTATATGTATACTTTATGTTATAGTACCTCCTCAGAACCAACCTTTATTTATAGTAAAAACAACTATATCTTGTCAGAACTCAATTTTGAATGTAAATTTTATGACTGTACATTCTCAGAACCAGCCGTTATATCATACAGTTGAAACAACAATCCCTTCTCAGAACAAATGTTCTCGGTAAACTTTATGTCGATACTTTCTCAGAACCAACCGTTATTCGCAGTAAAGCAACAATACCTTGTCAGAACCGAATTTATATAACTAAACTTTATGTCGGTACCTCCTCAGAACCAACCTTTATTTTTAGTAAAAACAATCATACCTTCATGCCCTTGTCAGAACTAAATTTTAAATGTAGCTTTTATGACTGTACATTCTCAGAACCAGCCGTTATATACAGTAAAAACAACCATACCTTGTCAGAACTCAATTTTGAATGTAAATTTTATGACTGTACATTCTCAGAACCAGCCGTTATATACAGTAAAAACAACCATACCTTGTCAGAACTCAATTTTAAATGTAAATTTTATGACTGTATATTCTCAGAACCAGCCTTTATATCATACAGTTGAAACAACAATCCCTTCTCAGAACAAATATTCTCGGTAAACTTTAATTCGATACTTTCTCAGAACCAACCGTTATTTGCAGTAAAGCAACAATACCTTGTCAGAACCGAAATTAAACTTTATATCGGTACCTCCTCAGAACCAACTTTATTTTTAGTAAAAACAATCATACCTTCATGCCCTTGTCAGAACTAAATTTTAAATGTAGCTTTTATGACTGTACATTCTCAGAACCAGCCGTTATATACAGTAAAAACAACCATACCTTGTCAGAACTCAATTTTGAATGTAAATTTTATGACTGTACATTCTCAGAACCAGCCGTTATATACAGTAAAAACAACCATACCTTGTCAGAACTCAATTTTGAATGTAAATTTTATGACTGTACATTCTCAGAACCAGCCTTTATATCATACAGTTGAAACAACAATCCCTTCTCAGAACAAATATTCTCGGTAAACCTTAATTCGATACTTTCTCAGAACCAACCGTTATTTGCAGTAAAGCAACAATACCTTGTCAGAACCGAAATTAAACTTTATATCGGTACCTCCTCAGAACCAACTTTATTTACAGTAAAAACAATCATACCTTCATGACCTTGTCAGAACTAAATTTTAAATGTAACTTTTCTGACTGTACATTCTCAGAACCAGCCGTTATATAGAGTAAAAACAACCATACCTTGTCAGAACTCAATTTTGAATGTAAATTTTATGTCGGACTGTACATTCTCAGAACCAGCCGTTATATCATACAGTTGAAACAACAATCCCTTCTCAGAACAAATGTTCTCGGTAAACTTTATGTCGATACTTTCTTAGAACCAACCATTATTTACAGTAAAAACAACAATACCTTGTCAGAACCGAATTCATATAACTAAACTTTATATCGGTATCTCCTCAGAACCAACCTTTATTTACAGTAAAAACAACCATACCTGGTCAGAACTAAATTTTCTGAGTATAAAACTGAATGTTGGTACCGACTATAGGACGGTACGTTATATAGATACAAAGGATAAGCGTGGATTCTTGAAAAAGAAACCATGAGCCCGGAGGGCGAATGGTTTGTTTTTCATGAATCTACGCTTATCCATTGTATCTATAACTTAAACTATTGTGTTAATTTCTTTTCAAAATTTAAGCCTTTTCTTAATTAGAAGGTATTGTAAGTGAGTTTAAATAACCATGTTATCGTGTCCAACGATGCATTGATAAATCTCAGATCACAATTAATTGGTTAACAAATACAAATATAACACTTCTACCTTTAAAGATCTTTATATTACCAGGCATATGAATATTATCTGTTTATACAAAATAAGACATATTCGAAATTATTTCTAATAAAATTGAAAATGGAAATGGGGAACGTGTCAAAGAGACAACAACCCGACCAAAAAGCATATATAAAGTATATATAATAAATATGTTATCGAAATGTTTCTAGCACTCTAGGCACATCACGATTTTCTCTCATAGGAATTTGCGAACAAACCTTTGTAAAATTATGTAGTAAAACAGATGAAATCATACTTTATTTATAAAACAAAAATTGACAAATAGAATGTAATCATTTTTGTTTCAAACATGTGAAATAGCCAATAATAATATAAAAAAAAAACCGGTAAAGCTCGCTGTTATTACAAAAATATCCACTATAACTTGCAAAATTAGAAAAAAAACAGGATAACTTAAGAATTGGAACAACAGAGAGAATACAGAGATTCGAACCTAAACCGACAAATCCCGATCTTTAACTCATTGATTTTAACCATGCTAACCTCGCGGCTACCAACTCATACTATACGACTGCCTATTGTGTCTTTATAAAGGTACAAGCCCTGTGTGTCCGATGAACCGATGTATATCAGATGTTCATTTAAATATATATAATAAACATCTATAGTGTAACCCATTGGTAGCCGAGAGGTTTCGTCGGTGTGTTGATGTCAGTCACACATAACAGATTTCAAGGAAGGGTTCGATTCCCAGTGAAGGCATATAAAAATTACAAAAATTAAAGGTAAGTTTTTAAATTATTTCCATTAGTGAACAGAAATCAGTAAATTAGCCAATTCAAACTTAATGAATTTAGGCACACAAAGGAAACAATTGAATATAATTTGGTGAGTTAATTTCAGCGGCAGATTTAGGAAGCGTTGATTCTAGAAAAAGAATCCACGGTAAATGAATAGGCTGACGTCACCACAATGGTTTAACTCCTCAGAACCAACCGTTATTTACAGTAATACAACAATAAATTATCCGAACTAAATTTCCTAGGTAAACTTTAGGTCGGTACATTCTCAGAACCAACCGTTATTTACAGTACAAACACCAATACCTTGTCAGAACTGAATTATCTATGTAGACTCTAGGTCAGTTCCTCCTCACAACCAATCGTTATTTACAGTAAAAACAACAAAACTTTGTCAGAACCGATTTTTTTATCGACTTTGGGTCGTTACATGTACCTCCTCAGAACCATTTTGTTTATTTGAGACACGAAACGTACCATGCTCAGTACCAACCATTATATACATTAAATTCAACTGTATATACCTTGCAAGAACCAACTTTTGTACTTTTTTAGGATCTAAATGAAAATGAATGGGGAATGTGTCTATGGGACACAGATGATGCCCCCGGCCCGCTTGTATATAGATCTCAAAAACAGTCAAAGTGACGCTACCCAATTTCGTACTTGATCAGAGTTTTGTGGTAATAAGCATTATGTATAAGTTTCATAACATTTGGTTGAGGCAAACTTAAGTTGGAGAACGGAAACGAAAATTTTAACAATTTTCCATTTGTAAAGGGCATAACTCTAGAAAGGTAAAAGTGACGCCACCCAAATTCAATCTTGATCTGTGTTTTGTGGTAATAAGCATTGTGTATAAGTTTCCTAAAATTTGGTTGGGGGCAAACTAAAGTTAGAGAGCTACTATTTGATTTTTAAGGGGGAGGATTTTTTATTAGTTTATCCTGACATTTTTTACATAAATTGTCATCCTGCCTTTTTTTGCCAAGTTGCTCACCCTGCCTATTTTTTTTACTCAATACTCTTGTCCTGCCTTCTTTCTTCAAATTTCATCCTACCCCCCCCCCCCCCCCCCCCCCCCCCCCCCCCGCCCCCCCCCCCACATACAAATCAAATGGTAGCTCCCTAATAATATAAGTCAAATCCAATCATTATTTACAGTAAATTATACACCCTGTAAGAACCTACTTCTGTATTTAAAATATAGGACGAAACCTCCTTAGAACCAACTAATATTTCTGGTAATTCAACAAAATCTTCTCAGAACCCAAATTGTCTTCATTATTAAAAGTTGTTACCTCCTTATAACCAACCATTTTTTTACTTATTTTTGAAGTGAAAATTCAGCGGTTGCGATGCTCTATATTGTCAGTTTTCACATACTCATTTTTCAAGTTATGTAATGAGTTAATGAAAAAATTTTTTAATTGTTAAATATACAGCTAAAATTAAGCAAAAATGGATAGACGTACAAATTTATCAAGAAACAACTGTTTTCCCTTATAACAGCTGTATAATGTGACATAAATGTTTTAATTTGTTTATCTACGACTCCCTATTCCATATTTAAGAAAACAAGTGTATTCGAAGAAAAATTGTACGTGTAAATTCGGACAAAAATATTTAGAAAGAAAATAAACCAAAGATTAAGAAACCAATTGTATAATATTCATATTTTATTGTAGGATTCACTATCTAGCACATAAAACCAAATTGAAATATGTCTCTTGGGACCAATAGATCATGAAGTGTAAATAACAGATGTTTCTAATATATAACTGACAAAGATAATAAAATATAAAGTTATCTAATTAAGGACGCATCTCAAAACATTAAATTTTACATACTGAACCCAAAACACCGGCTAACATGCAATTAATGAAGTCTTTAATTTCTATATTTTATCATTAAATCAGAGACATTGTACAAACTAAAAGTGTATATAATCTAAGGCTACTGTGTTATAGTAGTCTCAGATATAATATATGTCTCCGAGTAGATCAATATATATGTCGTGATTATTGGTGTACATTCAGGTCATAATTGTTTGTCGGTAATTAGCTAACAACTGCTGCGCATGACTTTTGAAGAAGGCTTTTGAATGGTTCTGGAGACGTATTCCGGTGCTGCATTTGTACGGTTCTGTGCTCGTACCGGCTGCCGTATATTGATGTTATTTTGTGATGGTGCTTTCAGGACCACTTACGCAAAATGTTTATGATAAATGTTAGTTTTATAACGTTTCAGACGTTGCCCACCGCTGCCCCCATGTTATTTGTGGGTATATTCGGACAGGAAGGCTCGTTAATACAAGAATTGCTTCAGGCAGAATAACAAAATCAGCTTGCTATCATGATGTGTATTGTAGACAAAGGAATATTTAATTACAGACACAACATCCGGTTTATAAATTCATCTATAGATAATTAGCCCTGTGTTGGTTATTATAAAATATAGACTCAAATTTGAATGAAAGAAACGAACACTTATGTTTCAGTTTGTGTCCAATCTCTTTTTGTAAATAAAATGCGTTAAAGCTAAATTGAGTGTGGCAAAGTGTGTTTCAATTTAGCCAAAAGGTTTCAAGCAAGATTTTAATTCGTTATCACACATTACAAAAATATGTGATAACGAATTCAACACATTCGTGTTCACGAACTTAATCCGTTATAACGAATTATGAATATATACAATTCGTTATAACGATTTTAATTCGTTAAAACAAATTACAAAAAAATGTTATAACGAGTTTAAATCGTAATTACGAATTACAAAAACTATGATATCGAGTTCCACAAATTCGTTATTACGAATTTAATCTGTGATAACGAATTATACAATTCGAGATAACGATTTAAATTCGTGATCTCGAGTTGAAATTATATTTTTAGAAGGTCCTACATTCTGACAATTCTAACGCAGAAGTTTTAATAGTTTTTGTTACAGATCAGATCCAATTTCCGAATTAGGATAAGGTATTAATTCCGGTTAGATTTGTTCTGTAGGAAACCACAAAACATATTCTTTCATCAAAGTGGGCGGGACTTGATACGACAGAGAGGCCTATATGATATATGAAGAAAAAAATAGAAATGTTGGTGATTGAAAAATAATTATTCTAACACAAAATGCAAACACTTACAGCCGATACTTTTACTTACAAAAATCAAGCTAATGCATTCAAATAAGAAATGAACCTCATCTATTGCATGATGACAAATATCACACATTCTTTCTTTAATTTCCAGATTCTGAAATCTTCCTTTTTCTATATCTAAGTTATATTCGCTAAGTCTTAATTTACTTAGCACTCGCCTCTGGATTTAATTTCCATATGCAGATGTGTTTCAAGCTGAAAGCGAGACTTAAACTTCCTGTATGTTCATAGCTTACTTCCAAGTTTACATGGTAATTGTTATGATCTAGTTCTGCTGTCCGTTAATGTATGCATTACGGTATGAAAGTGTATTTTAATATTTATTTCAAATAAATATTTTATTTTTTCAGAGTGTGGTAAACATATCCCATCCATGATTTTTAGATTTTCTTTACATATTGCAAGATTCCATGATCAAAAGCTGCCTCGAGTATGGTATTATCATTTAAACATTTGTGTAGGCTATTCCAATTATTTATCATGTCAAATGACATGATATTTAATAGTTAAATAGTTAAATAGCACGACATCCTTGTTTCGCATTAAATTTAAGAACACCGCAAATTTCTTCTTTAAATGTCCAGTCTACAAATTTTCGTCACAATTACAGGAATAGTCTTAATTGCAATTGGTTACCAGATTGGTGTCCTTGTATTTGATCTAAGAAGAGATTATAACATATGCCAAAATGAGCAAAAAAAAAATGAAATGAAAAAATGTTTAGAAATGTTTTTGACTATATTAAAAAGACCAAAAGGTTCCTTGTTTTATCATGTGTATAATATAAATGTATTTATCCACTAACACACACACACACACATACAAATTTTTCTTTCTCCTTTTATTCCAAACTTCCTGTTTCTGTAATATTCGTTAATATGTTGTCTGATAAGAATTATGTCATGATAAATTTGATATCTTGTATGCTGTGCAATTCGATTAATTATCTCAGGAGAAGACGATCTAAGTTGGACTAACTCGTGCCTAATCCTTTTTGTGATATTTTGCGAATAAAATATGTTCCTTTTATAGGCTGTATCTTTGCGGCTTCATTTAAGTACAAACACTACTGATTTCATTTCTCACCAAAAACAAAGTTGCTCCAAAATATGAAAACAACACCTTATAAATTGTATGTGTCAAAAGCGCTTTTCCAGATTTACCTGCATAAGGAACGCTCAAAGCCGAATATTTGAGAACCAAGGATGTATAAGAACCGAAACATTTAAAGGGCTATATGACCCTAACTATTCTTTTTTGTAAAATAAACCCCAATGAGTTTTGGAAAGATATAATATTCACTTATCTTTGTGTATGAATCTAAATGGTTCTCATAAATATGCAAATAACCTCAATGCTTCTTGGTCAGGGATCGCCGCAATTCATAATTTGACGGAGAAGTGACTTTTACTTGGAAACAAATCAGTTTAGAGAAGTGAAGATCCAACAGTAAGACTTCATGGAAAATTTAAGTGAGGGATCATGATCAAATACTTTGCCTGTGATAGATTTGCCAATTTTAAACCTTCTTATCTCGTAAAGATTTTATTTCTTTGCCTTGTGGTATGAATGCATTATTATTTAGGAGTTAATACCGTGGCATAATGCATTGAACTTTGCATAATGTCAAATTTGATTCAAATAAAAACCCTATCAGATTTGCTCACATTTGTGATAAATATCAATCATTTGAAATGAAAACCAACAGTTCATAGCTATAAGAAGATGTGGTATGAGTGCCAATGAGACAACTCTACATCCAAGTCACAATTTGTAAAAGTAAACTATTATACGTCAAAGTACGGCCTTCAACACGGAGTATTGGCTCACACCGCACAGCAAGCTATAAAGGGCCCCAAAATTGACTAGTGTAAAACCATTTAAACAGGAAAACTAACGGTCTAATCTATATAAAAAATGAGAAACGAGAAACATTTATGAACAACATCAACAACCGACAACCACTGAACAACAGGTTCCTGACTTAGGACAGGTGCAAACAAATGCAGCGGTTTTAAACGTTTAAACAGGTGCAAACCTTCACCACAACCTGAAACAATAGTGTAACATCACATCCTGTTGAAGATGGAATCTTTCATATTAGTTCATATGAGTGGCTACCATGCACACGTCTTAATTTTAAGGATCTATAATCCGTGAGAAGTGACAAATTCTAAAAAGGCTTTAGTTTAAATGCGATAGATTTGTAAGCACATTGATATACATTTTAACTGAATGTATATCATTTTAAGGAGCCCTTTTAATGACTCAACTTCAGATTTTATTTCTTTTGCCTTCTCACATTTTGTGGTCTGATATAAATGATAAAGGAATTAAATAACAAATTGAATTTTGTTGGATCCTAAAGCAATTTCGTACAAGTCTGTTTAGAGTGACTTTCATTTGTAATGATACGAATAAAAGAAAAGAAAACCCTATGCCCCCGATCTTATTTTAATGGATGAACTTAAAAGGAAGTATAAAATAGCAAATAGCAATTCCATTCTTTTTCACTGATAACTCTTAAAATGAATATTAATTACACACCTATCATAGGTATTTGGCTTATTCAATGTTTTAAAAGAAAAAATTGTATTTATAGACAGTAAAGAAAAAGGGTTTTCTGTTATTTTCCCGCTCGTAAAAAAAACAACGCGTAATAAAAAATACTAAAATACACACATATTTAGTATGTGATCATGATCATGGATGTATTTTGAAGATTACTTCAATTGATTAAACTTTGGAAATAGGTATCAATATAATGAATTTATTTCTTTGCCTTGTGGATTGAATGCATTATTATTAAATCAAAACTGTGCCGGGCATAATTCATTGAAATTTGCATAATCTCAAATTTGATTCAAATTAAATTCTAATCAGATTTGCTCACATTTGTATTTACAATCATTTGCAATTAAAAATTCAAATAAGTTCATGTTGAAGATGGAATCTTGCATATTTGGTCCTATGAGTGGCTACCATGCACATGTATTAATTTGAGGGATCTATAAACAGAGAGAACTAACAGTCTGAAGTGAGAGATTCCAATAAGGCTTTCGTGACTACTCAGCGTGACACAAGTTCAGATTATATTTCTTTTGCCTTATCACATGTTGTGGTCTGATATAAATGATAAAGGAATTAAAATATAAATTGAATTTTGATGGATCCCAAAGCAATTTGATATAAGTGTGCTTAGATTGACTTTCGTTTGTAATGATATATAGACATTAATAAAAGAAAACAAAACAAAACCCACCCTCAGATGTTATTCTTAATTAAAGGATGAATTTAAATATAAGAATAAAACAGTAGTTCCAATCTTTTTCACTGATAACTCTTTAAATAAATTCTAATGACACACATGGCACACCTATCCCAGGTATTTGGTTGAGTAATGAAATTTTTACACACAACAATTTATTTATAGACATTAAATAATAGGGGTTTTCTATTATTTCTCCACCCCAAAAACAACGCATGGTAAAAAGTATTAAAATACACACATATTTAGTACACGATTATCCTCATGGATGTGTTTTGAAGATTACTTCAATTGATTAAACTGGGGAAATAGGTATTAAATTTAATGATTTTATTTTTTTGCCTTGTGGAATGAATGCATTATTATTAAGTTAAAACTGTGCCGGGCATAATTTATTGAAATTTGCATAATCTCAAATTTGATTCAAATTAAATTCTAATCAGATTTGCTCACATTTATAATAAATTACAATCATTTGCAATAAAAACCATTCAAATCAGATCATGTTGAAGATGAAATCTTGCATATTTGGTCCTATGAGTGGCTACCATGAACACGTCTTAATTTGAGGGATCTATAAACAGAGAGAACTAACAGAGTCTGAAATGAGAGATTCCTATAAGGCTTTAGTTTCAATGTGATACATGTGTAAGCATATTGATATACTTTTGATATACTTTTTAACGTTTATATGATCTTATATTATTTTAAGGACCGCTTTTCGTGACACCTCAGCGTGACACCAGTTCAGATTATATTTCTTTTGTCTTCTCACATGTTGTGGTTTGATATAAATGATAAAGGAATTAAACTAGAAATTGAATTTTGTTGGATCCCAAAGCAATTTCTTATAGGTCTGTTTAGATTGACTTTCATTTGTAATGATACAAATAAAACAAAACAAAACCCTCATCTACCCCGATTTGTTTTAAAAGGATGGACCTAAAAGGAAGTATAAAAAAAGCAGTTCCATTCTTTTTTACTGATAAATCTTAAAATAAATTTTAATGACATCCCAGGTATTTGGCTGATGACATTTTTACACGCAATAATTTATTTATAGACAGTAAAGAAAAGGCTTTTTCTGTTATTTTCCCGCCCATCAAAAAAAAAAACCAAAACAACAACGCATGGTAAAAAGTACTAAAATACACACATATTTAGTATGAATCAAATCAAATCAAATCAAATAATTTTATTGGTGTAAATTCCAATACAGGAATGATACCAGCTGACATTTACAAAATACAAATACAAAAACAGACAAAAATAAACAAAAAAACAAATATACAGAGATATGTTTCTCAATGATAAGAGACACATATTTTATATCTACATTGCGTGGAGGTGTTATTCATACTATATTATCACTTCAAGCTATTACAATAAGCTTTAATACTACAACAGTTCTTAACAACATTATGTTTGCTTTAAATGAATGTTCTAATCATACATATCGCTAATTCCAGCTACACATACAGTACAAATGTCAGTATCATTACTTTTCAAAATGAAACTAAATTTATCTTGTTCAGACATATTAACAAAAGATGGAACTATATCACTTAAATTACAAAAGAGTATATTTCTATTAAATTCTAACGCTTTACATTTAATGAAGAAATGGAATTCATCTTCAATTCCATCCTTGCAAAGTGGACAAATTCTCTGTTCTAAAGGTGTTCTAGTATATCTACCAACTTCTATTAGTAATTTGCTATTACTAATTCTAATTTTTACCATTTTAGAAATAACATTTTTGTTAAGGTCCAGTAGGAGATATTTTTCTAATTCGTAATTATTTTTAACTTTGCGATATGTTCTTAGTTTATTACCATGACTATCTTTATTAGAGTCACAAAAAAGAGCTTGCTTCCAGGATTTTATGAATTCCTCCTCTAATTTCTTTTGAACTGAAAAAAGTAATTTTGTCTTTGACATAGTATTTTTATTTTCCCAAACATGCTGAAAACCAAGTTTACCTAATAACACTTTTATTTTACTACAAAAACCATTAGACATGTTAAAGTTTTCACTGTATGCTTTCTTTACCATACTCTCGCTATTCATATTAATGATATGAATCCAGAAATTAATTGTATTTTTAAGGGCTGACAATGAAAGTGGGAATAAACCTAATTCACGAAGTACAGCATTATTCACAGCACCTTTATTTACACCCAATAAAAATTTAGCAAATTTGATTTGAATCTTATTTGGACTAAAGTTTGCATAGTTTGACTCGATGGTAGTATTTTGTTTCACTAAACTAACAGTAGCCCAAACTTCACTGCTATATAATAAAATAAGTTTAACACATGAATCGAAAAGCCTTAGATGTGGTAGTAAATTCATCTTTTCAGAATATAATAATTTTCTAATACAAAAAATAGCTTTGCTAGCCTTTTTAGATAACTGATCAATTGCTGTAGTAAAAGATCCAGATGGTTTAAAAATTATACCTAGATACTTGTATTCATCAGTCAGCTCTAGTAGTTTTCCATTATAATAGAAATTGTGTTTTTTAATAATTTTTCCTGTTTTGTTGAATATTATAATCTTTGTTTTATTAAGATTAACAGATAGATTCCATTTATCACAAAACATATTTAATTTATCTAAAGCATTTTGCAGGCCAAATGCAGATTCTGATATTACTACTAAATCGTCTGCATAAAGAAGACAAGACACTTGTTTATCATCTAGGCATGCTGGATCACATTTGTGGTCAAACGTTTCAACCAGTTCATTTATATACAATGAAAATAATGTAGGGCTTAATATACAACCCTGTTTCAATCCTACACATGAGGGAAATGTTTGTGTTAGTCCCTCTTTTAATTTTACAGAGAAAGAGACATCTTTGTACATAATCTTTTAAAATATTAAAAAAGACCCTTTTATATTATATTTTAGTAATTTATGAAAAAGGCCATCTCTATTGATTGTGTCAAACGCTTTTCTTAGATCTACAAAACAAGTGTATAGATGTTTAGATTTTTTAAAGGTCTTGTCAATTAGAGTTTTTAATGTTAAAATGTGATCACTTGTTCTGCTATTTTTCCTAAAGCCTATTTGCTCCTTGTCTAATATATTGTTAGTTTCAAGGAAGTTCTCTAACCTGGTAGATAATATCTTTAAGTGAAATTTACCTAAACAGCTAGAAAGAGCTATATCCCTGTAGTTGGAAGGATCATTAAAACACCCTCCTTTAAATATAGGCTTAATGATGTTTTCTCTCCATATAGAAGGAAAGATTCCACTTTTGAATATCAAATTAAAAATCAACACATATGTTTTAACTAATTTACCACATGACACTCTAATCATTTCGTTTGTTATACCATCACAACCAGCAGATTTTTTTAACTTTAAGTCTTTTACAACCTTTAACACCTCCTCCGCAGTAATACTATCATTTAAACAATCATTATTACAATCAATACTACTAATGTTTTGATCAAAATTATTACAATGTTGAAAATTCATTAAATTTTTAAAGTACTTCAACCATTCATCATGTGAAATATTGGAGCTGGGGTCTTCCTTCGCTTTGTCCTTTAATAAATTTACAGATTTCCAAAATTCCGAAGGATTTTTCTCGGATAGGTCAAGTATATTTTTTAGTATTTTATTTTTATAGACCCTATGTTTTTTTTACGTACAAGCTTGTTGAAGTTTTTTCTCTCTGTAAAATTTTTTAGTCTCAAACTAGAATCCCAAGGATTTCTAATATGTGATCATGATCATAGATGTGTTTTGAAGATTGCCTCAATTTATTAAACTTTGGAAATAGGTATTCAAAATAATGATTTTATTTCTTTGCCTTGTGGATTGAATGCATTATTATTTAGTTAGAACCGTGCCGGGCATAATTTATTGAAATTTGCATAATCTCAATGTGATTCAAATTAAATTTTTATCAGATTTGCTCACATTTGTGATAAATTACTGTCATTTGCAATAAAAACAATTCAAATGAGTTCATGTTGAAGATGAAATCTTGCATATTTGGTCTTATGAGTGGCTACAATGCACACGTCTTAATTTGAGGGATCTATAAACAGAGAGAACTAACAGTCTAAAGTGAGAGATTCTTATAAGGCTTTTGTTTCAATGTGATACATGTGTAAGCATATTGATATACTTTTAAACATTTATATTATTTTAAGGATCCCTTTTGGTGACACCTCAGTCTGACACCAGTTCAGATTATATTTCGTTTGCCTTCTCACATGTTGTGGTCTGATATTAATGATAAAGGAATTAAACTACAAATTGAATTTTGTTGGATCCCAAAGCAATTCCATACAAGTCTGTTTAGATGGACTTTCATTTGTAATGATACCAATAAAAGAAAACAAGACCCCCCTCCCCTGATTTTATTTTAAAGGGTGGACCTAAAAGGAAGTATAAAATAGCAGTTCCATTCTTTATCACTGATTACTCTTTAAATAAATTTTAATGGCACACCTATCCCAGGTATTTGGCTGATGGAATTTTTACACACAACAATTTATTTATAGACAGTAAAGAATAGGGGTTTTTCTGTTATTCCCCCCCCCCCCCCCCCAAAAAAAAACGCATGCCAAAAAGTATTAAAATACACACATATTTAGTACGTGATCATCATGAACATGAATGTGTTTTGAAGATTACTTCAATTGATTAAATTACAATCATTTGCAATACAAAAAAAAAACAAATCAGTTCATGATGAAGATGAAATCTTGCATATTTGGTCTTATGATTGGCTACCATGCACACGTCTTAATTTGAGGGATCTATAAACAGAGAGAACTAAGAGTCTGAAGTGAGAGATTCTTATAAGGCTTTAGTTTCAATATGATACATGTGTAAGAATATTGATATACTTTTAAAAAAAAACTTTTTATATTATTTTAAGGAACCCTTTGCGGGATTTCGTGAAACCTCAGCGTTACACAAGTCAGTTCAGATTTTATTTTTTTTTGCTTTTTCACATGTTGTGGTTTGATATAAATGATAAAGATCGATAAAGGAATTAAAATACAAATTGAATTTTGTTGGATCCCAAAGCAATTAATTCATATAAGTCTGCTTTAACAGATTGACTTTCATTTGTAATGATATATAGAAATTAATAAAACAAAACAAAACCAACTCCCAGATTTTATTTTTAAGGATGAATTTAAAAGGCAGAATAAAAAACTAGTTCCATTCTTTTTCACTGATAACTCTTTACAGCCGATTGCCTTGAGTGTGCAGGTAAAGGTAATATCTTTGGTTAGCTTGCTTGTTAGCTGAACCGTGAAGTCATTATTAGTTAAGGTATACTCCCCTCCTTTCCAAAGTGCCTAGTCCTACAGACAGATAGATTGGTTATCTGTCGGACTAGTCTACTCTTAAAGGAGGGGAGTTTACCTAACCTAATAATGACTTCACGGTTCATCTAGCAAGCAAGCTAACCAAAGATATTACCTTTACCTACACACTCAATGCAATCGGCTGTAAATAAATTTTAATGAAACACCTGTACAAAACTCATCAGCCAAAAACCTGGGATATTATAGACAGTTTCCCGCCCAAAAAAACCAACGCATGGTCAAACGTATACACCTTATCGCTATTCCCGCCTGACCCGAGAATCTGTCCCGCTTGAACTTTTGACGTCATACAACAATCACTTTTCCATTGTGGCGTCAGATAGTTTGTATTATGACGTCGAAATTGTACGGGAACCTGTGTGATGTCCAGTAATGGCGGACAAATAGCGATAAGGTGTATTTAAAAAATACACACCACATTTAGCATGTGATCATCATCATGGATGTGTTTTGAAGATTTCTTACAAGTTACAACTTACATTGATTAAAATTGGGAACTAGGTATTCAGGTAAAGTAAAGCATTTAATATATAACACATTTAACATTGATAGGAAATATTATAGCTGAATTATATAAGCCTGACTGATCATCAACTTGGAAAAACCCAGAGACATATAAAATCAAATCAAATATTTATTATTCCAATCATGGTCCCACAGGGGGCATTTACAATTAACAATTATGATAGTAGAAGCAACAAACATGAGACATTGTACAGTATATAACGTGACAGATATTATAATAGACAATGAAAATAGTATTAATAACAAAAATACATTAAAAGTACTCTTGGGTATTTTTTTTTTCTTTTTACCTTCCTTATGTCCAGCAGTGTAAAAAAAAAAAAGTATTAATAATAAAGTTTGATCAACCTTAACTTATTATCTATAAAGATGGAAATTTGTTCATCTGCAGGAGACACCAAGGGACTGTGCTCTAGGATATACATATATACACATGTGTATATATGTCTCTGGAAAAACCAGAGACGTAATAAATGTATTTATATATCTGTAGAAACCGGAACATATATATAGTTAGATATACGGTTCCCAGGTAGAAACGATACATATAGGCCATGATGATCGGGCAGGCATCGTTTAAGATATACATGGACACACAAGTAGGAAAGGAATAGGAAGTAAATGCTGCTATTAATGTGTGAATAATTTTTATACGGCATGATAATTTATATACTGAAAACATTTATACATCTTTATTTTCACTTTACTGACTTTAGTAAGTTTAGAACAAAATGAAAGTAGAACCAATTTTTAGCTAGTACTTTTTATCAGAAAAGGAACACATATATTTGTGTTTGGCCTCTGCAAGTGTAATAGATAAATATGTATATATTATATAAACTAGAACCATTGACATATTTACTTGTATAAATGTCTGCTAGAACAACGAGTTCCAAAAAAAAACCTAAACTAAAAATAAAGATAGGAATTTTCAAAATTACTCTTGATGACATCAGAGACATATATACACATATGTGTAAATATCTCTGATGACATCAATGATTTATATATAGATTGTATGACATAACATGATTTTGCTTTAGCATGTGGTCTTGCAAGATACTAAATTCATTTTACCTCACAGCCAATTATGGTAATACATATTAAAGCAATTGTAAAGCTAGAATTAATTTATCTTTTAAACTTCAGGTTGGCAGTTGCTACTTGTCTTTAATTTGCTACAGTTACTTTACTTTTTTAGAAAACATTAAGATGTAATCCCATGTAGGGCATATGATAAGATATAATTACAATACTACATAGAAATTGTACCTGGTTACAAGATGTACATGCAGGCCTGAAAATAAATAGTGAGTCATGCATGCAACAAGAATATTTCCAGACCGGTCTGGTAAATCAGTTTGTTTTGAATTCTAAATAGTACAATGTTCTGTGAGTTTTTTGTGTTATATATACATGATATAGAATAAATAATAAAAAAATTCAAATATAAAAAAGTATTCAAAGAGTGACCAAACAAAATTAATGTGTGTAGCACATGAGTTAATTATCAGTGTTTTTATTTCACAAGTTGAATATTTTTCGATATTTGAATTCTTCGATTATTTGTTCTTATTATTGCATTGACCATGGACTTTTTAATGTAAATAAAGTATAGGCTACAAGGAACCTAAGGCGGAAACAGGTTACGTAACTGCTGGACTCCTTCCATTTGTCTGCCAGTGTCTGTTTATCAGGTTGTTTGCATATTGATATCGTAAAATATCAACTGCTCGACACAATATGAAGCCTTTTTGATCTTGTTAGCTGCGCTCACTCGAAAAAAGCTTCATATTGTGACTCGCAGCTGATATTTTACGATATCAGTATGCAAACAACCTGATAATCGGTACATATTTGGTCTGCAGCTTGATAATGTTGAGTTGTAGTAATTAAGCAATTTTTACATCTGTGGTGTATAGCCACTTGCTGTTTTGTGGATAGTTTGAAATTTTACAACACTCATTGTGCAAGGAAAATTTTCTTCAAACTTTTCTTGGCTCCTTTGGGCGGGCAGCACCAGCTGTTTCTGTGCAATAGCCATTCAACCAATGCTTTTCAAACTTTCATAAACATATGTTACTGGAGGTTAAGTTCAATTTTGACATTTAACTGGGTTTGCTGTAATTGGTAGCTTCACTTTTTAAAGGAACTGAAAGACATAAGTATGATGAATATCATTGCTAATGCTTGTAAATTGTTAAAAGGTTAGATAAGATGCTTCCAAAAACACATGATCATGTATATGATTTGTAATTTATAATTCAGAGTATTAATTATTTTTTTTTTCTTTTTTTCAGGTGGTTGTTCAAGACAGGAATAAAATTGTAAGAGTTCTATTTCTTTTTTTTTTCAATGGAAAGTACTTTTTGGGGGAACTTATAATATTATAAATAATGTCATATCCTCTATTCCGAAAATAGAAGTTATTATATGCGGTATAACATCACCGTAGAAGTCGTAGTAATGCTGGCTCCTCCCCTGAACACAAATGTTACAATGATACAATTATCTATTGTCAGTTGTTGTTATTTAGACAGGTTGGGGAAGATCCTCATAAAGGGGTATTTATCAGCAACCTTTTGTTGCGCATACATTTATTGTCCATCTTTTGACTCTTTATTCAAATTAGTTATCAACAACTATCTCATGTATATATTCTAAGTCCATATCAATAAAATACTACAATCTATCTATATAGCTGATAGCCCAACATAACTTGTGGACACTGAATTTATTCATATAAAAAGTAAAATAACAAAAATACCGAACTCCAAGGAAAATTCAAATAGGAAAGTCCCTTATCATATGGCAAAATCAAAAGCTCAAACACATCAAACAAATTGAAAACAACTGTCATATTCCTGACTTGGTACAGGCTTTAACACACTGCATTTGAAAATGTTTATCTATACAAAGTTTAACTGATGTACATAAAAATTCAAATATATAATATTGTGATCATTTGTGTTTAAGAAATATACTGACATACTTTAACACAGGATTATTTTATTTTTATTTTAATTTTCAAATAATATGCTACACTTGATAAATACGTAAACATAAATTTCATTCATTTCTTCATTTTCTATATTAATTAAAAAGTTCGAAGAATAAATAGATTACATCATGTAAAATGTTGAAATCGTATGATACATGTATGCCCTGAAAACCTGATTTGTCCTTATTGATGGGTGTGCCCCACCGTCGAAGGCCATGACTGCTGGTAATTAGTGCCTAAATGACTGACAGATAGGTCAACAGTTTTGTGAGGGGTGTTTTGAGTTCAGTTTTATTAACCGGATTTTCGAAGGAAAAATTGGTTATTGATTTGGTTGGGCGGGCGGCTGACACACAGTGTCCGTTCATTAACATGAAAACGCTTTGACGAAATCTTCTCAAATTTAGATATGTTGTTACCTTGACTAAATGAAGTTCAAGTTCAATTTTCACGATTTTAGCTGTTCTCGTTGGATTTTTGGTTCTTTCAATACATGTAGCAAAATTTATTTTTATTATATGAATTTGAGTTATTTCCCTTTGAACAGAAATTGTGATTTGCAAATATCATTTTCATTAGATAATAATCTACATTACATTGTGTAGATAAAATTATTGACATTGATAGATAAGTTGCAGATCTATATTAGTTTGTGGCAAATGAAAGAAAAAATATTGGGAACTATTAATTATATATATAAAGTTTGATTACACTAAGTGTTTTTAAATAATTTTCACCTGTTTATAGATAACAATGCATCTGGTAAATATCTTATCTCACAATTATAATTGGAGTGACAGATTTATTTGAAAATTTTCTGTTTCCTAAGTGTTGATGATAATATCTGTAGGACAGTATAAATAAAGTTTGAAATTTACTGTTCATTATTAGACATTTTGAATATAATTACAGATAAGTTTTATCAATTTTAAATAGATTTTGTATTAATGATAAATGACATGTTGGATTTTTTTTCTTCTTTTCTTTTGTAAATTGTTTGGAGAATTTTGTGGTTGGTTTATTTGTTATTCTGTATAAACTTATTTTCTGAGTCCTATATATATATTTTTTTTGATGAAGCAAACTCCTATAAAAACTTAGCTTAGTTTGTCTATTAATAAACATATATTTAGATTTCTGATTTTGGGCCCAGTTTTCAAGTTGGTCCAAATCGGGGTCCAAAATTATACTGTGTTTGATTTCAACATAAATTGAATATATATAGGCCCGGTTCTTTGAAATGCTGAATCTAAACCTTTATTTATTATTATTATTAATTGGATAATACCCCATTGAGGTCCAAAGGGTCCTAAATTAAATTTTTGTTTGATTTCATCAAAAATTGAATTATTGGGGTTCTTTGATATGCTGATTATAACAATGTTATTAGATTTTGGAGATTGGACCATAATATGTAAATGTCCGATTTCAAATTTTTCAGTTCTTTGACCACATTCATTTTGTGTCACAAACCTATGCTGTGTCAACTATTCAATCACCATCCAAATTCAGAGCTGTTTTAAGCTTAAATGTTGTGTCCATACTTGCTCAACTGTTCAGGGTTCGACCTCTGCAGGAAAATCCGGTTTGCTCACTCTGACAGCCTTTTGTTGACCTGCTGATTTAATGCCACTGTCTGTTTTTTGCAATTATGGGGTTAAACTGTAAACCTTAAAATGAGTTTCTGCAAGTGGATTCAATCTGTGAAATTATTTTAAAAATTGCATGGCAAGTGATCTCATGTCTGCATTTATTTAGGATATTTATGAAAAAGTTTAAAAGAACCCCCCAAAAATATATTATTATTATACCATCACTCAAGAAGTGGGGGCTTTATTACATGTAGCTTCGGAACTGTAGCTCATAGGTCCTTATGATATTTTTTTGACAATTTGCGTATCATAGACCCTCAAATTGTCAAAAAATATCATAAGGACCTATGAGACACAGTTCCACAGCTATATTGCATGTACCTTAATGTCCATTATTGTAATTGTTTTTTCAGGTTTGAAAATATATCAAGATCATTTTATGAAATATATAGTTTGATATTGATGTTATCCTGATCGTGATGATTAATAAAAATATAATTTGTAATAAAAAATTCAAAATAAACTTTCAGGATTGATATATATGTGACAATATGCCAGCAAGTCCAACCAACCCCTGTGATTCACAATTGTATAAACTACAGCAGGAAGGAACTTCTAAACAAGACCAGCATATAGGTAAGTGTAAAACTTCTTTTTGTAGGTACCTGGTACATATATTCTGTGTAAAAATAGTTATTATTCTTTTGATAATGTGAAGTCCTTAAAAAAATGTTTACATTTAACTTATTTGAAAAAAAGATATATAAATATATATATCCAAAAAATTGCACATCATCATATGGATAATGATATATCCAAAGATTAAAACATTGTATGATGTATGAGATATTTTGAGCTACAATGTAGGCATCTGAATTTATCAAAGTTTATTAAACGAAATAGGATTTTTAGATTTATATGTTTTATTTATATACAGGTGCTTAATGTATGTAATTTTGTCATCAAAAAGATAACATTGATGAGAATTATTTTTTTACTTTTGTAGATCACTTAAGGAATTCAAAGATATGGGCTGAAGCTGATACAGGTAATACATTAATGGAATAATCTGCTGACAAGCAGCAACTTTAGTTCATAGTTTTAACAGTAAATACAGTTTCTAGTTTACAAACTGACTTTTGTACTTTACTTAAGTTGTCAATGTATATTTGTTCCGCCTAACAGAAGTTCCCCAGGAAACTTTGTCATAAACAATGCCATAATATCTGTTACTGTTGACATATATGGTATAACCTTTATTCCATTAGAACAAATACTGTAATATTTGTTCCAGTGGAAATAATATTCCATAATATTTCTTTCATTTGGAACTTATATTATGAGGAACTTATATTTCATGACAGTGTCAGGTTCAGGTCCCTTTATTATGAAATGTTCTAGTCTGTCATGTCTGTAAGTTAATGCTCATTCTAACATGACGTTCTTCAAACGCTTTGAGTACACACCCGTGGTAAAATATGAATATATTGTTTGGGCTGTTCCGATCGTACTCCCGCGTCATATGCTTTTTTATGAATGAGCTACCCGACGTCATAGAATGATGACGTAAGAATATAAGCATTTTACGGGAAAATACACGGTTGTGAAACCGAAAATCATCACAACAAGGAAACGTAAACAAACGATGCTAAAATGTGTTATATAAGCCATTTTTTGTATACATATATGACATATAAGTACAATTATCATTTAGATTCATCCAAACCTATCTAAATATGTTATTGTAAATAGTTTAAGCATGTCATTTATTCAGTTCTTTTACGTCAATTTAATAGTGCGTTTATTTATGGGAACAGCAAATAAAGCCTTCATCTAGAGCGCTTTGATCCAAAACAATTGCCGTATTTGTCCTATTAGAATCGAAATAGTTCATGGGGGCTTGAATATATCGTGATTTTACCACGGGTTGTCCCTTTATGCCGATATTTTACCCCTCGCTATCGCTCAGGGTAAAATATTTGTCATAAAGGGCCAACCCGTGGTAAAATCACGATATATTCAAGCCCCCATGAATTATTTCTTAATTTACAAAAGAGAGGACTTCAATTTCCCAGTTGAAACTTGACATTCATTTGTAGTAGCATCCTAGTTTTACCTACACACATGATAATATAACGAATAATTCACTCAGTTAAAAATCGGTACTGCAGGATGTTAAGTTTTCAATTAGGATTATCTTGATGGAGTTTCAAACAGGAAAACTTCTAAATCAAGGATTCCAAATGGTTAAGTTGAAAATTTTGCTTCTCATGCTTGTTAAAGGATAGAGGTGATCATCTCAACTATGCTGACTATCATCAAATATCAGTGTCACAGATAATAGTTCAATCTGTTCAAGTTTAGATGCTTTCTCTTATAGTCGTGGCCTGTTATCTATTTCTTGCATGAAGAGCTATTTATCGTATCACAATGCACGGAATGTGAAACGAAAAAGTGATATGAAACTGTGATAATTTGATTGGATTATCCAGCATCATGAGACAATCTTATGACATTTCCATCGGCTTTTGTTACGTCAATGATGATTTTCAAAAGGTAAGACGATGAACATTTCATCCATGGCAACAAAATTATGTGATTTCTTCAATTATATACAAAATACCACACTTTTCAAAACGAGTATAAAAAAATGATTACATTTAACTAATTGGAAAATGAGAGAGAAAAAGATTTAAAATCATTATGGATATCCTGAAAATTGCACATCATCATATGGATAATGATATATCCAAAGATTAAAACATTGTATGATGTATGAGCTACAATGTAGGCATCTGAATTTATCAAAGTTTATTAAATGAAATAGGATTTTTAAATTTATATGATTTATATATATACAGGTGCTATGTATGTAATTTTGTCATCAAAAAGATAACATGAGAAATATTTTTTTACTTTTATAGATTACCGGTACTTAAGGAATTCAAAGATATGGGCTGAAGCTGATACAGGTAATACATTAATGGAATAATCTGCTGACAAGCAGCAACTTTAGTTCATAGTTTTAACAGTAAATACAGTTTCTAGTTTACAAACTGAATTTTTTATTGAATTTTTTACTGAGCTATTTATAGTATCACTCTGCATGGAGTAAAACCAAAAAAGTGATACGAAAACTGCGGTAATTTGGTTGGCTTATCCAGCATCATGAGATGATATTACGACATTTCCATTAGCTTTTTGTTATATAAACATGATATAGTGATGACTTTCAAAGTTTAAGACAATGTACATTTCGTCCATGGCAACTGACATATTGTGGCTTCTTTAATGATATACAAAACACTTCACTTTTCACCTGAAAATCTTCTTTTTGTCACATTTTCTTACATTCTGAAGTGTCCAAAAAGTTTTTAAATGTCTGTTGTGAAAGTTTGACGCCAGAACAGGACATATGACGTCATAATGGCATAAGCAAAAGACTAGATCAACGATTCCCAAAATTTTTGATTTAACACAATGAGAGTGTTGCCCATAAGAGAAATAGATTAACAACTCTTGAGAATAGGGTATCGCTTGATATCAACTCTTGTTATTTGTTTTTAATAGTTATAATAAACTTGCCGATGGCTTGTGTATTATTTTATTGAAATTAAAGAACTCGAGTTGATATCAAACAATATCCAATTCTCAATTGTTATAATTAAGTTCCCTTTTTCAGGATGATTTGAGGATACAGACAACAATTCATTCTGCTCAAATAAATATACTTTTGATTGACAGGCCTAACATATTATAAACAACAGCTGAACTGACTACCTGGCTCTTGGAATAATTCATTTTAACTAGATGCCAAAATTAAGAATTTTAATTATCAATGAACATTCTTACAGAAAGTAACAGTTTGTCATAACTATGTACATGTACTTTAAATGAGTATTAACATTTTTTATTAAAACACTATACTTGCTCATAATTTTCTCTCTAGTATTGCACATGTATTTTGGTTTTTAAAAAAAATAGATACTACCAAACGACCAGGTACATGCAGTTATTTGTAATAAAATGTTTTGAAATCTGTTAATATGAAAAGTAACTACTTTTTTAGCTGGAGCTAGGTCTGACGCGAATATTAAGACAGTTATAAATCTTCGGTCAGATTTTGATAATCAGGTAAGAACTTATTATCTTTATATTTGATTTGACTGTACATTTTTCAACTGATTACTGTTTTATGCTTCCCTCACAGAAGTTTATGGAAAGTACCTTACTCTTTCTAAACTATATATATAGTCAACATGTCCAAATCTCATAATTCATTAAGAAGACAAATCATTAAGGTAACACAAATTGAGAGAATTGCATTAACTCCAAAAGGAGCCAGACCAGGTGAAATAAGAAAGCAACTTAAGTTGATAATATTCCAAAAAATGCCAAAATATTCTACATATTTACTGAATTAAAGTGGTACAACTGTAACAAAACCAAGCTTGCTATAATGACTTCTGCATTACTTAATTTCATTCTATGACCTATTTTGATCAAAGAAAAATATATGTAGCTTTACAGTCCAAAAACTATTAGTAAAATTCAAGCTCAAATTGGACAAAACAAGACAACACAGAATTAGGATTGATTGTTTCCATTAACTTATCTTTTCTTGCGACAAAACTTTTAAAACATTATAGTAGTACAAACTTCTACTAATCACATAGACAAAAAATAAAACAGCAACTTTATACACAACTAAGGTACTGGCATGAAAAAAAAAGTTTCTTATAAAGAATGATACATTTAAATCTTGAACCTTAAATATTTAAGGAATGACTATAATATTTTTTCTGTCTATGAAGAAATAATTTAATTTTGGATGTAACGCGTCTTCTGATTGGCTGACGGTGTTTTGTTTATCAGCTCATAGACATAATTTAGCCATGTGACCGTGACGTCGTCAACGTTTTTTCATGATTTACTCCGGTTTAAAATGGAATTTAGAATTAAATTATAAGGAATGACTGTAATGTTTTTTCTGTCTATTCGAAATAACATAAAAAATGTGGTGCACACTTTAAAATAACCCGCTATGCGGGTTATTCAGTGTGCACCACATTTTTGATGTTATTTCTTCATAGACAGAAAAAATATTAGTCATTCCTTAAATAACATAGAAAATGTGGTGCACAAATAACCTGTGTAGCGGGTTATTTAGAAGTGTGCACCACATTTTTGAGGTTATTTCGAATAGACAAAAAAATTTTAGTCATTCCTTATCATTTAATTCTATTCCATTTTTAAGGAGTAAATCAGTTGGAAAGCAGGTCACGGTTTGACCCCAAGTCTATCAGCAACAATAGAGTCACGTGACCGTGAAAATTCAATATAACTACGGATGAGACAAACCTCATTTTTATACGACGGCAAAAAATTTTTGCAGTCGTATATTGGTATGACGTTGGCGTCGTCATCGTCGTCCGGCGTCGTCCGAAGACACATTGGTTTTCGCACTCTAACTTTAGTCTAAGTGAATGGATCTCTATGCAATTTTACCATAAGGTTCAATACCACAAAAGGAAGGTTGGGATTGAGTTTGGGGATTATGGTACCAACAGTTAAGGAATTATGGGCCAAAAAGGGGCCAAAAATAAGCATTTTTGTAACTTCCAGACATAACTTGTGTGTTAGTGTATGGATCTCTCTGACATTGTATCACAAGGTTCCATATCACACAGGGAATGCTGGGATTGATTTTGGGGGTAATTGCCTCAAAATTTTAGGAATTAGGGGCAAAAAAAGGGGCAAAAAAACAAGCATTTTTCTTGTTTCATGACAATAACTTGTGTGTAAGTGTATGGATCTTTCTGAAATTGTACTACAAGGTTCCATATCACAAAGGGAAAGCTGGAATTGAGTTTGGGGGTAATTGCCCAAAACGTTTAGGAATAAGGGGCCAAAAATAAGCATTTTTCTAGTTTCCAGACAATAACTTGTGTTCAAGTGTATGGATCTCTCTGAAATTGTACCACAAGGTTTCATATCACACAGGGAATGCTGGGATTGATTTTGGGGGTAATTGCCTCAAAATATTAGGAATTAGGGACCAAAAAAGGGGCAAAAAACAAGCATTTTTCTAGTTTCATGATAATAACTTGTGTGTAAAAGTATGGATCTTTCTGAAATTGTACTACAAGGTTCCATATCACAAAGGGACAGCTGGAATTGAGTTTGGGGGTAATTGCCCAAAACGTTTAGGAATAAGGGGCCAAAAAGGGGCCAAAAATAAGCCAAAAATAAGCATTTTTCTAGTTTCCAGACAATAACTTGTGTTCAAGTGTATGGATCTCTCTGAAATTGTACTGCAAGGTACCATACCACAAAGGGAAGGCTGGGAGTGAGTTTGGGGGTGATGAATCATAAGGGGGTTCAAAAATTTGGGGGGGGGATTTTTTTTTTTTTTTCCTTTTTTTTCTTTTTTTCCTTTTTTTTTCTTTTAAAATTTTCCATTTTAAGTTGGTTATTTCTGTTTTATATTTAAAAGCAAATAATAATGATATGGTAGGAGATACACACCAACCAGGATGTGTAAATTATTATATAATAAGTATTGTGCAATAGCAAGAAATTTTCAATTGCACAGTATTGCACAATAGCAAGAAATCTTCAATTGCACAGTATTGCGCAATAGCAAGAAATCTTCAATTGCACAGTATTGTGCAATAGCAAGAAATATCCAATAGCACAATATTGCGCAATATCAAGAAATTGTCAATTGTACAGTATTGCGCAATAGCAAGAAATATTCAATTGCACAGTATTGTGCAAAAGAAGATACTTCGTATAAATTGCTTATTTCTTGACCAATTTCAATGGAGTTTTATTCTTGAATTCTTGGGGTTCTTTAATATGCTGATTCTAACCGTGTATTAAGTTTTTGGATTTTGGGCCCCGTTTTTAAATTGGTCCACATTGAGGTCCAAAGGGTCCAAAATTAAACTTTGTTTGATTTCATCAAAAATTGAATTATTGGGGTTCTTTGATATATGCCAAATCTAACCGTGTATTTAGACTCTTAATTTTTGGTTCCGTTTCAAATTGGGTCTACATTAAGGTCCAAAGGGTCCAAAATTAAACTTAGTTTGATTTTAACAAAAATTGAATTCTTAGGGTTCTTTGATATGCTGAATCTAAACATGTCTTTAGATTTTTGATTATGGGCCCAGTTTTCAAGTTGGTCCAAATCGGGGTCCAAAATTAAACTTTGTTTGATTTCAACAAAAATTGAATATATGGGGTTCTTTGATATGCTGAATCTAACCATGTATTTAGATTTTTGATTTTTGGGCCCCATTATCAACTTTGTCCACATTGAGGTCAAAAGGGTCCAAAATTAAACTTTGTTTGATTTCATCAAAAATTGAATTCTTGGGGTTCTTTGATATGCTGAATCTAACCATGTATTTAGATTTTGGATATTGGACCATAATAGGTGAATGTCCAATTTAAAATTTTTAAGTTCTTAGACCACATTCATTCTGTGTCAGAAACCTATGCTGTGTCAAATATTTAATCACAATCCAAATTCAGAGCTGTATCAAGCTTGAATATAATGTGTCCATACTTGCCCCAACTGTTCAGGGTTCGACCTCTGTGGTCATATCAAGCTGCGCCCTGTGGAGCATATTATTACTCACTAAAATACCACTGTCATGATAAAAACTTGTCCATCCATAGGCCATCATTAATTTGTCAGATTTGTATCCAGTATGAATGAAATTTTCTAAGACGTACAGTTTCAAACGCAATAAAAATGACCTTTGTTTCACTTTTCCAATGTGTAAATGTTCACTATGCACATGACTCTGACACATATTTTGTTAACGTTATATGACGTGTGTTGAAAAAAGAAAACAATGTCACTGTCAATTTGTGTAGGGGATCAAGAAGGGTTTTAGTAACTTTGAAATGGAAGTATTGTATGGAATTGTGAAAAACAACAATTTTTAATCACAATTTCATTCATATCTCTAATAAAATCAGTATTTTAGAGTACTTTGGAAACAGGTACAATGAAAAGAAGTTGAACATTCACTGTTTTAAACAAGAAACGCAGCCAAAACCAGCTACAAATTAACATGACTGGTGGTCACTAAAATTGATGTATTACAGTAAAAAATGATGGCTTCATAATTGTGTAGAAACTTGAAATAGGTTACCCGGTTTCATTTAAGATTTTTATCGTTCTTTTCGGTATTTGGATACGCGAAACGTCAAGTTATTTAAATTCAATGTTTTTGGCGAACAAAAAAGATGGCTGATAGTTTTTAGAACGGACAGGATAAAGAAATAGCAAATAAAAGTTATTTTGGACAATGTATCTATGTGGTATTGAAACTATATTGCTCACAAAACCTACAAACTTTAAAAATCAATTATAATAAAAGCATGAGAAGTTAAAAAAAATAGTTTAAACGTCGATTTTTTAGCTGATTGATTTGGCGGACTTTTTGACGTCACCGACGACTGTAGCGCCACCTAATTAATTCCCCCTGCTACTGTTGCTGATAGAGCTTGACGACAACGGACGTTTCTAAGGACTTGCTTTCCAACTGAAATCATGAAAAAAAGGGTTAATGTTGTCATGGTCACATGACAAAATTATGTCTTAGAGCTGATAGACAAATTCTTTCAGCCAATCAGAAGACGTGTTACATCCAAAATTGAATTATTATCCTATAATCCCACCCATGCAAACCGTCAACACTTTCTTCATGACCCATGCATGCACATAAAATTAAACTTTGTGAAAAGTAAGAACTGTTGTAAGACAATTTGTACATAAAATTGAGAATGGAAATGGGGAATGTGTCAAAGAGACAACAACCCGACCATAGACAGACAACAGCTGAAGGGCACCAATGGGTCTTCAATGCAGCGAGAAACTCCCGCACCCGGAGGTGTCCTTCAGCTGGCCTCTAAACAAATAGGTATACTAGTTCAGTGAAAATGGACGTCATACTAAACTCAAAAAGAAACTAAAATTAAAAATGATACAAGACTAACAAAGGCCAGAGGCTCCTGACTTGGGACAGGCGCAAAAATGCGGAGGGGTTAAACATGTTTTTTGAGATCTCAACCCTCCCCTATACCTCTAGCCAATGTAGAAAAAACAAACGCACAACAGTACGCACAGTAAAACTCAGTTCAAGAGAAGTCCGAGTCCGATGTCAGAATAGGAAACAAAAGAAAATAAACAAAATGACAATAATACATAAATATCAACAGACTACTAGCAACTACTGACATGCCAGCTCCAGACCTCAATTAAACTGATTGAAAGATTATGTCTTCATCATATGAATATCAGGCACAATCCCTCCTGTTAGGGGTTTAGTATTATACCATCATAAAATATATGAGAAGAACATAACCCGTGTCATGCCAACAACTGGTTTTAGAATAAATATGTTTAATTCCGATGCAAAGACCCTATAAGTGAATCAATATTAAAGCCAAAATATGCAATCTTTAATGACCTGACAACAGTATCGTAACTATATCCCTTCTTAATAAGTCTGTTTAAAGGTTTTGTTAGCTTTTGAGGTGAATACTGACATTTTTGTGCTTTGTAAAGAATATTACCATAAAAGATTGGATGTGAAATACCTGAACGTATAAGATGTCTGCATGTTGATTTATATTTACGAATGATGTCCTTATACGATGATAAGTTCTTTCAGTTTATGTTTGATACGAGAAATAGGATTTTTATGGTTGTTGTTAAAAGTAAAATGTTCTTTAAAATGTTGTATAGGTATATCAACTATCTTCATTACTGAATTAAAAAAAGAGTCCAAAGATTATTTGTCAGCTTTTTCCCGTTTTATCCATTTCAAACAGTAAGCACGAAGTGAGTCGTGTATGATATTACGACACTCATTCCAATTAATAATTGATGGGGGACGATATTTAGGTCCTTTACTGAGGAATGATTTTAACTCTTGGTCGCGAACGATGTTAAGGTCTCCTGTTATAACATGGGAAATGGGGCCATAAGTGTATTCGGAATTACTACAATTACATGACGTAGGTGTATTTTCACTGATATTTACATCTTTACAGACTTGGCTATAATTAAACACAAATTTTCGGGTAGATTTCTTGTAAATATAACAAATAAGAGGGAGTTCAGTATTATAAAAATATCCAGGAATTTGTTCTTTAACAGAATGGTCGTTAAAAATACCGGCAATATTTACAAAATCAAAACCTTTATTGACATACTTTATTTTAATAAAATGTTTTTTATGATTTTCAGGGCGATCAATTTTGGGAAACAGTTTAGAATAACAAATTATGCCATTATAATTTGAACTATTTCATACTTAGGACTGCAATATGAAATTGTGTTGCAATCTAAAATTTTATTTAATTTATTTATAGGTAAAGAACAGAGCTTGGTTAATAAATTATGTCTGCCGTTGTTTTTAAACGACCGCAAAAATTGAAAATTTTTTGGTCGTATATTGGTATGACGTTGGCGTCGTCGTCGTCGTCGTCGTCTGGCGTCGTCCGGCGTCGTCCGAAGACACATTGGTTTTCACACTCTAACTTTAGTTTAAGTGAATGGATCTCCATGAAATTTTACCATAAGGTTCAATACCACGACAGGAAGATGGGGATTGATTTTGGGGGTTATGGTACCAACAGTTAAGGAATTAGGGGCCAAAAAGGGGCCAAAAATAAGCATTTTTGTAACTTCCAGACAATAACTTGTGTGTAAGTGTATGGATCTCTCTGACATTGTACCACAAGGTTCCATATCACAAAGGGAAGGCTGTAATTGATTTTGGGGGTAATTGCCTCAAAATTTTAGGAATTAGGGGCCAAAAAAGGGGCAAAAAACAAGCATTTTTCTAGTTTCATGACAATAACTTGTGTGTAAGTGTTTGGATATTTCTGAAATTGTACTACAAGGTTCCATATCACAAAGGGAAAGCTGGAATTGAGTTTGGGGGTAATTGCCCGAAACATTTAGGAATTGGGGGCCAAAAAGGGGCCAAAAATAAGCATTTTTCTAGTTTCCAGACAATAACTTGTGTTCAAGTGTATGGATCTCTCTGAAATTGTACTGCAAGGTACCATACCACAAAGGGAAGGCTGGGATTGAGTTTGGGGGTGATGAATCATAAGGGGGTTCAAAAAATTTGGGGGGGATTTTTTTTTTCTTTTTTTTTCTTTTTTTCTTTTTTTTTTTCTTTTAAAATTTTGCATTTTAAGTTGGTTATTTCTGATTAATATTTAAAAGCAAATAATAATGATATGGTAGGAGATACACACCAAACAGGATGTGTAAATTATTATATAATAAGTATTGTGCAATAGCAAGAAATTTTCAATTGCACAGTATTGCACAATTGCAAGAAATCTTCAATTGCACAGTATTGCGCAATAGCAAAAAATCTTCATTTGCACAGTTTTGCGCAATAGCAAGAAATATCCAATAGCACAATATTGCGCAATATCAAGAAATTGTCAATTGTACAGTATTGCACAATAGCAAGAAATATTCAATTGCACAGTATTGTGCAAAAGAAGATACTTCGTATAAATTGCTTATTTCTTGATCAATTTCTATGGGGTTTTATTCTTGAATTCTTGGGGTTCTTTAATATGCTGAATCTAACCGTGTATTAAGTTTTTGGATTTTGGGCCCCGTTTTTAAATTGGTCCACATTGAGGTCCAAAGGGTCCAAAATTTAACTTTGTTTGATTTCATCAAAAATTGAATTATTGGAGTTCTTTGATATGCCGAATCTAACCGTGTATTTAGATTCTTAACTTTTGGTTCCGTTTTCAAATTGGTCTACATTAAGGTCAAAAGGGTCCAAAATTAAACTTAGTTTGATTTTAACAAAAATTGAATTTTTAGGGTACTTTGATATGCTGAATCTAAACATGTATTTAGATTTTTGATTATGGGCCCAGTTTTCAAGTTGGTCCAAATCGGGGTCCAAAATTAAACTTTGTTTGATTTCAACAAAAATTGAATATATGGGGTTATTTGATATGCTGAATCTAACCATGTATTTAGATTTTTGATTTTTGGGCCCCGTTATCAACTTTGTCCACATTGAGGTCAAAAGGGTCCAAAATTAAACTTTGTTTGATTTCATCAAAAATTGAATTCTTGGGGTTCTTTGATATGCTGAATCTAACCATGTATTTAGATTTTTTATTTGTGGACCCGCTATCAAATTGGTTCATATTGAGGTCAAAAGGGTCCAAAATTAAACTTTGTTTGATTTCATCAAAAATTGAATTATTGGGGTTCTTTGATATGCCAAATCTAACCGTGTATTTAGATTTTTAATTTTGGGTCCCGTTTTTAAATTGGTCTACATTAAGGTCCAAAGGGTCCAAAATTAAACTTAGTTTGATTTTAACAAAAATTGAATTCTTGGGGTTCTTTGATATGCTGAATCTAAACATGTGTTTAGATTTTTGATTATGGGCCCAGTTTTCAAGTTGGTCCAAGTTGGGGTCCAAAATTAAACTTTGTTTGATTTCAACAAAAATTGAATATATGGGGTTCTTTGATATGCTGAATCTAAACATGTATTTAGATTTTAGATTTTTGGCCCAGTTTTCAAGTTGGTCCAAATTGGGGTCCAAAATTAAACTTTGTTTGATTTCAACAAAAATTGAATATATGGGGTTCTTTGATATGCTGAATCTTACCATGTATTTAGATTTTTTATTTGTGGGCCCGCTATGAAATTGGTTCACATTGAGGTCAAAAGGGTCCAAAATTAAACTTTGTTTGATTTCATCAAAAATTTAATTATTGGGGTTCTTTGATATGCCAAATCTAACCGTGTATTTAGATTTTTAATTTTGGGTCCCGTTTTTTAAATTGGTCTACATTAAGGTCGAAAGGGTCCAAAATTAAACTTAGTTTGATTTTAACAAAAATTGAATTTTTGGGGTTCTTTGATATGCTGAATCTAAACATGTGTTTAGATTTTTGATTATGGGACCAGTTTTCAAGTTGGTCCAAGTTGGGGTCCAAAATTAAACTTTGTTTGATTTCAACAAAAATTGAATATATGGGGTTCTTTGATATGCTGAATCTAAACATGTATTTAGATTTTAGATTTTTGGCCCAGTTTTCAAGTTGGTCCAAATTGGGGTCCAAATTAAACTTTGTTTGATTTCATCAAAAATTGAATATATGGGGTTCTTTGATATGCTGGATCTTACCATGTATTTAGATTTTTTATTTTGTGGGCCTGCTATCAAATTGGTTCATATTGAGGTCAAAAGGGTCCAAAATTAAACTTTGTTTGATTTCATCAAAAATTGAATTATTGGGGTTCTTTGATATGCCAAATCTAACCGTGTTTTTAGATTTTTAATTTTGGGTCCCGTTTTTTAAATTGGTCTACATTAAGGTCCAAAGGGTCCAAAATTAAACTTAGTTTGATTTTAACAAAAATTGAATTCTTGGGGTACTTTGATATGCTGAATCTAAACATGTGTTTAGATTTTTGATTATGGGACCAGTTTTCAAGTTTGTCCAAGTTGGGGTCCAAAATTAAACTTTGTTTGATTTCAACAAAAATTGAATATATGGGGTTCTTTGATATGCTGAATCTAACCATGTATTTTGATTTTGGACATTGGACCATAATAGGTAAATTAAATAAATTGAAGTTCTTAGACCACATTCTTTCTGTGTCAGAAACATATGCTGTGTCAAATATTTAATCACAATCCAAATTCAGAGCTGTATCAAGCTTGAATGTTGTGTCCATACTTGCCCCAACTGATCAGGGTTCGACCTCTGCGGTCGTATCAAGCTGCGCCCAGCGAAGCATTTTATTTGAAATAGAAATTAGGTCCGAAATATTTGTATGGTTGGTCCGAAATTTTCTTTGATTGCGATTTTTTCTACGCCCGTGAGAACGGTATTTACGAACAGTTTTAGAAACTATATACAAAATGTTCTCTCATATATGAATTATACCAAAAGCAAACAAGAAAAGCACAATTTCAAACAAAAGGAAATTAGGAACAAATGTGTTTTTTAATTAAATTTTAGACATTCCAGACAAAAAATTGAAGATAATGTAAAATAATACTCTATCTAGGACATTCTTGTAATTTTAGGACACTGAGAAGACTCCTATTGTGCCAAAAACAGGTATTTTTGTTATTCAATGTTTACTTATTTTGTGTTATATCTCGTCTCACTATGTACCACCTTTGATAAGTATTTATTATGACGATAAATTTTCACTTCTGTTCTCGTACTATGAACAACAAATTTATTTATTTTGTAAAAAATATTTGCATACTAACAACAAAATTATTATATTTAAATTTACCTGTGTACTTTATTTTATTTAATGCCATTTTGTCCAAGGTTATAGTTGTCTTTTTGACATTGTTTTACATCCCCCCTTTTTATTAGTTACCTACCGACGAAGTTGAAGGGGACTTTAGGTTTGCACTACGTCTATCTGTCTGTCTGTCTGTCCATCCATCAGTCCGGCAAATCAGTTATCCACACTTTTTATTTTTGGGATCGTATAATGGTATGATGTCATCGTCTGCTTCATCTACGTCATCTGCGTTGTCTGCATCGTCGTCCGAAGACACATTGGTTTCCGGACAATAACTTTAGTTTAAATTAATGGATCTGTATGAAATTTTTTAAGAAGGTTCAATACCACAAAAGGAAAGTTGGAATTGATTTTAGGGATGATGGTCCCAACTGTTTAGGAATTAGGGGCACAAAAGGGGCCCAAAACAAACATTTTTCTAGTTTCAGGACTCATAATTTCACTTTCATAATAACTTGTGTATAAGTATTTCGATTGCTCTGAAATTGTACAACAATGTTTAATACCACAAGTAGAAGGTTTATAATAATGGGATTCATATTAGGGGTTATGGGGCAAACAGTTTAGGAATTAAGGGCCTAAAAGGGGCCAAAAACAACAATTTTTGTAGTTTCTGGACCATAACTTGTGTGTAAGTGTATGGATCTCTCTGATATTGTACCATAAGGTTCCATATCACAAAGGGAAGGCTGGGATTTAGTTTGGGGGTAATTGCCTCAAACATGTAGGAATTTGGGGCCAAAAAAGGGCCAAAAACATGCATTATTCTAGTTTCCAAACAATAACTTGTGTTAGATGTGTATGGATCTCTCTGAAATTGTACTACAAGGTTCCATACTATAAAGGAAAGATTTGGATCGAGTCTTGGGGTAATTGTTCTAAGGAGGGATTCCAAAAGTCGCGGGGGGTTCCAATTTTTTCAAATTTTGTAAAAGTTTCAAGAAGTAATCTTCAATTGCACAGTATTGCGCAATAGATTTGTATGATCTTTTACCACATTTATTTTATGTCAGAAACCTATATTATGTCAAAAATTTGATCACAATCAAAATTCAGACAGTATCAAGCTTGAATATTATATCCAAATTTGCCCCAACTGTTCAGGGTTTGATCTCTGCGGTTGTATCAGGCTGCACTCGGTGAAGCTTTTTATTTTCTTCATGCTTGAAGATATTGATTTGATATTTAGTGTATTGTTTTATCATGACAAGTTACAGATCAAGTTCGAATTTTGTTCCGGTCTGATGATTTTGTGCAGAGTTATGGTCCTTGGACTTAAAAGATTCACTCAAATAATCAGTTTTCCACACTATTTTTCGTCATGCTTGAAGATATTGATTTGATAATTGGTATATAGTTTTATCATGACAAGTTACACATCAAGTTCGAATTTTGTTCCAGTCTGATTTGATAATAGGTATATAGTATTATCATGACAATTAAGTTACAGATCAAGTTGGAATTTTGTTCCAGTCTGATGATTTTGTCCAGAGTTATGGTCCTTGGACTTAGAAAATTCACTTAAATAATCAGTTTTCCACACTATTTTTTGTCATGCTTGAAGATATTGACTTGATATTTGTTATATGGTTTACACCATGACAAGTTATAAATCAAGTTAGCATTTTGTTCCAGAAGAATGAATTTTTAACCAGTAGATGACTATGTATTGCCATGCAATACTCTCAGAATGCTTGTTTGAAATTGTATTTATATTGTGTCATAGATCAAATTTATTCATTCAGTGTATGTTTACTTGTTTTTGTTAATATGTCTTTTTGATTGAGTTAAGCCATTTCAATTGATATTTTATAGTGTGTCTTTCTATGTTGTAATGTTACACTACTATTTCAGGTTAGGGTGAAGGTTGGTGCCTGTTAAAACGTTGAAACCCACTGCATTTGTTTGCACCTGTCCTAAGTCAGGAACCTGTTGTTCAGTGGTTGTCAATTGTTGATGTGGTTCTTAAGTGTTTCTCGTTTCTCGTTTTTTATATAGATTAGTCCGTTGGTTTTCCTGTTTGAATTGTTTTACACTAGTGATTTTGGGGCCCTTTATAGCTTGCTGTTCGGTGTGAGCCAAGGATCGGTGTTGAAGGCTGTACTTTGACCTATAATTGTTTACCTTTTACACATTGTGACTTGGATGGAGAGTTGTCTCATTGGTACTCATTCCACATCTCCTGATTTCTAATTATATGTAGTTACTGTAAATTTAGATTTTATTACATGCTTATATTATTGCGATTTTTTTAAGAAAGAACAAACATGCGAGATTTATTATTGTATTTCAGGAAAATCTGCATACAAATATATGTATCGGGTATCAGAATGCAAGTGCTTATTATTGTGATTTTCACCCAATATTCGCAATAATAAAAACCTTGCAATAATATCTGAATTTACAGTAAATCTATGGAAAAATATATGATCCTCTAAGAACTGTGGTTGGAAATGATAACTACATTCAATATTTCTAAATATAGAATATATATTCTGTCGCAAAACAATAAAATCCTTAGAAAATTGATCTTAAGGTTCAATTGATATTAAACTTTTGCAGTATGTAACATGACACTAGAAGTTAAGCAAGCAACAATCAATCAGTCATACTATTTAACAATCTATATGGAAATTTAAAACATGACAATATGAGAAAAATATGAAAAATCTTTTAAAGGATGAATAGAAACCAAACTGAAGAGAACAATTTTAAGGTGATGCCCCTCTTCCCTATTTATGCCTTAACAAAGTCAAGATGGAGAGATTTAGGAGTGTTGTATCTTATTTGCTAAAGTCATGATTTTGTCAATTTAAGTTGAAACACTAAAAGCAAGTCAATGATATTTGATATTCAATTGTATTAGCTTTTGCACATCTCATTTTTATGGAGATTATATATATGACCCTGCCTCCTAAGTAAATTGGTTCATTTACTTTGAAACTTGTGCTTAGTTAATATGTGATTAGGTCAGTTTAAGGGAAATCACGTAAGTCAATGTTATTACTAAAATTTGGCGAGCAGTTGAATAAGCACTAGCATATCTGATTTCCATGGAGATTATATGGCCCTATACCCTCAGTCATAGTGCATTGATTTTAGAAATTTTGCATAGATCACATGTTAAAAGTGTTGCCATTTCAATTTCAAATTTGCATAACACTATTATAATGTGTCAATAGTGTATTGAATTATGCTTGATAGCTCAGCTTTCATTTAACAAGACTTCACCAGCTCTTACTAAAACAATATATATGTTTTGAGAGTTCATTTAAACATTATTGTTTAGATTTACCAAACCTCCTGGAATCAGATTTTGATGTCTGGCTGTCAGTTGTCTCTAACTCTTTCAGTGCAATAACTTGAGAACATTTCAATCAATCTTTTTTTCAATTTTAGTGTGTTGTTTCTTGTGGCAAAATGGAGGCCAAGTTTGATGTTGACCATTTTCACTTTTGATATGTTGCTTCTGATGAGAAAATGAAAATCCTGTTCAGTATCAAAAATTTTAACTTCGGTCATTCAGGAGTTATAATGGTACTTGATTGATTAAAAATGGTGCCTATATCTTTTCTGTGTGATGAATTGAGACCTGTTCAACCAATCATTTTTGTTAAAATTTCAATAATTTGTTTCGGATCCAAAAAGAAGGTCAAATGATGTTCATGTTGTTCATGCTAGTAGTCAGGAGTAATGCTCCTTTTTATTGATTTCTAATGAAGAACTGTGCATTGTCATTTCCATTTGATCATGCCAGAACCATGAGAACTGTTCAACAAATCCTATTCAAATACATTTTAGAAGAGGGGCGAAAGATACCAAAGGTACATTCAAACTCATAAGTCTCAAATAAACTGACAATGCCATAATGGCCTAAAAAGAAAAAGACCAACAGACAAACAATAGTACACAAAACACAGCATAGTAAACTAAAGACTGAGCAACACGAACCCCACCAAAAACTGGGGGTGATCTCAGGTGCAGCGTAAGGGTAAGCAGATCCTGCTCCACATGTGCCACCCGTGGTGTTGCTCATGCCAGTACAGACCCGGTAACAATAAAATTGAGAATGGAAATGGAGAATGTGTCAAAGAGACAACAACCCGACCATAGAGCAGAAAACAGCCGATGGCCATCAATGGGTCTTCAACACAGTGAGAAACTTCCGCACCCTGAGGCGGGCTTCAGCTGGCCCCTAAACAAAAATGTGTACCAGGTCAGTGAAAATGGACATCATACTAAACTCCAAAACATATAAATGAACTAAAATTAAAAAACACACAAGACTAACAAAGGACAGAGGCTCCTGACTTGGGACAGGCACAAAAATGTGACGGGGTTAAACATGTTTTGTGAGATCTCAACCCTCCCCCTATACCTCTAGCCAATGTAGAATAAACAAACACACAGCAATACACACAGTAAAACTCAGTTTAAAAGAAGTCCGAGTCTGATGTCAGAATAGGTAACAAAAGAAACTAAGCAAAATGACAATGATACATAAATTAACAAAGGACTACTAGCAGTTACTGACATGCCAGCTTCAGACCTCATTAAACTGATTGAAAGATTATGTCTTCATCATATGAAAATCAAGCACAATCCCTCCAGTTAGGGGTTTAGTTTCATACCATCATAAAATATATGAGAAGAACATAACCCGTATCATGCCAACAACTGGTTTTAGAATAGATATGTTTATTTCCGATGCAAAGACCCTATAAGTGAATTTGGTAGGTCACAATTGGGAAAAGGGGATGGGATTCTATTACGACATTAGGAACATATCCGCTATCATCTGTGAAACGGACATTCCATAAAGGTCAACAAACTCGTGATGGTGTCCGTAAAATTTAAATATTAATAATTTTCACTTTTGCTTTTTAAGTGTTAAGATTCTGGTTTGATTGAAAAATGGCACTTTATATTGTTTTAATGTGAAAACTGAGAACCTTTCAAACAATTTCTTTTAAAATTGTAATATTTTGTCTCAGATGACAAAATGGAGGTAAATTTGATTTTTGATTTTTGTTTTTTAATTTTCACTTATGCTGTTGAGGAGCTTTGGACCTTAATTGCTTTGAGAATAAATGTAATTAAACCTGGTTTAGACAATCATGACAGACTTATGTCCTGATTGTGTTTGTGTCATGCATATAGACTGTATGTAACCTCTTGTTATGGAATCTAAATCTATCTAGTCAATGCTTTAAAACTGAGTTTTCATTGTTCTTGCATATTCCTTCCTGGAACTTGTCTTGACATATTGTATGAGGAATGAATAAGTATTATAATCATATAATCATAGAAATTAAATGAATAACAAAAATTTATACTTTTTGTTTCTATTCACAGTTACAGATAAAGGAGTCAAGAGTTTAGCACCCCGACCTGAGACCAAGATCCCTAAGATAAACCAAACATGTGAGGACAGAGTATCAGAGACCCTTAACAGAAACCATTTGAAATCACAGGATGATGTTGTCCCATTTATATATAATGTGGTGTATGGGCAAGGATTAATTGTTACAGTAAATCTTAAAGGTTATTTTTCAAGTGTTTGTAGAATTTATTTTTTGTATTCATGATATTTAAACTTGTTTTAATAGTGCAGAAAAAGCCAGATGATTTTGAACTGATAAATACATCTCATCAAATCTACTGCTGAATGTGCCTTTTTAAGTAATATGCAACTATATTAGATATTACAAAGTATTGCTAATGTCAACATTAGAGGCTAACTGTTTTGCTGTAAAATGTGAATTTTTGTCTGTTTCTTATCAATGAAAGCCTTCCAGCTTATGACTGCACAGATAAAGAACCACAATAAAAATGTTGTTACTTTTCCCTAAATGTCATGAGATTTTGTCCATTGTTCAAACTCTTTACTTATTATTCTTTCTATTAATTTGAACTACTGGTAGTTAAAAAAAAATACAATAAGACAGATATTAAATTTTGAAAAAAAAAACCACAGAGATAATCATGGATCAAAAGGTATATAAATATTGACCTTTTTGTATGGTTTTTCCATTGTTAAATTCTTGGATTTGTTTTACAGATGAATGTCTAATTAGATTTGTTGAAGACAGATCCTTACCTCCTTTTAGATCGAAACAAGTTTTTGAACAACTTACACAGAGCTGTAGAGGTAAATGATTCTTTTAAAAATTCAAGATAATAATGTGTGTTTAGCAAAAAGTCTTCTCAATATTCACTATGATTTGAAAAAAAAATCCTTAGACTTTTAGACAAAAAAAGGTGATGCATACCTGCTAACCTCTGACACCTTCAATGACGGAAATCTCCTTCTCCGCTATGACAGCTGAGGGGAAGATTTTGCACAAACAATATTTTGAAGCTAAATTTATGACCTGCACACTATTTACATTGACAAAACACCAATTCATAATTTATTTATTAGTTGTTAATGGCTTTGAACTAGCTTTCAGTAACTGCGAGTGCTCTGAGATCTGTAGTTTGTATTTTTTGTGTTTTTTTTCAGGTTTTTATGAGCCTTGTATGAATTTGAGGATTTCAACTTAATCACATACGGGTTAACTTAAAAATAGATGTGGTATGATTGCCAATGAGACAACTCTCCACAAGAGACCAAATGACAAAGAAATTAACAACTATAGGTCACTGCCTTCAACAATGAGCAAAGCCCATACCGCATAGTCAGCTATAAAAAGCCCCGAAATGACAAATGTAAAACAATTCGAACAAGAAAATTAACAGCCTAATTTATGTTCAAAATAATAAAAATGCCCAGAGCCAGGTGAGCTTTCGTCAAAACTTGTCTTCCATTGTCATCTCGTAGTCTGTTAACTTTTACAAAAATCTTCTTCTCTGAAACAACTTGGCCAAATTTAAGCAAACTCTAGTTTTAAAAAATGTCTGATGACCCCACCTTCTATCCAATATGGCCGACATTGCTAAAATTAGAACATAGGGAGTAAAATGCAAGTTTGCCTATTATTTTGAAACCACTATTAATAGGGTAAATCTGACAGAGGCAAAAATGTTAGAATAAGGAGCTCTACATTTTGTCTATTTAGGTCCAAACTGTCAGACGACTTATAGGAGTTATTAGCTTTAAATGACAATTTTATCATTTTAAAAAAATTTTGCCTATTATCTCGAAATATTAAAATAGATGGACAGAAACTTTAAATGGAGAGAAAAAGATCAGCAAGACAAGATCTACAAATAAATTTTCATAAAAAAAAATCCTTTATAGAGTTATTGCCCTTTAATGACAATTTTTTGCGTTATTGCCTAATATCTTAAAAATTATAACAGATATATAGAAACCTAAAAAGCAAATATGATCCATACAACAGGATCTACAAATAAGTCAACTTAGTTGAAATTTTCAGTCAACTCGTTATTAGAGTTAATGCCCTCTAATGACAATTTTTGTCGAGCCTGCGACTTTTGTCGCAGAAAGCTCAACATAGGGATAGTGATCCGGCGGCAGCGGCGTTGACTAACTTCTTAAAAGCTTAATATTTCAGAAGGTAGAAGACCTGGATGCTTCATATTTTGTTTATAGATGCCTCATGATATGAAGTTTTCATCTGTCATATGTCCATTGTCCTTGACCTCATTTTCATTGTTCAGTGATTACTAGAAAAAAAGTTATGATTTTTTTGTAGTGTTAATTTCTCTCTTATTATGAGTAATAGGATAACTATATGCCTGTCAGACAGCTGTTTTCCCTTGACCTCGACCACATTTCATGGATCAGTGAACAAGGTTAAGTTTTCATGGTCAAGTCCATATCTGAGATACTTTAAGCAATAGCTCTACTATATTTGGTGTATGTAATGATTGTAAGGTGTACATGTCCAACTGGGAGGTGTCATCTGACCTTGACCTCATTTTCATGGTTCAGTAGTCATAGTTTAGTTTTTATACGACCGCCAAAAAATTTTTGTGGTCGTATATTGGTATGACGTTGGCGTCGTCGTTGTCGTCGTCGTCCTGCGTCGTCCAAAGACACATTGGTTTTCGCACTCTAACTTTAGTTTAAGTGAATGGATCTCTATGAAATTTTACCACAAGGTTTAATACCACATAAGGAAGGTTGGGATTGATTTTGGGGGTTATGGTACCAACAGTAAAGGAATAAGGGGCCAAAAAGGTGCCAAAAATAAGCATTTTTGTAACTTCCAGACATAACTTGTGTGTTAGTGTATGGATCTCTCTGACATTGTACCACAAGGTTCCATATCACAAAAGGAATGCTGGAATTGATTTTGGGGGTAATTGCCTCAAAATTTTAGGAATTAGGGGCCAAAAAAGGGGCAAAAAACAAGCATTTTTCTAGTTTCATGACAATAACTTGTGTGTAAGTGTATGGATCTTTCTGAAATTGTACTACAAGGTTCCATATCACAAAGGGAAAGCTGGAATTGAGTTTGGGGGTAATTGCCAAAACGTTTAGGAATTGGGGGCCAAAAAGGGGCCAAAAATAAGCATTTTTTTAGTTTCCAGACAATAACTTGTGTTCAAGTGTATGGATCTCTCTGAAATTGTACTGCAAGGTACCATACCACAAAGGGAAGGCTGGGATTGATGATGGGGGTGATGAATCATAAGGGGGTTCAAAAAATTTGGGTGGGGGGTTTGTTTTTTTTTTCCTTTTTTTTCTTTTTTTTTCTTTTAAAATTTTCCATTTTAAGTTGGTTATTTCTGATTTATATTTAAAAGCAAATAATAATGATATGGTAGGAGATACACACCAAACAGGATGTGTAAATTATTATATAATAAATATTGTGCAATAGCAAGAAATTTTCAATTGCACAGTACTGCACAATAGCAAGAAATCTTCAATTGCACAGTATTGCGCAATAGCAAGAAATCTTCAATTGCACAGTATTGCGCAATAGCAAGAAATATCCAATAGCACAATATTGCGCAATAGCAAGAAATTGTCAATTGTACAGTATTGCGCAATAGCAAGAAATATTTAATTGCACAGTATTGTGCAAAAGAAGATACTTCATATAAATTGCTTATTTCTTGACCAATTTCAATGGGGTTTTATTCTTGAATTCTTGGGGTCCTATAATATGCTGAATCTAACCATGTATTTAGTTTTTGGATTTTGGGCCCCATTTTTAAATTGGTCCACTTTGAGGTCCAAAGAGTCCAAAATTAAACTTTGTTTGATTTCATCAAAAATTGAATTAATGGGGTTCTTTGATATGCCGAATCTAACCGTGTATTTAGATTCTTAATTTTTGGTTCCGTTTTCAAATTGGTCTACATTAAGGTCCAAAGGGTCCAAAATTAAACTTAGTTTGATTTTAACAAAAATTGAATTCTTAGGGTTCTTTAATATGCTGAATCTAAACATGTATTTATATTTTTGATTATGGGCCCAGTTTTCAAGTTGGTCCAAATCGGGGTCCAAAATTAAACTTTATTTGATTTCAACAAAAATTGAATATATGGGGTTCTTTGATATGCTGAATCTAACTATGTATTTAGATTTTTGATTTTTGGGCCCCGTTATCAACTTTGTCCACATTGAGGTCAAAAGGGTCCAAAATTAAACTTTGTTTGATTTCATCAAAAATTGAATTAATGGGGTTCTTTGATATGCCGAATCTAACCGTGTATTTAGATTCTTAATTTTTGGTTCCGTTTTCAAATTGGTCTACATTAAGGTCCAAAGGGTCCAAAATTAAACTTAGTTTGATTTTAACAAAAATTGAATTCTTAGGGTTCTTTAATATGCTGAATCTAAACATGTATTTAGATTTGTGATTATGGGCCCAGTTTTCAAGTTGGTCCAAATCGGGGTCCAAAATTAAACTTTATTTGATTTCAACAAAAATTGAATATATGGGGTTCTTTGATATGCTGAATCTAACTATGTATTTAGATTTTTGATTTTTGGGCCCCGTTATCAACTTTGTCCACATTGAGGTCAAAAGGGTCCAAAATTAAACTTTGTTTGATTTCATCAAAAATTGAATTCTTGGGGTTCTTTGATATGCTGAATCTAACCATGTATTTAGATTTTGGATATTGGACCATAATAGGTGAATGTCCAATTTAAAATTTTTATGTTCTTAGACCACATTCATTCTGTGTCAGAAACCTATGCTGTGTCAAATATTTAATCACTTTCCAACTGCAAAGCTGTATCAAGCTTGAATGTTGTGTCCATACTTGCCCTAACTGTTCAGGGTTCGACCTCTGCGGTCGTATCAAGCTGCGCCCTGCGGAGCATTTTATTGTGTTTTGGCCTGTTTTTATACGCCCGTTAACGGGACGTATTATGGTATACCGTTGTCCGTCTGTCTGTCCGTCTGTCCGTCGTCAACATGTCGGACATTAACTCAAAAACACTTTTACTAGTATGCATGAAACTTTATTGAATTGTTTATATCTATTGACGTGAGCTCCCTTTCGTTTTTTATAAATTTCAGATTTACCATTTCTGAGTTTTGGGGTTTTATTCATTAAAAAAGGGGGGATTTTCCAGTTTTCCGACAATAACTCAAGAATGCTTTCACCAACTTGCAAGAAATTTTGGTGAATTGATTATATTTATTTACATGAGCTCCCTTTCGCTTTTTATGAATTTTAGATATTGCGTTTCAGAGTTACAGGGTTTTTATTCATTAAAAAAGGGGGATTTTCCAGTTTTCGGACAATAACTAAAAAATGCTTTCAGCAGTTCTCATGAAACTTTGTTGAATTGTTTATATCTGTTGATGTAAGCTCCCTTTTGAATTTTATAAATTTTAGATTTTACATTTCTGAGTTATAGGGTTTTATTCATTAAAAAAGGGGGGATTTTCCAGTTTTTCGACAATAACTCAAAAATGCTTTCATCAGTTCTCCTGAAACTTTGGTGAATTATTTATAGCTATTGATGTAATCTCCCTATTGATTTTCATCAATTTCAAATATGACATTGAGAAGAAATAGAACTTTATTTGTTTATAGTCTGACAACAGATTTACTTAGTATTGCGCAACAGCACAGTGTATTGCACAACAGCAAGAAATCTTTCATATAACCAATTTAAAGTTCTTTGACTACATTTATTCAGAAACCTATAATATATCAAATATTTAATTACAATCCAAATTCAGACCCGTATCAAGCTTGAATATTGTGTCCATTTTTGCCCCAACTGTTCAGTGTTGGACCTCTGCGGGCGTATCCAGCTGCGCTCAGCGAAGCAGTTTATTCTAATACTGTATGCAAAAGGTCTACTATATTTGGTGTATGGAAATATTTTACGATGTTCATGTCAGTCTGGCAGGTTTTATTTGACCTTGACCTCATTTTCACGGTTCATTGCTCAATGTTAAGTTTTTGTGTTTTGGTCTGTTTTTCTAATACTGTATGCAGTAGGTCAACTATATTTGGTTGATTGAAATATTTTACGATGTACATGTCAGTCTGGCATGTTTTATTTGACCTTGACCTCATTTTCAAGGTTCATTGCTTAATGTTAAGTTTTTGTGCTTTGGTCTGTTTTTCTAATACTGTATGCAGTAGGTCAACTATATTTGGTGTATGGAAATATTTACTGATGTACATGTCAGTCTGGCAGGTTTTATTTGACCTTGACCTCATTTTCATGGTTCATTGCTTATGTTAAGTTTTATACGACCACGGTCGTATATTGGTATGACGTTGGCGTCGTCGTCGTCGTCTGAAGACACATTGGTTTTCGCACATTAACTTTAGTTTAAGGGAATGGATCTCTATGAAATTTGAATATAAGGTTTATAACTACAAAGAGAAGGTTGGGATTGATTTTGGGGGTTATAGTCCCAACAGTTTAGGAATTAGGGTCCAAAAAGGGCCCAAATAAGCATTTTTCTAGTTTCATGACAATAACTTGTGGAACAGTTTATGGATCTCTCTGAAATTATACCACAAGTTTCCATACCACAAAGGGATGGTTAGGATTGGCTTTGGGGGGTTATGGCTCAAACCGTTTAGGAATTAGGGGCAAAAAAGGGAGAAAAAACAAGGGTGTCCTGGTTAATGGACAATTACTTAAGTACAAATTACAGTGTAAGGGAGGTAATTCAAAAACTACTTTGAATTACCTCCCTTACACTGTTTTAAAATACGTATAAAGAATTTTTGTATTGTCATGAGGTGATTAGCTGTCAATTTATTTTTAGAAGTTAGGCCAAATAAAAATATATGTCTGTTTACGGTTACCCGACCAACCCTACTTTTTAGCACAGACCCTAAGTCATTTTATTCCCTTCAAAAAGTGAAGAATTGACTGAACTCGTGTCAAAAGCGAAGTTAGAGTTGCCATTAAAATAAATCATTTGCCTGATACATCTAAATGTTCACAATCGTGAATAAGAAACTCGCGACTCATGTGATGAAATAAACACTTTGCCGCCATTTTTTTCAATGAATAACCAAGGGAAATAATCCAATCATTAAAAATATTGGTAAACTTGGCCCATGGACAACTAGGACCACAGCAAGACGGAGCGCTCGACTCAAAATCATGTCGCAAAAAACAAAATGAAAACATAAAATAAAATGGAAATACCGACCTACCTACCCTATTTTTTTTAATGATGTAACCTTAAACAGACATATATTTTTTTTTGGCCTTACTATTTTAATAATTTTAAAAATGCTGATTAAGGTAAATTAATTTTAGCTATGATTATGTATGTCATTTTCTATTTTAAGACTTTTATGATGTATTTAAATGGGTTATTATGGTTGCAAACTCCATTAGAAATTTGAATTGAAATTATGACCATGACTGAGGGAAAGAATTTTTTTTGGAAAAAAAGGGGGGGAGGGGGGGGGGGGGTTAAAAAAAAATTAGGGGGGACAATTTTTTCTCCTTAAGATTTCAGAAATCAAAAAGAAAATCCTTCAATTTTTTTTTTTTGAAAAAAAAGGGGTTGGGGGAGGTCAATTCGCAACTGCATAGTGTATTGCACAAAAGCAAAAAATTGAATATAAATTCAAATCATTTATCCAATTCTAATTTATTTGACTTCAGTTATTCTGTGTCAGAAACCAATTTGTCAAATATTGAATTACAATCCAAATTCAGACTTTTATCAAGCGCGAATATTGTGTCCATTTTTGCCCCAACTGTTCAAGGTTGGACCTCTGCGGTCGTATCCAGCTAGCGCTGCTCTTGGCGAAGCAATTTATTGTGTTTTGGTCTGTTTTTCTTAAACTTTAAGCAATCGGTCAACTATATTTGGTGTATGGAATGATTGTAAGGTGTATATATGTCTGTCTGGCAGGTATCATCTGACCTTCATCTCATTTTCATGGTTGATTGGTCAATGTTCAGTTTTCCTGATTAACTTTTTTTCTTAGATACCTTAAGCACAATAGGTCAACTATATTTGATGCATGGAATGATTTTAAGGTGTACATGTCAGTCTGGCAGGGTTCAAATGACCTTGACTTCATTTTCATGGTTCATTGGTCAGTATAGAATTTCCATGGTTTGGTCTGTTTCTTTTATACTATAAGCAATAGGTCATCTTTATTCTGTGTATGGAGGAATTGTATTAAAGGTGTACATGTATTTCTGGCTTGGTTTATCTGATCTTGACCTCATTTTCTTCGATCATAAATGTTAATGTGATACTTGTAGTAAAACTTTATATGTAGGATTATCAACATAAAATCAATGGTCAGTATAGTAGGCGAGACATTTCAGCGTGTGCACTTGTTACCAATTGTTTGGGTTTTGGCTAATATCTTTAAATATAAACTATAATAGATAGATAGAAACTTAAAACCACAAAAATGAACAGCAAGACAAGATCTACAAATAATTGAACATGACCGAAACTGCTTTTCAACTCCTTATTGAAGTTACTCCCCTTTAATGACTTAATTTTACATTTTTAGCTCACCTGGCATAAAAGGCCAAGTGAGCTTTTCTCATCACTTGGCATCCATCATCTGTTGTCGTCCGTCATCGTCCGTCGTCGTTAACTTTTACAAAAATCTTCTCCTCTGAAACTACTGGGTCAAATTAAACCAAACTTGGCCACAATCATTACTGGGGTATCTAGTTTAAAAAATGTGTCTGACAACCCTGCCTGCCAACCAACATGGCTAAAAATAGAACATAGGGGTAAAATGCAGTTTTTGGCTTATATCTCTGAAACTAAAGCATTTACAGTAAATCTGACATAGTTAAAAATGTGCATCAGGTTGTGATCTATCTGCCCTGAAATTTTCCAATGAATCAGACAACCTGTTGTTGTGTTGCTGCCCCTGAATTAGTAAATTTAATGAAATTTTGCAGTTTTTGGTTATTATCTTGAATGTAATTATAGATAGAGAGAAACTGTAAACAGCAATAATGTTCAGCAAAGTAAGATCTACAAATAAGTCAAACATGACCAAATTGTCAATTAACCCCCTTAAGGAGTTATTGCCCTTTAAAGTCAATTTTTAACAACTTTTCGTAAATTTTTGTAATCTTTTACAAAAATCTTCTCTGAAACTGCTGAGACAAATTTAACCAAACTTGGCCACAATCATCATTAGGGTATTTAGTTTAAAAATGTGTCTGATGACCCCGCCTGCCAACCAACATGGCTGACATGGCTAAAAAAAGAACATAGAGGTAAAATGCAGTTTTTGGCTTATTTTTCTAAAACTAAAGCAAAAGTATAATGGTTGCTTTATTTCATGCATCAATTGTAAACAAAAATATCAGGTGAGTGACACAGGCACCTTGGAGCCTCTAGTTTTCATATCTTGCCTACTATCTTGAAAACTATAACCGATACATAGAAACTTTAAATAGCACAAATGATCAGCTAGACAAGATCTACAAATAAGCCAAATTACCGAAAACATCAGTTGACTCGTTATTGGAGTTATGCCATTTAATGACAATTTCTAACATTTTTCTGTATTTTTTGCCTTTTACCTTGAATACTATTACATGTATAGATAAATAGAAAATGGAAAAAAGGAAAAATGATCAGCAGGATAAGATATACAAATATGTCAGCATGACTGAAATTGTCAGTTACCTCTTAATAGAGTTATTCCTCTTTAATGATGATCTTTTACTAATGAGTGACCATTGTTGAAGATGCAGACCAGGTGAGCGACACGGGCTCTTTAGAGCCTCTAGTTATATTGTATTGTCAGAAGATTTTTGAGTTTACAGTTTCTCTAAAAACAGTACTGTTGATATCATAATGGTAGTTCCATGATGTATACATGGTTATGTGTAGAAATCTTTCATTCTAATTCATACAGCACAGAGTTCCTTTGTATTCTTTAAGACTTTCCTGGATGTAGAGTAAACATGTGTTATTTTAATGTATATAGGAAATTTTATTTCGAAGACAAGTGCCTGTGTCAGACACAGCCTTGTACTCAAGTAGAAATCAGTAAAGATGCTTGCATTTCAGGTAGTGAACTATAAACTGTGTTCTTATGGAGTTTTATGTTTGGTCAGTGTGGTGGTAGCTAACCTGTAAGCTATAATAAGTATTATAATGATATAATCATAGAAAATAAATGAATAACAGAGAGTGATATATATGTTTCTATTTACAGTTAAGTTACAAGGAGGCAAGTATATAGCACACCAACCTGATAACAGAATATCAGTGATCCCTGAAAGAAACCATTTAACATGTGATTTGAAAATACAGTTTGATGTCTCATTTATAGATAATGTGGTATATTGGCAGAGATTAATTGTAACAATAAATCTTAAAGGTTATTTTTCAAGTATTTGTAGAATATATAGTTTTCATATTTATGATATTTAAGCTTGTTAAGTAAAAAAGAAGCCAGATGATTTTGAACTGATAAATACATCTCATTTAATTTGGCTTTACTTATCTACTGCTGAATGTGCCTTTTAAAGTATGAATATGTAACTATATTAAATATCACAAAGTATTGCTAATGTCAACATTAGAGGCTAATTGTTTTGCTGTAAAATGTGAACTTTTTTGTTTATCAATGAAAACCTTCCATCTACTGTCCAAACCATTTTATATATTTTTATTTCTTATTTGAATCAGTTAAAATAAAGAATACAATAAGACTTAGGCAGATGTCCAATTTTGAAAAAAAATGCTGAGATAATCATGGATCAAAAGGTATATAAATATTGACCTTTTTGTATGGTTTTTCCATTGTTAAATTCTTGGATTTGTTTTACAGATGAATGTCTAATTAGATTGGTTGAAAACAGATCCTTACCTCCTTTTAGATCGAAACAAGTTTTTGAACAACTTACACAGAGCTGTAGAGGTAAATGATTCTTTTAAAAATTCAAGATAATAATGTGTGTAATTAGCAAAATGTCTTCTCAATATTCACTATGATTTGAAAAAAAAACCTTAGACTTTTAGACAAAAAAAAAATTGAACACAAAAAAAGGTGATACCATACCAGCCAACCTCTTAAACCTTCAATGAGGGAGATCTCTCCCTCAGCTATGACAGCTGAGGGAGAGATTTTGCACAAGCTACATTTTCAAGCTAAATATATGACCTGCACACGATATACAACTACAAAACACTAATACATACTTTTTTATTAGTTGTATTGGCTTTGAACTAGCTTTCAGTAACTGCGAGTACTCTAAGATCTGTACTTTGTGTCTTTTGTGTTTTTGTTAAGGTTTTTTGTGCTTTGTATCGATCTGATGAGTGAAGCCCTTTTCAACTGATTTTTATACGCCTGTCAAAGATGGGATGTATTATGGTATACAAATGTCCATTTGTCTGTCCGTTTGTCCGTGAACACTTCGTACGATAACTCAAATTGGCTTTAACCAATTCTCATATAAATTGAATGTAACATTAGAATTGAATGAAGAAAGCTCCATTTCGTTTTTTTTTATTTTTGGTTTGGTCATTCCAGAGTTACGGAACTTTGACCCTTAGATTTAAGAAAGTTTTTCACAATCCTTGCACTGACTCCAGTATTCCTGATTTGATTCCCTCCAAACTTTACATTATTTTGGGGATTGATAAAAGAAAGCTCCCTGGTGAATTTGTTTTATTTTCCTGTTTGTAATTTCTGAGTTCTGGAACTTTAATTGTTACATTTAAGGCAATTTATTTAAAAATTGCACACTTACTCCAGTATTCCTTGATTGATTTCCTTCAAACCTTACATTATTGTAGGGATTTATGAAAGGAAGCTACCTTTGGATTTTTAAAAATTTTTCTGTGTGTCGCTCTTGAGTTATGGGTCTTTAATTATCAGATTTTGTTGAATTTTTCACATACTTTACTATAACTTGAGTTTGCTTGGATGGATTGAGTGGACACTTTACATAATTGTTTGAATTGGTGATCATAAAAAACTGTTTGATTTAAAAAACAGTATCCCCAGGCATGTTTTTCTACAGAGCCATGTTATATGCTTATGATTAAATGCTTTCAAAATATCCAATTTTATTCTTGCACGATTTCAATATGCACAATAAGGGCTTGTTCTGAAAAAATTTCATATCTACATCTTCTGTGAAATGACATCTCCAATTATAACCAAACTTTGTACATGTAGGAATGATAAGTAGAAGGTCTGTTACAAACAAATGTTCAATTGGTTCCATTCCGATGAAAAATATGACTGCCAGAGGACATCTTTAATTTTGATTGGCCAATTTTCTAAAAGCTTTTTTGGAACTACAGGCTAAATATAAGGCTAAATATAAGGAGAGGTTTGACATTTAACTTTCTACAAATGATCCTGAATTAATGTTGATTGATTTGCAAACATTGCAACATTGCCCAGGTGGATCATATTGAAATTGTTAGGTCAATTTGAACCAACCTTGAAAGGAACTCATAGCTGGTCTGTCTTTTGCTATGTTTTGAATTCTTACAATGGTATTGTCAGAATATTTTTGAATATGCAGTCTCTCTAGAAGTTTGAACTGGTAAATATAATGCTAGATCCAAGATTGGTAAGACTGGTTTCTGAGAATAGTATGCATTTTATCTGTTATAAAGTATCTGACAAAGAACCAGTTTTAAATTATCGATCGCAAGTAAACATGTCAAATTAATATTTGTTTTTATCTTCTTTTCTTGTTTTTTGTTTATTACTTTGATCATCAAAGTTGGATTTAATATATTTTCTTACTTGTCCCATCGGACAAGCTTGATATGGCTTTTACTTGTCCGACCTTTCTTTCCTCTGGTACTGGACAATTGGATAAGCATTATTGTCGAGCCCTGGGATTAGGACATTTTCTAAATTCTTCGAAAAATCTAGGAGAAATGTCTTTAAAAATAAGGAATTGATGATTTGAAGACTCTTTATAAATTGATGTTGTTTGGATTGCAAACATGCTGACATTAGTGACACATAATTACCAGTTTATTGTCCAAAGCTAATTACAATAAGGAAAACTGAATGAAATTTCTTTAAAAGTATTTTAAACACTGACATAGTGTGCTTTTGACTAAATTGCAAGCAGTTTGATATATGAATGTACATTTATTTCAAATCCCATTAACATTATAACAAATAGTAAGGTCATATTTGAACATTTATTGCAAAAGATGATAATTTGGAGTATTTATCATTATCAATGTTATTAACCCACACACTGTAAATCTCATTAACCAACAGCTTCACCTCAATATTTCTCATGAAGGAAGAATACTATTTTTTTTTACAATTCTTTATAACCATTGTATTTTATCTTAATATCTTTTTTTACAAAAGTTAATAATGGGGATACCAATATTGGTGCTGATGAAGTATCACATGTGGTAAAGAAAACCTATGGTGAAAGAAACAATAAAGGTATGTGTCACCAAGGTCCAGAGCACTGTTAGATAAGGGGGAGCTAACTCGTATGTGCTGGAACCAAGGGACAGGGGGTCAGTCTATCGCTAGACTTAATGTTCTGATAGGCATATAGCTAAAATGCAAGGAAGGTTTTTCATAATTTAATAAACGATAACAATTTAGATGAATGATGATAACAATCAATTATTAAACAATGCCAAATAATAATAATCAAATTAAAGTACAAAGTATCAAATCTAAATATAAAATCCAAAGTAAAACTATTTCTCCTTACAATGTAAAATGTAAAATAAATGCCAAAACTACTAAATCATAAAATGAACTTAATCTCAAAATCAAAATGTAAAAGTCTCAAAAATGAAAGATTCGCAAAAGTATTTTCCAAAGTTAAATTATGAGTCAGAGATAAATTTTGTCTCAACACTAAACCATCAACTGGTAGACTGGTAGACAGTCTTGTAGGTCCAGTATCATGACGTGAGTAGTGAGAGGTTACGGTTCCGAAACACTGACTGCTTTCTTAAAAATTATCAAAAGATAAAAGGTGAGTCAAAGATAAATTTTTGTCTCAACACTACAAATGTTTAGAATCGTGTTTAGCTTAGAAATAAGTGTTTTATTTCTAAACACTTTCATTTTTAAACACATTAAAAGTGTTTAAATTCAAGTCATGTTTAGATATTATGTGCTTACTGAGAAATGTGTTTAGAAATTAAACACAGTCCTAAACACTTTTAGATCTAAACATGTAACACAAGTGTTTAATTTCTAAGCATGACTTTTACAGTGTAGAAATACATTATTTGTATTGCATCACTCCTAAAATAATGTCCAGTGTCAAATATTACACATCGATGACCACTGAGATGTTCAACTGATTCAACAGAAAATTAAGCTTAGACTAGGATCAAATGCAATTCATTACGATACAATTTAAACCAATATTTATATTGCTAAAAACATTCAGTCGAGGAAAAGACACAGGTGACATTGATATGCATTGATTTGTTCTAGCCTGATACGGCGAGCGCATGTCGACAAAAACAAAAGGTCATGTTTACAACAGAACAGTTATTGGGAAAATTGACCTATGTTCCAACTTTACTCGTAAATATCAATCTCTAATGAACATGTTGGGTTGTTGAACAGAATGTAGGACAGAAAGTCACAAAACAAAAAGTCACAATTCAGTTTCTGAGACTATTTTCTTTGAATAAGAAAATACTTGTTTAAAAAAAAAAAATTTGTATTTGTCTTGAACTATTGTATACATAAACCAACTCTGTAAACAAATGTATTAAATGATCAAATAATTGTTTAGAAAACAAACTTTCAAAGTGGCTTGGTACCTAAACAGCTTCGTGGAGCTAAGAAATATTATATCATTGCATGATTAAAATTTAATAAATGTTCATTTATCAAGGCTAATGAACAATTTCATAAACTGTAAAAAGTATATACTTAATAAAAGGTAATTTTACAAGATCTTTCTCTTACATACTTAAACTTGGCACTCATACCACATCTTCTTATATCTATTAAACAATTGTCAACAAATTATTTGTGACTTTTTGTCCTGTGACTTCTTGTCCGCTTACTGTTAAGAATTGGACCTCCCCAACCCAGTACCTCCCTTACTCATGGAGAGAAATCTGTCTGGACTACCAATGCTAAATGTTAGAGAGAATAATAAGTACATCAGTCATTCTCAATTTTATATTTATTGCTTAAAAACAAAACTGTTTTAAATGTTGAATTTAAGGAATGCTGATTACAAAAATTAAATCTTTTTCTTTTGCTTTCCATTGATATCATCCTGAATATCATGTAATATTGTTTGCTGAACATTCAATGATCATAGCCAAGCATATGATCTTCGGAATGCAATCTATAGAAGAAAAAAAAACTTTTTTAAATCATGTACATTGGAAATCACGAATCGTGTGTCGTGTTCGACCTATATAATTTATATAAAATAGTTAAAATTGACTATCAATATATTTTTTTTTTGCAACTTCGTAACTCTATATGCGTGTTTTTGCCACTTTGCTTAGAAAGATTAACATAATTATCTTAATTATCTTTCAATAACATTTCCTTATTCAATTTACTACTCGTCTACCATAAAAAAAAAAATTATTGTTTCATTTTTGCCACTTTTTTTAAGTTCTTGGTAGATAATGTATGTCCTTTATGATCTCTCAGGTAAATATCAAAAATGAGTCCAAAGTTTTCACGGTTGTGAATTAAGGATTAGTTACTTTATGGAAAACTTATTTCCTTGGATGGTAGTACACACTTGTATTTTTTCCTTTAAAGTTAGTCTGTCTGTTTAATAATTTACAGTTTTAAGGAGAATTCTTCGTCTTTTGAAATAGATAAAGAATAAAATGAAAATGTGCTTTTGATTGCATTCAGGCAGAGAGAAATATGTTTTGTTTTTTTTCAAATAATTGCAGTAGATTTTTAGTACGTATATAAAACTATTCTTAATCTCTTCCAATTTACAAATATAATTTGGTGGTGTTTTTTCTGCACATGGTAGATGAAACTTGTATGATCTAACTTTTTCAGAGGTCTGTGAAATCTTGAAATACGTCGTTCCCGGAAATCACAAGTCGCTATATAGAATTCTTGTAAATTTTAGAAACGTGTAGTACGCTCATATTTTATACTTTTCTGTTAAAAAAGAAAGTGTAAAAATAAGAAGGGGGAAAGGGGAGGGTTGTTACACGAACATGTTCTTCACAATTTAATGTTGAACGAAAAGTGACTATCTAACATTTTATTTTCAAATATCGAATGCACAATCAAATCTCTAGCTTATTCACGCTTGCAGTAATTTTTTTATTGACAGGTTTCTGTTGGCATTTGATTGGACATCAGTTTAATGTAGGCGTGACAATCTATCACATTTATCCAATCAGCTGTCTTATTAAACAAACCTGTGGGCACCGTCCACATAGTTTTAGTTTTTTTTTATAATGAATTGATCATCAAAAGGATGTTGTTGCTATTGTGGGCCAGGGACTTTCTATACTAATGAAAAAGTCCCTGTGTGGGCTTGTCAGATAAAAAATAGACAACGCTTATATTTAAGAATAAAAAAGTGATGAAAAAGAAATATATCTATACATTGGATGGACATTTAGACTAATTCACTAGCTGTGATATACAGACGAAGAAATAACGCCGAGTGTAGGGAGGGAAAAAATTGATGATTTTAATTATGCTTAAAATGATATATTTTCCAATCAAAGGGGAAACGTACGCTAAGTCGGCCCCTGAATCCGCCACTGACCTAGCAAATTACGACATATTTAAACAATTAACAACCTTGTAAAAAAATTTGTATTCCTTAAACTGGGAATATTTTATGATATTTTGTGGACAATGTATATCTTAAATCAGTGTTTAAAAGTCATATCAGATAAAAAAAAATAATTGTAATTTCTGTAAAAAAAAAACGTATTTTTGAATCACGAAATAATAGTAGTCGGATTTGGATTAGTTTTGTGCTCAATGGAATTTATTAAGACTTTTTAAAATATCTATTCCTTTATAGTCAGTAATATTTTGAGATCGAATTTAATGAGGTTCATATATAAGTATGTGCCAAAACAGAAAAAAAAATATAAGTTGCAAATCAACAAGACTTCGTTTGGATGTGACATGTCTTTAAAATTAATACAGTTGAAATATTGTGGGAGGAGGGATGAAATTAAAGACTGAGAAGTGAAACTTTTTTCTGTTAACTATGTACCATAAATTTAGGTACATCTCTCAACAATTAATCTTCCTCTGAGTATATTCATGACTGGAGGGGGGGGGGGGGGGGGGGAGAGAATAGCAATAGATCTATACTCATGCAAATAATCCTTTCATTTATGAATTCTTATAAACTGGCTTAAAAGTAATCAAACTGAACTCAAACTATAGGACATGTAGGATATACTTCAATTTGACAGCAACCAAACGACAAAAACACCAAAGGTAAATCAAGAGGGCACTTTTAGTCTTCAACAAGAAACAGGTGTCTACACGAAATGTCAAGGTCTAAATCGTCATGAGTTTATATAAATAGTGAATACAATAAACAAAAACAATTCATTATTTTACACATATTCGAAGGTTCGAAATAATCACTTCTACAAATTGCTGTTAAATGAAAGGTTTGATGATGGAAGTTTTTAACAATCTTGACTGGCTATACAGCCCTCACTCGGTCGGCTAGTGAAAGATTTAATGCAATTTTACAAATATTTATACCTGCCTCTGTAAATTCGGTACGTCTAAAAACTGCTCAGGACCTCCTGAGTGCACTCATGCCATAAAAAGTGCACTCAGGACATGTAAAAGATGTATTAGTGAGCGTTAAGGTTATGCATTGGATAGATAATTTAATTTTTGATCTTATATTTTTTGTTTTGATAAAATCAATTCAATATTTGAGCAGTTATTTAAGTTTTTATACGCTCGTTTAAGGGACGTATTATGGTATACTGTTGTCCGTCTGTCTGTCCGTCTGTTCGTCTGTCCGTCCATCCGTCCGTCCGTCCGTCATCAACATGTCGGACATTAACTCACAAGCGCTTTAACAAATTTGCATAAAACTTTGTTGAATTGTTTATATCTATTGACATGATCTCCCTTTCGTTTTTTTTAAATATGAGATTTTACGTTTCCGATTTATGGGGTTTTATTCATTAAAATAAGGGGGTTTTTCCAGTTTTCAGACAAAAACTCACAAATGCTTTCAGCAGTTCTTATAAAACTTTGGTGAATTGTTTATATCTATTGATGTAAGCTCCCTTTAGAATTTTATAAATTTTATATTTTACATTTCTGAGTTATGGGGTTTTATTCATTAAAAAAGGGGGGATTTTCCAGTTTTCGGACAATAACTCAAAAATGCTGTCAGCAATTCTCTTGAAACTTTGATGAATTGTTTATATCTATTGATGTAAGCTCCCTTTTGATTTTCATAAATTTCTAATATGATATTGAGAATTAATTGAACTTTATTTGTTTATAGTCTGACAACAGATTTACTTTGTATTTCGCTACAGCACAGTGTATTGCACAACAGCAAGAAATCTTTGATTGAATATAAATTCAATTCATATAACCAATTTCAAGTTCTTTGACTACATTTATTCAGAAACCTGTAATATGTCAAATATTTAATTACAATCCAAATTCAGACCTGTATCAAGCTTGAATATTGTGTCCATTTTTGCCCCAACTGTACAGGGTTGGACCTCTGCGGGCGTATCCAGCTGCGCTCAGCGAAGCAGTTTATTATCGGCAGGCACCGTTATTTGGGACTAGTTATGCACAACCGATGATCATATTCAATACCAATTATCGTGTTGATTAGGTCGTTTGATCTTTAATAATTAGGTGTGTCACTGTGATTAGTGATGGTTTGCGAGGGAGCGCTTTTTCATAGGACATTTGCGCTTCAATTCATAGGACATTTGCACTTTTTAATATGGACATTTGCGCTTTTTGTATAGGACATTTGCGATTTTACAATATTTTCTTTATGGATAAAAGTTAAACAGTAATTCCATTGCAAATTCGTGTTTAAGTCATTTAATAGCACATTGATATAGTTATATATACCTAAAAGTAAACATTACTAAGTTTAGTTATCACATACATTAAATTTGTTTGTAAAAAAGTCTGAATTTTTATGCTTGAAAGAGACCCACAAAATACCACCAAAGGATGCGTCTAACACTCCAATATAAAACATTTTGTAATGAGATTTTTTAACCAAAAATACTACCCCACCAGAACCAGTCTTGGCATTTCTATGTAAATAGTTTTCGTTAACTAACGACAAATATAAGTTGAATTTATTTACGTAACTCATTAAAATTACAGGTAAATGGCTATAGATAAAAAGCGCAAATGTCCGGTCAATCAACTACAGGTGTATCAAAATTTAAAGCGCAAATGTCCATATTGTTTGGAGCGCAAATGTCCTATCGTGTTACAGTTAAAAAGCGCAAACGTCCAGTGCCCGTGTTGTTAATAAACACATACAAGTAAACTCGGTAAACAAACATGAAAAAAGGTTCCTATGAAAAATAATAAACATACATATTGTTTTTGCAAAAATGCTAAATAAACTTTTCGTTTTGTTTCAACTTTGTAATAATTGGATCCAATTGAGAAATCTTCACAAAGTCTGAAAATTCATTCCATTGAAAATTGTAAAAAATTGTAGATTGAATTAATTACAAAATATGGCGTCCTTAGTGATCAAAACCCCGTTTTAACAGCGTTTGTCTACTTTCGCATATTACGGAACATTCTATAAAACATAATGAAACTCGTTGTCAATATCACCAGAATTACATAAAGTATCAATACATCTAGTATAAATAGAATGTTCTCTCTGATTATTTTGCCATCTACCAATTTCAATAGAAATGTTTGTGTTCAAGTTCTATTTCTACAAAAAGAATCACTATTTTGTTATACAGAAAACCAAAGTAGGCTTTGCAAGTTAGACTGTTTTTACATAGTCTTTAATCGTTTCCCCCCTTTTTTTCTTGAAACTCCTGATAGAGTTGAACATTATTAATAGACAGCTTACATACAAATTTTCTTTTTAAAAAAATATTCGCAATTAAAACTCATTCTTGTCCAGGAATACATTTCTTGAGCGAGTGAAATTTTGAAATAATCATTTTTTTATCTTAATTACGATAGGCTATTTGTGAAAAAAAAATACGATCTAATTTCAAATTTTATTCATTCCCCCATTTAAAATTAACTAGTTCTTGTCCAGTTATAAATCCCTCGAAAGAATTTGAAAAGGGAAATAAAATTTGAAGAAGGAATTTCTCATCAATATTTCCCCTTAATTTTGATGAATCAATATTTTGTTTTGTATTGTAATTTATCGTAGGACATGTAGAAAAATATGTCCGTTCGGAACAAATCTTAATTTAAGTAGCTTGATGCATACGGGCCCAGTATTAAAAGCTTTGAAGGAATTGAGATAAATTCTGAAAAATGAATCTATCTTCTGCGTAATCAAAATTGATTTTTTCGTAAAGCATTTTCGTATCACACTCCGTGCGTGCTGTGTAATACGAGAAATATGTCTACATGCAAGAAATAAATAACAGACAAAGATCATAAGAGAAAGTGTATTAAAATGTATTGAAAGTGTTTTTTTTTTAAATCTTCATAATCGTAAAAAACACACAACACATAAAGTAAATTTAATAACATGAAACAATTCCGAAACAACTTAAAAATATCGTATAACGTGTTTAATCTAATTCAAAACACTGTTAATTATTAAGAACTACTAATGTAAAAGACTTGTGCAACTTAGGAAAATATATATTTAGAGCACTGAAGCTCAGAAATGACTGTTTTCAGTAAGTTGATTTGTAATTCATTTGTTTCATATATTTTCTTTTTATACGACCGCAAAAAAATTTTGCGGTCGTATATTGGTATGTCGTTGGCGTCGTCGTCGTTGTCGTCGTCGTCCGAAGACACATTGGTTTTCGCACTCTAACTTTAGTTTAAGTGAATGGATCTCTATGAAATTTTACCATAAGGTTCAATACCACAAAAGGAAGGTTGGGATTGATTTTTGGGGGTTATGGTACCAACAGTTAAGGAATTGGGGGCCAAAAAGGGGCCAAAAATAAGCATTTTTGTAACTTCCAGACATAACTTGTGTGTTAGTGTATGGATCTCTCTGACATTGTACCACAAGGTTCCATATCACACAGGGAATGCTGGGATTGATTTTGGGGGTAATTGCTTCAAAATATTAGGAATTAGGGGCCAAAAAAGGGGCAAAAAACAAGCATTTTTCTAGTTTCATGATAATAACTTGTGTGTAAGTGTATTGATCTTTCTGAAATTGTACTACAAGGTTCCATATCACAAAGGGAAAGCTGGAATTGAGTTTGGGGGTAATTGCCCAAAACGTTTAGGAATAAGGGGCCAAAAAGGGGCCAAAAATAAGCATTTTTCTAGTTTCCAGACAATAACTTGTGTTCAAGTGTATGGATCTCTCTGAAATTGTACTGCAAGGTACCATACCACAAAGGGAAGGCTGGGATTGAGTTTGGGGGTGATGAGTTATAAGGGGGTTCAAAAAATTTGGGGGGGGGGATTTTTTTTTTTTTCCTTTTTTTTCTTTTTTTCCTTTTTTTTTCTTTTAAAATTTTCCATTTTAAGTTGGTTATTTCTGTTTTATATTTAAAAGCAAATAATAATGATATGGTAGGAGATACACACCAAACAGGATGTGTAAATTATTATATAATAAGTATTGTGCAATAGCAAGAAATTTTCAATTGCACAGTATTGCACAATAGCAAGAAATCTTCAATTGCACAGTATTGCGCAATAGCAAGAAATCTTCAATTGCACAGTATTGCGCAAAAGCAAGAAATATCCAATAGCACAATATTGCGCAATAGCAAGAAATTGTCAATTGTACAGTATTGCGCAATAGCAAGAAATATTTAATTGCACAGTATTGTGCAAAAGAAGATACTTTGTATAAATTGCTTATTTCTTGACCAATTTCAATGGGGTTTTATTCTTGAATTCTTGTGGTTCTTTAATATGCTGATTCTAACCGTGTATTTAGTTTTTGGATTTTGGGCCCCGTATTTAAATTGGTCCACATTGAGGTCCAAAGGGTCCAAAATTAAACTTTGTTTGATTTCATCAAAAATTGAATTATTGGGGTTCTTTAATATGCCGAATCTAACCGTGTATTTAGATTCTTAATTTTTGGTTCCGTTTTCAAATTGGTCTACATTAAGGTCCAAAGGGTCCAAAATTAAACTTAGTTTGATTTTAACAAAAATTGAATTCTTAGGGTTCTTTGATATGCTGAATCTAAACATGTATTTAGATTTTTGATTATGGGCCCAGTTTTCAAGTTGGTCCAAATCGGGTCCAAAATTTAACTTTGTTTGATTTCAACAAAAATTGAATATATGGGGTTCTTTGATATGCTGAATCTAACCATGTATTTAGATTTTTGATTTTTGGGCCCCTTTATCAACTTTGTCCACATTGAGGTCAAAAGGGTCCAAAATTAAACTTTGTTTGATTTCATCAAAAATTGAATTCTTGGGGTTCTTTGATATGCTGAATCTAACCATGTATTTAGATTTTGGATATTGGACCATAATAGGTGAATGTCCAATTTAAAATTTTTAAGTTCTTAGACCACATTCATTCTGTGTCAGAAACCTATGCTGTGTCAAATATTTAATCACAATCCAAATGCTAAGCCGTATCAAGCTTGAATGTTGTGTCCATACTTGCCCCAACTGTTCAGGGTTCGACCTCTGCGGTCGTATCAAGCTGCGCCCTGCGGAGCATTTTATTGATTTTTGGCCCAGTTTTCAAGTTGGTCCAAATTGGGGTCCAAAATTAAACTTTGTTTGATTTCAACAAAAATTGAATATATGGGGTTCTTTGATATGCTGAATCTAACCATGTATTTAGATTTTTTATTTGTGGACCCCTCTATCAAATAGGTTCATATTGGGGTCAAAAGGGTCCAAAATTAAACTTAGTTTGATTTTAACAAAAATTGAATTGTTGGGGTTCTTTGATATGCTGAATCTAAACATGTGTTTACATTTTTGATTATGGGCCCAGTTTTCAAGTTTGTCCAAATTGGGGTCCAAAATTAAACTTTGTTTGATTTCAACAAAAATTGAATATATGGGGTTCTTTGATATGCTGAATCTAACCATGTATTTAGATTTTTTATTTGTGGGCTCGCTATCAAATTGGTTCATATTGAGGTCAAAAGGGTCCAAAATTAAACTTAGTTTGATTTTAACAAAAATTGAATTTTTGGGGTTCTTTGATATGCTGAATCTAAACATGTGTTTAGATTTTTGATTATGGGCCCAGTTTTCAAGTTGGTCCAAGTTGGGGTCCAAAATTAAACTTTTTTTGATTTCAACAAAAATTGAATATATGGGGTTCTTTGATATGCTGAATCTAACCATGTATTTAGATTTTAAATTTTGGGTCCAGTTTTCAAATTGGTCTACATTAAGGTCCGCAAAGGGTCCAAAATTAAACTTTGTTTGATTTTAACAAAAATTGAATATATGGGGTTCTTTGATATGCTGAATCTAAACATGTATTTAGATTTTTGATTTTTGGCCCAGTTTTCAAGTTGGTCCAAATTGGGGTTAAAAATTAAACTTTGTTTGATTTCAAGAAAAATTGAATATATGGGGTTCTTTGATATGCTGAATCTAACCATGTATTTAGATTTTTTATTTGTGGACCCTGCTATCAAATTGGTTCATATTGAGGTCAAAAGGGTCCAATATTAAACTTCGTTTGATTTCATCAAAAATTGAATTATTGGGGTTCTTTGATATGCTGAATCTAAACATGTGTTTAGATTTTTGATTATGGGCCCAGTTTTCAAGTTGGTCCAAGTTGGGGTCCAAAATTAAACTTTTTTTGATTTTAACAAAAATTGAATTTTTGGGGTTCTTTGATATGCTGAATCTAAACATGTGTTTAGATTTTTGATTATGGGCCCAGTTTTCAAGTTGGTCCAAGTTGGGGTCCGAAATTAAACTTTTTTTGATTTCAACAAAAATTGAATATATGGGGTTCTTTGATATGCTGAATCTTACCATGTATTTAGATTTTTAATTTTGGGTCCAGTTTTCAAATTGGTCTACATTAAGGTCCAAAGGGTCCAAAATTAAACTTTGTTTGATTATAACAAAAAATGAATATATGGGGTTCTTTGATATGCTGAATCTAAACATGTATTTAGATTTTTGATTTTTGGCCCAGTTTTCAAGTTAGTCCAAATTGGGGTCAAAAATTAAACTTTGTTTGATTTCAAGAAAAATTGAATATATGGGGTTCTTTGATATGCTGAATCTAACCATGTATTTAGATTTTTTATTTGTGGGCCCCGCTATCAAATTGGTTCATATTGAGGTCAAAAGGGTCCAAAATTAAACTTTGTTTGATTGCATCAAAAATTGAATTATTGGGGTTCTTTGATATTCAAAATCTAACCGTGTATTTAGATTTTTAATTTTGGGTCCTGTTTTTTATATTGGTCTACATTAAGGTCCAAATGGTCCAAAATTAAACTAAGTTTGATTTTAACAAAAATTGAATTTTTGGGGTTCTTTGATATGCTGAATCTAAACATGTGTTTACATTTTTGATTATGGGCCCAGTTTTCAAGTTTGTCCAAGTTGGGGTCCAAAATTAAACTTTGTTTGATTTCAACAAAAATTGAATATATGGGGTTCTTTGATATGCTGAATCTAACCATGTATTTTGATTTTGGACATTGGACCATAATAGGTAAATTAAAAAAAATCAAGTTCTTAGACCACGTTCTTTCTGTGTCAGAAACCTATGCTGTGTCAAATATTTAATCACAATCCAAATTCAGAGCTGTATCAAGCTTGAATGTTGTGTCCATACTTGCCCCAACTGTTCAGGGTTCTACCTCTGTGGTCGTATCAAGCTTCACCCAGCGAAGCATTTTATTCCTGTTTGAATTGTTTTATAACAGTGTCTTGGGGCCCCTAGTAGGATGCAGTTCAATGTGAGCAAAGCCTTTGTGTTGAAGGCTGTATTATAACTATAATTGCTTACTTTGACTACACTGTGTCTTGATGGAGAGTTGTCTCATTGGTATTCCTACCACATTTAAAACAGATATTCCCTCTGACATTTGACAAATCCATTAGAATAATCTAAATATTGAAATGGAACTGAAGTTGCCTTGTAGGTTTCTTATATTGACCTATCCTTTTTCTCTCGTGCTGGATAGTTTTATACTAGTCATTTGGGGGCACTGTATAACCTACTGATCACTGAGATGGCTTGTATTGAAAGAAAAAAAATGTAACCTGTAAAATTTGCTTAATTGTACCACATCGTGTCTTGAAAGGAAGTTGTGTCATTGACATTCATACCACATCTTCTGATTTTTATATTGAAGCAGTTTTTAATGAAAAAAATCATTGATTTCCAATATTGAATTTTTTTTTTAACTCAAATTAGTCGATACTAAAGAAACTAATTCCTCAATTATACATGTCATACAATGTCATGTTTCTTGCTGCTTCTGTTTAAGTGAAAGAAATCGTAAATGCAAACAACAAAGCAATTTAATACCAATAATATTTTATTTTAAACAAACATGGCAAGATCATTTTAGAGAAAATACAAAAGCTCAGGCACTACAAAATAATAAAGTTTCATATAACTTTTCAAAATTAAGAATCTCTTTTAAACATTCAGACACATACAATGTATCAATTTATATGCAAAGATATTACTTGAAAAAATTTTGATTTTGAAACTTGAAGTTAATTGGGAAAGTGTTTAAAGAAGAAATTGGCTAAGATATTGAATTTTTTAACTGGTTATAAAATCCTTTTCTCTGACAGATTAATCATAATTAAGCAATAAACTTGTGTTCTAATAATCTTAAACTCTAGTGTCCATGGTATTACTATAATGTGCACTATAAAGTACAAATTATTAACACTTTTAAGTGGGAGACACCTTCAATGTCGTCTCTCTTCTGGGTATGGTGGGGAGAAAAAGATTTTTATTGTTGCGAGCAACCATTTAATGAAATATAACTGGGTATAAGAATTTTTAAGTAAGACTGTAGAAAGATTTTTACCGCGCAACCATTTGATGAATTAAAAATGGATTTCAGATTATTGTATTTAGAAAGGCAGGACAGATGTATTAAGAAAGGCAGGACAAATGTATTAAGAAAGGCAGGACAAATGTATTAAGAAAGGCAGAACAAATAGCAGATTTTATTTATTTAGTAAGGGGTAAATCTCTAAGTTAATTTATCTTAAACCGGCTTTTTGCATTTGCGCCGATCTGCATTTCACTTGCGACGATTTTTTCTTTCAATTGCACCAGTTTTATACGAGAGCATGACATATGTAAGGTATCTTAAAGTATTTAACGACTAAAAAAAACATCTAAAAACGTAATTATAATAAGAAAAAAAAATCATTAACCTCGCAAGATCTTTCTATGATTTTTTTTAGTATTTATATTGTCTTTCTATTTTTTCCATATTAGATTACTAAAAAATCATTTGAATAGGCTATTGTCTCATTCCTAAAGTCTACATCTCACTCCATCTGCATGGACTTTCAATGTAGCCATTATGTCAACATATGGTAACAACAGGCGTCGCTCTATATAAATAAGATTCTTGTAATCTAATTAATTAGTACAACAACCGATTTGTTTTTGCAACGCAACTTTAACATCACAAAGAAAAACTTACAACCCATACACTGTAGCTGTTATATAAGACACCAGAGAAAGTTTAGTTTACACAGTTATGAGAACAGTTGACCAGGAGCTTTTAATTAATTAGATAACGCCTTTACATTGGTACATTATCACAATGGTCACACGAAGCGCTGCTACTTGTGGTCAAAATTATAAAAATATAACATAAATAAAACAAACTTCAAAATTTCCTAAAAACTATTTTACATGCATAAAACATAAGTATCAACTATCCTGTCGTCTTTCAAAATCTCCTTGCACTATTTTACATTTTCGTATTTAATATATTAAAACTGAAAATTCATCATCTGATCGTTTTCAAGAAATATAATAATTATTATACGACCGCAAAAAAATTTTTGTGGTTGTATACTGGTATGATGTTGGCGTCGTCGTCGTCCAGCGTCGTATTCGTCCGAAGACACATTAGTTTTCGCACTCTAACTTTAGTTTAAGTGAATGGATCTCAATGAAATAATAACTTGTGTGTAAGTGTATGGATCTCTCGAACATTGTATCACAAGGTTCCATATCACAAAGAGAATGCTGGGATTGATTTTGGGGGTAAATGCTCCAAATTTTAGGAATTAGGGGCAAAAAAGGGGCAAAAAACAAGCATTTTTCTAGTTTCAAGACAATAACTTGTGTGTAAGTGTATTGATCTTTATGAAATTGTACTACAAGGTTCCATATCACAAAGGGAAAGCTGGAATTGAGTTTGGGGGTAATTGACCAAAAAGTTTAAGAATAAGGGAAAAAAAAGCCCAAAAATAAGCATTTTTCTATTTTCCAGACAATAACATGTGTTCAAATGTATGGATCTCTCTGAAATTGTACTGAAAGGTACCATACTACAAAGGGAAGGCTGGGATTGATTTTGGGGGTAATTCCCTCAAAATTTTAGTAATTAGGGGCCATAAAAGGGCAAAAAAACAAGCATAATAGTTTCAGGACAATAACTTGTGTGTAAGTGTATGGATCTTTATGAAATTGTACTGCAAGGTTCCATATCACAAAGGGAAAGCTTGGTTTGAGTTTGGGGGTAATTGCCCTAAACGTGTAGGAATTTGGGGCCAAAAAGGGGCAAAAAAAACAAGCATTTTTCTAGTTTCCAGACAATAACTTGCGTTCAAGTGTATGGATCTCTCTGAAATTGTACTGCAAGGTACCATACCACAAAGGGAAAGCTGGGATTGAGTTTGGGGGTGATGAATCATAAGGGGGTTCAAAAAATTGGGGGAGATTTTTTTTTCCTTTTTTTTTCTTTAAAATTTTCCATTTTAAATTGGTAATTTCTGATTTATATATAAAAGCAAATAATAATGATATGGTTTGAATAGGTAAATTAAATTTTTTTTAAGTTCTTAGACCACTTTCATTCTGTGTGAGAAACCTATGCTGTGTCAAATATTTAATTACAATCCAAATTCAGTGCTGTATCAAGCTTGAATGTTGTGTCCATACTTGCCCCAACTGTTCAATGTTCGACCTCTGAGGTTGTATCAAGCTGCGCTTCAGCGGAGCATTTTATTTTTTTTTATTTTGACGAACATTTTGAAGAGCCTTAATGACTACAGGTTAGATAATCTGTTCCCTGGCCCAGATAAATATTAATAGAAATTATTTTTTCTTATCTATGCATGCATCTGTCATCACTCGGTGTCTATAAATAGACATTTGATATTATGCTGACCCTGTTAAGTCTGCTGAAATTGCATGCATGATTAATTTTAAGGTTATCGATCGTAATTAATGCGGCACATTTAATTCGTTATTTCATTGCTTGAAGTAATATTTCTTTCATCTGCATGGTCAAATGTATTTTTATACGACCGCAAAAAATGTTTGCGGTCGTATATTGGTATGACGTTGGCGTCGTCGTCGTCGTCGTCGTTGTAGTCGTAGTTGTCGTCGTCGTCCGGTCTCGTCCGAAGACACATTGGTTTTCGCACTCTAACTTTAGTTTAAGTGAATGGATCTCTATGAAATTTTACCATAAGGTTCAATACCACAAAAGGAAGGTTGGGATTGATTTTGGGGGTTATGGTACCAACAGTTAAGGAATTAGGGGCCAAAAAGGGGCCAAAAATAAGCATTTTTGTAACTTCCAGACATAACTTGTGTGTTAGTGTATGGATCTCTTAGACATTGTACCACAAGGTTCCATATCACACAGGGAATGCTGGGATTGATTTTGGGGGTAATTGCCTCAAAATATTAGGAATTAGGGGCCAAAAAGGGGCAAAAAACAAGCATTTTTCTAGTTTCATGACAATAACCTTGTGTGTAAGTGTATGGATCTTTCTGAAATTGTACTACAAGGTTCCATATCACAAAGGGAAAGCTAGAATTGAGTTTGGAGGTAATTGCCCTAAACGTTTAGGAATAAGGGGCCAAAAAGGGGCCACAAATAAGCATTTTTCTAGTTTCCAGACAATAACTTGTGTTCAAGTGTATGGATCTCTCTGAAATTATACCACAAGGTTCCATATCACACAGGGAATGCTGGGATTGATTTTGGGGATAATTGCTTCAAAATATTAGGAATTAGGGGCCAAAAAAGGGGCAAAAAACAAGCATTTTTCTAGTTTCATGATAATAACTTGTGTGTAAGTGTATGGATCTTTCTGAAATTGTACTACAAGATTCCATATTACAAAGGAAAAGCTGGAATTGAGTTTGGGGGTAATTGCCCAAAACGTTTAGGAATAAGGGGCCAAAAAGGGGCCAAAAATAAGCATTTTTCTAGTTTCCAGACAATAACTTGTGTTCAAGTGTATGGATCTCTCTGAAATTGTACTGCAAGGTACCATACCACAAAGGGAAGGCTGAGATTGAGTTTTGGGTGATGAATCATGAGGGGGTTCAAAAAATTTGGGGGGGGGATTTTTTTTTTCCTTTTTTTTTTCTTTTAAAATTTTCCATTTTAAGTTGGTTATTTCTGTTTTATATTTAAAAGCAAATAATAATGATATGGTAGGAGATACACACCAAACAGGATGTGTAAATTATTATATAATAAGTATTGTGCAATAGCAAGAAATTTTCAATTGCACAGTATTGCACAATAGCAAGAAATCTTCAATTGCACAGTATTGCGCAATAGCAAGAAATCTTCAATTGCACAGTATTGTGCAATAGCAAGAAATATCCAATAGCACAATATTGCGCAATAGCAAGAAATTGTCAATTGTACAGTATTGCGCAATAGCAAGAAATATTCAATTGCACAGTATTGTGCAAAAGAAGATACTTCGTATAAATTGCTTATTTCTTGACCAATTTCAATGGGGTTTTATTCTTGAATTCTTGGGGTTCTTTAATATGCTGATTCTAACCGTGTATTAAGTTTTTGGATTTTGGGCCCCTTTTTTAAATTGGTCCACATTTAGATCCAAAGGGTCCAAAATTAAACTTTGTTTGATTTCATCAAAAATTGAATTATTGGGGTTCTTTGATATGCCGAATCTAACCGTGTATTTAGATTCTTAATTTTTGGTTCCGTTTTCAAATTGGTCTAATTTAAGGTCCAAAGGGTCCAAAATTAAACTTAGTTTGATTTTAACAAAAATTGAATTCTTAGGGTTCTTTGATATGCTGAATCTTAACATGTATTTAGATTTTTGATTATGGGCCCAGTTTTCAAGTTGGTCCAAATCGGGGACCAAAATTAAACTTTGTTTGATTTCAACAAAAATTGAATATTTGGGGTTCTTTGATATGCTGAATCTAACCATGTATTTAGATTTTTGATTTTTGGGCCCCATTATCAACTTTGTCCACATTGAGGTCAAAAGGGTCCAAAATTAAACTTTGTTTGATTTCATCAAAAATTGAATTCTTGGGGTTCTTTGATATGCTGAATCTAACCATGCATTTAGATTTTGGATATTGGACCATAATAGGTGAATGTCCAATTTTAAATTTTTAAGTTCTTAGACCACATTCATTCTGTGTCAGAAACCTATGCTGTGTCAAATATTTAATCACAATCCAAATTCAGAGCTGTATCAAGCTTGAATGTTGTGTCCATACTTGCCCCAACTGTTCAGGGTTCGACCTCTGCGGTCGTATCAAGCTGCACCCTGCGGAGCATTTTATTTTTATATATTTTTATTAAATATATTTTAGATTTAGCTTTCAGTTTTAGTTTTTTTTTCATATTCAATATCTATTTATTCATATTATGTTCCTGGATATACCTATAACAATCTGATTTGTTATTTTAATCAAGGAGGTTATATGACCTCCTTGTTTTTTAAAAAGGAAATAATGTTGCAATATTCAAACAAAGAAAATAACTGTATTTCAATTTGTAATGTACTTTCATAATTAATTTAAACGTTATTTTTAATAAACGATATTTTTTTCGAAAAATCCTCATTTTTTACATCTATTCAAGGACGTATAATAGATTATATACGTCCTTGGTCTATTCTAGACGTAAAATTTTAATAAAGTGCAAGAAAGGCTTCTTTTTAATTTCAGTATAAAAAAAATGAATTAGCCTGCTTTGTACATCAAGTACATCTTCCATAGACTCAAAATCTTAAATGAAATGCTAGTAATACTTCTTTTATAGATTTTAGTTTTAGAGATTCTCCTTCCGAATATAAATTGCATTGTTTACATGGAATCTTATCTCATATCTAAATACAGCTGGTTTCAATGTTCGACTCTAATTAAAATAAGTACGGATATATGTAGGTAAATATTAGCAGCTTGTAATTGTGTGCAAGGAAGTATTCAAATGCTTGTTAAAGTAGCTTGCATCATAATAAATTTCGCATCATATGTAACATATCTCTATAGCAACTTTAAGATGCTAATGCTTATTCAACAGGTCAATTAATAAGCTATTGCGCATGTATATGAAAGGTGGTCATAGAAAGAACAGATGTATTCCAAATAACATCCGGTGTTCCGAAAGACTACAGACATCGTCAAATAAAGAATTATAATAACATGATACTCATAAGTAATAAGGGGAATCCAATCAATTTTGTTGATTTGATATTTCACGGCTGAGTAGTTGTGTAATCAGTGACACATGCCCTCATTGTTAAAAATAATAAATATCTCTCGAAGTACGTGTTCAAAATCTACCCCCACCCCTTCCTGTTTGAGAACTTGTAAACGGCCGAGATCCCCACCCCTAAACCATATATATTCTTGTATGGGACAATAAAACAAATCAAATGAAATATAGGGGAAGTCCATGGGGGTAACCCCACCCCCTTTCTTTTTGATAACTTGTAAACGGTCAAGATCCCCACCCCTAAACCATATATATTCTTGTATGGGACAATAAAACAAATCAAATGAAATATAAGGGAAGTCCAGGGAGGAAACCCCCACCCCCTTCTTTTTGATAACTTGTAAACAGTCAAGATCCCCACCCTGAAACCATATATATTCTTGTAAGGGACAATTAGACCAATCAAATGAAATAAAGGGGAAGTCTAGGGGGTAACCCCCATCACCCGTCTTTTCGAAAACTTGTAAATGGTTGAAATCCCCAACCCTAAACCATATATATTCTTTTATAGGATAATAAAACAAATCAAATGAAATATAGGGGAAGTCCATGGGGGTCTCCCCCACCCCCCTTCTTTTTGAAAACTTGTAAATGGTCGAGATCCCCACCCCAAAACCATATATATTCTCCTATGGGACAATAAAACAAATCAAATGAAATTTAGGGGAAGTTCCTTGGGGTAACCCCACCCCCTTCTTTTTGAAAACTTGTAAACGGTCAAGATCCCTACCCTGAAACCATATATATTCTTGTATGGGACAATAAAACAAATCAAATGAAATAAAAGGCGAGTCCCCTGGGGTCACCCCCACCCCCTTTTGAGAACTTGTAAACGGTTGAGATCTTCACCCCTAAACAACCATATATATTCCTGTTCGTCATTTCAAGAAGACTTGAATGACATACAGGGTCAATCCATAGGCATCAGGTATGCATATCACAAACCAATTTGTACTGGACTTTGCCCGATGTCAGGCAACCATAGGAATGACGAATTATGGGAGCTTTGTTCGGGAGACTTCGTAACAGCATCTTGTTACTGATGAGTTTTATAGATTTTGAAAAGACATTGTATTAATGATAAATAAGATTTTGGATTTTTTTCTTCTTTTCTTTGGTAAATTGTTTGAAGAATTTTGTGGCAAGTTTGTTTGTTATTCTGTAAAAAATAATTTTCTGAATGCTATATATTTTTTTTTTGATGAAGTGAACTCCTTTAAAAAAACTAAGCTTATATTGTTTATTAATAAACATATATTTAGATTTCTGATTTTGGGCCCAGTTTTCAAGTTGGTCCAAAGCGTTATGATTTCAACATAAATTGAATAAATATAGGGTTCTTTGAAATGCTTAATCCGCCGTAGCGGAGGGGGCATTAAGTTTTACCCTTGTTTGTCTGTACGTATGTACGTCCCAAAATTGGTTTCTGTTCTCTGACTTTAGTTTGCCTCAGCCAAATGTTATGAAACTTATACACAATGCTTATTATCACAACACACAGATCAAGTTTGAATTTTGGTGGCGTCACTTTTACCGTTCTAGAGTTATGCCCCTTTACAAATGGAAAATTGCTGAATTTATCGTTTCCATTCTCTAACTTTAGTTTGCCTCAACCAAATATTATGAAACTTATACACGATGCTTATTATCACAAAACACAGATCAAATTTGAATTTTGGTGGCGTCACTTTAACCGTTCTAGAGTTATGCCCCTTTACAAATGGAAAAAATGCCGAAATTTTCGTTTCCGTTCTCTAATTTTAGTTTGCCTCAACCAAATGTTATGAAACTCATACACATTGCTTATTACCACAAAACACAGATCAAGTTTGAATTTTGGTGGCGTCATTTTTACCATTCTAGATTTATGCCCCTTTACAAATGGAAAAATTGCTGAATTTTTCGTTTCCGTTCTCTAACTTTAGTTTGCCTCAACCAAATGTTATGAAACTTATACACAATGCTTATTACCACAAAACACAGATCAAGTTTGAATTTTGGTGTCGTCAATTAAAGTGTTCTAGAGTTATGCCTCTTTATAAATGGAAAAATTGCAAAATTTTTATTTTCTTGTAAATATCAAGTAATTTTTATTTAAATTGGAGTTATCTTCCTTTGTCCATGATTATAATTGAATCAACTACATTAAATGCTTTATATACAACGCAATGTTTAATTTTGACTGCCACTGATAAAACACAGATCAAGTTGACCCAATTTGGGTAGTGTCACTTTAACCATTATTGAGTTATGCCCCTTTATAACTCGAAAGATTGCAAAATTTTTAGTTTCCATTCTGTAACTTAGTTTGCCCCAACCAAACATTATGAAACCTATACACAATATTCATTACCACAAAACTAAGATCAAGTACAAATTTTTTGTTTCCGTTTTCTAACTTTAGTGCCTCAACCAAATGATATGAAACTTATACACAATGCTTATTACTACATCATACAGATTAAGTACGAAATTTGGTAGCAACGCTTTTACCATTCTTGAGTTGTGTCCCTTTATAAACATAAAAATTGCTGAATTTTTCATTTCTGTTCTCTAACTTTAGTTTGTCTCAACCAAATGTTATAAAACTTATACACAACCATTCTAGAGTTATGCGTGTTTACAAATATAAAAATTGCTGAATTTTAAGTTTCTGTTCTCTACTTAAGTTAGCCTCAACCAAATGTTATGAGACTTACACACAATGCTTATTACCACAAAACTCAGATCAAGTTCAAATTTGTGTAGCGTCACTTTTACCGTTCTTCAGTTATGTCCCTTTATAACTATATGATATGCAAGTGGGGGCATCATCTGTGTCCACATGTGGACACTATCCACATTTATCATTATTAATAAGATAATACCACATCGAGGTCCAAAGGATCCTAAATTAAACTTTTGTTTAATTTCATCAAAAATTGAATTCTTTGGTTCTTTGATATGCTGATTCAAACAATGTTTGAGTGTTAAATCATATCTAATTTTAGAGAACTTGAAGTCATCACTGGTTGTTGTTATTATATTATTGATTATAATTTGAAAATTTGCATCATATCTTATTTTAGAAAATTTTTATCCAGTTTGAGTTATTTCCCTTTGCACACAGAAAATATTATGGATAAAATTAACCTGTGTTTCATTTCAACATAAATTAAATATATATAGGGTTCTTTCAAATGCTGAATCTAAACCTGTATTTAAATATTAGATTTTTGGGCCAAGTTTTCAAGTTGGTCAAAATCAGGGTCCAAAATTAAACTTTGTTTGATTCAGCAAAAATTGAATTTATGGGGTTCTTTGAAATGCTGAATCTAACCATGTATTGAGAGATTTTAGATTGTAGGCTCCTTTATCAAATTGGTCCATATTGAGTTCCAAAGGGTCCTAAATTAAACTTTTGTCTGATTTCGTCAAAAATTGAATTCTTGGGTTTCTTTGATATGCTGATTCTAATATGTACTTAGATTTTGGATATTGGACCATAATAGGTAAATGTCCAATTTCAAATATTTCAGTTCTTTGACCACATTCATTTTATATCACAAACCTATGCTGTGTCAAATATTCAATCACAATCCAAATTCAGAGCTGTTTTAAGCTTAAATGTAGTGTCCATACTTGCTCAACTGTTCAGGGTTTGACCTCTGCAGGAAAATCCGGTTTGCTGTCACTCTGACAGCCTCTTGTTTAAAAAGTTCATGGGAATTTACAATTAATTTCCTCCAAGATAGATAAGACTATGCCTGTTGAAACAAAGATCGGGGACGACAATAGTTCTAACAAATATTGATGTGATTGTGATCATCTAACGAAATATTTTTAATTTTTGTCTCCTAGAACAGGTCTTCAAAGATAAAACGAGAAGCATTTAGGATACCCCCGGTAACTGTGTTCAATAACTACTTGTCCACAGCAGTGAGCTGACACAACTACATATTGGCATCCCGATTTTTGACCTTTTATTTACAAATCGATTTATCACACATGCGTTTGAAATGATTGGAGCAATATATGCAACAGAAAAGCATCTATGTGAAAAAAAAATTTCAATGAGAAACTAATTTTGGAGCAGCATGCAGACCAAAAATTTGCAGAAGCGATAATTATTTTTAGTCCCCTACCGACGAAGTCGAAGGGGACTTTAGGTTTGCACTCCATCTGTCAGTCCGGCAAATAATTTTTCCAGATTTTTTTTCTTCGTGCTTGAAGATATTGATTTAATATTTGGTTTATTGTTTTATCATGACAAGTTACAGGTCTAGTTCAATTTTCACTATTTTAGCTTTTCTCTTTTTTCAGTTAAAGCCCTTTTCCTAGAATTAAATTTTTGATGAAATACTTATTAATTAGTAGATTTTTGTTTTAAGGGAAATAACTCATTTTTATACGACCGCAAACAAATTTTTGTGGTCGTATATTGGTATGACGTTGGCGTCATCATCGTCGTCCGAAGACACATTGGTTTTCGCACTCTAACTTTAGTTTAAGTAAATGGATCTCTATGAAATTTTACCATAAGGTTCAATACTACAAAAGGAAGATGGGGATCGATTTTGGGGGTTATGGTACCAACAGTTAAGAAATTAGGGGCCAAAAAGGGGCCAAAAATAAGCATTTTTGTAACTTCCAGACATAACTTGTGTGTTAGTGTATGGATCTCTCTGACATTGTACCACAAGGTTCCATTTCACAAAGGGAAGGCTGGAATTGATTTTGGGGGTAATTGCCTCAAAATTTTAGGAATTAGGGGCAAAAAAGGGGCAAAAAACAAGCAAATTTCTAGTTTCATGACAATAACTTGTGTGTAAGGGTATGGATCTTTATGAAATTGTACTACAAAGTTCCATATCACAAAGGAAAAGCTGGGTTTGAGTTTGGGGGTAACTGCCCTAAATGTTTAGGAATTTGGGGCCAAAAAGGGGCCAAAAAACAAGCATTTTTCTAGTTTCCAGACAATAACTTGTGTTCAAGTGAATGGATCTCTCTGAAATTGTACTGCAAGATACCATACCACAAAGGGAAGGCTGAGATGGAGTTTGGGGGTGATGAATCATAAGGGGGTTAAAAAAATTGGGGGGGGGGATTTTTTTTTTCCTTTTTTTTCCTTTTTTTCTTTAAAATTTTCCATTTTAAATTGGTTATTTCTGATGTATTTATAAAGGCAAATAATAATGATATGGTTTCAAAAGGTAAATTAAAATTTTTTAAGTTCTTAGACCACATTCATTCTGTGTCAAATATTTAATCACAATCCAAATTCAGTGCTGTATCAAGCTTGAATGTTGTGTCTATACTTGCCCCAACTGTTCAGGGTTCGATCTCTTGAGTCGTATCAAGCTTCGCCCAGCGGAGCATATAATTTTAAAATTACATTTTGGATTTTTTTCCTTTTCTTTGGTAAATTGTTTTAAGAATTTAGTGGTAGGTTTGTTTGTCATTCTTGAAGATATTGATTTGATAATTAGTATATAGCTTTATCATGACAAGTTACAGATCAAGTTGGAAATTTGTTCGGGTATGATGATTTTGTGCAGAGTTATGGTCTTTGGACATAGAAATTTCACTTAAATAATCAGTTTTCAACAGTTTTTTTCGTCATGCTTGAATATTTTGACTTGATATTTTTATGTAGTTTACTACATGACAAGTTATAGATCAAGTTAGAATTTTGTTCCAATACAATGAATTTTTAACCGGTAGGGGACTATGTATTGCCATGCAATACTCACAGAATGCTTGTTTTTTATTGAAAAGTCAATTTCTTCAAAACAGGAGAGGGAAAATCAAAAGAACTAGGAATAAAATTGGTGTGGCCTAAGTATCCAATTAAAAAATGGCAGAACAAAATTTATATTTATGGAGTTGTAAAATGTATTCAAAGAACTTGTTGTGTGAAAAAAGGATAACTTTTTACCTGGAAAAGCCATATCTCAAAGGGTTCTGGGGTATGTTAAATAACGGAAAAATGAATCTCACTTCATATCCCAAAGGTTTAACTACATATGTGAAAATGTCTCAACCATCATACATATCCAAGTTTACAATATGGGCAGAGGAATTGATGAAAAGGCTACATTTTCACCTATCTGAAATGAATTTCCCAACTTGAGCCAGATCAAAAGGTTTAGAAATATTGACCTTAGATATGTTTTAAGTAGATGACCTATTGGAAAACTTCCTAAAAAAATATTAAAAAATATTTATAAATATTAATCTTTTTTCGATTGTTAAATTCTTGGATTTGTTTTACAGATGGATGTCCGGTTGAATTGGAAGAAGTCCGATCTTTAAATCGTACGTGTATTAGATTCTATGTGAACACATTTTTTGAACAACTTATGAAGAGCTGTAGAGGTAATTCTTTTGAAAGTTCTACATAATAATATGTATTTAGCGAAAAGTCTTCTCAATATTCACTCTCAATTGAGAGAAAAAAATTCTTAGCCTTTCAGACTAATAAAAACAACCATGAAGACAAAAAAAGGTGATGCTAGTGAACAACCATCATAAAAACTTGAACCTGTGTTTTTATTGTCTGTTATACAAATATAAGTTGAGTGCTTCTTTACACTCATCTATATATTGTTATAATTCTTATTGAGATAGACTGGGTTTATGAAATAATTCATGGGGGCTTGAATTTATATTGATTTTACAGCAGGTTGGCCCTTTATGCTAGATATTTTACCATGAGATATAGCATATTTTCAAGGATCATTGATAATGGCTAATTTCTGTTATACATGTACTTGTAGTAACTTGAAAGAGTTGATCTTAAAGATTTTCAACAAAAATTTGATCATAATCAGTGAAGCAGGCGCGATACATTTTATCACAAGCATTCTTGTTTTTACAGGGGTATTGAAAGGAATAGATGTCAAATGTTTTTTACTGGTGATGGTCTTTATACATTTAGCTGTAGCTTCACCTTTGGAGAGAGTCTGTTTAGGTAACATTGATTAATACCTATTAATTAAATAAAGGAACATTCAAAGACCTTTTTAGTTCACTGGGGTAGGTGAGCATCTCTCATCACTTGGCGTGCTGTGTCCAGGTCGCTGTCCATTTAATTTTCTAAAATTTTACCTGGAAATTACTGGACCAAATTTAACAAAACTTGACCACAATTTAGTTAAATAGCAAAAAAGATCTACAAATAATTTAAACTTTGCCAAAATCATTTGTAGACTCTTTACAGACATTATTGTCCTGAAAAGATGATTTTTTATGTCCCCGACATAGTGGAGGGAGCATTAAGTTTTTACCTTGTCCGTTCGTACATACATCCGTACGTCTGTCCGTACGTCCCAAAGTTGGTTACCGTTCTCTAACTTCAGTTTGCCTCAACCAAATGATATGAAACTTATACACAATGCTTATTACCACAAAACACAGATCAAGTTTGAATTTTGGCGGCGTCATTTAAACCGTTGTAGAGTTATGCCCCTTTACAAATGGAAAAATTGCTGAATTTTTTGTTTCTGTTCTCTAACTTTAGTTTGCCTCAACCAAATGTTATGAAACTTATACACAATGCTTATTACCACAAAATACAGATCAAATTTGAATTTTGTTGGTGTCACTTTTATTGTTCTAGAGTAATGCTCCTTTACAATTGCTGAATTTTTCGTTTCCGTTCTCTAACTTAAGTTTGCTTCCACCAAATGTTATGAAACTTATACACAATGCTTATTACCACAAAATACAGATCAATTTTGATTTTTGGTGGTGTCACTTTTACTGTTCTAGAGTTATGCCCTTTTACAAAAGGAAAAATTGCTGAATTTTTCGTTTCCGTTCTCAAACTTAAGTTTGCCTCAACCAAATGTTATGAAACTTATACACAATACTTATTACTACAAAATTCAGATCAATAACAAATTTGGGTAGCGTCACTTTTACCGTTCTTCAGTCATGTCCCTTTATAACTTTATATGATATGCAAGCGGGGGCATCATCTGTGTCCCATGGACACATTCCCCATTTATTTTTACCTGTTTTTGTGTTTTGGGCAAAACTAAAAAAGATAAAGAGAAACTGTAAACAGAAAAAAATGATCAGCATTACAAGATCAACAATAAAGAGATTTTGACATGAATTACATTCTAGTTTACAATGTTGGAGAGAGTCCTTAGTTGATGATGCTCATTGACCTAGGTGAGCAACATGTTACTAAAACAGACTACTTACAGGAGTGATTGCCCTTAATGGACAATTTTTCCTAAATTTCATTTTTGATTCAGCCATGCTAGATCCATCTCGGCATGATCACTCCAGATTTTGTGATGGTGCAGAATTCTTAGTTGAAGACATATCATGAATCTAATTATGTGTTTTTATGACTTGCAGAAACTTTATACAACATTTTAATCATCTACTGCCAACTTTTGACATGTTATTTGCCCTTAAATTAAGGAAATATTGGTCGAACAGCTGCTTTATGTTAGATATACACTTGCATATAGTTCCTTTGTAAATCAAAATTTATAAGAAATTACTTTTTAAATGGATTTTCGAAGGAAATATCGGTTATTGATTTGGGGATGTACGGCGGGCAGGTGGGCGGGCGGCTGCCAAACAATGTCTCTTCAATAACATGAAAACGCTGGGGTGATTTTTTTTCAAATTTAGATATGTTGTTTCTTGTGACTAAATGAAGATCAAGTTCAATTTTCACGATTTTAGTATTTCTCCTTTTTAAGTTATCACCATTTTTAATATCCAAAAGTGGTATTTTTAAATATTTTTCTCATGTTATCATATTATGACTAAGCATATAGTAAATGTCTTATCTCACAATAAAAATTGGAGTGACAGATTTATTTGAAAATTTTCTATTTCCTAAGTGGTGATGATTATAAGCTATATTATTAGACATTTTTAAGTTAATTACATTATTAATTATTATATATGTAATGTTAGAGTACTATGTTAAACCATAGTTCTGTTCAAAGGGAAATAACCCTTCAGATTTGCAAGTATGATTTTCATTATTAAGGATGTTTGCTACTCTGTTTCAAAATAACAAGCTTTTTAAAAGACTGTTATAAATTGATAGTATATAAATAAAGGAACTGAAAAAGCAGAAAAAAATTAAGGGTCCGTGTGCTTGTTTTCGAGATATAAGCCATTGAAAATTTGGCGGGAAATTATTCTCTCTAGACTTTCCATACATTTAACATTGGCACCCTTTTTCTTTAAAAGAATATGAAAAAATAACAAGGATTTTACAGCATTTTCAAATATGGCTATTAAAACTATATGTAATAAAATCATGAAAAGAAAAATAGGGGTTAGCGGGCAAAATTTTTATTGGCACTAACATGGATAAAACTAGAGGATTCCGAATATCTGACAAAAAGTCAAAAACAAGAGTAGCGAACATCCTTAATTAGACCTGGGAAATATCTTAGCATATGATAATCATTGGAGTGACAGATTTATTTGAAAATTTTCTGTTTCCTGATAAGATCTGTTGGACTGTATATATAAAGTTTGAAATTTACTGGTAGGACTGTATAAATGAAGTTTGAAATTTACTGTTCATTATTAGACATTTTGTAGATAATTAAGTCTCCCTAACCCATATATATTCTTACCCCCAACCCCCTTCAATTTGAGAATGTGCTTTTATCTTGTAAACGGTCGAGATCCCCACCCCTAAACCATATATATTCTTGTATGGGACAATAAAACAAATCAAATGAAATATTGGGGGAGTCCCTGGGTTCACCCCAACCCCTTCTTTTTGAAAACTTGTAAACAGTCAAGATCCCCATCCCTAAACCATATATATTCTTGTATGGGATAATAAAACAAATCAAATGTAATAAAAGGGGAGTCCCCTGGGGTCACCCCCACCCCCTCCTGTTTGAAAACTTGTAAACTGTTGAGATTCCCACTCCTAAACCATAAATATTCTTGTATGGGACAATAAAACAAATCAAATGAAATATAAGGGAACTCCATGATGGTAACCCCCACCCCCCTTCTTTTTGATATCTTGTAAACAGTCAAGATCCCCACCCCGAAACCATATATATTCTTGTATGGGACAATAAAGATAAATCAAATGAAACATAGGGGAAGTCCACGGGGGTATCCCACACCCCTTCTTTTTGAAAACTTGTAAACGGTCAAGATCCCCACCCCTAAACCATATATATTCTTGTATGGGACAATAAAACAAATCAAATGAAATATAAGGGAAGTCCAGGGAGGAAACCCCCACCCCCTTCTTTTTGATAACTTGTAAACAGTCAAGATCCCCACCCTGAAACCATATATATTCTTGTAAGGGACAATTAGACCAATCAAATGAAATAAAGGGGAAGTCTAGGGGGTAACCCCCATCACCCGTCTTTTCGAAAACTTGTAAATGGTTGAAATCCCCAACCCTAAACCATATATATTCTTGTATGGAACAATGAAACAAATCAAATGAAATATAGGGGAAGTGCAGGGGGGTCACCCCCACCCCCTTCTTTTTGAAAACTTGGAAACGGTCAAGATCCCCACCCTGAAACCATATACATTCTTGTATGGGACAATAAAACAAATCAAATGAAATAAAAGGAGAGTCCCCTGGGGTCAACCCCACCCCCTCTTGTTTGAGAACTTGTAAACGGTTGAGATCCCCACCTCTAAACCATATATATTTTTGTATGGGACAATGAAACAAATCAAATGAAATATAGGGGAAGTCCAGGGGGGTCACCCCCACCCCCTTCTTTTTGAAAACTTGTAAACGGTCAAGATCCCCATCCCGAAACCATATATATTCTTGTATGGGACAATAAAACAAATCAAATGAAATAAAAGGAGAGTCCCCTGGGGTCACCCCCACCCCCTCTTGTTTGAGAACTTGTAAACGGTCGAGATCCCCACCTCTAAACCATATATATTTTTGTATGGGACAAAAAAAAAACAAATCATATGAAATAAAGGGCGAGTCCCCTAGGGATCACACCCCCTACCTTTTGAGAACTTGTAAACGGTTGAGATATCCACCCCTAAACCATATATATTTCTATTAGTCATTTCAAGAAGATTTGAATGACATACTGGGTCAATCCATAGGCGTTGATTATGCATATCACAAACCAATTTGTACTGGACTTTGACCAATGTCAGGAGACCATGGGAATGACGAATTATTGGGGCTTTGTTTGGGAGACTTCGTAACAGCATCCTGTTACAATTATTTCTTGTTACTGATAAGTTTATAGATTTTGAAAAGACATTGTATTAATGATAAATAAAATTTTGGATTTTTATACGACCGCAAAAACATTTTGTGGTGGTATATTGGTATGACGTTGTCGTCGTCGTCCGAAGACACATTGGTTTTCGCACTCTAACTTTAGTTTAAGTGTATGGATCTCTATGAAATTTTACCATAAGGTTCAATACCACAAAAGAAAGGTGGGGATTGATTTTTGGGGTTATGGTACCAACAGTTTAGGAATTAGGGGCCAAAAAGGGGCCAAAAATAAGCATTTTTGTAACTTCCAGACATAACTTGTGTGTTAGTGTATGGATCTCTCTGACATTGTACAACAAGGTTCCCTATCAGAAAGCGAATGCTGGGATTGGTTTTGGGGGTAATTGCCTCCAAATTTTAGGAATATAGGGACCAAAAAGGGGCAAAAACAAGCATTTTTCTAGTTTCATGACAATAACTTGTGTGTAAGTGTATGGATCTTTCTGAAATTGTACTTCAAGGTTCCATATCACAAAGGGAAAGCTGAAATTGAGTTTGGGGGTAATTTCCTAAAACGTTTAGGAATAAGGGGCCAAAAAGGGGCCAAAAATAAGCATTTTTCTAGTTTCCAGACAAAAACTTGTGTTCAAATGTATGGATCTATCTGAAATTGTACTGCAAGGTACCATACCACAAGGGGAGGCTGGGATTGATTTTGGGGGTAATTGCCTCAAAATTTTAGGAATTAGGGGTTTAAAAAGGGGCAAAAAACAAGCATTTTTCTAGTTTTAGGACAATAACTTGTGTGTAAGTGTATGGATCTTTATGAAATTGTACTACAAGGTTTCATATCACAAAGGGAAAGCTGGGTTTGAGTTTGGGGGTATTTGCCCAAATCATTTAGGAAAGAGGGGCCAAAAAGGGGCCAAAAAACAAGCATTTTTCTAGTTTCCAGACAATAACTTGTGTTCAAGTTTATGGATCTCTCTGAAATTGTACTGCAAGGTACCATACCATAAAGGGATGGCTGGGATTGAGTTTGGGGGTGATGAATCATAAGGGGGTTCAAAACATTGGGGGGGGGATTTTTTTTTCCTTTTTTTTCATTAAAATTTTCCATTTTAAATTGGTTATTTCTGATTTATATATAAAAGCAAATAATAATGATATGGTTTGAATAGGTAAATTAAAAAAATTTAAGTTCTTAGACCATATTCATTCTGTGTCAGAAACCTATGCTGTGTCAAATATTTAATCACAATCCAAATTCAGTGCTGTATCAAGCTTGAATGTTATGTCCATACTTGCCCCAACTGTTCAGGGTTTGACCTCTGCGGTCGTATCAAGCCGCGCCCAGCGGAGCATTTTATTTCTTCTTTTCTTTGGTAAATTGTTTGAAGAATTTTGTGGAAGTTTGTTTGTTATTCTGTAAAAACTAATTTTCTGAATGCTATATATTTTTTTTGATGAAGTGAACTCCTTTAAAAACTAAGCTTATATTGTCTAATAATAAACATATATTTAGATTTCTGATTTTGGGCCCAGTTTTCAAGTTGGTCCAAATAGGGGTCCAAAATTAATTTCAACAAAAATTGAATATATATAGGGTTCTTTGAAATGCTTAATCTAAACCTGTATTTCTTTTCATTATTTTAAATAAGATAGTACAACATTGATGTCCAAAGGGTCCTAAATTAAACTTTTGTTTAATTTCATCAAAAATTGTATTCTTTGGTTCTTTGATATGCTGATTCTAACAATGTTTGAGTGTTAAATTATATCTAATTTTAGAGAACTTAGTCATCACTGGTTGTTGTTATTATATTATTGATTATAATTTGAAAAATTGCATCATATCTTATTTTAGAGAACTATTTATCCAGTTTGATTTATTTCCCTTTGCACAGAAAATATTAGGGATAAAATTAACCTGTGTTTCATTTCAACATAAATTAAATATATATAGGGTTCTTTCAAAAGCTGAATCTAAACATGTATTTAAATATTAGATTTTTGGGCCAAGTTTTCAAGTTGGTCCAAATCAGGGTCCTTAAACTTTGTTTGATTCAACAAAAATTGAATTTATGGGGTTCTTTGAAATGCTGAATCTAATCATGTATTGAGAGATTTTGAATTGTGGGCTCCTTTATCAAATTGGTCCTCATTGAGGTCCAAAGGGTCCTAAATTTAAATTTTGTCTGATTTCATCAAAAATTGAATTATTGGGGTTCTTTGATATGCTGATTCTAATATGTACTTAGATTTTGGATATTGGACCATAATAGGTAAATGTCCAATTTCAAATATTTCAGTTCTTTGACCACATTCATTTTGTGTCACAAATCTATGCTGTGTCAAATATTCAATCACAATCCAAATTCAGAGCTGTTTTAAGCTTAAATGTAGTGTCCATACTTGCTCAACTGTCCAGGGTTCGACCTCTGCAGGAAAATCCAGTTTGCTGTCACTCTGACAGCCTCTTGTTATAAATTAATGTGAAAGTTATATATCAAATTTTATCAGTTGATAAGAATTATGGAAAGTATTTAATCAGTATCTTATGCTTGTCTAAGTTATTATGCCCCCGCCAAAGCAGAGGGGGCATTAAGTTTTACCCTTGTCCATCTGTCTGTACGTCCCAAAATTGGTTTCCGTTCTCTTAAGTTTGCCTCAACCAAATGTTATGAAACTTATACACAATGCTTATTACTACAATACACAGATCAAGTTTGAATTTTGATGGTGTCACTTTTACTGTTCTAGAGTTATGCCCCTTTCCAAATAGAAAAATTGCTAAATTTTCATTTTTTTCCTAAAAATATCAATGATGTCATTGTTCGTGTAATATTTGTTGAGCCTGCGACTTTTGTCGCAGAAAGCTCGACATAGGTATAGTGATCCGGTGGTGGCGGTAACTTCTTAAAAGCTTTATATTTTAGAAGGTGGAAGACCTGGATGCTTCATACTTTGTATATAGATGCCTGATGTTAGGAAGTTTCCGTCAGTCACATGTCCAATGACCTTGACCTCATTTTCATGGTTCAGTGACTACTTGAAAAAAAAGTTCAGATTTTTTGGAATGTTAAATTCTCTCTTATTATAAGTAATAGGATAACTATATTTGGTATGTGTGTACCTTGCAAGGTCCTCATGCCCGTCAGACAGTTTTCACTTGACCTCGACCTCATTTCATGGATCAGTGAACAAGGTTAAGTTTTGGTGGTCAAGTCCATATCTCAGATACTATAAGCAATAGGTCTAGTATATTTGGTGTATGGAAGGACTGTAAGGTGTACATGTCCAACTGGAAGGTGTTATCGGACCTTGACTTCATTTTCATGGTTCAGTGGTTATAGTTAAGTTTTTGTGTTTTGGTATGTTTTTCTTATACTATAAGCAATAGGTCTACTATATTTAGTGTATGGAATGATTGTAAGGTGTACATGTTCAGCTGGCAGGTGTCATCTGACCTTGACCTCATTTTCATGGTTCAGTGGTCAAAGTTGAGTTTTTGAGTATTGGTCTTTTTATACGCCCGTCAAAATTTTGACGGGACGTATTATGGTGTATTATGGTATACGAATGTCGTCTGTCCGTCTGTCTGTCTGTCTGTCCGGCATAAACATGTAGCACCGTAACTTGAGAACAACTTATCCAAATTTCATGAAACTTAACATAGTTGTTTCTTATGATCGTCAAACGATCTGTATACTTTTTGGGGAAAATAAGATTAAAACTTTTTTGAGTTACGGGACTTAGTAACTAAAACAGGTGTGTGTTTTTTTTCACATGTCACGCTGTATTTCAAAATCAATTTATGATTATTGCTTAAAACTTTACACACTTCTTAGCTATATTAATCTAAAGATCTGTATACTTTTTGGTTTTGATTCAAAATTTTATTTTTGAGATATTGATTTTTTTTTAAAAAGGGGGGTTTTCACATGTAGCGCCGTATCTCAAAAATAATTTATGATTATTGCTTAAAATTTTACGCACTTCTTAGTTATATTAATCTAAAGATCTGTATATTTTTTGGTTTTGATTCATAATTTTATTTTAGAGATATTGAGTTTTTTTGTAAAAAAAGGGGGTTTTCGCATATCAGGCCGTATGTCAGAAACTATTCATGATTATTGCATAAAAATTCACACACAAGAAGACGGGCGTATCATGCGCTTATGGCGCAGCTGTTTATTTTCTAATACTATATGCAATAGGTCAACTATATTTGGTGGATGGAAATATTTTATAATGCACTTGTCAGTCTCGCAGGTTTTATTTGACCTTGACCTCATTTTCACGGTTCATTGCTCAGTGTTAATTTTTTTATGTTTTGGTCTTTTTTTCTTAAACTATAAGTAATGGGTCAACTATATTTGTTGTATGGAAGGATTGTAAGCTGTACATGTCTGCCTGGCATGGTTCATCTGACCTTGAACTCATTTTCATGGTTCATTGGTCAATGTTTAGTTTTCTTGGTTAAGTCTGTTTCTTAGAAACTATAAGCAATAGGTCAACTATATTTAGTGTATTGAATGATTGTAAGGTGTACATGTATTTCTCGTTTGGTTTATATGACCTTGACCTCATTTTCGTGGATCATGTTAAGTTTATGTGATAGTTGTAGTAAAGCTTTATATTTAGGATTATCAACATAATATCAATGGTTAGTAAAGAAGGACAGACATTTCAGCGTGTGCACTCTTGTTAAAATTGGAGTTATCTCCCTTTGTCCATGATTATAGTTGAATCAACTACAATCAATGCTTTATACAATGCAATGTTTAATTTTGCCTTCCACTGATAAAACACAGATCAAGTTGAATTTGGGTAGTGTCACTTTAACCATTATTGAGTTATGCCCCTTTATAAATCGAAAAATTGCAAAATTTTTAGTTTCAGTTCTGTAACTTAAGTTTGCCCCAACCAAACATGAAACCTATACACAATACTTATTACCACAAAACTAAGATCAATTAAGTACAAATTTGGGTAGCGTCACTTTTATTGTTCTTGAGTTATGTCCCTTTATAATGTTGTATGTAAGCGGGGGCATCATCTGTGTCAATGGGGACATATTCTCCATTTATTGAATAAAATTTGGTACAAGATGTGTATTGATATCAAAGTTGATTTCCTCACTTTTTAGTCCCCTACCGACGAAGTCGAAGGGGACTTTAGGTTTGCACTCTGTACATCTGTCCGCCTGTCCGTCTGTCCGTCAGTAAGCCTGTCCGTCCGTCTGTCTGACTGTCCATCCGTCATTCCGGCAAATCAGCTTTCCACACTTTTTTCTTCGTTCTTGAAGATATTGATTTAATATTTGGTATATAGTTTTATCATGACAAGTTATAGATCAAGTTCGAATTTTGTTCCAGTCTGATGATTTAGTCCAGAGTTATGGAGTTATGGACCATAACTCTGGACCATATCTAATGTAATAGTACTATGTTAAACCATATTTCTGTACAAAGGGAGATAACTCATTTTTTAAAAGATGTTCTTTGTTAAATTATTTGAAGAATTTTTTGGCAGGTTTGTTTGTTATTTAGTATAAACAAACTCATTTTCTGAATGCTATATATATATAAAAAAAAATATGAAGAGAAATTCTTTAATTAGATAATAATCTATTTTTATTAATGTATATATTTCAATATATTACATTGTGTAGATAAAAGTTGTTGACATTTTATAGATAAGTTACAAATCTATATTAGTTTGTTACAAATGAAAGAAAAAATATTTGGAACTATTAATTATATTTGATTATAATTTGAAAATAAATATACACTGTATTACATCATATCTAATTTTAGAGAACTATTAATCATATCAAATGTTTTTTTTTCATCATGCTTATAAGATATTGATCGATAATTGCCTTAATTGGTATATAGTTTTATTATGACAAGTTACAGATCAAGTTAAAATTTTTGTTTCGGTCTAATAATTTTGTGCAGAGTTATGGTCCTTGGACTTGAAAAATTCACTCATATAATCAGTTTTCCACACTTATTTTAGTCATGCTTGAAGGTATTGACATGATATTTACTTTTTGTTTACACCATGACAATTTATAGAACAAGTTAGCATTTAGTTCAAGTATATTGAATTTTTACCCGGTAGGGGACTATGTATTGCCATGCAATACTCTCAGAATGCTTGTTTTAAATGCTATTACTCCAGTTCTTTCCTTACTAGGCAAGTAATAGTACTGATACAATACAGTATGATTCACAACTGTCATTAGTTATAAAGGTGGAAGTATTAATTGGAGTCACCTCCAATTTTAATGCCAATCTTAATTGACCACAGTTAATATCTCTTGTAATACATACAGGGTAATTTGATAGGCTCTTTATTATAGATTAATTTGAGTTTGTCAGGTGACTCCTTGTAGGAGTTAATGTCCTACCTTTTTGGCCATTAGTTGAAAATTATAGAAAAAAAATAGAGAGTAACTTGAAGTTTCAAAAATGACCAGCAAGAAAAGATTTACAATTAGTGAACATTGCCAAAATGGTCGTTATACTTCTTATAGAAGTTATCATCCTTTCAGTACATAGTGTTTAAACGTCCACTAAAAATTGACTATGTGGAGAGCCAATTTGATAGGCCATTGTTGAATGACTCTGTGTTGCATATTTAGCTCACCTACCTGGCCTAGAAGGCCAAATGAGCTTTTGCCATCACTTGGTGTCCTTCTCTGTCATCAGTCTGTCCTTCATCGTAAACTTTTTAAAAAATCCTCTGAAACTACTGTGCCAAATGCAACAAAACTTTACCTGAATGTTCCTTGTGGAATCAGTTTAAAAAAAAAGTGTATCCAGGGGTATTGATCCTTCAACAAACATGGCCACAGTTGCTAAAAATAGAACATATGGTTAAAGTGCAGTTTTTAGCTTATATCTCCAAAACTAAAGCAGTTAGAGCATAACTGACGTGGGTAAAAACAATAAGCAGGCCAAGGTCTATCTCCCATTACATTTTACAGATATTCAGATGACCCACATTGGAGTTATTGCCCCTAAAATGTCAATCTTTTGGAAAATTTCACAGCCTTTTATTTATAACCCAAAAACTAAAACAGTAAGAAACAAAACTGTTGAGTTAAAGTGATAAGCAGATCAAGGTCTATCTCCTATGAAATTTTTAAACAACCCATTTTGGAGTTATTGCCCCTTAAATATCTTTTTTTTTTTGGCAAATTTCAAAGTTTTTGATAATAAACCGGAAAATTATAACAAATAAAGAAAAATTATAACCAGAACAATAAGATTACAAATAAAATGTGGTTGAAATCATCACTTGACCTCTTATAGGAGTTTTTGCCCTTGAATGATGATTTAACCCATTTTTGTGTATTTTGCAGAAACTTTTATAAATAGATAGGAAAAGTTACCAGTGTCGTATGGTATTTTGAACCCCCTAAAAAGTGAACCCGGGGTCATTTTTCCCATATGGTATTTTGAACCCCACCATGGAAAATTGAAACTACATATTTGGGTACAGTGATCTGGAAGGATTTTTTCTCTATGGGCCCAGGGCCCCCCAAAAATAAATTCAATGGGCCATTTTTAGAATTAATGGGCCATGTTGTCAAATGAGTGGGCCATTCGTTTACAATAAAAACAAAAAATAAAAAAAGTGTATATTTCACTGTACTTACAAGTATGATTCTAACTAATATCATGGATATTGTTCCTGTGATTTTGTAATTTCAATTTCAATGAATATACAATAACTTCTTCCAAACCGGGCAATATTTACGATAACCTTTATTTACAATGTTAAAACTGGTACTGTTCCCTTGTTCATGTTGTTGATGTTGATGTTTTTTTTTTAACATTAAATTTGGGTCTTCGTCGATACCATACTTATTCCAGACGTTCCGTATTAGAGGAAGTTTCTGGCATTTCCTCTGCACTTGTATTATTATTACTTCATCACGATGACAAGAATAACAGTAGAGAGCAACGTTAATTGATAAGACACAACAACAATTCGCTGAAGGCATGTTTACAAAATGTCAAAACGAGCCAGAGACCGAAAAAAATGACAAGGACAGTTAAGCCCCTTTTATGGAGACAAATACTATGCTATTCATAAAAAGGCTTTTGGGTTTTTCAATCGAAATAATAGCAAGCTTACTTAAAAGATTATAATTAGAGAAGAATTCTCGCCTGTACTAGCCAATTTTCACAAATTTAAAGTTGTTTATAAAAAATTATATCATGAATGATGGTTAATTACGTTTTTTGGGTAATCAGTCATACCGCATGTTGCTATTACTACCATAGGAAAACACCCGAGACGTCCCAAAAGTATATAGGTGCTCCTATCATTGGAGTAAACACTACACAGTTGTGTACTCACAAATGGCGGCACGAAATACAATCGGAAATCCATTTGACGATATCTCAACGTTTCAAAACGAAGTGAAAAATATCATGCGCCACGCGGGCGCTTACATTTGTCAATCTATGCGCCATTTCTGGTCGATAAGCGCAATTGGCGCAAGGCGCACGTCCTTCCCGATCACTGCTGGGTATTATTATACGACTGCAAAATTTTTGCGGCCGTATATTGGTATCATGACGTCTTCGTTGTCCAAAGACACATGGTTTCCGGACAATAACTTTAGTATTAGTTAATAGAAATCTATGAAATTTAAACACAAGGTTTATAACCACAAAAGAAAGGTTGTGATTGATTTTGGGGGTTATGGTCCTAACAGTTTAGGAATTAGGGACCGAAAAAGGGGCCCAAATAAGCATTTTTCTAGTTTTCAGACAATAACTTGTGGAACGGTGTATGGATCTATCGAAATTGTACACACAAAGGGATGATTAGAATTGGCTTTGGGGGGTAATGGCTCAAACCGTATAGGAATTAGGGGCAAAAAAGGGGGAAAAACAAGGGTTTCCTTGTTAATGGACAATAACTTTTAATTACAATGTTAAATTTGGAATACCTCCCTTACACTCTTTAAAATTATGTATAAAGAAATTTTGTTTTGTCTTCAGGTGATTAGCTGTTTATTTTTTTTAGACATGATTATGTATGTAATTTTCTATTTTAAGACTTTTATGATGTATTTAAATGGGTAATTATGGTTGCAAACTCCATTGGAAATTGGAATTGAGACAATGACCATATCTTTAGCGAAATATTTTTTTTTGGAAAAAGGGGAAGGAGGGAGGTGAAAAAAATTGTGGGGGGGGGGGGGGGTGGGGGGGGGGGGAGTTAAAAAGAAATTGTGTGGGGGGGGGACAATTTTTGTTCTCATTACAAATTTCAGAAATTAAAAAGAAAATTTCTTCAAATATTATTATTTTTTCGTTAAAAAAACGGGGGTGGGGAAAACAAAAATTTTTTGACAAAAAATAGGGGGGTGAAATTTATTTGGGGGGGGGGCAATTCCCAACAGCATAGTGTATTACCCAAAAGCAACAAATTGAATTTAAATTCAAATCATATGACCAATTCTAAGTTCTTTGACTACAGTTATTCTGTGTCAGAAACCTATTATGTGTCAGAAACCTATTATGTGTCAAACATTTAATTTCAATTCAAAGTCAGACCTGTATCAAGCATGAATATTGTGTCCATTTTTGCCCCAACTGTTCAGGGTTGGACCTCTGCAGTCATATCAAGCTGTGCGCGGCGAAGCAATTTATTACTATATACAAGAGTTAGAATTGCAAGAACTTTTGAAACTAAAGGTCTATTTTAAGAAGGGGGTTCAATGGGTCAAAATACCATGGCTAAATAAAATTTTCAAAACATCTTTTCAAGCAAGTAAAATACATACCAACTACTTATTGGAGTATAATTACTATGTAAAAGAGTTATAACAGCTAGAATTTTTCAATTTAAAGGTCTTTAGTAGGAGGTTCAATATACCATGGTAGGTGGGGTCAAAATACCATGGCAAGGTAAAATTTTCAAAATTTCTTTTCATGCATGTAAAATACATTACAAACTACTTATTGGAGTATAGTTATTATGTAAAGGAGTTATAATACCTAGAATTTTGAAATTGGAGGTGTAAAAGGGGGGGAGGGTTCAATATACCATGGCAGGGGGGTCAAAATACCATGGCCAAATAAAATTTTCAAAACATCTTTTCAAGTAAGTAAAATACATACAAACTACTTATGGAGTATAATTACTATATACAATAGTTACATTTGCAAGAATTATTGAAATTAAAGGTTTATAGTAAGGGGTTCAATATACCATGGCAAGGGGGTAAAAATACCATGGCAAAGTAAAATTTTCAAAATGTCTCTTCCAGCAAGTTAAAGTTTTACTTTGCCATGGTATTTTGACCCCTGCCATGGTATATTGAACCCCCTATTATAGACCTTTAGATTAAAAAAATCCAGCTGTTATAACTCCTTTACATAGTAATAATACTTCAATATGTAGTTTGTATGTATTTAACTTGCTGGAAAAGATGTTTTGAAAATTTCATTTAGCCATGGTATTTTGACCCCCCTACCATGGTATAATGAACCCCCCCTTTTACACCTTTAATTTCAAAATTCTAGCTATTCTAACTCTGTTACATAGTAATGATACTCCAATAAGTAGTTTGTATGTATTTAACTTGCTGGAAAAGATGTTTTGAAAATTTTAATTTGCCATGGTATTTTGACCCCCCTGCCATGGTATATTGAACCCTCTACTATAGACCTTTAATTTCAAAAATTCTAGCAATTCTAACTGTTGTATATAGTTATAATACTACAATAAGTAGTTTGTATGTATTTTACTTGCTTGAAAAGATGTTTTGAAAATTTTATCTAGCCATGGTATTTTGACCCCCCTGCCATGGTATATTGACCCCCCCCCCCTTTTACACCTCCAATTTAAAAAAATCCAGTTATTCTCACTCTGTTACATAGTAATAATACTCCAATAAGTAGTTTGTATGTATTTAACTTGCTGGAAAAGATATTTTGAAAATTTTACTTTGCCATGGTATTTTGACCCCCATGCTGCCATGGTATATTGGACCCCTACCATAGACCTTTAATTTCTAAAATTCTAGCAATTCTAACTCTTGTTTATAGTAATAATACTCCAATAAGTAGTTTATATGTATTTAACATGCTGGAAAAGATGTTTTGAAAGTTTTACTTTTTGAATTTAACTGAGCCATGGTAATTTGACCCCCTCCCCCTTTTTTACCATGGAAAATTAAAACTACCTGTATATGTATATATATATATATATAAAAAGTCTAAATTGAAAACAACGTTCAAACCTATGATTGCGTTGGATAAAAACCGCAATTTTTATACTTGTGCATGTGAAAAAATTTTCTTGGTAGAGGGGTCTAAATACAGCACAAACAACAATTTCCAAAAGACCAAAAAAAGTGAAAAAGTCTATTTTAACAAAACGCATTTGACTAACAGGTCGAACAACTGATGTTCTTAAACCCTGCTGACTGCCATTGGCGATTGCCAAATAAATTGATCACCAGATCTAACAAAATGGATCTTAATATTAATTAAATACCAAACAGAAAACAATAAACTTGTGGAAAAGATGGTATACCACAAACATGAGGTGCAAAAATTTGTACACCGTATCCGGATTTCGACAATTAATGTCTCTTCAGTGATGTTAGGGATCGAAACGGTATTTGGAAGGCCATATAATTTACCTCAATTTAGGATAGACTCTTGAATTTTAAAGAGTCGAAATAGGATGAACGGATCATATAAACCCGAAGGAAAATATAATACAAGCCCAAACGAAAAAATATATAAAAGTCTTAATTGAAAACAACGTTCAAACCTATGATTGCGTTGGATAAAAACCGCAATTTTTATACGTGTGCATGTAAAACAAATTTCTTGGTAGAGGGGTCTAAATACAGCACAAACAACAATTTCCAAAAGACCAAAAAAAGTGAAAAAGTCTATTTTAACAAAACGCATTTGACTAACAGGTCGAACAACTGATGTTCTTAAACCCTGCTGACTGCCATTGGCGATTGCCAAATAAATTGATCACCAGATCTAACAAAATGGATCTTAATATTAATCAAATACCAAACAGAAAACAATAAACTTGTGGAAAAGATGGTATACCACAAACATGAGGTGCAAAAATTTGTACACCATATCCGGATTTCGACAATTAATGTCTCTTCAGTGATGTTAGGGATCGAAACGGTATTTGGAAGGCGACATAATTTACCTCAATTTATGATAGACTCTTGAATTTTAAAGAGTCGAAATAGGATGAACGGATCATATAAACCCGAAGGAAAATATAATACAAGCCCAAACGAAAAAATATATAAAAGTCTAAATTGAAAACAACGTTTAAACCTATGATTGCGTTGGATAAAAACCTCAATTTTTATACGTGTGCATGTAAAACAAATTTCTTGGTAGAGGGGTCTAAATACAGCACAAACAACAATTTCCAAAAGACCAAAAAAAGTGAAAAAGTCTATTTTAACAAAACGCATTTGACTAACAGGTCGAACAACTGATGTTCTTAAACCCTGCTGACTGCCATTGGCGATTGCCAAATAAATTGATCACCAGATCTAACAAAATGGATCTTAATATTAATTAAATACCAAACAGAAAACAATAAACTTGTGTAAAAGATGGTATACCACAAACATGAGGTGCAAAAATTTGTACACCATATCCGGATTTCGACAATTAATGTCTCTTCAGTGATGTTAGGGATCGAAACGGTATTTGGAAGGCCACATAATTTACCTCAATTTAGGATAGACTCTTGAATTTTAAAGAGTCGAAATAGGATGAACGGATCATATAAACCCGAAGGAAAATATAATACAAGCCCAAACGAAAAAATATATAAAAGTCTAAATTGAAAACAACGTTCAAACCTATGATTGCGTTGGATAAAAACCACAATTTTTATACGTGTGCATGTAAAACAAATTTCTTGGTAGAGGGGTCTAAATACAGCACAAACAACAATTTCCAAAAGACCAAAAAAAGTGAAAAAGTCTATTTTAACAAAACGCATTTGACTAACAGGTCGAACAACTGATGTTCTTAAACCCTGCTGACTGCCATTGGCGATTGCCAAATAAATTGATCACCAGATCTAACAAAATGGATCTTAATATTAATTAAATACCAAACAGAAAACAATAAACTTGTGGAAAAGATGGTATACCACAAGCATGAGGTGCAAAAATTTGTACACCATATCCGGATTTCGACAATTAATGTCTCTTCAGTGATGTTAGGGATCGAAACGGTATTTGGAAGGCCATATAATTTACCTCAATTTAGGATAGACTCTTGAATTTTAAAGAGTCGAAATAGGATGAACGGATCATATAAACCCGAAGGAAAATATAATACAAGCCCAAACGAAAAAATATATAAAAGTCTTAATTGAAAACAACGTTCAAACCTATGATTGCGTTGGATAAAAACCGCAATTTTTATACGTGTGCATGTAAAACAAATTTCTTGGTAGAGGGGTCTAAATACAGCACAAACAACAATTTCCAAAAGACCCAAAAAAGTGAAAAAGTCTATTTTAACAAAACGCATTTGACTAACAGGTCGAACACCTGATGTTCTTAAACCCTGCTGACTGCCATTGGCGATTGCCAAATAAATTGATCACCAGATCTAACAAAATGGATCTTAATATTAATTAAATACCAAACAGAAAACAATAAACTTGTGGAAAAGATGGTAAACCACAAACATGAGGGGCTAAAATTTGTACACCATATCCGGATTTCGACAATTAATGTCTCTTCAGTGATGTTAGGGATCGAAACGGTATTTGGAAGGCCACATAATTTACCTCAATTTAGGATAGACTCTTGAATTTAAAAGAGTCGAAATAGGATGAACGGATCATATAAACCCGAAGGAAAATATAATACAAGCCCAAACGAAAAAATATATAAAAGTCTAAATTGAAAACAACGTTCAAACCTATGATTGCGTTGGATAAAAACCACAATTTTTATACGTGTGCATGTAAAACAAATTTCTTGGTAGAGGGGTCTAAATACAGCACAAACAACAATTTCCAAAAGACCAAAAAAAGTGAAAAAGTCTATTTTAACAAAACGCATTTGACTAACAGGTCGAACAACTGATGTTCTTAAACCCTGCTGACTGCCATTGGCGATTGCCAAATTAATTGATCACCAGATCTAACAAAATGGATCTTAATATTAATTAAATACCAAACAGAAAACAATAAACTTGTGGAAAAGATGGTATACCACCAGCATGAGGTGCAAAAATTTGTACACCATATCCGGATTTCGACAATTAATGTCTCTTCAGTGATGTTAGGGATCGAAACGGTATTTGGAAGGCCATATAATTTACCTCAATTTAGGATAGACTCTTGAATTTTAAAGAGTCGAAATAGGATGAACGGATCATATAAACCCGAAGAAAAATATAATACAAGCCCAAACGAAAAAATATATAAAAGTCTAAATTGAAAACAACGTTCAAACCTATGATTGCATGGGATAAAAACCGCAATTTTTATACGTGTGCATGTAAAACAAATTTCTTGGTAGAGGGGTCTAAATACAGCACAAACAACAATTTCCAAAAGACCAAAAAAAGTGAAAAAGTCTATTTTAACAAAACGCATTTGACTAACAGGTCGAACAACTGATGTTCTTAAACCCTGCTGACTGCCATTGGCGATTGCAAAATAAATTGATCACCAGATCTAACAAAATGGATCTTAATATTAATTAAATACCAAACAGAAAACAATAAACTTGTGGAAAAGATGGTATACCACAAACATGAGGTGCAAAAATTTGTACACCATATCCGGATTTCGACAATTAATGTCTCTTCAGTGATGTTAGGGATCGAAACGGTATTTGGAAGGCCATATAATTTACCTCAATTTAGGATAGACTCTTTAATTTTAAAGAGTCGAAATAGGATGAACGGATCATATAAACCCGAAGGAAAATATAATACAAGCCCAAACGAAAAAATATATAAAAGTCTAAATTGAAAACAACGTTCAAACCTATGATTGCGTTGGATAAAAACCTCAATTTTTATACGTGTGCATGTAAAATAAATTTCTTGGTAGAGGGGTCTAAATACAGCACAAACAACAATTTCCAAAAGACCAAAAAAAGTGAAAAAGTCTATTTTAACAAAACGCATTTGACTAACAGGTCGAACAACTGATGTTCTTAAACCCTGCTGACTGCCATTGGCGATTGCCAAATAAATTGATCACCAGATCTAAGAAAATGGATCTTAATATTAATTAAATATACCAAACAGAAAACAATAAACTTGTGGAAAAGATGGTATACCACAAGCATGAGGTGCAAAAATTTGTACACCATATCCGGATTTCGACAATTAATGTCTCTTCAGTGATGTTAGGGATCGAAACGGTATTTGGAAGGCCATATAATTTACCTCAATTTAGGATAGACTCTTGAATTTTAAAGAGTCGAAATAGGATGAACGGATCATATAAACCCGAAGGAAAATATAATACAAGCCCAAACGAAAAAATATATAAAAGTCTTAATTGAAAACAACGTTCAAACCTATGATTGCGTTGGATAAAAACCGCAATTTTTATACGTGTGCATGTAAAACAAATTTCTTGGTAAAGGGGTCTAAATACAGCACAAACAACAATTTCCAAAAGACCAAAAAAAGTGAAAAAGTCTATTTCAACAAAACGCATTTGACTAACAGGTCGAACAACTGATGTTCTTAAACCCTGCTGACTGCCATTGGCGATTGCCAAATAAATTGATCACCAGATCTAACAAAATGGATCTTAATATTAATTAAATACCAAACAGAAAACAATAAACTTGTGGAAAAGATGGTATACCACAAACATGAGGTGCCAAAATTTGTACACCATATCCGGATTTCGACAATTAATGGCTCTTCAGTGATGTTAGGGATCGAAACGGTATTTGGAAGGCCATATAATTTACCTCAATTTAGGATAGACTCTTGAATTTTAAAGAGTCGAAATAGGATGAACGGATCATACAAACCCGAAGGAAAATATAATACAAGCCCAAACGAAAAAATATATAAAAGTCTAAATTGAAAACAACGTTCAAACCTATGATTGCATGGGATAAAAACCGCAATTTTTATACGTGTGCATGTAAAACAAATTTCTTGGTAGAGGGGTCTAAATACAGCACAAACAACAATTTCCAAAAGACCAAAAAAAGTGAAAAAGTCTATTTTAACAAAACGCATTTGACTAACAGGTCGAACAACTGATGTTCTCAAACGCTGCTGACTGCCATTGGCGATTGCCAAATAAATTGATCACCAGATCTAACAAAATGGATCTTAATATTAATTAAATACCAAACAGAAAACAATAAACTTGTGGAAAAGACGGTATACCACAAACATGAGGTGCAAAAATTTGTACACCATATCCGGATTTCGACAATTAATGTCTCTTCAGTGATGTTAGGGATCGAAACGGTATTTGGAAGGCCATATAATTTACCTCAATTCAGGATAGACTCTTGAATTTTAAAGAGTCGAAATAGGATGAACGGATCATATAAACCCGAAGGAAAATACAATACAAGCCCAAACGAAAAAATATATAAAAGTCTAAATTGAAAACAACGTTCAAACCTATGATTGCGTTGGATAAAAACCGCAATTTTTATACGTGTGCATGTAAATCAAAGTTCTTGGTAGAGGGGTCTAAATACAGCACAAACAACAATTTCCAAAAGACCAAAAAAAGTGAAAATGTCTATTTTAACAAAACGCATTTGACTAACAGGTCGAACAACTGATGTTCTTAAACCCTGCTGACTGCCATTGGCGATTGCCAAATAAATTGGTCACCAGATCTAACAAAATGGATCTTAATATTAATTAAATACCAAACAGAAAACAATAAACTTGTGGAAAAGATGGTATACCACAAACATGAGGTGCAAAAATTTGTACACCATATCCGGATTTCGACAATTTATGTCTCTTCAGTGATGTTAGGGATCGAAACGGTATTTGGAAGGCCATATAATTTACCTCAATTTAGGATAGACTCTTGAATTTTAAAGAGTCGAAATAGGATGAACGGATCATATAAACCCGAAGGAAAATATAATACAAGCCCAAACGAAAAAATATATAAAAGTCTAAATTGAAAACAACGTTCAAACCTATGATTGCATTGGATAAAAACCGCAATTTTTATACGTGTGCATGTAAAACAAATTTCTTGGTAAAGGGGTCTAAATACAGCACAAACAACAATTTCCAAAAGACCAAAAAAAGTGAAAAAGTCTATTTTAACAAAACGCATTTGACTAACAGGTCGAACAACTGATGTTCTTAAACCCTGCTGACTGCCATTGGCGATTGCCAAATAAATTGATCACCAGATCTAACAAAATGGATCTTAATATTAATTAAATACCAAACAGAAAACAATAAACTTGTGGAAAAGATGGTATACCACAAACATGAGGTGCCAAAATTTGTACACCATATCCGGATTTCGACAATTAATGGCTCTTCAGTGATGTTAGGGATCGAAACGGTATTTGGAAGGCCATATAATTTACCTCAATTTAGGATAGACTCTTGAATTTTAAAAAGTCGAAATAGGATGAACGGATCATATAAACCCGAAGGAAAATATAATACAAGCCCAAACGAAAAAATATATAAAAGTCTAAATTGAAAACAACGTTCAAACCTATGATTGCATGGGATAAAAACCGCAATTTTTATACGTGTGCATGTAAAACAAATTTCTTGGTAGAGGGGTCTAAATACAGCACAAACAACAATTTCCAAAAGACCAAAAAAAGTGAAAAAGTCTATTTTAACAAAACGCATTTGACTAACAGGTCGAACAACTGATGTTCTCAAACGCTGCTGACTGCCATTGGCGATTGCCAAATAAATTGATCACCAGATCTAACAAAATGGATCTTAATATTAATTAAATACCAAACAGAAAACAATTAACTTGTGGAAAAGATGGTATACCACAAACATGAGGTGCCAAAATTTGTACACCATATCCGGATTTCGACAATTAATGGCTCTTCAGTGATGTTAGGGATCGAAACGGTATTTGGAAGGCCATATAATTTACCTCAATTTAGGATAGACTCTTGAATTTTAAAGAGTCGAAATAGGATGAACGGATCATATAAACCCGAAGAAAAATATAATACAAGCCCAAACGAAAAAATATATCAAAGTCTAAATTGAAAACAACGTTCAAACCTATGATTGCGTTGGATAAAAACCGCAATTTTTCTACGTGTGCATGTAAAACAAATTTCTTGGTAGAGGGGTCTAAATACAGCACAAACAACAATTTCCAAAAGACCAAAAAAAGTGAAAAAGTCTATTTTAACAAAACGCATTTGACTAACAGGTCGAACAACTGATGTTCTTAAACTCTGCTGACTGCCATTGGCGATTGCCAAATAAATTGATCACCAGATCTAACAAAATGGATCTTAATATTAATTAAATACCAAACAGAAAACAATAAACTTGTGGAAAAGATGGTATACCACAAACATGAGGTGCCAAAATTTGTACACCATATCCGGATTTCGACAATTAATGGCTCTTCAGTGATGTTAGGGATCGAAACGGTATTTGGAAGGCCATATAATTTACCTCAATTTAGGATAGACTCTTGAATTTTAAAGAGTCGAAATAGGATGAACGGATCATATAAACCCGAAGGAAAATATAATACAAGCCCAAACGAAAAAATATATAAAAGTCTAAATTGAAAACAACGTTCAAACCTATGATTGCATGGGATAAAAACCGCAATTTTTATACGTGTGCATGTAAAACAAATTTCTTGGTAGAGGGGTCTAAATACAGCACAAACAACAATTTCCAAAAGACCAAAAAAAGTGAAAAAGTCTATTTTAACAAAACGCATTTGACTAACAGGTCGAACAACTGATGTTCTTAAACTCTGCTGACTGCCATTGGCGATTGCCAAATAAATTGATCACCAGATCTAACAAAATGGATCTTAATATTAATTAAATACCAAACAGAAAACAATAAACTTGTGGAAAAGATGGTATACCACAAACATGAGGTGCCAAAATTTGTACACCATATCCGGATTTCGACAATTAATGTCTCTTCAGTGATGTTAGGGATCGAAACGGTATTTGGAAGGCCATATAATTTACCTCAATTTAGGATAGACTCTTGAATTTTAAAGAGTCGAAATAGGATGAACGGATCATATAAACCCGAAGGAAAATATAATACAAGCCCAAACGAAAAAATATATAAAAGTCTAAATTGAAAACAACGTTCAAACCTATGATTGCGTTGGATAAAAACCGCAATTTTTATACGTGTGCATGTAAAACAAATTTCTTGGTAGAGGGGTCTAAATACAGCACAAACAACAATTTCCAAAAGACCAAAAAAAGTGAAAAAGTCTATTTTAACAAAACGCATTTGACTAACAGGTCGAACAACTGATGTTCTTAAACCCTGCTGACTGCCATTGGCGATTGCCAAATAAATTGATCACCAGATCTAACAAAATGGATCTTAATATTAATTAAATACCAAACAGAAAACAATAAACTTGTGGAAAAGACGGTATACCACAAACATGAGGTGCAAAAATTTGTACACCATATCCGGATTTCGACAATTAATGTCTCTTCAGTGATGTTAGGGATCGAAACGGTATTTGGAAGGCCATATAATTTACCTCAATTCAGGATAGACTCTTGAATTTTAAAGAGTCGAAATAGGATGAACGGATCATATAAACCCGAAGGAAAATACAATACAAGCCCAAACGAAAAAATATATAAAAGTCTAAATTGAAAACAACGTTCAAACCTATGATTGCGTTGGATAAAAACCGCAATTTTTATACGTGTGCATGTAAATCAAAGTTCTTGGTAGAGGGGTCTAAATACAGCACAAACAACAATTTCCAAAAGACCAAAAAAAGTGAAAATGTCTATTTTAACAAAACGCATTTGACTAACAGGTCGAACAACTGATGTTCTTAAACCCTGCTGACTGCCATTGGCGATTGCCAAATAAATTGGTCACCAGATCTAACAAAATGGATCTTAATATTAATTAAATACCAAACAGAAAACAATAAACTTGTGGAAAAGATGGTATACCACAAACATGAGGTGCAAAAATTTGTACACCATATCCGGATTTCGACAATTAATGTCTCTTCAGTGATGTTAGGGATCGAAACGGTATTTGGAAGGCCATATAATTTACCTCAATTTAGGATAGACTCTTGAATTTTAAAGAGTCGAAATAGGATGAACGGATCATATAAACCCGAAGGAAAATATAATACAAGCCCAAACGAAAAAATATATAAAAGTCTAAATTGAAAACAACGTTCAAACCTATGATTGCATTGGATAAAAACCGCAATTTTTATACGTGTGCATGTAAAACAAATTTCTTGGTAAAGGGGTCTAAATACAGCACAAACAACAATTTCCAAAAGACCAAAAAAAGTGAAAAAGTCTATTTTAACAAAACGCATTTGACTAACAGGTCGAACAACTGATGTTCTTAAACCCTGCTGACTGCCATTGGCGATTGCCAAATAAATTGATCACCAGATCTAACAAAATGGATCTTAATATTAATTAAATACCAAACAGAAAACAATAAACTTGTGGAAAAGATGGTATACCACAAACATGAGGTGCCAAAATTTGTACACCATATCCGGATTTCGACAATTAATGGCTCTTCAGTGATGTTAGGGATCGAAACGGTATTTGGAAGGCCATATAATTTACCTCAATTTAGGATAGACTCTTGAATTTTAAAGAGTCGAAATAGGATGAACGGATCATATAAACCCGAAGGAAAATATAATACAAGCCCAAACGAAAAAATATATAAAAGTCTAAATTGAAAACAACGTTCAAACCTATGATTGCATGGGATAAAAACCGCAATTTTTATACGTGTGCATGTAAAACAAATTTCTTGGTAGAGGGGTCTAAATACAGCACAAGCAACAACTTCCAAAAGACCAAAAAAAGTGAAAAAGTCTATTTTAACAAAACGCATTTGACTAACAGGTCGAACAACTGATGTTCTCAAACGCTGCTGACTGCCATTGGCGATTGCCAAATAAATTGATCACCAGATCTAACAAAATGGATCTTAATATTAATTAAATACCAAACAGAAAACAATAAACTTGTGGAAAAGATGGTATACCACAAACATGAGGTGCCAAAATTTGTACACCATATCCGGATTTCGACAATTAATGGCTCTTCAGTGATGTTAGGGATCGAAACGGTATTTGGAAGGCCATATAATTTACCTCAATTTAGGATAGACTCTTGAATTTTAAAGAGTCGAAATAGGATGAACGGATCATATAAACCCGAAGAAAAATATAATACAAGCCCAAACGAAAAAATATATCAAAGTCTAAATTGAAAACAACGTTCAAACCTATGATTGCGTTGGATAAAAACCGCAATTTTTCTACGTGTGCATGTAAAACAAATTTCTTGGTAGAGGGGTCTAAATACAGCACAAACAACAATTTCCAAAAGACCAAAAAAAGTGAAAATGTCTATTTTAACAAAACGCATTTGACTAACAGGTCGAACAACTGATGTTCTTAAACCCTGCTGACTGCCATTGGCGATTGCCAAATAAATTGATCACCAGATCTAACAAAATGGATCTTAATATTAATTAAATACCAAACAGAAAACAATAAACTTGTGGAAAAGATGGTATACCACAAACATGAGGTGCCAAAATTTGTACACCATATCCGGATTTCGACAATTAATGTCTCTTCAGTGATGTTAGGGATCGAAACGGTATTTGGAAGGCCATATAATTTACCTCAATTTAGGATAGACTCTTGAATTTTAAAGAGTCGATATAGGATGAACGGATCATATAAACCCGAAGGAAAATATAATACAAGCCCAAACGAAAAAATATATAAAAGTCTAAATTGAAAACAACGTTCAAACCTATGATTGCGTTGGATAAAAGCCGCAATTTTTATACGTGTGCATGTAAAACAAATTTCTTGGTAGAAGGGTCTAAATACAGCACAAACAACAATTTCCAAAAGACCAAAAAAAGTGAAAAAGTCTATTTTAATAAAACGCATTTGACTAACAGGTCGAACAACTGATGTTCTTAAACCCTGCTGACTGCCATTGGCGATTTCCAAATAAATTGATCACCAGATCTAACAAAATGGATCTTAATATTAATTAAATACCAAACAGAAAACAATAAACTTGTGGAAAAGACGGTATACCACAAACATGAGGTGCAAAAATTTGTACACCATATCCGGATTTCGACAATTAATGTCTCTTCAGTGATGTTAGGGATCGAAACGGTATTTGGAAGGCCATATAATTTACCTCAATTCAGGATAGACTCTTGAATTTTAAAGAGTCGAAATAGGATGAACGGATCATATAAACCCGAAGGAAAATACAATACAAGCCCAAACGAAAAAATATATAAAAGTCTAAATTGAAAACAACGTTCAAACGTATGATTGCGTTGGAAAAAAACCGCAATTTTTATACGTGTGCATGTAAAACAAATTTCTTGGTAGAGGGGTCTAAATACAGCACAAACAACAATTTCCAAAAGACCAAAAAAAGTGAAAAAGTCTATTTTAACAAAACGCATTTGACTAACAGGTCGAACAACTGATGTTCTTAAACCCTGCTGACTGCCATTGGCGATTTCCAAATAAATTGATCACCAGATCTAACAAAATGGATCTTAATATTAATTAAATACCAAACAGAAAACAATAAACTTGTGGAAAAGATGGTATACCACAAACATGAGGTGCAAAAATTTGTACACCATATCCGGATTTCGACAATTAATGTCTCTTCAGTGATGTTAGGGATCGAAACGGTATTTGGAAGGCCATATAATTTACCTCAATTCAGGATAGACTCTTGAATTTTAAAGAGTCGAAATAGGATGAACGGATCATATAAACCCGAAGGAAAATATAATACAAGCCCAAACGAAAAAATATATAAAAGTCTAAATTGAAAACAACGTTCAAACCTATGATTGCGTTGGATAAAAACCGCAATTTTTATACGTGTGCATGTAAATCAAATTTCTTGGTAGAGGGGTCTTAATACAGCACAAACAACAATTTCCAAAAGACCAAAAAAGTGAAAAAGTCTATTTTAACAAAACGCATTTGACTAACAGGTCGAACAACTGATGTTCTTAAACCCTGCTGACTGCCATTGGCGATTGCCAAATAAATTGATCACCAGATCTAACAAAATGGATCTTAATATTAATTAAATACCAAACAGAAAACAATAAACTTGTGGAAAAGATGGTATACCACAAACATGAGGTGCAAAAATTTGTACACCATATCCGGATTTCGACAATTAATGTCTCTTCAGTGATGTTAGGGATCGAAACGGTATTTGGAAGGCCATATAATTTACCTCAATTCAGGATAGACTCTTGAATTTTAAAGAGTCGAAATAGGATGAACGGATCATATAAACCCGAAGGAAAATATAATAAAAGCCCAAACGAAAAAATATATAAAAGTCTAAATTGAAAACAACGTTCAAACCTATGATTGCGTTGGATAAAAACCGCAATTTTTATACGTGTGCATGTAAATCAAATTTCTTGGTAGAGGGGTCTAAATACAGCACAAACAACAATTTCCAAAAGACCAAAAAAAGTGAAAATGTCTATTTTAACAAAACGCATTTGACTAACAGGTCGAACAACTGATGTTCTTAAACCCTGCTGACTGCCATTGGCGATTGCCAAATAAATTGGTCACCAGATCTAACAAAATGGATCTTAATATTAATTAAATACCAAACAGAAAACAATAAACTTGTGGAAAAGATGGTATACCACAAACATGAGGTGCCAAAATTTGTACACCATATCCAGATTTCGACAATTAATGGCTCTTCAGTGATGTTAGGGATCGAAACGGTATTTGGAAGGCCATATAATTTACCTCAATTTAGGATAGACTCTTGAATTTTAAAGAGTCGAAATAGGATGAACGGATCATATAAACCCGAAGGAAAATATAATACAAGCCCAAACGAAAAAATATATAAAAGTCTAAATTATAAACAACGTTCAAACCTATGATTGCGTTGGATAAAAACCGCAATTTTTATACGTGTGCATGTAAAACAAATTTCTTGGTAGAGGGGTCTAAATACAGCACAAACAACAATTTCCAAAAGACCAAAAAAGTGAAAAAGTCTATTTTAACAAAACGCATTTGACTAACAGGTCGAACAACTGATGTTCTTAAACCCTGCTGACTGCCATTGGCGATTTCCAAATAAATTGATCACCAGATCTAACAAAATGGATCTTAATATTAATTAAATACCAAACAGAAAACAATAAACTTGTGGAAAAGATGGTATACCACAAACATGAGGTGCAAAAATTTGTACACCATATCCGGATTTCGACAATTAATGTCTCTTCAGTGATGTTAGGGATCGAAACGGTATTTGGAAGGCCATATAATTTACCTCAATTCAGGATAGACTCTTGAATTTTAAAGAGTCGAAATAGGATGAACGGATCATATAAACCCGAAGGAAAATATAATAAAAGCCCAAACGAAAAAATATATAAAAGTCTAAATTGAAAACAACGTTCAAACCTATGATTGCGTTGGATAAAAGCCGCAATTTTTATACGCGTGCATGTAAAACAAATTTCTTGGTAGAGGGGTCTAAATACAGCACAAACAACAATTTCCAAAAGACCAAAAAAAGTGAAAAAGTCTATTTTAACAAAACGCATTTGACTAACAGGTCGAACAACTGATGTTCTTAAACCCTGCTGACTGCCATTGGCGATTTCCAAATAAATTGATCACCAGATCTAACAAAATGGATCTTAATATTAATTAAATACCAAACAGAAAACAATAAACTTGTGGAAAAGATGGTATACCACAAACATGAGGTGCAAAAATTTGTACACCATATCCGGATTTCGACAATTAATGTCTCTTCAGTGATGTTAGGGATCGAAACGGTATTTGGAAGGCCATATAATTTACCTCAATTCAGGATAGACTCTTGAATTTTAAAGAGTCGAAATAGGATGAACGGATCATATAAACCCGAAGGAAAATATAATACAAGCCCAAACGAAAAAATATATAAAAGTCTAAATTGAAAACAACGTTCAAACCTATGATTGCGTTGGATAAAAACCGCAATTTTTATACGTGTGCATGTAAATCAAATTTCTTGGTAGAGGGGTCTAAATACAGCACAAACAACAATTTCCAAAAGACCAAAAAAATTGAAAAAGTCTATTTTAAAAAAACGCATTTGACTAACAGGTCGAACAACTGATGTTCTTAAACCCTGCTGACTGCCATTGGCGATTGCCAAATAAATTGGTCACCAGATCTAACAAAATGGATCTTAATATTAATTAAATACCAAACAGAAAACAATAAACTTGTGGAAAAGATGGTATACCACAAACATGAGGTGCCAAAATTTGTACACCATATCCGGATTTCGACAATTAATGGCTCTTCAGTGATGTTAGGGATCGAAACGGTATTTGGAAGGCCACATAATTTACCTCAATTTAGGATAGACTCTTTAAATTTAAAGAGTCGAAATAGGATGAACGGATCATATAAACCCGAAGGAAAATATAATACAAGCTCAAACGAAATAATATATAAAAGTCTAAATTGAAAACAACGTTCAAACCTATGATTGCGTTGGATAAAAACCACAATTTTTATACGTGTGCATGTAAAACAAATTTCTTGGTAGAGGGGTCTAAATACAGCACAAACAACAATTTCCAAAAGACCAAAAAAAGTGAAAAAGTCTATTTTAACAAAACGCATTTGACTAACAGGTCGAACAACTGATGTTCTTAAACCCTGCTGACTGCCATTGGCGATTGCCAAATAAATTGATCACCAGATCTAACAAAATGGATCTTAATATTAATTAAATACCAAACAGAAAACAATAAACTTGTGGAAAAGATGGTATACCACAAGCATGAGGTGCAAAAATTTGTACACCATATCCGGATTTCGACAATTAATGTCTCTTCAGTGATGTTAGGGATCGAAACGGTATTTGGAAGGCCATATAATTTACCTCAATTTAGGATAGACTCTTGAATTTTAAAGAGTCGAAATAGGATGAACGGATCATATAAACCCGAAGGAAAATATAATACAAGCCCAAACGAAAAAATATATAAAAGTCTAAATTGAAAACAACGTTCAAAACTATGATTGCGTTGGATAAAAACCACAATTTTTATACGTGTGCATGTAAAACAAATTTCTTGGTAGAGGGGTCTAAATACAGCACAAACAACAATTTCCAAAAGACCAAAAAAAGTGAAAAAGTCTATTTTAACAAAACGCATTTGACTAACAGGTCGAACAACTGATGTTCTTAAACCCTGCTGACTGCCATTGGCCATTGCCAAATAAATTGATCACCAGATCTAACAAAATGGATCTTAATATTAATTAAATACCAAACAGAAAACAATAAACTTGTGGAAAAGATGGTATACCACAAGCATGAGGTGCAAAAATTTGTACACCATATCCGGATTTCGACAATTAATGTCTCTTCAGTGATGTTAGGGATCGAAACGGTATTTGGAAGGCCATATAATTTACCTCAATTTAGGATAGACTCTTGAATTTTAAAGAGTCGAAATAGGATGAACGGATCATATAAACCCGAAGAAAAATATAATACAAGCCCAAACGAAAAAATATATCAAAGTCTAAATTGAAAACAACGTTCAAACCTATGATTGCGTTGGATAAAAACCGCAATTTTTCTACGTGTGCATGTAAAACAAATTTCTTGGTAGAGGGGTCTAAATACAGCACAAACAACAATTTCCAAAAGACCAAAAAAAGTGAAAAAGTCTATTTTAACAAAACACATTTGACTAACAGGTCGAACAACTGATGTTCTTAAACCCTGCTGACTGCCATTGGCGATTGCCAAATAAATTGGTCACCAGATCTAACAAAATGGATCTTAATATTAATTAAATACCAAACAGAAAACAATAAACTTGTGGAAAAGATGGTATACCACAAACATGAGGTGCACAAATTTGTACACCATATCCGGATTTCGACAATGAATGTCTCTTCAGTGATGTTAGGGATCGAAACGGTATTTGGAAGGCCATATAATTTACCTCAATTTAGGATAGACTCTTGAATTTTAAAGAGTCGAAATAGGATGAACGGATCATATAAACCCGAAGGAAAATATAATACAAGCCCAAACGAAAAAATATATAAAAGTCTGAATTGAAAACAACGTTCAAACCTATGATTGCGTTGGATAAAAACCGCAATTTTTATACGTGTGCATATAAAACAAATTTCTTGGGAGAGGGGTCTAAATACAGCACAAACACCAAATTTCCAAAAGACCAAAAAAGTATAAAAGTCTATTTTAACAAAACACATTTGACTAACAGGTCGAACAACTGATGTTCTTAAACCCTGCTGACTGCCATTGGCGATTGCCAAATAAATTGATCACCAGATCTAACAAAATGGATCTTAATATTAATTAAAAACCAAACAGAAAACAATAAACTTGTGGAAAAGATGGTATACCACAAACATGAGGTGCAAAAATTTGTACACCATATCCGGATTTCGACAATTAATGTCTCTTCAGTGATGTTAGGGATCGAAACGGTATTTGGAAGGCCATATAATTTACCTCAATTTAGGATAGACTCTTGAATTTTAAAGAGTCGAAATAGGATGAACGGATCATATAAACCCGAAGGAAAATATAATACAAGCCCAAACGAAAAAATATATAAAAGTCTAAATTGAAAACAACGTTCAAACCTATGATTGCGTTGGATAAAAACCGCAATTTTTATACGTGTGCATGTAAAACAAATTTCTTGGTAGAGGGGTCTAAATACAGCACAAACAACAATTTCCAAAAGACCAAAAAAAGTGAAAAAGTCTATTTTAACAAAACACATTTGACTAACAGGTCGAACAACTGATGTTCTTAAACCCTGCTGACTGCCATTGGCGATTGCCAAATAAATTGGTCACCAGATCTAACAAAATGGATCTTAATATTAATTAAATACCAAACAGAAAACAATAAACTTGTGGAAAAGATGGTATACCACAAACATGAGGTGCACAAATTTGTACACCATATCCGGATTTCGACAATGAATGTCTCTTCAGTGATGTTAGGGATCGAAACGGTATTTGGAAGGCCATATAATTTACCTCAATTTAGGATAGACTCTTGAATTTTAAAGAGCCGAAATAGGATGAACGGATCATATAAACCCGAAGGAAAATATAATACAAGCCCAAACGAAAAAATATATAAAAGTCTAAATTGAAAACAACGTTCAAACCTATGATTGCGTTGGATAAAAACCGCAATTTTTATACGTGTGCATGTAAAACAAATTTCTTGGTGGAGGGGTCTAAATACAGCACAAACAACAATTTCCAAAAGACCAAAAAAAGTGAAAAAGTCTATTTTAACAAAACGCATTTGACTAACAGGTCGAACAACTGATGTTCTTAAACCCTGCTGACTGCCATTGGCGATTGCCAAATAAATTGATCACCAGATCTAACAAAATGGATCTTAATATTAATTAAATACCAAACAGAAAACAATAAACTTGTGGAAAAGATGGTATACCACAAACATGAGGTGCTAAAATTTGTACACCATATCCGGATTTCGACAATTAATGTCTCTTCAGTGATGTTAGGGATCGAAACGGTATTTGAAAGGCCACATAATTTACCTCAATTTAGGATAGACTCTTGAATTTAAAAGAGTCGAAATAGGATGAACGGATCATATAAACCCGAAGGAAAATATAATACAAGCCCAAACGAAAAAATATATAAAAGTCTAAATTGAAAACAACGTTCAAACCTATGATTGCGTTGGATAAAAACCACAATTTTTATACGTGTGCATGTAAAACAAATTTCTTGGTAGAGGGGTCTAAATACAGCACAAACAATAATTTCCAAAAGACCAAAAAAAGTGAAAAAGTCTATTTTAACAAAACGCATTTGACTAACAGGTCGAACAACTGATGTTCTTAAACCCTGCTGACTGCCATTGGCGATTGCCAAATAAATTGATCACCAGATCTAACAAAATGGATCTTAATATTAATTAAATACCAAACAGAAAACAATAAACTTGTGGAAAAGATGGTATACCACAAGCATGAGGTGCAAAAATTTGTACACCATATCCGGATTTCGACAATTAATGTCTCTTCAGTGATGTTAGGGATCGAAACGGTATTTGGAAGGCCATATAATTTACCTCAATTTAGGACAGACTCTTGAATTTTAAAGAGTCGAAATAGGATGAACGGATCATATAAACCCGAAGGAAAATATAATACAAGCCCAAACGAAAAAATATATAAAAGTCTAAATTGAAAACAACGTTCAAACCTATGATTGCGTTGGATAAAAACCGCAATTTTTATACGTGTGCATGTAAAACAAATTTCTTGGTAGAGGGGTCTAAATACAGCACAAACAACAATTTCCAAAAGACCAAAAAAAGTGAAAAAGTCTATTTTAACAAAACACATTTGACTAACAGGTCGAACAACTGATGTTCTTAAACCCTGCTGACTGCCATTGGCGATTGCCAAATAAATTGGTCACCAGATCTAACAAAATGGATCTTAATATTAATTAAATACCAAACAGAAAACAATAAACTTGTGGAAAAGATGGTATACCACAAACATGAGGTGCAAAAATTTGTACACCATATCCGGATTTCGACAATTAATGTCTCTTCAGTGATGTTAGGGATCGAAACGGTATTTGGAAGGCCATATAATTTACCTCAATTTAGGATAGACTCTTGAATTTTAAAGAGTCGAAATAGGATGAACGGATCATATAAACCCGAAGGAAAATATAATACAAGCCCAAACGAAAAAATATATAAAAGTCTAAATTGAAAACAACGTTCAAACCTATGATTGCGTTGGATAAAAACCGCAATTTTTATACGTGTGCATATAAAACAAATTTCTTGGGAGAGGGGTCTAAATACAGCACAAACACCAAATTTCCAAAAGACCAAAAAAGTATAAAAGTCTATTTTAACAAAACACATTTGACTAACAGGTCGAACAACTGATGTTCTTAAACCCTGCTGACTGCCATTGGCGATTGCCAAATAAATTGATCACCAGATCTAACAAAATGGATCTTAATATTAATTAAAAACCAAACAGAAAACAATAAACTTGTGGAAAAGATGGTATACCACAAACATGAGGTGCAAAAATTTGTACACCATATCCGGATTTCGACAATTAATGTCTCTTCAGTGATGTTAGGGATCGAAACGGTATTTGGAAGGCCATATAATTTACCTCAATTTAGGATAGACTCTTGAATTTTAAAGAGTCGAAATAGGATGAACGGATCATATAAACCCGAAGGAAAATATAATACAAGCCCAAACGAAAAAATATATAAAAGTCTAAATTGAAAACAACGTTCAAACCTATGATTGCGTTGGATAAAAACCGCAATTTTTATACGTGTGCATGTAAAACAAATTTCTTGGTAGAGGGGTCTAAATACAGCACAAACAACAATTTCCAAAAGACCAAAAAAAGTGAAAAAGTCTATTTTAACAAAACACATTTGACTAACAGGTCGAACAACTGATGTTCTTAAACCCTGCTGACTGCCATTGGCGATTGCCAAATAAATTGGTCACCAGATCTAACAAAATGGATCTTAATATTAATTAAATACCAAACAGAAAACAATAAACTTGTGGAAAAGATGGTATACCACAAACATGAGGTGCACAAATTTGTACACCATATCCGGATTTCGACAATGAATGTCTCTTCAGTGATGTTAGGGATCGAAACGGTATTTGGAAGGCCATATAATTTACCTCAATTTAGGATAGACTCTTGAATTTTAAAGAGCCGAAATAGGATGAACGGATCATATAAACCCGAAGGAAAATATAATACAAGCCCAAACGAAAAAATATATAAAAGTCTAAATTGAAAACAACGTTCAAACCTATGATTGCGTTGGATAAAAACCGCAATTTTTATACGTGTGCATGTAAAACAAATTTCTTGGTGGAGGGGTCTAAATACAGCACAAACAACAATTTCCAAAAGACCAAAAAAAGTGAAAAAGTCTATTTTAACAAAACGCATTTGACTAACAGGTCGAACAACTGATGTTCTTAAACCCTGCTGACTGCCATTGGCGATTGCCAAATAAATTGATCACCAGATTTAACAAAATGGATCTTAATATTAATTAAATACCAAACAGAAAACAATAAACTTGTGGAAAAGATGGTATACCACAAACATGAGGTGCAAAAATTTGTACAGCATATCCGGATTTCGACAATTAATGTCTCTTCAGTGATGTTAGGGATCGAAACGGTATTTGGAAGGCCATATAATTTACCTCAATTTAGGATAGACTCTTGAATTTTAAAGAGTCGAAATAGGATGAACGGATCATATAAACCCGAAGGAAAATATAATACAAGCCCAAACGAAAAAAATATATAAAAGTCTAAATTGAAAACAACGTTCAAACCTATGATTGCGTTGGATAAAAACCGCAATTTTTATACGTGTGCATGTAAAACAAATTTCTTGGTAGAGGGGTCTAAATACAGCACAAACAACAATTTCCAAAAGACCAAAAAAAGTGAAAAAGTCTATTTTAACAAAACGCATTTGACTAACAGGTCGAACAACTGATGTTCTTAAACCCTGCTGACTGCCATTGGCGATTGCCAAATAAATTGATCACCAGATCTAACAAAATGGATCTTAATATTAATTAAATACCAAACAGAAAACAAAAAACTTGTGGAAAAGATGGTATACCACAAACATGAGGTGCAAAAATTTGTACACCATATCCGGATTTCGACAATGAATGTCTCTTCAGTGATGTTAGGGATCGAAACGGTATTTGGAAGGCCATATAATTTACCTCAATTTAGGATAGACTCTTGAATTTTAAAGAGTCGAAATAGGATGAACGGATCATATAAACCCGAAGGAAAATATAATACAAGCCCAAACGAAAAAATATATAAAAGTCTAAATTGAAAACAACGTTCAAACCTATGATTGCGTTGGATAAAAACCGCAATTTTTATACGTGTGCATGTAAAACAAATTTCTTGGTAGAGGGGTCTAAATACAGCACAAACAACAATTTCCAAAAGACCTAAAAAAGTGAAAAAGTCTATTTGAACAAAACGCATTTGACTAACAGGTCGAACAACTGATGTTCTTAAACCCTGCTGACTGTCATTGGCGATTGCCAAATAAATTGATCACCAGATCTAAGAAAATGGATCTTAATATTAATTAAATACCAAACAGAAAACAATAAACTTGTGGAAAAGATGGTATACCACAAACATGAGGTGCAAAAATTTGTACACCATATCCGGATTTCGACATTTAATGTCTCATCAGTGATGTTAGGGATCGAAACGGTATTTAGAAGGCCATATAATTTACCTCAATTGAGGATAGACTCTTGAATTTTAAAGAGTCGAAATAGGATGAACGGATCATATAAACCCGAAGGAAAATATAATACAAGCCCAAACGAAAAAATATATAAAAGTCTAAATTGAAAACAACGTTCAAACCTATGATTGCGTTGGATAAAAACCGCAATGTCTATACGTGTGCATGTAAAACAAATTTCTTGGTGGAGGGGTCTAAATACAGCACAAACAACAATTTCCAAAAGACCAAAAAAAGTGAAAAAGTCTATTTTAACAAAACGCATTTGACTAACAGGTCGAACAACTGATGTTCTTAAACCCTGCTGACTGCCATTGGCGATTGCCAAATAAATTGATCACCAGATTTAACAAAATGGATCTTAATATTAAGAAAATACCAAACAGAAAACAATAAACTTGTGGAAAAGATGGTATACCACAAACATGAGGTGCAAAAATTTCTACAGCATATCCGGATTTCGACAATTAATGTCTCTTCAGTGATGTTAGGGATCGAAACGGTATTTGGAAGGCCATATAATTTACCTCAATTTAGGATAGACTCTTGAATTTTAAAGAGTCGAAATAGGATGAACGGATCATATAAACCCGAAGGAAAATATAATACAAGCCCAAACGAAAAAATATATAAAAGTCTAAATTGAAAACAACGTTCAAACCTATGATTGCGTTGGACAAAAACCGCAATTTTTATACGTGTGCATGTAAAACAAATTTCTTGGTAGAGGGGTCTAAATACAGCACAAACAACAATTTCCAAAAGACCAAAAAAAGTGAAAAAGTCTATTTTAACAAAACGCATTTGACTAACAGGTCGAACAACTGATGTTCTTAAACCCTGCTGACTGCCATTGGCGATTGCCAAATAAATTGGTCACCAGATCTAACAAAATGGATCTTAATATTAATTAAATACCAAACAGAAAACAATAAACTTGTGGAAAAGATGGTATACCACAAACATGAGGTGCACAAATTTGTACACCATATCCGGATTTCGACAATGAATGTCTCTTCAGTGATGTTAGGGATCGAAACGGTATTTGGAAGGCCATATAATTTACCTCAATTTAGGATAGACTCTTGAATTTTAAAGAGCCGAAATAGGATGAACGGATCATATAAACCCGAAGGAAAATATAATACAAGCCCAAACGAAAAAATATATAAAAGTCTAAATTGAAAACAACGTTCAAACCTATGATTGCGTTGGATAAAAACCGCAATGTCTATACGTGTGCATGTAAAACAAATTTCTTGGTGGAGGGGTCTAAATACAGCACAAACAACAATTTCCAAAAGACCAAAAAAAGTGAAAAAGTCTATTTTAACAAAACGCATTTGACTAACAGGTCGAACAACTGATGTTCTTAAACCCTGCTGACTGCCATTGGCGATTGCCAAATAAATTGATCACCAGATTTAACAAAATGGATCTTAATATTAAGAAAATACCAAACAGAAAACAATAAACTTGTGGAAAAGATGGTATACCACAAACATGAGGTGCAAAAATTTGTACAGCATATCCGGATTTCGACAATTAATGTCTCTTCAGTGATGTTAGGGATCGAAACGGTATTTGGAAGGCCATATAATTTACCTCAATTTAGGATAGACTCTTGAATTTTAAAGAGTCGAAATAGGATGAACGGATCATATAAACCCGAAGGAAAATATAATACAAGCCCAAACGAAAAAATATATAAAAGTCTAAATTGAAAACAACGTTCAAACCTATGATTGCGTTGGATAAAAACCGCAATTTTTATACGTGTGCATGTAAAACAAATTTCTTGGTAGAGGGGTCTAAATACAGCACAAACAACAATTTCCAAAAGACCAAAAAAAGTGAAAAAGTCTATTTTAACAAAACGCATTTGACTAACAGGTCGAACAACTGATGTTCTTAAACCCTGCTGACTGCCATTGGCGATTGCCAAATAAATTGATCACCAGATCTAACAAAATGGATCTTAATATTAATTAAATACCAAACAGAAAACAATAAACTTGTGGAAAAGATGGTATACCACAAACATGAGGTGCAAAAATTTGTACACCATATCCGGATTTCGACATTTAATGTCTCATCAGTGATGTTAGGGATCGAAACGGTATTTGGAAGGCCATATAATTTACCTCAATTTAGGATAGACTCTTGAATTTTAAAGAGTCGAAATAGGATGAACGGATCATATAAACCCGAAGGAAAATATAATACAAGCCCAAACGAAAAAATATATAAAAGTCTAAATTGAAAACAACGTTCAAACCTATGATTGCGTTGGATAAAAACCGCAATGTTTATACGTGTGCATGTAAAACAAATTTCTTGGTAGAGGGGTCTAAATACAGCACAAACAACAATTTCCAAAAGACCAAAAAAAGTGAAAAAGTCTATTTTAACAAAACACATTTGACTAACAGGTCGAACAACTGATGTTCTTAAACCCTGCTGACTGCCATTGGCGATTGCCAAATAAATTGATCACCAGATTTAACAAAATGGATCTTAATATTAAGAAAATACCAAACAGAAAACAATAAACTTGTGGAAAAGATGGTATACCACAAACATGAGGTGCAAAAATTTGTACAGCATATCCGGATTTCGACAATTAATGTCTCTTCAGTGATGTTAGGGATCGAAACGGTATTTGGAAGGCCATATAATTTACCTCAATTTAGGATAGACTCTTGAATTTTAAAGAGTCGAAATAGGATGAACGGATCATATAAACCCGAAGGAAAATATAATACAAGCCCAAACGAAAAAATATATAAAAGTCTAAATTGAAAACAACGTTCAAACCTATGATTGCGTTGGATAAAAACCGCAATTTTTATACGTGTGCATGTAAAACAAATTTCTTGGTAGAGGGGTCTAAATACAGCACAAACAACAATTTCCAAAAGACCAAAAAAAGTGAAAAAGTCTATTTTAACAAAACGCATTTGACTAACAGGTCGAACAACTGATGTTCTTAAACCCTGCTGACTGCCATTGGCGATTGCCAAATAAATTGATCACCAGATCTAAGAAAATGGATCTTAATATTAATTAAATACCAAACAGAAAACAATAAACTTGTGGAAAAGATGGTATACCACAAACATGAGGTGCAAAAATTTGTACACCATATCCGGATTTCGACATTTAATGTCTCATCAGTGATGTTAGGGATCGAAACGGTATTTGGAAGGCCATATAATTTACCTCAATTTAGGATAGACTCTTGAATTTTAAAGAGTCGAAATATGATGAACGGATCATATAAACCCGAAGGAAAATATAATACAAGCCCAAACGAAAAAATATATAAAAGTCTAAATTGAAAACAACGTTCAAACCTATGATTGCGTTGGATAAATACCGCAATTTTTATACGTGTGCATGTAAAACAAATTTCTTGGTGGAGGGGTCTAAATACAGCACAAACAACAATTTCCAAAAGACCAAAAAAAGTGAAAAAGTCTATTTCAACAAAACGCATTTGACTAACAGGTCGAACAACTGATGTTCTTAAACCCTGCTGACTGACATTGGCGATTGCCAAATAAATTGATCACCAGATTTAACAAAATGGATCTTAATATTAAGAAAATACCAAACAGAAAACAATAAACTTGTGGAAAAGATGGTATACCACAAACATGAGGTGCAAAAATTTGTACAGCATATCCGGATTTCGACAATTAATGTCTCTTCAGTGATGTTAGGGATCGAAACGGTATTTGGAAGGCCATATAATTTACCTCAATTTAGGATAGACTCTTGAATTTTAAAGAGTCGAAATATAATGAACGGATCATATAAACCCGAAGGAAAATATAATACAAGCCCAAACGAAAAAATATATAAAAGTCTAAATTGAAAATAACGTTCAAACCTATGATTGCGTTGGATAAAAACCGCAATTTTTATACATGTGCATGTAAAACAAATTTCTTGGTAGAGGGGTCTAAATACAGCACAAACAACAATTTCCAAAAGACCAAAAAAAGTGAAAAAGTCTATTTTAACAAAACGCATTTGACTAACAGGTCGAACAACTGATGTTCTTAAACCCTGCTGACTGCCATTGGCGATTGCCAAATAAATTGATCACCAGATCTAACAAAATGGATCTTAATATTAATTAAATACCAAACAGAAAACAATAAACTTGTGGAAAAGATGGTATACCACAAACATGAGGTGCCAAAATATGTACACCATATCCGGATTTCGACAATTAATGTCTCTTCAGTGATGTTAGGGATAGAAACGGTATTTGGAAGGCCATATAATTTGCCTCAATTTAGGATAGACTCTTAAATTTTTAAAGAGTCGAAATAGGATGAACGGATCATATAAACCCGAAGGAAAATATAATACAAGCCCAAACGAAAAAATATATAAAAGTCTAAATTGAAAACAACGTTCAAACCTATGATTGCGTTGGATAAAAACCGCAATTTTTATACGTGTGCATGTAAAACAAATTTCTTGGTAGAGGGGTCTAAATACAGCACAAACAACAATTTCCTAAAGACCAAAAAAAGTGAAAAAGTCTATTTTAACAAAACTCATTTGACTAACAGGTCGAACAACTGATGTTCTTAAACCCTGCTGACTGCCATTGGCGATTGCCGAATAAATTGATCACCAGATCTAACAAAATGGATCTTAATATTAATTAAATACCAAACAGAAAGCAATAAACTTGTGGAAAAGATGGTATACCACAAACATGAGGTGCAAAAATTTGTACACCATATCCGGATTTCGACAATTAATGTCTCTTCAGTGATGTTAGGGATCGAAACGGTATTTGGAAGGCCATATAATTTACCTCAATTTAGGATAGACTCTTGAATTTTAAAGAGTCGAAATAGGATGAACGGATCATATAAACCCGAAGGAAAATATAATACAAGCCCAAACGAAAAAATATATAAAAGTCTAAATTGAAAACAACGTTCAAACGTATGATTGCGTTGGATAAAAACCGCAATTTTTAAACGTGTGCCTGTAAAACAAATTTCTTGGTAGAGGGGTCTAAATACAGCACAAACAACAATTTCCAAAAGACCAAAAAAAGTGAAAAAGTCTATTTTAACAAAACGAATTTGACTAACAGGTCGAACAACTGATGTTCTTAAACCCTGCTGACTGCCATTGGCGATTGCCAAATAAATTGATCACCAGATCTAACAAAATGGATCTTAATATTAATTAAATACCAAACAGAAAACAATAAACTTGTGGAAAAGATGGTATACCACAAGCATGAGGTGCAAAAATTTGTACACCATATCCGGATTTCGACAATTAATGTCTCTTCAGTGATGTTAGGGATCGAAACGGTATTTGGAAGGCCATATAATTTACCTCAATTTAGGATAGACTCTTGAATTTTAAAGAGTCGAAATAGGATGAACGGATCATATAAACTCGAAGGAAAATATAATACAAGCCCAAACGAAAAAATATATAAAAGTCTAAATTGAAAACAACGTTCAAACCTATGATTGCGTTGGATAAAAACCGCAATTTTTATACGTGTGCATGTAAAACAAATTTCTTGGTAGAGGGGTCTAAATACAGCACAAACAACAATTTCCAAAAGACCAAAAAAAGTGAAAAAGTCTATTTTAACAAAACGCATTTGACTAACAGGTCGAACAACTGATGTTCTTAAACCCTGCTGACTGCCATTGGCGATTGCCAAATAAATTGATCACCAGATCTAACAAAATGGATCTTAATATTAATTAAATACCAAACATAAAACAATAACCTTGTGGAAAAGATGGTATACCACAAACATGAGGTGCAAAAATTTGTACACCATATCCGGATTTCTACAATTAATGTCTCTTCAGTGATGTTAGGGATCGAAACGGTATTTGGAAGGCCATATAATTTACCTCAATTTAGGATAGACTCTTGAATTTTAAAGAGTCGAAATAGGATGAACGGATCATATAAACCCGAAGGAAAATATAATACAAGCCCAAACGAAAAAATATATAAAAGTCTAAATTGAAAACAACGTTCAAACCTATGATTGCGTTGGATAAAAACCGCAATTTTTATACGTGTGCATGTAAAACAAATTTCTTGGTAGAGGGGTCTAAATACAGCACAAACAACAATTTCCAAAAGACCAAAAAAAGTGAAAAAGTCTATTTTAACAAAACGCATTTGACTAACAGGTCGAACAACTGATGTTCTTAAACCCTGCTGACTGCCATTGGCGATTGCCAAATAAACTGATCACCAGATCTAACAAAATGGATCTTAATATTAATTAAATACCAAACAGAAAACAATAAACTTGTGGAAAAGATGGTATACCACAAACATGAGGTGCCAAAATATGTACACCATATCCGGATTTCGACAATTAATGTCTCTTCAGTGATGTTAGGGATAGAAACGGTATTTGGAAGGCCATATAATTTGCCTCAATTTAGGATAGACTCTTAAATTTTTAAAGAGTCGAAATAGGATGAACGGATCATATAAACCCGAAGGAAAATATAATACAAGCCCAAACGAAAAAATATATAAAAGTCTAAATTGAAAACAACGTTCAAACCTATGATTGCGTTGGATAAAAACCGCAATTTTTATACGTGTGCATGTAAAACAAATTTCTTGGTAGAGGGGTCTAAATACAGCACAAACAACAATTTCCTAAAGACCAAAAAAAGTGAAAAAGTCTATTTTAACAAAACTCATTTGACTAACAGGTCGAACAACTGATGTTCTTAAACCCTGCTGACTGCCATTGGCGATTGCCGAATAAATTGATCACCAGATCTAACAAAATGGATCTTAATATTAATTAAATACCAAACAGAAAGCAATAAACTTGTGGAAAAGATGGTATACCACAAACATGAGGTGCAAAAATTTGTACACCATATCCGGATTTCGACAATTAATGTCTCTTCAGTGATGTTAGGGATCGAAACGGTATTTGGAAGGCCATATAATTTACCTCAATTTAGGATAGACTCTTGAATTTTAAAGAGTCGAAATAGGATGAACGGATCATATAAACCCGAAGGAAAATATAATACAAGCCCAAACGAAAAAATATATAAAAGTCTAAATTGAAAACAACGTTCAAACGTATGATTGCGTTGGATAAAAACCGCAATTTTTATACGTGTGCCTGTAAAACAAATTTCTTGGTAGAGGGGTCTAAATACAGCACAAACAACAATTTCCAAAAGACCAAAAAAAGTGAAAAAGTCTATTTTAACAAAACGCATTTGACTAACAGGTCGAACAACTGATGTTCTTAAACCCTGCTGACTGCCATTGGCGATTGCCAAATAAATTGATCACCAGATCTAACAAAATGGATCTTAATATTAATTAAATACCAAACAGAAAACAATAAACTTGTGGAAAAGATGGTATACCACAAGCATGAGGTGCAAAAATTTGTACACCATATCCGGATTTCGACAATTAATTTCTCTTCAGTGATGTTAGGGATCGAAACGGTATTTGGAAGGCCATATAATTTACCTCAATTTAGGATAGACTCTTGAATTTTAAAGAGTCGAAATAGGATGAACGGATCATATAAACCCAAAGGAAAATATAATACAAGCCCAAACGAAAAAATATATAAAAGTCTAAATTGAAAACAACGTTCAAACCTATGATTGCGTTGGATAAAAACCGCAATTTTTATACGTGTGCATGTAAAACAAATTTCTTGGTAGAGGGGTCTAAATACAGCACAAACAACAATTTCCAAAAGACCAAAAAAAGTGAAAAAGTCTATTTTAACAAAACGCATTTGACTAACAGGTCGAACAACTGATGTTCTTAAACCCTGCTGACTGCCATTGGCGATTGCCAAATAAATTGATCACCAGATCTAACAAAATGGATCTTAATATTAATTAAATACCAAACAGAAAACAATAAACTTGTGGAAAAGATGGTATACCACAAGCATGAGGTGCAAAAATTTGTACACCATATCCCGATTTCGACAATTAATGTCTCTTCAGTGATGTTAGGGATCGAAACGGTATTTGGAAGGCCATATAATTTACCTCAATTTAGGATAGACTCTTGAATTTTAAAGAGTCGAAATAGGATGAACGGATCATATAAACCCGAAGGAAAATATAATACAAGCCCAAACGAAAAAATATATAAAAGTCTAAATTGAAAACAACGTTCAAACCTATGATTGCGTTGGATAAAAACCGCAATTTTTATACGTGTGCATGTAAAACAAATTTCTTGGTAGAGGGGTCTAAATACAGCACAAACAACAATTTCCAAAAGACCAAAAAAAGTGAAAAAGTCTATTTTAACAAAACGCATTTGACTAACAGGTCGAACAACTGATGTTCTTAAACCCTGCTGACTGTCATTGGCGATTGCCAAATAAATTGATCACCAGATTTAAGAAAATGGATCTTAATATTAATTAAATACCAAACAGAAAACAATAAACTTGTGGAAAAGATGGTATACCACAAACATGAGGTGCAAAAATTTGTACACCATATCCGGATTTCGACAATTAATGTCTCTTCAGTGATGTTAGGGATCGAAACGGTATTTGGAAGGCCATATAATTCACCTCAATTTAGGATAGACTCTTGAATTTTAAAGAGTCGAAATAGGATGAACGGATCATATAAACCCGAAGGAAAATATAATACAAGCCCAAACGAAAAAATATATAAAAGTCTAAATTGAAAACAACGTTCAAACCTATGATTGCGTTGGATAAAAACTGCAATTTTTATACGTGTGCATGTAAAACAAATTTCTTGGTGGAGGGGTCTAAATACAGCACAAACAACAATTTCCAAAAGACCAAAAAAAGTGAAAAAGTCTATTTTAACAAAACGCATTTGACTAACAGGTCGAACAACTGATGTTCTTAAACCCTGCTGACTGCCATTGGCGATTGCCAAATAAATTGATCACCAGATTTAACAAAATGGATCTTAATATTAAGAAAATACCAAACAGAAAACAATAAACTTGTGGAAAAGATGGTATACCACAAACATGAGGTGCAAAAATTTGTACAGCATATCCGGATTTCGACAATTAATGTCTCTTCAGTGATGTTAGGGATCGAAACGGTATTTGGAAGGCCATATAATTTACCTCAATTTAGGATAGACTCTTGAATTTTAAAGAGTCGAAATAGGATGAACGGATCATATAAACCCGAAGGAAAATATAATACAAGCCCAAACGAAAAAATATATAAAAGTCTAAATTGAAAATAACGTTCAAACCTATGATTGCGTTGGATAAAAACCGCAATTTTTATACATGTGCATGTAAAACAAATTTCTTGGTAGAGGGGTCTAAATACAGCACAAACAACAATTTCCAAAAGACCAAAAAAAGTAAAAAAGTCTATTTTAACAAAACGCATTTGACTAACAGGTCGAACAACTGATGTTCTTAAACCTTGCTGACTGCCATTGGCGATTGCCAAATAAATTGACCACCAGACCAAAAAAAGTGAAAAAGTCTATTTTAACAAAACTCATTTGACTAACAGGTCGAACAACTGATGTTCTTGAACCCTGCTGACTGCCATTGGCGATTGCCGAATAAATTGATCACCAGATCTAACAAAATGGATCTTAATATTAATTAAATACCAAACAGAAAGCAATAAACTTGTGGAAAAGATGGTATACCACAAACATGAGGTGCAAAAATTTGTACACCATATCCGGATTTCGACAATTAATGTCTCTTCAGTGATGTTAGGGATCGAAACGGTATTTGGAAGGCCATATAATTTACCTCAATTTAGGATAGACTCTTGAATTTTAAAAAGTCGAAATAGGATGAACGGATCATATAAACCCGAAGGAAAATATAATACAAGCCCAAACGAATAAAAATATATAAAAGTCTAAATTGAAAACAACGTTCAAACGTATGATTGCGTTGGATAAAAACCGCAATTTTTATACGTGTGCCTGTAAAACAAATTTCTTGGTAGAGGGGTCTAAATACAGCACAAACAACAATTTCCAAAAGACCAAAAGAAGTGAAAAAGTCTATTTTAACAAAACGCATTTGACTAACAGGTCGAACAACTGATTTTCTTAAACCCTGCTGACTGCCATTGGCGATTGCCAAATAAATTGATCACCAGATCTAACAAAATGGATCTTAATATTAATTAAATACCAAACAGAAAACAAGAAACTTGTGGAAAAGATGGTATACCACAAGCATGAGGTGCAAAAATTTGTACACCATATCCGGATTTCGACAATTAATGTCTCTTCAGTGATGTTAGGGATCGAAACGGTATTTGGAAGGCCATATAATTTACCTCAATTTAGGATAGACTCTTGAATTTTAAAGAGTCGAAATAGGATGAACGGATCATATAAACCCAAAGGAAAATATAATACAAGCCCAAACGAAAAAATATATAAAAGTCTAAATTGAAAACAACGTTCAAACCTATGATTGCGTTGGATAAAAACCGCAATTTTTATACGTGTGCATGTAAAACAAATTTCTTGGTAGAGGGGTCTAAATACAGCACAAACAACAATTTCCAAAAGACCAAAAAAAGTGAAAAAGTCTATTTTCACAAAACGCATTTGACTAACAGGTCGAACAACTGATGTTCTTAAACCCTGCTGACTGCCATTGGCGATTGCCGAATAAATTGATCACCAGATCTAACAAAATGGATCTTAATATTAATTAAATACCAAACAGAAAGCAATAAACTTGTGGAAAAGATGGTATACCACAAACATGAGGTGCAAAAATTTGTACACCATATCCGGATTTCGACAATTAATGTCTCGTCAGTGATGTTAGGGATCGAAACGGTATTTGGAAGGCCATATAATTTACCTCAATTTAGGATAGACTCTTGAATTTTAAAGAGTCGAAATAGGATGAACGGATCATATAAACTTGAAGGAAAATATAATACAAGCCCAAACGAAAAAATGTATAAAAGTCTAAATTGAAAACCTCGTTCAAACCTATGATTGCGTTGGATAAAAACCGCAATTTTTATACATGTGCATGTAAAACAAATTTCTTGGTAGAGGGGTCTAAATACAGCACAAACAACAATTTCCAAAAGACCAAAAAAAGTGAAAAAGTCTATTTTAACAAAACGCATTTGACTAACAGGTCGAACAACTGATGTTCTTAAACCCTGCTGACTGCCATTGGCGATTGCCAAATAAATTGATCACCAGATCTAAGAAAATGGATCTTAATATTAATTAAATACCAAACAGAAAACAATAAACTTGTGGAAAAGATGGTATACCACAAACATGAGGTGCAAAAATTTGTACACCATATCCGGATTTCGACATTTAATGTCTCATCAGTGATGTTAGGGATCGAAACGGTATTTGGAAGGCCATATAATTTACCTCAATTTAGGATAGACTCTTGAATTTTAAAGAGTCGAAATATGATGAACGGATCATATAAACCCGAAGGAAAATATAATACAAGCCCAAACGAAAAAATATATAAAAGTCTAAATTGAAAACAACGTTCAAACCTATGATTGCGTTGGATAAATACCGCAATTTTTATACGTGTGCATGTAAAACAAATTTCTTGGTGGAGGGGTCTAAATACAGCACAAACAACAATTTCCAAAAGACCAAAAAAAGTGAAAAAAGTCTATTTCAACAAAACGCATTTGACTAACAGGTCGAACAACTGATGTTCTTAAACCCTGCTGACTGCCATTGGCGATTGCCAAATAAATTGATCACCAGATTTAACAAAATGGATCTTAATATTAAGAAAATACCAAACAGAAAACAATAAACTTGTGGAAAAGATGGTATACCACAAACATGAGGTGCAAAAATTTGTACAGCATATCCGGATTTCGACAATTAATGTCTCTCCAGTGATGTTAGGGATCGAAACGGTATTTGGAAGGCCATATAATTTACCTCAATTTAGGATAGACTCTTGAATTTTAAAGAGTCGAAATAGGATGAACGGATCATATAAACCCGAAGGAAAATATAATACAAGCCCAAACGAAAAAATATATAAAAGTCTAAATTGAAAACAACGTTCAAACCTATGATTGCGTTGGATAAAAACCGCAATTTTTATACATGTGCATGTAAAACAAATTTCTTGGTAGAGGGGTCTAAATACAGCACAAACAACAATTTCCAAAAGACCAAAATAAGTGAAAAAGTCTATTTTAACAAAACGCATTTGACTAACAGGTCGAACAACTGATGTTCTTAAACCCTACTGACTGCCATTGGCGATTGCCAAATAAATTGATCACCAGATCTAACAAAATGGATCTTAATATTAATTAAATACCAAACAGAAAACAATAAACTTGTGGAAAAGATGGTATACCACAAGCATAAGGTGCAAAAAATTGTACACCATATCCGGATTTCGACAATTAATGTCTCTTCAGTGATGTTAGGGATCGAAACGGTATTTGAGAGGCCATATAATTTACCTCAATTTAGGATAGACTCTTGAATTTTTAAAGAGTCGAAATAGGATGAACGGATCATATAAACCCGAAGGAAAATATAATACAAGCCCAAACGAAAAAATATATAAAAGTCTAAATTGAAAACAACGTTCAAACCTATGATTGCGTTGGATAAAAACCGCAATTTTTATACGTGTGCATGTAAAACAAATTTCTTGGTAGAGGGGTCTAAATACAGCACAAACAACAATTTCCAAAAGACCAAAAAAAGTGATAAGTCTATTTTTACAAAACGCATTTGATTAACAGGTCGAACAACTGATGTTCTTAAACCCTGCTGACTGCCATTGCCGATTGCCAAATAAATTGATCACCAGATCTAACAAAATGGATCTTAATATTAATTAAATACCAAACAGAAAACAATAAACTTGTGGAAAAGATGGTATACCACAAGCATGAGGTGCAAAAATTTGTACACCATATCCGGATTTCGACAATAAATGTCTCTTCAGTGATGTTAGGGATCGAAACGGTATTTGGAAGGCCATATAATTTACCTCAATTTAGGATAGACTCTTGAATTTTAAAGAGTCGAAATAGGATGAACGGATCATATAAACCCGAAGGAAAATATAATACAAGCCCAAACGAAAAAATATATAAAAGTCTAAATTGAAAACAACGTTCAAACCTATGATTGCGTTGGATAAAAACCGCAATTTTTATACGTGTGCATGTAAAACAAATTTCTTGGTAGAGGGGTCTAAATACAGCACAAACAACAATTTCAAAAAGACCAAAAAAAGTGAAAAGGTCTATTTTTACAAAACGCATTTGACTAACAGGTCGAACAACTGATGTTCTTAAACCCTGCTGACTGCCATTGGCGATTGCCAAATAAACAGATCACCAGATCTAACAAAATGGATCTTAATATTAATTAAATACCAAACAGAAAACAATAAACTTGTGGAAAAGATGGTATACCACAAGCATGAGGTGCAAAAATTTGTACACCATATCCGGATTTCGACAATTAATGTCTCTTCAGTGATGTTAGGGATCGAAACGGTATTTGGAAGGCCATATAATTTACCTCAATTTAGGATAGACTCTTGAATTTTAAAGAGTCGAAATAGGATGAACGGATCATATAAACCCGAAGGAAAATATAATACAAGCCCAAACGAAAAAATATATAAAAGTCTAAATTGAAAACAACGTTCAAACCTATGATTGCGTTGGATAAAAACCGCAATTTTTATACGTGTGCATGTAAAACAAATTTCTTGGTAGAGGGGTCTAAATACAGCACAAACAACAATTTCCAAAAGACCAAAAAAAGTGAAAAAGTCTATTTTAACAAAACGCATTTGACTAACAGGTCGAACAACTGATGTTCTTAAACCCTGCTGACTGCCATTGGCGATTGCCAAATAAATTGATCACCAGATCTAACAAAATGGATCTTAATATTAATTAAATACCAAACAGAAAACAATAAACTTGTGGAAAAGATGGTATACCACAAACATGAGGTGCAAAAATTTGTACAGCATATCCGGATTTCGACAATTAATGTCTCTTCAGTGATGTTAGGGATCGAAACGGTATTTGGAAGGCCATATAATTTACCTCAATTTAGGATAGACTCTTGAATTTTAAAGAGTCAAAATAGGATGAACGCATCATATAAACCCGAAGGAAAATATAATACAAGCCCAAACGAAAAAATATATAAAAGTCTAAATTGAAAACAACGTTCAAACCTATGATTGCGTTGGATAAAAACCGCAATTTTTATACGTGTGCATGTTAAACAAATTTCTTGGTAGAGGGGTCTAAATACAGCACAAACAACAATTTCCAAAAGACCAAAAAAAGTGAAAAAGTCTATTTTAACAAAACGCATTTGACTAACAGGTCGAACAACTGATGTTCTTAAACCCTACTGACTGCCATTGGCGATTGCCAAATAAATTGATCACCAGATCTAACAAAATGGATCTTAATATTAATTAAATACCAAACAGAAAACAATAAACATGTGGAAAAGATGGTATACCACAAGCATGAGGTGCAAAAAATTGTACACCATATCCGGATTTCGACAATTAATGTCTCTTCAGTGATGTTAGGGATCGAAACGGTATTTGAGAGGCCATATAATTTACCTCAATTTAGGATAGACTCTTGAATTTTTAAAGAGTCGAAATAGGATGAACGGATCATATAAACCCGAAGGAAAATATAATACAAGCCCAAACGAAAAAATATATAAAAGTCTAGATTGAAAACAACGTTCAAACCTATGATTGCGTTGGATAAAAACCGCAATTTTTATACGTGTGCATGTAAAACAAATTTCTTGGTAGAGGGGTCTAAATACAGCACAAACAACAATTTCCAAAAGACCAAAAAAAGTGATAAGTCTATTTTTACAAAACGCATTTGACTAGCAGGTCGAACAACTGATGTTCTTAAACCCTGCTGACTGCCATTGGCGATTGCCAAATAAATTGATCACCAGATCTAACAAAATGGATCTTAATATTAATTAAATACCAAACAGAAAACAATAAACTTGTGGAATAGATGGTATACCACAAACATGAGGTGCAAAAATTTGTACACCATATCCGGATTTCGACAATTAATGTCTCTTCAGTGATGTTAGGGATCGAAACGGTATTTGGAAGGCCATATAATTTACCTCAATTTAGGATAGACTCTTGAATTTTAAAGAGTCGAAATAGGATGAACGGATCATATAAACCCGAAGGAAAATATAATACAAGCCCAAACGAAAAAATATATAAAAGTCAAAATTGAAAACAACGTTCAAACCTATGATTGCGTTGGATAAAAACCGCAATTTTTATACGTGTGCATGTAAAACAAATTTCTTGGTAGAGGGGTCTAAATACAGCACAAACAAGAATTTCAAAAAGACCAAAAAAAGTGAAAAGGTCTATTTAAACAAAACGCATTTGACTAACAGGTCGAACAACTGATGTTCTTAAACCCTGCTGACTGCCATTGGCGATTGCCAAATAAACTGATCACCAGATCTAACAAAATGGATCTTAATATTAATTAAATACCAAACAGAAAACAATAAACTTGTGGAAAAGATGGTATACCACAAGCATGAGGTGCAAAAGTTTGTACACCATATCCGGATTTCGACAATTAATGTCTCTTCAGTGATGTTAGGGATCGAAACGATATTTGGAAGGCCATATAATTTTTCTCAATTTAGGATAGACTCTTGAATTTTAAAGAGTCGAAATAGGATGAACGGATCATATAAACTCGAAGGAAAATATAATAGAAGCCCAAACGAAAAAATATATAAAAGTCAAAATTGAAAACAACGTTCAAACCTATGATTGCGTTGGATAAAAACCGCAATTTTTATACGTGTGCATGTAAATCAAATTTCTTGGTAGAGGGGTCTAAATACAGCACAAACAACAATTTCCAAAAGACCAAAAAAAGTGAAAAAGTATATTTTAACAAAACGCATTTGACTAACAGGTCGAACAACTGATGTTCTTAAACCCTGCTGACTGCCATTGGCGATTGCCAAATAAATTGATCACCAGATCTAACAAAATGGATCTTAATATTAATTAAATACCAAACAGAAAACAATAAACTTGTGGAAAAGATGGTATACCACAAGCATGAGGTGCAAAAATTTGTACACCATATCCGGATTTCGACAATTAATGTCTCTTCAGTGATGTTAGGGATCGAAACGGTATTTGGAAGGCATATAATTTTCCTCAATTTAGGATAGACTCTTGAATTTTAAAGAGTCGAAATAGGATGAACGGATCATATAAACCCGAAGGAAAATATAATACAAGCCCAAACGAAAAAATATATAAAAGTCTAAATTGAAAACAACGTTCAAACCTATGATTGCTTTGGATAAAAACCGCAATTTTTATACGTGTGCATGTAAAACAAATTTCTTGGTAGAGGGGTCTAAATGCAGCACAAACAACAATTTCCAAAAGACCAAAAAAAGTGAAAAGGTCTATTTTAACAAAACGCATTTGACTAACAGGTCGAACAACTGATGTTCTTAAACCCTGCTGACTGCCATTGGCGATTGCCAAATAAACTGATCACCAGATCTAACAAAATGGATCTTAATATTAATTAAATACCAAACAGAAAACAATAAACTTGTGGAAAAGATGGTATACCACAAGCATGAGGTGCAAAAATTTGTACACCATATCCGGATTTCGACAATTAATGTCTCTTCAGTGATGTTAGGGATCGAAACGGTATTTGGAAGGCCATATAATTATCTTCAATTTAGGATAGACTCTTGAATTTGAAAGAGTCGAAATAGGATGAACGGATCATATAAACCCGAAGGAAAATATAATACAAGCCCAAACGAAAAAATATATAAAAGTCAAAATTGAAAACAACGTTCAAACCTATGATTGCGTTGGATAAAAACCGCAATTTTTATACGTGTGCATGTAAAACAAATTTCTTGGTAGAGGGGTCTAAATACAGCACAAACAACAATTTCCAAAAGACCAAAAAAAGTGAAAAAGTCTATTTTAACAAAACGCATTTGACTAACAGGTCGAACAACTGATGTTCTTAAACCCTGCTGACTGCCATTGGCGATTGCCAAATAAATTGATCACCAGATCTAACAAAATGGATCTTAATATTAATTAAATACCAAACAGAAAACAATAAACTTGTAGAAAAGATGGTATACCACAAACATGAGGTGCAAAAATTTGTACACCATATCCGGATTTCGACAATTAATGTCTCTTCAGTGATGTTAGGGATCGAAACGGTATTTGGAAGGCCATATAATTTTCCTCAATTTAGGATAGACTGTTGAATTTTAAAGAGTCGAAATAGGATGAACGGATCATATAAACCCGAAGGAAAATATAATACAAGCCCAAACGAAAAAATATATAAAAGTCTTGATTGAAAACAACGTTCAAACCTATGATTGCGTTGGATAAAAACCGCAATTTTTATGCGTGTGCATGTAAACAAATTTCTTGGTAGAGGGGTCTAAATACAGCACAAACAACAATTTCCAAAAGACCAAAAAAAGTGAAAAAGTCTATTTTAACAAAACGCATTTGACTAACAGGTCGAACAACTGATGTTCTTAAACCCTGCTGACTGCGATTGTTGATTGCCAAATAAATTGATCACCAGATCTAACAAAATGGATCTTAATATTAATTAAATACCAAACAGAAAACAATAATCTTGTGGAAAAGATGGTATACCACAAACATAAGGTGCAAAAATTTGTACACCATATCCGGATTTCGACAATTAATGTCTCTTCAGTGATGTTAGGGATCGAAACGGTGTTTGGAAGGCCATATAATTTACCTCAATTTAGGATAGACTCTTGAATTTTAAAGAGTTGAAATAGGATGAACGGATCATATAAACCCGAAGGAAAATATAATACAAGCTCAATCGAAAAAATATATAAAAGTCTAAATTGAAAACAACGTTCAAACCTATGATTGCGTTGGATATAAACCGCAATTTTTATACGTGTGCATGTAAACAAATTTCTTGGTAGAGGGGTCTAAATACAGCACAAACAACAATTTCCAAAAGACCAAAAAAAGTGAAAAAGTCTATTTTAACAAAACGCATTTGACTAACAGGTCGAACAACTGATGTTCTTAAACCCTGCTGACTGCCATTGGCGATTGCCAAATAAATTAATCACCAGATCTAACAAAATGGATCTTAATATTATTTAAATACCAAACAGAAAACAATAAACTTGTGGAAAAGATGGTATACCACGAACATGAGGTGCAAACATTTGTACACCATATCCGGATTTCGACAATTAATGTCTCTTCAGTGATGTTCGGGATCGAAACGGTATTTGGAAGGCCATATAATTTACCTCAATTTAGGATAGACTCTTGAATTTTAAAGAGTCGAAATACGATGAACGGATCATATAAACCCGAAGGAAAATATAATACAAGCCCAAACGAAAAAATATATAAAAGTCTAAATTGAAAACAACGTTCAAACCTATGATTGCGTTGGATAAAAACCGCAATTTTTATACGTGTGCATGTAAAACAAATTTCTTGGTAGAGGGTCTAAATACAGCACAAACAACAATTTCCAAAAGACCAAAAAAAGTGAAAAAGTCTATTTTAACAAAACGCACTTGACTAACAGGTCGAACAACTGATGTTCTTAAACCCTGCTGACTGCCATTGGCGATTGCCAAATAAATTGATCACCAGATCTAAGAAAATGAATCTTAATATTAATTAAATACCAAACAGAAAACAATAAACTTGTGGAAAAGATGGTATACCACAAACATGAGGTGCAAAAATTTGTACACCATATCCGGATTTCGACAATTAATGTCTCTTCAGTGATGTTAGGGATCGAAACGGTATTTGGAAGGCCATATAATTTACCTCAATTTAGGATAGACTCTTGTATTTTAAAGAGTCGAAATAGGATGAACGGATCATATAAACCAGAAGGAAAATATAATACAAGCCCAAACGAAAAAATATATATAAAAGTCTAGATTGAAAACAACGTTCAAACCTATGATTGCGTTGGATAAAAACCGCAATTTTTATACGTGTGCATGTAAAACAAATTTCTTGGTAGAGGGGTCTAAATACAGCACAAACAACAAATTCCAAAAGACCAAAAAAAGTGAAAAAGTCTATTTTAACAAAACGCATTTGACTAACAGGTCGAACAACTGATGTTCTTAAACCCTGCTGACTGCCATTGGCGATTGGCAAATAAATTGATCACCAGATCTAAGAAAATGGATCTTAATATTAATTAAATACCAAACAGAAAACAATAAACTTGTGGAAAAGATGGTATACCACAAACATGAGGTGCAAAAATTTGTACACCATATCCGGATTTCGACAATTAATGTCTCTTCAGTGATGTTAGGGATCGAAACGGTATTTGGAAGGCCATATAATTTACCTCAATTTAGGATAGACTCTTGAATTTTAAAGAGTCGAAATAGGATGAACGGATCATATAAACTCGAAGGAAAATATAATACAAGCCCAAAAGAAAAAATATATATAAAAGTCTAAATTGAAAACAACGTTCAAACCTATGATTGCGTTGGATAAAAACCGCAATTTTTATACGTGTGCATGTAAAACAAATTTCTTGGTAGAGGGGTCTAAATACAGCACAAACAACAATTTCCAAAAGACCAAAAAAAGTGAAAAAGTCTATTTTAACAAAACGCATTTGACTAACAGGTCGAACAACTGATGTTCTTAAACCCTGCTGACTGCCATTGGCGATTGGCAAATAAATTGATCACCAGATCTAAGAAAATGGATCTTAATATTAATAAAATACCAAACAGAAAACAATAAACTTGTGGAAAAGATGGTATACCACAAACATGAGGTGCAAAAATTTGTACACCATATCCGGATTTCGACAATTAATGTCTCTTCAGTGATGTTAGGGATCGAAACGGTATTTGGAAGGCCATATAATTTACCTCAATTTAGGATAGACTCTTGAATTTTAAAGAGTCGAAATAGGATGAACGGATCATATAAACTCGAAGGAAAATATAATACAAGCCCAAAAGAAAAAATATATATAAAAGTCTAAATTGAAAACAACGTTCAAACCTATGATTGCGTTGGATAAAAACCGCAATTTTTATACGTGTGCATGTAAAACAAATTTCTTGGTAGAGGGGTCTAAATACAGCACAAACAACAATTTCCAAAAGACCAAAAAAAGTGAAAAAGTCTATTTTAACAAAACGCATTTGACTAACAGGTCGAACAACTTATGTTCTTAAACCCTGCTGACTGCCATTGGTGATTGCCAAATAAATTGATCACCAGATCTAACAAAATGGATCTTAATATTAATTAAATAGCAAACAGAAAACAATGAACTTGTGGAAAAGATGGTATACCACAAACATGAGGTGCAAACATTTGTACACCATATCCGGATTTCGACAATTAATGTCTCTTCAGTGATGTTAAGGATCGAAATGGTATTTGGAAGGCCATATAATTTACCTCAATTTAGGATAGACTCTTGAATTTTAAAGAGTCGAAATAGGATGAACGGATCATATAAACCCGAAGGAAAATATAATACAAGCCCAAACGAAAAAATATATAAAAGTCTAAATTGAAAACAACGTTCAAACCTATGATTGCGTTGGATAAAAACCGCAATTTTTATACGTGTGCATGTAAAACAAATTTCTTGTTACAGGGGTCTAAATACAGCACAAACAACAATTTCCAAAAGACCAAAAAAAGTGGAAAAGTCTATTTTGACAAAACGCATTTGACTAACAGGTCGAACAACTGATGTTCTTAAAACCTGCTGACTGCCATTGGCGATTGCCAAATAAATTGATCACCAGATCTAACAAAATGGATCTTAATATTAATTAAATAGCAAACAGAAAACAATGAACTTGTGGAAAAGATGGTATACCACAAACATGAGGTGCAAAACTTTGTACACCATATCCGGATTTCGACAATTAATGTCTCTTCAGTGATGTTAGGGATCGAAACGGTATTTGGAAGGCCATATAATTTACCTCAATTTAGGATAGACTCTTGAATTTTAAAGAGTCGAAATAGGATGAACGGATCATATAAACCCGAAGGAAAATATAATACAAAACCAAACGAAAAAATATATAAAAGTCTAAATTGAAAACAACGTTCAAACCTATGATTGCGTTGGATAAAAACCGCAATTTTTATACGTATGCATGTAAAAAACAAATTTCTTGGTAGAGGTGTAAATACAGCACAAACAACAATTTCCAAAAGACCAAAAAAAGTGAAAAAGTCTATTTTAACAAAACGCATTTGACTAACAGGTCGAACAACTGATGTTCTTAAACCCTGCTGACTGCCATTGGCGATTGCCAAATAAATTGATCACCAGATCTAACAAAATGGATCTTAATATTAATTAAATAGCAAACAGAAAACAGTAAACGTGTGGAAAAGATGGAATACCACAAACATGAGGTGCAAAAATTTGTACACCATATCCGGATTTCGACAATTAATGTCTCTTCAGTGATGCTTGGGTTCGACACGGTATTTGGAAGGCCATATAATTTACCTCAATATAGGATAGACTCTTGAATTTTAAAGAGTCGAAATAGGATGAACGGATCATATAAACCCGAAGGGAAATATAATACAAGCCCGAACGAAAAAATATATAAAAGTCTAAATTGAAAACAACGTTCAAACCTATGATTGCGTTGGATAAAAACCGCAATTTTTATACGTGTGCATGAAAAACAAATGTCTTGGTAGAGGGGTCTAAATACAGCTCAAACAACAATTTTCAAAAGACCAAAAAAAGTGGAAAGGTCTATTTTAACAAAACGCATTTGACTAACAGGTCGAACAACTGATGTTCTTAAAACCTGCTGACTGCCATTGGCGATTGCCAAATAAATTGATCACCAGATCTAACAAAATGGATCTTAATATTAATTAAATAGCAAACAGAAAACAATGAACTTGTGGAAAAGATGGTATACCACAAACATGAGGTGCAAAACTTTGTACACCATATCCGGATTTCGACAATTAATGTCTATTCAGTGATGTTAGGGATCGAAACGGTATTTGGAAGGCCATATAATTTACCTCAATTTAGGATAGACTCTTGAAATTTAAAGAGTCGAAATAGGATGAACGGATCATATAAACACGAAGGAAAATATAATACAAAACCAAACGAAAAAATATATAAAAGTCTAAATTGAAAACAACGTTCAAACCTATGATTGCGTTGGATAAAAAAAAAGCGCAATTTTTTTAAGTGTGCATGTAAAACAAATTTCTTGGTAAAGGGGTCTAAATACAGCACAATCAACCATTTCCAAAAGACCGAAAAAAGTGAAAAAGTCTATTTTAACAAAACGCATTTGACTAACAGGTCGAACAACTGATGTTCTTAAACCCTGCTGACTGCCATTGGCGATTGCCAAATAAATTGATCACCAGATCTAACAAAATGGATCTAAATATTAATTAAATAGCAAACAGAAAACAATAAACTTGTGGAAAAGATGGTATACCACAAACATGAGGTGCAAAAATTTGTACACCATATCCGGATTTCGACAATTAATGTCTCATCAGTGATGTTAGGGATCGAAACGGTATTTGGAAGGCCATATAATTTACCTCAATTTAGGATAGACTCTTGAATTTTAAAGAGTCGAAATAGGATGAACGGATCATATAAACCCGAAGGAAAATATAATACAAGCCCAAACGAAAAAATATATAAAAGTCTAAATTGAAAACAACGTTCAAACCTATGATTGCGTTGGATAAAAACCGCAATTTTTATACGTGTGCATGTAAAACAAATTTCTTGGTAGAGGGGTCTAAATACAGCAGAAACAACAATTTCCAAAAGACGAAAAAAAGTGAAAAAGTCTATTTTAACAAAACGCATTTGACTAACAGGTCGTACAACTGATGTTCTTAAACCCTGCTGACTGCCATTGGCGATTGCCAAATAAATTGATCACCAGATCTAACAAAATGGATCTCAATATTAATTAAATACCAAACAGAAAACAATAAACTTGTGGAAAAGATGGTATACCACAAACATGAGGTGCAAAATTTTGTACACCATATCCGGATTTCGACAATTAATGTCTCTTCAGTGATGCTAGGGATCGAAACGGTACTTGGAAGGCCATATAATTTACCTCAATTTAGGATAGACTCTTGAATTTTAAAGAGTCGAAATAGGATGAACGGATCATATAAACCCGAAGGAAAATATAATACAAGCCCAAATGAAAAAATATATAAAAGTCTAAATTGAAAACAAGGTTCAAACCTATGATTGCGTTGGATAAAAACCGCAATTTTTATACGTGTGCATGTAAAACAAATTTCTTGGTAGAGGGGTCTAAATACAGCACAAACAACAATTTCCAAAAGACCAAAAAAAGTGAAAAAGTCTATTTTAACAAAACGCATTTGACTAACTAGGTAGAACAACTGATGTTCTTAAACCCTGCTGACTGCCATTGGCGATTGCCAAATAAATATATATATACATATATGTTTTAATTTCAAATAATTAAAGCCTTCAAGCTACATGGTCTAGTTATAATGCTTAAATAAGTATTTTGAATGAAATTTTGTTGGTAAAGACTTCAGAGCACTTATACCAAGCAAAGATATTTCTTTTAACCAATCATGGAAAATTGACCTCCCCTTCTTGTATGAATGATTTTTAATCTATGATAAGCTTTAGAATAATGTATAATGTTCTTATAATCATCTAGAATAAAACAAACAGGGGGGTTCAATTTACTATGGAGGTCAATTTTCCATACAGGTGGGTTCAATTTACCATGGGGTTTAAAATACCATATGACACCGGTAATAACAAAAATTGTTCAAAACAATAAGATCTAAAAATAAGTCAACAGGACCGAACTTTCCAACTGACTACTTATACTGATTTCTATAATTTTGACAATTATTTAAAAAAAATTCAATAGATAGGTATAAATTTTAACAGTAAGAATGATCATCAATACAAGATCTACAAAAATTCCACTTAATAGATTTAGAAATAGGCAAACATAACTGATTGCAATAAAATTAAAATTTAAAAATGGCATATTTTAACAAGGTGAGCTATTCAGGCTCTTGGAAGCCTCTTGTTAGAATAGTCGGAAAATTTTGTTACCATTGTTATGGTTCATGGTCTACTAGCATCACTAGGTTTTTACAATGGTACATTTCCAGTATTATTATACCCCCCGCAAATAAAGTTTGGAGGGTATATAGGAATCACCTTGTCTGTCTGTCTGTCCGTTCGTCCATCCTTCTGTCTATCTGTCCAACTTGTGTTCGGCGCATATCTTTTGTACCTTTTGAACTTAGGTTGATCATACTTGGTATGCAAGATGCATCATGGGCTCAGGGTCCACTTTGTGATCGGGTCATATATTTTGTATCATTGAACAAAGGTTGATCAAACTTGGTATGCAGATGAATCACAGACTCGGGTGTGTCATATACCAAATTCAGATCATTCTGACCTTACATTTTACCTCTATTGAAGTAACTCCTTCTCAAATTTGTGTCCAGCTCATAACTTTTGTACTGTAAAACTTAGATTAACCAAACTTGGTATGCAGTTGCATCAGGGGCGTGAATGACTCATATACCAAAAATTTCAAAATGTCACTGTCTCAATACTATATTTCACAACAGCAACTAAAATGCATGTATGAGGGGTACTAGTTTCTTTCTACCCAAAATTTAAATTCTGACTCTTCATTAGTACATAAATGAGCCTTACTTCATTATACTTCTTCGTATGAAAAGAACTTCCAAAGTGTATATATTTTATGATTTGTTTATATTTACCAGCAAAAAAAGTCTGACAATATTAAGCAGCAACAACAGGTCATCTGATCCCATAGTATAATTATGTCATGAAGAAGATGACTGCCATTGCATTTTTGTAAAAAATAAATATATATAACAAAGTCCCCATGATCCTGAATGGCCTTTTTATCCAGCACATAAAGCAGGATGAATAAATGCAATGGTGACAACATAAATATTAAACCTCTGATAACTTATAAATTCCATGCTTAACATGCACTATATAATTTTTATTGCTTTTTTGAATGTTATGTTGATCTCCTCTCTACAATTTCGTATTGAGAATAGATATAGAATTTTAAAAGAAGATTTGGTTTGATTACCAATAAGACAACTTTTCACCAGACACCAAAGGACCTGGATGTAGTACATGCATTGTATTTTGTTTCCTTAAAGTATTCTGTGTTTAAAGTTAACATACACCACATTTGTCAAATTAAAGAATAAGATTGATTGATTGATTGTTGGTGTTTAATGCAAATTTCAGCACTCTTGGCTATATCATGGCTGCCAGTTTTTATCAGTGGAGGAAGTTGCACACCTGGAGATATCCACAGACCTTATAATGCAATTTGTCTTATTTGCAATGAGCCTTTGTTGACAAAGTAATACCAGAGATTGAAGGAATATTGATTTGAAACTTCCAGGTTAAGATTGTTTAACTTTAAATAGATAATTTATGTATTTTGTTTTAGTTTCAAATGATTTGGTAGTAACTCCTTCTGGACCATTACAAGTTGGAAAACGTATGAAGCTGATTTGCAGACACAATTGTTATCAAGGTACACCTAGATGGGACCAAGATAGGCCAATTGGTAGCAAGCTTACCTTTAACGGAGATGTTCTACCACCACATAAACAAACGATAGATTTGGAAATAAACGAGAATGAATACAACATAATTTTTCCGAATGTCACATTTACAGATATCAATTCCACCTATTCCTGTCATTATAGTTTTGTTCTTACACAGATCAGTCCAATTGAATATTATAAAGGTATATATATGGAAAAAACTGTTTATAAAGCTTGTATATTGTCTTCATATTAGATATATTTTAACAGTTGTTAGTGATTGAAGTATTTTAGTTGATAAAGCTTCAGGGGAGATGACTGCAGTTAACTTTATAATGAATCTTCAAAGTTTTTTTTAAAATGGCATTATAATTAGATTTAAGCCAGTTAAGTTTATACTACAACGTATATACATACAATAATAGAATCAAATCGCAGGACAAAGAATATGAAAATATGATATATCACAACCATTGAATAAATTATGATAGAATTTTTTGTCATATTCAAATAAACACTAAGACAAATATGAGTGATAGCCCCAAAACATATGAGGCGACAATTTGGGAAACACAATTTCATAGACAGTTTTTAAAGTTTTCTCTAAAAGACCCACAGTTACATTATGTTATGTGTACCGGGTATATATATTATTTATTACAAAATGCACAATGAAAGCTAACTCGTATAAAAGTATTGCAAAAATGACATAAGAACCTTGTAAAACAGTTTAAAATTTAAGTAGACAAATTTAAGATAAATTGGAAAGTGATATGAAAATTATATCAAGTTTTGAAATAAAACAGTACTTTGACATGTAATTTAAATAAAAATATTTGATTTTTCCCTAAAGCACATAATTTATAAGTGGTATTTTTTTTGGGTAAATAAAACCAATTTGGCTATTTAATTATCAAATATTTTTTTTACAAGTTTCTTGTTATATCCTGGTATTTTTCATATTGGGTGAATCTGGCTGTACAATGTTGTTTAGATATGTTCTGTGGTGCTAAGATTTGAATTTCTCATTGACAAGGTAAAAACAGATGTTAAGAGTGAGTTCAAACAAATAACAATGCATGATGATATTTATGAAAACTTTTACCCCAGTGTTAGTAACAGTATCTTAATCGAAGATTTTGAATCTATTCAGGATTAAATTGATATAAGAAGATGTGGTATGAGTGCCAATGAGACAACTCTCCAACCAAGTCAAAATTTATAAAAGTAAACCAATATAGGTCAAAGTATGGCTTTGGATAACAGCAAACAATCATGTATCTCAGATCAACATAAAATAAATCACAAATCGGTGTATAGAATCAATCTTTGCATTGAATGGTTTTACAATAAGAATTGTTTACTTATATTATCTATTTGGCAAATGAAAGCATCAAGAGAACATGTAGAAAATATCAACAGAATACATAGAACAAAAAGTTTTATTAAATCAGATTTTTTTGTAAAACTTCAATTTTTCTGTCAGACCAAGAACTGATAGAAATCAAACTTTTGCTGGTCCTTCCAAAAATTTGTAGGTCCTTCATTTTTGGGAAATTATTACCTAATTTGTTATGTTAGATATTATGGTTGATACATTAGAAAATGAAATTAAAAATACAAAACGAATCATTTTTGAGACAAGAATATGTATATTAAGGGTTAGATAAAATTTTCCTTTTAAAAATTGTCCAGTCTGAAGGTCAAAAGTTTAATATACTTTTTTAAAATCTGGAATATATTGTTTCAATATGGGACAAAAATCATATCAGATAGTCTGGTTGCAGTATTATATAAATTTTCGTTATTTGCGGAGCCATACTATGTGGTCTGTCAGGAAATTTATTGCACGATTGTTTTTGGCCTTATCAAGGTTCAAGTCCTTCAACATATTGCAGCTGTTTTCATTTTCATGTGCCTATGACAAAAGTAACCTGTCACTCTGCCATTGAAAATACTTTAACTGGTTCTAAAGGTATGATTTCTAAAGGGATGACTTCTTATAGGAGTTATTGTCCTTAAACGACAAATTACCTATTTTTTTTACAATATTGCCTTTAAAAAAATTATAACAGATAGACAGAAACTTTTAGGAAAAACTGATAAAAGACAAAATCTACAAATAAGTCAGATGACCAAAATTGTTATTTGACTCCTGATTGAAGTTATTGGCTTTTAATGATGATTTTTTTCCAATTTTTGCAATTTTGCCTATTATCTTGAAAACCATAATAGATGGATAGAAATTTTATATAGCAAAAATGATCAGTAAGACATGATTTACAAATTAGGCATCATGGCTGAAATCTTCAAACGACCCTTTATTGGAGTAATTGCCCGTTAATGATAGTTTTTTACCATTTTTAGTCCCCTACCGACGAAGTCGAAGGGGACTTTAGGTTTGCACTCTGTCCGTCTGTCCGTCTGTCTGTCCATCTGTCAGTCCGGCAAATCAGTTTTCCAGACTTTTTTTCTTCGTGCTTGAAGATATTGATTTGATATTTGGTTTATTGTTTTATCATGACAAGTTACAGGTCAAGTTCAATTTTCACGATTTTAGCTTTTCTCTTTGTTCAGTTAAAGCCCTTTCCCTAGAATTAAAATTTTGATGAAATACTTATTAATTAGTAGATTTCTGTTCAAAGGGAAATAACTCATTTTTTAAAAGACAAAATGACATTTTGGATTTTTTTCCTTTTCTTTGGTAAATTGTTTGAAGAATTTAGTGGTAGGTTTGTTGGTCATTCTTGAAGATATTGATTCGATAATTATTGATCCGGTCTGATGATTTTGTGCAGAGTTATGGTCTTTGGACATAGAAAATTCACTTAAATAATCAGTTTTCAACAGTTTTTTTTCGTCATGCTTGAGGATTTTGACTTGATATTTTTATGTAGTTTACACCATGACAAGTAATAAATCAAGTTAGAATTTCCTTCCATTACAATAAATTTTTAACCGGAAGGGGATTATGTATTGCCAAGCAATACTCACAGAATGCTTTTTTTGCATATTTTGCCTATTATCTGCAAAATTATCATAGATAAATAGAAACTTTAAAAAGGAATGATGATAAGATTGTCAGTTAATTCTTAGAGTTATTCCCCTTTAAAGATGATTTTTACTCCAAAGTGGCCATTGCTGAAGATGAAAGTGAGCAAATGTTGTTTTTTATGCCCCCGCCGTAGCGGAGGAGCATTAAGTTTTAACCTTGTCTGCTCGTTCGACCGTCCATACGTCCCAAAGTTGGTTTCTGTTCTCTAACTTTAGTTTGCCTCAACCAAATGTTATGAAACTTATACACAATGCTTATTTCCACAAAATACAGATCAAGTTTGAATTTTGGTGGTGCCACTTTAACCGTTCTAGAGTTATGCCCCTTTACAAATGGAAAAGTTTCCGTTCTCTAACTTTAGTTTGCCTCAACCAAATGTTATGAAACCTATACACAATGCTTATAACCACAAAATACAGATCAAGTTTGAATTTTGGTGGTGTCACTTTAACCTTTCTAGAATTATGCCCCTTTACAAATGGAAAAATTGCTGAATTATTTCATTTCTGTTCTCTAACTTAAGTTTGCCTCAACCAAATGTTATGAAACTTATACACAATACTTATTACCACAAAATACAGATCAAGTTTGATTTTTGGTGGTGTCACTTATATTGTTCTAGAGTTATGCCCCTTTACAAAAGGAAGAATTGCTGAATTTTTCGTTTTCGTTCTCAAACTTAAGTTTGCCTTAACCAAATGTTATGAAACTTATACACAATACTTATTACTACAAAACTCAGATCAATAACAAATTTGGGTAGCGTCACTTTTACCGTTCTTTAGTTATGTCTTAAAGTATAACTTTATATGATATGCAAGTGGGGGCATCATCTGTGTTCCATGGAAACATTCTCCATTTATTTTTAAATAACAAATTTGGGTAGCGTCACTTTTACGGTTCTTCAGTTATGTCTTAAAGTTATAACTTTATATGATATGCAAGCGGGGGCATCATCTGTGTCCCATGGACACATTCCCCATTTATTTTTAGTGATTGTCCTTGGACAGATGAAATATCCCTTCCCTAGATTTTCCATCAGACATGATGGAATTTTGTGATGGAAAAAATGCCATCACATTCCATCATGTTGATGGAGTAATGGAACAACTTTCCATCAACTTTCCATCAATGCTGGAAAATGGTTGATGGAAAAGGTTTGATGGAATTTGTGTTCATGATGATGGAAAATTGATGGCATAATTTCCATCTGATGGTATTTATGCCATCTGATGGATAATTGATGGTATTTTTGCCATCTGATGGAAAACTGATGGTAATTTTGCTATCAGATGGAAAACCAATGGAATATTTCCATTACATGTAAAATGCATAGAAACTTGATGGAGAATTGACCATCAGATGGAATTTGATGGATGAGTAAGGAGAATGTCTTTAGAAAATCTTTCCATTGATGGCATTTTCTGTGATTTAATAAAACAATATTTGTTCCCTGTCGTCTATAGGTAGTCCTGTTACATGTGTGTATCTTTTCGTTCAGTGTCCCATTGAACTTGCTGTTCTTAAAGTTGAATTAGTTGATGGCAAATTCTGCAAAATAAAAGTAAAAGAATCTAGCATATATAAAAGAATAAGTTAACATTGTACAGGTATAAAGTTAGTTAGTTACATTTGTTGTCAATTCTGAAATTATCAAATGAAAATAACACTTTTTGAAAAGATTTGTATTAATGTGTCACTTGCAGGGTCAATTTCTAAGAGTGTCAAATCCTTCTAGAAATTTAATATTCAGAGGTGGATTTAGGAAAGTGGGCACCCCCTTTCTGAGCTTTAGAGCTACATAACTTATTAAATAGAAGTTTTATAAGTCTTACTCCTAATGTTGACTTAATTGCCATCACTACCACCCTGGTTCAGCAGCTGATATATAACTGTACAATACATTGAACCTCATGTCAGTACTAAATTATCATCATTATAATAAGTGACTGTCCCTAGAAATAAAGAGGTTGTCCTTTCTTTTTTGTTTAATATTTGTTTTTCATAATCATTGTACTATAACATAATGGGTCTTGCCCATGTTTTATATCATACTTTTGGTGGGTAGTGTATATACTATACATGTATATATAAAGATATATTATTTTACCATTTGTGGATATATAAATGTCATATTGTCAGTCACACCACAGATCTCTAATTTTATAGCAAAATTACTTTTTCAGAAGTACTATTTTACAAAACAAATAATGTTTTAAAATGATACAAAATATGACTCATGTCCTACACAATTTTATGATATGTATATGCATATTTTTTGTGTCATTTGGTCTCTTGTGGAGAGTTGTCTCATTGGCAAGCATACCACATCTTCTTTATTAATACTTTTTATAAATCTATGACCTTCTTTTTTTCTTGACTCTTAAAAGTTAATAAAACACTTTAAATATCACTACTTTGAACTAAAAGAGCATGCACATATATTCAAAATTGTGGAAATTCTAATACATTGTACTTACCAAAAGATATAATCCAAAATATGTTTACACCCGAGACGTCCCAAAAATATATATAGGCGGTGCTCCTATCATTGGCGGTAACACTACACAGTTTTGTACATACACATGGCGACACGAAACACAATCGGAAATCCATTTTACGATATCAAATGTTTCATAATGGAGTGGAAAATATCGTGTGCCACGTGGGCGCTTACATTTGTCACTCTATGCACCATTTCTGGTCGAAAAGGGCAATTGGCGCAAGGCAAACGTCCTTCCCGATAACTGTGTTTAATAATTTATTTAAATGGCTGTCAAGTTCCCATTAAAAAAATTTGACTTGTATTTATTTTAATGTCAGATCCTTAAACTCCCATCAAAATGAGATACTAGTACTTACTACTAGCAAACTTGTTGGCCATTTTTAATGGCTGCTTAGATTGTTAAATTACCAAAATTATCAAAATGGTTCCCAACCCCACCCCCTCCTCCTCATGTTCACTAATACCCTTAAGCATTTCATTGTCTTAATTCAATAATTGTATTTAGATACACATTGTTCACCATGGCTTTACGATGTTCGCTGTTCAGTTTCAAATATTATGTTAGGCCTAATATAAAATATTGTCTGTTTCCCCAATCCCTATACCGACCCTTCAAAAAGGGGTCTGACTCATAAAATTTTATTGTCAAAACTAAGTCAAATATTATTTTATTCAGTTCCAATTTTCAGGCTTGCCAGATCGACCAATATTGTTCCAGCTTTTTGGAAAAAATAAAATTATTTCCCTACCTACCTACCCACACCTGGCTTGGCGGTGTCGGATTGGGGAAACAAACAATATATTAATTTAGGCTTAATAAAAATCAGATATAAAGGATACATGTTAAGTTCTTCTCCTTTCTGTAATTAAATTTGCTGTCTCTGTACTTCCAACTAGTATTGCTGAGTAAAGGTAACTGGAATCTGCATGCAATCTGTTTACTATCAAAATTGGCAGCTCCATTTTAAAATCATTAAATCCCCTAAAAGTAAAAAAAAATCCACAAAGAATCAATTGTTCAAGACGTTTTAAAGCAATAAATTCAATAGAAATATTATTGCATGTTTATACAGTACATTGGAAGCCATTTGGAATCAAATTAATTACCCTCCCCCTTTTTTTATCCCCTGAAGATTAAAAACCGGCGACTTATTATTTTCACCAAATAACCATTCACACAACTCAATATTTTTTTACATGTCTACCAGTTATGCCTGTTATGTGACAACAAGATTATTCATTGTCAAAAACTCATGTTAAAAATAAATATAATTTTCAGTTTATGTTTTCAGACTTTCTGATGTTGATTTGCTCAAAAAAACAATAAAAAAATCATAGTTCTTCAATGAATTATAATTTATAATATACACATGTTGAATTAAATTTCTAATGCACTTATCTGAAAACATCTGCATCAGATTTTCCAGCATCGGATTTTCAAGTTTGATCTCCATATCAGCGTAATCACATTTTGATGACGTGTTTCTAAAGTGCGCTAACGTCGAAGTGACAATCTCTCCCCATATTATATCGACCAGAAGTTGATCCGTTCCCGTACCGGTATTATGAAAATAGATCAAGGGTGTCGCATAATAATCGGCACAGGGTGCATGCGGTGAACTATTGGCCGCATTATCTAGAACGGTATTTTCTAGGGTCGAACTGTTCAGTACAATTACAAATAAAATGCTTCGCAGGGCGCAGCTTGATACGACCGCAGAGGTCGAATCCTGAACAGTTGGGGCAAGTATGGACACAACATTCAAGCTTGATACAGCTCTGAATTTGGATTGTGATTAAATATTTGACACAGCATAGGTTTCTGAGACAGAATGAATGTGGTCTAAGAACTTAAAAATTTTAAATTTGACATTCACCTATTATGGTCCAATATCCAAAATCTAAATACATGGTTAGATTCAGCATATCAAAGAACCCTAAGAATTCAATTTTTGATGAAATCAAACAAAGTTTAATTTTGGACCCTTTTGACCTCAATCTGAACAAAGTTGATAACGGGGCCCAAAAATCAAAAATCTTAATACATGGTTAGATTCAGCATATCAAAGAACCCCATATATTCAATTTTTGTTGAAATTAAACAAAGTTTAATTTTTGACCCCGATTTGGACCAACTTGAAAACTGGGCCCATAATCAAAAATCTAAATGCATGTTTAGATTCAGCATATCAAAGAACCCTAAAAATTCAATTTTTGTTAAAATCAAACTTAGTTTAATTTTGGACCCTTTGGACCTTAATGTAGACCAATTTGAAAACGGAACCAAAAATTAAGAATCTAAATACACGGTTAGATTCGGCATATCAAAGAACCCCAATAATTCAATTTTTGATGAAATCAAACAAAGTTAAATTTTGGACCCTTTGGACCTCAATGTGGACCAATTTAAAAACAGGGCCCAAAATCCAAAAACTTAATACACGGTTAGATTCAGCATATTAAAGAACCCCAAGAGTTCAAGAATAAAACCCCATTGAAATTGATCAAGAAATAAGCAATTTATACGAAGTATCTTCTTTTGCACAATACCGTGCAATTGAATATTTCTTGCTATTGCGCAATACTGTACAATTGACAATTTCTTGCTATTGCGCAATATTGTGCTATTGGATATTTCTTGCTATTGCGCAATACTGTGCAATTGAAGATTTCTTGCTATTGCGCAATACTGTGCAATTGAAGATTTCTTGCTATTGTGCAATACTGTGCAATTGAAAATGTCTTGCTATTGCACAATACTTATTATATAATAATTTACACATCCTGTTTGGTGTGTATCTACTACCATATCATTATTATTTGCTTTTAAATATTAATCAGAAATAACCAACTTAAAATGGAAAATTTTAAAAGAAAAAAAAAAGGAAAAAAAAAAAAAAAAAAAAAACAAAAAATCCCCCCTCCCAAATTTTTTGAACCCCCTTATGATTCATCACCCCCAAACTCAATACCAGCCTTCCCTTTGTGGTATGGTACCTTGCAGTACAATTTCAGAGAGATCCATACACTTGAACACAAGTTATTGTCTGGAAACTAGAAAAATGCTTATTTTTGGCCCCTTTTTGGCCCCCAATTCCTAAACGTTTCGGGCAATTACCCCCAAACTCAATTCCAGCTTTCCCTTTGTGATATGGAACCTTGTAGTACAATTTCAGAAATATCCAAACACTTACACACAAGTTATTGTCATGAAACTAGAAAAATGCTTGTTTTTTGCCCCTTTTTTGGCCCCTAATTCCTAAAATTTTGAGGCAATTACCCCCAAAATCAATTACAGCCTTCCCTTTGTGATATGGAACCTTGTGGTACAATGTCAGAGAGATCCATACACTTACACACAAGTTATTGTCTGGAAGTTACAAAAATGCTTATTTTTGGCCCCTTTTTGGCCCTTAATTCCTTAACTGTTGGTACCATAACCCCCAAAATCAATCCCGACCTTTCTTTCGTGGTATTGAACCTTATGGTAAAATTTCATGGAGATCCATTCACTTAAACTAAAGTTAGAGTGCGAAAACCAATGTGTCTTCGGACGACGCCGGACGACGCCAGACGACGACGACGACGACGACGACGACGACGACGCCAACGTCATACCAATATACGACCAAAAAATTTTTAATTTTTGCGGTCGTATAAAAACACGTGGTCATGATTTGTTAACATTTTACACAAGTTGAGAAACCAATGTTTCACGATGTCGATCATTGATCTGATAATTAATAGAAACGCACTTATGTAAACTTGGGAGAAAATCAGAAACGCCCCAGCTTGTCTGGCAAAACAGCCGTTGGCGTTTCTCGAGTTCCCTGTCGTTTATATCGCGAAAATCTCGGCATTTTTCTTACTTAGAAATACGGTCAAACTGAAATTCGTAATTCTTCCATGAACAGGAAGTTCAGCTAGCTGTGTAAACTGTAAAATTAAGTGACCCATTAAGTGCATGGCTTCACCTGACAGCTTTGGTGTCAAACACATTGTAATTAAACACCAATTATCTTTGCTTTATGTCAAAAACAATTTGTCTATTTCAAAAATGTTTGCCAAAAAAAAATAAAATGCTCCGCAGGGCGCAGCTTGATACGACCGCAGAGGTCGAACCCTGAACAGTTGGGGCAAGTATGGACACAACATTCAAGCTTGATACAGCTCTGAATTTGGATTGTGATTAAATATTTGACACAGCACAGGTTTCTGACACAGAATGAATGTGGTCTAAGAACTTAAAAATTTTAAATTGGACATTTACGTACTAGTATTATGGTCCAATATCCAAAATCTAAATACATGGTTAGATTCAGCATATCAAAGAACCCCAAGAATTCAATTTTTGATGAAATCAAACAAAGTTTAATTTTGGACCCTTTTGACCTCAATGTGGACAAAGTTGATAACGGGGCCCAAAAATCAAAAATCTAAATACATGGTTAGATTCAGCATATCAAAGAACCCCATATATTCAATTTTTGTTGAAATCAAACAAAGTTTAATTTTGGACCCCGATTTGGACCAACTTGAAAACTGGGCCTATAATCAAAAATCTGAATACATGTTTAGATTCAGCATATCAAAGAACCCTAAAAATTCAATTTTTGTTAAAATCAAACTAAGTTTAATTTTGGACCCTTTGGACCTTAATGTAGACCAATTTGAAAACGGAACCAAAAATTAAGAATCTAAATACACGGTTAGATTCGGCATATCAAAGAACCCCAATAATTCAATTTTTGATGAAATCAAACAAAGTTAAATTTTGGACCCTTTGGACCTCAATGTGGACCAATTTAAAAACGGGGCCCAAAATCTAAAAACTTAATACACGATTAGATTCAGCATATTAAAGAACCCCAAGAATTCAAGAATATAACCCCATTGAAATTGATCAAGAAATAAGCAATTTATACGAAGTATCTTCTTTTGCACAATACTGTGCAATTGAATATTTCTTGCTATTGCGCAATACTGTACAATTGACAATTTCTTGCTATTGCGCAATATTGTGCTATTGGATATTTCTTGCTATTGCGCAATACTGTGCAATTGAAGATTTCTTGCTATTGCGCAATACTGTGCAATTGAAGATTTCTTGCTATTGTGCAATACTGCGCAATTGAATATTTCTTGCTATTGCACAATACTTATTATATAATAATTTACACATCCTGTTTGTTGTGTATCTCCTACCATATCATTATTATTTGCTTTTAAATATTAATCAGAAATAACCAACTTAAAATGGAAAATTTTAAAAGAAAAAAAAAAGGAAAAAAAAGAAAAAAAAAAGAAAAAAAAAAATCCACCCCCCCCAAATTTTTTGAACCCCCTTATGATTCATCACCCCCAAACTCAATCCCAGCCTTCCCTTTGTGGTATGGTACCTTGCAGTACAATTTCAGAGAGATCCATACACTTGAACACAAGTTATTGTCTGGAAACTAGAAAAATGCTTATTTTTGGCCCCTTTTTGGCCCCCAATTCCTAAACGTTTCGGGCAATTACCCCCAAACTCAATTCTAGCTTTCCCTTTGTGATATGGAACCTTGTAGTACAATTTCAGAAATATCCAAACACTTACACACAAGTTATTGTCATGAAACTAGAAAAATGCTTGTTTTTTGCCCCTTTTTTGGCCCCTAATTCCTAAAATTTTGAGGCAATTACCCTCAAAATCAATTACAGCCTTCCCTTTGTGATATGGAACCTTGTGGTACAATGTCAGAGAGATCCATACACTTACACACAAGTTATTGTCTGGAAGTTTCAAAAATGCTTATTTTTGGCCCCTTTTTGGCCCCTAATTCCTTAACTGTTGGTACCATAACCCCCAAAATCAATCCCAACCTTCCTTTCGTGGTATTGAACCTCATGGTAAAATTTCATGGAGATCCATTCACTTAAACTAAAGTTAGAGTGCGAAAACCAATGTGTCTTCAGACGACGCTGGACGACGCCAGACGACGACGACGACGACGACGACGACGATAACGCCAACGTCATACCAATATACGACCAAAAAAATTTTAATTTTTGCGGTCGTATAAAAATGAGTTACTCCCCCTTTTTCATCACCTTTTCACAATATATTCCGTTTATTTATGGTTTTTTTCGTAATTAAATAAATATAAAACAAATTGAATGCAAATGCATATTAGAATATTTCTTTTAATTATTTTAAACCTGAAAACACTTAGAATATAAATATTTTGAAAATTGTTTTTTTCATCTTCACCTCCATTCATTGCTCTATCAAGTGCATTAAAATAATAATTCAAATTGCTTTATTGTAAGTTTGCATAAGATCCTAAAGATGAGTAACTAACAGGATAACTTATATGAAACTCATAAGCCACTAAATAATTAAACTCAGCTGCAGTGTGAACATGTTATTAGTCACTATTAATGACCCGAGATTTTTAAAGCTAAACATAAAAAATTGTGCCAAAATTATTGAATTTTATTACTCCCCTTCAACTGAAACTTGATTTTACCTTAGTGCCTGAGTTTTATTTTAGTTTAATTGCCCTTTTTTCAATGACATTTTAAAAATAAAATTGTCATTTTTCTGACTAGAGCACCCTGCCCTTTTTAAATCCTGGCTAGAACACTGTATCTTCATGTGAATGTGAATATATATATATTTAACAAACAATTGTTAATTTCAGTCCCAAAGATTTTCTTTTTTATTTGGTTGAATTTGTAATACAGATTATATTTTTTCTTAAGTCCCAATACCAGGAATCATCCAGGCCTTTTTTTTTTCCATTCAGATAGAATTTGTAAATGTCCTGAAAGTTGGATGAATGATGATCGAAAAGTCCTGATATATTCTGGTTTATATAATATGATTTTTGAAAGTCTTGAGATATCCTGGATATTCCCCCAGTTTTAAGCTGCTTGATTTGAAAGTCCTGACATTTTCTGGAATTCTCCCATTAAGTTTTTTCCTAAAAAAAGGACTTATAGCCTAACAGGATATTTTCAGGATATCCCAGGATAATCTTCAGATATCCTTATTATAAAAGTTTTCAGGATTTATTTCTGCAAGGGGTGTATGCATCATTTGATGGAAAATGTAAAAATAAAAGTATTGGTTACAGAACAGTCATATAAATAGTGACAAAAAGTAATTTTAACAAAAAATAATATGTCACATTTAATAAGTTTACACTGGTTGAAATAAAAACCAAAGTATTCTTGAAATCCTTTCCTGTTACAAGATATATACAAGGTATGGCACAGTTTAGGAAATTGTTTGTTGCAACTTTCTAGCAAACAAACTCTTTCTTGCAACATTGCAGAAAAATACTGCAACTTTCTCACGAACAAATATTATTTCAGTAACATTGAGAGATTATGTTACAAGTTACAGCTGCAACAACATGTAACTTTCTTGCTAGTACTTCTTGTAAACAAATTTGTTTGCTCCAATATAATAGAAAACATTTTACCTCAGTAAGGGATGTTAAATTTTCAGACACAATTATGCTGAAATTTTCTAAGTTTTTTTCCATCAAGCAAAATGACAGAGTTTAAATACCATCACACTTTCCATCAACAAAATATTCTAAGTCCAAATTCCATCTCACTTTCCATCAAAGAAAATGTTTAAGTCCAATTTCCATCAAACTTCCTTCATTTCCATCCTATTTTCCATCAGGTGGAATAAATGCCATCATATTTTCCATCAGAGGGTAAAAATGCCATCCAATTTTCCATCAGGGGTTAAAGATGCCATCAAATTTTCCATCAAAAGAATGCGGATGGAAATAAAATTCCTAATTTCCATCATCCTTTGATGGATTTTTTTGGTTTAGGATGGAATTCCATCAAGTACCATCAACTTTCCATCAATTGTCCATCAAGTGTTGATGGAAAATGAAGAAATTGATGGAAGATCTAGGGAAGGGATGTGCAATGCAGGGGACATTGGAATTTTGTTCTTTTATCAAGTCTTGATTAATTGCCTCTTAATTTCTTTAAAATGATACACTGGACCTGTTAGTTCACTGTATAATATTTTTATTTGCATGAGTACATCCAAGATTTTAAAACACAAAACTGTTTTCTTTACTATTCACTGTTAAAAATTTCACTTTTGGAAAAAAAATATCAAGACATGTATTCTGAAAAGTATATTTATGCCCCCGTAACTAAAAGTTGGGGGGCATAATATTTTACCACTGTCCGTCTGTCCATTCGTCTGTCCGTCCTTCTGTCCGTTCCTTCCATTATGGGTATATAGTTATTCCAGATAACTTCTCCTACAGTTTAAATGCTAGGAAGTTTTCACTTTGCTTGCTATTTGTACGTATATTGAAGGTGTGCATGTGGTCAGGGTTTTAATTTTTAACCGGATTTTCAAAGGAAAAATGGGTTATTGATTTGGGGATGTAAGGCGGGCGGGCGGGCGGCTGCCAAACAGTGTCCATTCAATATGTATTATATCAATATCAATGTATGAATGGTCTAGCACCTGATAATCTATCTATTAAATTTACTGCTTGTACTGATCTTTATAATTATTGTCTCAGGTCGACAACATCAAGACTTCTTCATGTCCCAAGACCTAATTCTGAATTTTTAAAAAGAACATTTAAATATTCTGGTCTTATTACCTGGAATAATTTACCAAATAATATTAAAGAAATAAATAATTTAGATACATTTAAGATCAAATGTTCAAACTATTTTCTAACTGTACAGAATGAAGATGTTTGATTCTAATGTATTTTTTCTTCTTCTATTGAATGCATATGTACTTATTCAATATTCAAGCTGCTATATATAACAGTATTATGTATTTTATTTTGTTTGTATTTTTTTTTATATACGCCCGTTACGGGACGTATTATGGTATACCGTTGTCCATCTGTCCGTCCGTCCGTCTGTCCGTCCGTCGTCAACATGTCGGACATTAACTCAAAAACGCTTTAACCAATTTGCATAAAACTTTGGTGAATTGTTTATATCTATTGATGTGAGCTCCCTTTCGTTTTTTATAAATTTTAGATTTTACGTTTCTGAGTTATGGGGTTTTATTCATTAAAAAAAGGGGGATTTTCCAGTTTTCGGACAATAACTCAAGAATGCTTTCACCAACTTGCAAGAAATTGTGGTGAATTGTTTATATCTGTTCACATGAGCTCCCTTTAGATTTTTATATATTTTAGATTTTACGTTTCTGAGTTAAAGGGTTTTATTGATGAAAAAAGGGGGATTTTCCAGTTTTCCGACAAAAAATCAAAAATGCTTTCAGCAGTTCTTATTAAACTTTAGTGAATTGTTTATATCTATTGATGTAAGCTTCCTTTACATTTTTATAAATTTCTAATATGACATTGAGAATTAATTGAACTTTAATTGTTTATAGTCTGACAACAGATTTACTAAGTATTGCGCAACAGCACAGTGTATTGCACAACAGCAAGAAATCTTAATTAAATATAAATTCAATTCATATAACCAAGTTCAAGTTCTTTGAATTCTTTTATCCAGAAACCTATAATATGTCAAATATTTAATACAATCCAAATTCAGACCTGTATCAAGCTTCAATATTGTGTCCATTTTTGACCCAACTGTTCAGGGTTGGACCTCTGCGGGCGTATCCAGCTGCGCTCAGCGAAGCAGTTTATTCTTTTCTATTTGTATAAATAGTTTTTGAAGGCCTCAAGGAAGATTAAAATGTAATTGTTAAATGTGTTACCTTCGTTAATAAAGAATTTTATTTATTTATAATAACATGAAAACGCTATGACCAAATTTTTTCAAATTTAAATATGTTGTTTCCTGTGACTAAATGAAGGTCAAGTTCAATTTTCATGATTTAAGCTTTTCTCCTTGTTGAGTTATCGCCCTTTTTAATATCCAAAAGTGGTACTTCTAATGAGATTGAGTTATTTTCCTTTGAACAGAAATTGCTAATTATATATATAAAGTTTTATTACGCTTAGTGTTTTTAAATAATTTTCACCTGTTATCAGATTACATAGCATATGGTAAATGTCTTATGACACAATTATAATTGGAGTGACAGATTTATTTGAAAATTTTCTATTTTCTAAGTGCTGATGATTATTAGCTAAATAGGACTGTATAAATATAGTAAGAAATTTACTGTTCATTTTTATACGACCGCAATCGTATATTGGTATCACGTCGTCAGCGTCGTCCGAAGGCATTTGGTTTCTGGACAATAACTTTAGTTTAAGTGTATGGATCTCTATGAAATTTAATCAAAAGGTTCAATACCACAAAAGGAAGGTTGGGATTGTTTTTGGGGGTGATGGTCCTAACTGTTTAGGAATCAGGGGCCAAAAAGGGGCCAAAACAAGCATTTTTCTAGTTTTAGGACAATAACTTGTGTATAAGTATTTTGATTGCTCTGAAATTGTACCACAAGGTTCAATACCACAAGTAGAAGGTTGGGATTCATTTTGGGGGTAATTGCGCTAAACGTTTAGGAATTTGGGGCCAAAAAGGGTCTAAAACAAGCATTTTTCTAGTTTTCAGACAATAACTTGTGTTTAAGTGTATGGATGTCTCTTAAATTGTACCACATTTTACAAAAAGAAAATTTCTTCAAAATTATTTTTCTTTGGAAAGATTTTGGATTTTTTTTTCTTTTCTTTGGTTAATTGTTTGAAGAATTTTGTGGTAGGTTTGTTTGTTATTCTGTAAAAACTAAATTTTTTGAATGCTATATATGGTTTTTTTTTATGAAGTGAACTCCTTTAAAAACTAAGAATTTATTGTCTATTAATAAGCATATATTTAGATTTCTGATTTTGGGCCCAGTTTTCAAGTTGGTCCAAATCGAGTCCAAAATAAAACTGTGTTTGATTTCAACATAAATTGAATATATATAGGGCTCTTTGAAATGCTGAATCTAAACCTGTATTTATTTTCATTATTAATTAGATATTATCAAATTGAGGTCCAAAGGGTCCTAAATTAAACTTTTGTTTAATTTCATCAAAAATTGAATTCTTGTGGTTCTTTGATATGCTGATTCTAACAATGTTTTGATGATCAAATCATATTTAATTTTAGAGAATTTTGTCATCACTGGTTGTTGTTATTATATTATTGATTATAATTTGAAAATAGATGTATATAACATAATATCTAATTTTAGAGAACTATTTATTCAGTTTGAGGTATTTCCCTTTGAACAGAAAATTATATGGATAAAATTAACCTGTGTTTCATTTCAACATAAATTAAATATATATAAGGTTCTTTCAAATGCTGAATCTAAACCTGTATTTAGATATTAGATTTTTGGGCCCAGTTTTCAAGTTGGTCCAAATCAGGGTCCAAAATTAAACTTTGTTTGATTCAACAAAAATTGAATTTATGGGGTTTTTTGAAATGCTGAATCTAACCATGCATTGAGAGATTTTGGATTGTGGGCTCCTTTATCAAATTGTTCCACATTGAGGTCCAAAGGATCCTTAATTAAACTTTTGTCTGATTTCATCAAAAATTGAATTCTTGGGTATCTTTGATATGCTGATTCTAATATGTACTTAGATTTTGGATAATGGACCACAATAGTAAATGTCCAATTTCAAATATTTCATTTCTTTGACCACATTCATTTTGTGTCACAAACCTATGCAAATATTCTATCACAATCCAAATTCAGAGCTGTTTTAAGCTTAAATGTAGTGTCCATACTTGCTCAACTGTTCAGAGTTCGACCTCTGCAGGAAAATCCGGTTTGCTGTCACTCTGACAGCCTCTTGTTAATTAATATTGTTATGATGTTGTTTCGTTTGTGTGCATGTCCCCAGAGGTAATCTGTTAGTGTCATAAGTTCATTTGTGATAGAACAGCATACCAGTATTTACCAGTTTTTGAGAATATCCATTGTGGTTAAACAAATTTTAGTGTGAGGAAACATTTTTAAGGGTTACAATTTTCACAGCATTTTTGTGTGCATGTTTGTTTTTTTCAACTCTAGAAATGATGTCATATCTCTTTTTTTTTATATGAAAATTCTATTTAACATGTTCATGGCATCTGAAATTATGTTAAGTAAGCACGCTTCATTGACTTGTTTTAAAATTCATATTTTAACAGTCTTAGTTAGCTCATAACAATGAAATGTCTGATGAACAGTTTCATATTAACTGTAACATGTTTGCTTGAATGGGTTGATTTGCTGATCATCTGAAAAACAAAGAGAAGTTACTGACTGACTTGGTATTAGTTCTGATCTTTGAAGGACTACAGATGAAAAAGTTGAACAGGCCTTGCATGCTTTGAAATGTCATCCAGGCCACCATGTTCAACTTTGCATTCTCTATTGCAGACTTTGCAAAGGCAGGCAATATATCCCTATAGTTGTATTTGCCAACCCATCTCTAAATTTCACCATGTTTTCTTCTAAGGCAAGGATGGATGTTAAGCAACCAACAATCAATCAATCTAATGCATGGAAAGAACTTTCTATCAATAATTTGTTCACCATGATCACAATTTTTGCACACAGGTAGACAAGTAAAGAGTTTCAAATAATATTTGAATTTACTTGTTTATAATGCCTTCGAACATTTATCACGAGTGAAAACATTCACAATCACAGCAAAGATGGATTTTGATTGACTTATTAATGTTCACTATTGTCTCCCTTGGTAAAAGTTAAAAATTGAAAACCAACAAATGATTCGTGTTAATGACTTTCACAAAATTATGTTTTATGGCTGTTATCACATGCCATTGGGACAAGGGATTAAAATCATGCAGTGCACAGCTTAATCGTGAAGGTTGGCAGGTATATGTATAGAAGTCATGAAAAATGGTGCAGAATAGCTTTTTTTTTTTATTTCATCCCCTGACATTTTGTCTATGAGGAATCAACCGTACTAATTTCAATTGCTCTGGAAATGAAACTTTATTCTTTTTTGATGCAGTATCTGTGATATTGCCTTAAAATCCAAACGATGTATTGATCTTCCCATGTCTTAACAGGGAGTTTCACTGTATGTCATCAGGGAAGGGTGAGTCATTGCACTCATGAATTTATAATCTACGGCTCTTCCAACATCACCATACGAATAGTTCAGAACTATCAAATCTTATCAATAATCTTTCGTTGGAATTTGAAGTAGCTCCTATACTTCATCATTGAAATACATTGCAGTCTGAGATTCTCAAAGTGGTAAATAAGATGTATTAAGGATTAGTGCAATGCTCTCTGGATATCAAAAAACCTTGCAACAACTTGAAGAGGGGTCCGTAGGTGGCCTGTAGCATGTCAAAATTCTGTCCCTATCTAACGTACCCTCATTTTCCAGTGGTAGTCCAAATTTCCTAGCCTTCTTCCTGGTGGATCTATTTTGATAATAATATAACCTATCTATTATATTAATTGCTAATTTGTATGTTCATGATATAGTAGTTTTGTGTCAGGACATGATGCCCTTTTTCTTTTGTTAACTGGATTTTCGAAGGAAATATCGGTATTAAAATGGTTATATACGGCGGGCGGCTGGGCAGCTCTGGCGGCTGCCAAACAGCGTCCGCACAATAACATGAAAACTCTTTAACACATTTTTTTCAAATTTAAATATGTTGTTTCCTGGGACTTAATGAAGGTCTCTATTAATTTTCAAGATTTTAGTATATCTCCTTTGTGAGTTATCTTCATTTTTAATATCCAAAAGTAGAATTTTTAAATATTTTACTGTTGTTATCTTTTGATGATTTGTCTTATATCAGAATAAAAATTGGAGTGACAGATTTATTTGAAAATTATCTATTTCTTAAGTAAGCTATATCATTAGACATTCTGAAGATTATTACATTACTAATTATGTTAGAGTACTATGTTAAACAAACATAGTTCTGTTCTTTTAGATATTATAAATATTTCAGCATATGATAATGATTTATTTTCATTATTAATTAGATCTTTGAAATATTTTAGCATATGATAATCATTGGAGTGACAGATTTATTTGAAAATTTACTGTTTTCTGATTGAAATATAGGGGAAATCCATTGGGGTAACCCCTACCCCCCTTTTTTTTGATAACTTGTAAACGGTCAAGATTCCCACCCAGAAACCATATATATTCTTGTATGGGACAATATATCAAATCAAATGAAATATAGGGGAAGTCCACAGGGGTAAACCCTACCCCCTTCTTTTTGAAAACTTGTAAACGGTTGAGATCCCCACCACTAAACCATATATGTACTTGTATGGGACAATAAATTAAAGCAAATTAAATTTAGGGGAAGTCCCCTGGGGTAACCCCTACTCTCCTTTTTTTTGAAAACTTGTAAATGGTCAAGATCCCCACGGGGAAACCATATAATTCTTGTATGTTACAATAAAACAAATGAAATGAAATAAAAGGTGAGTTCCTTGGGGTCATTTCCACCTTCTTCCTGTTTAAGAACTTGTAAATGGTTGAGATCCCCGCCCCTAAACCATATATATATCCTTGTATGGGACAAAAAAACAAATCATATGAAATAAAGGGCAGGTTCCCTGGGAAAATTAATCAGTTTGTGTGTGTTATATTTGAACATAAATTAAATATATATAGGGTTCTTTAAGTGCTGAATCTAAACTTGTTTTTAATTAGATAATAATCTATTTTTATTATGAGATAAAGTTTTTGACATTGATAGATAAGTTGCAGATCTGTATTATTTTTTGACACATGAAAGAAACAATATTAGCAACTATTAATTAAATTGGATTATAATATGGAAATAGATATAACATCATATCTGATTTTAGAGAAGTATTTTGCTGGTTTTTTGTCTCGCCTTGACGGAGTCAAAAAGCGAGACATAAATATAGGTATGCTGTTTCCGGCGTTGGCGGCGACGGCGATGGCGTCAACAATGTATTAGTTTGTGATTAGGTCTAGTTCATTTATTGGTGAACCACTAGTGGTAGGTCAGTGATATTTGGTATGCAGTTGTATTAGCATTGGCACATCTCATTACCTTGGAGACTATTTGGCCCCGCCCCCTCAGTCAAGGTCTATTGACTTTGAAACTTTTCATAGTTTACATGTATTAGTTTGTGATTAGGTCAATTTATGGGGAACCACTAGTGGTAGGTCAATGATATTTGGTATGCAGTTGTATGAGCATTGGCATATCTCATTACCATGGAGATTATTTGGGCCCGCCCCCTCAGTCAAGGTCTATTGACTTTGAAACTTTTCATAGTTTACATATATTAGTTTGTGATTAGGTCAATTTATGGGGAACCACTAGTGGTAGGTCAATAATGTTTGGTATGCAGTTGTATAAGCATTGGCATATCTCATTTCCATGGAGATAATTTGGCTCCGCCCCCATAGTCATGGTATATAGACTTTGAATATTTTGCTAAGTTAACATGTATTAGTTTGTGATTAGGTCAGTTCAAGGGGAACCATTAGTGGTAGGCCAATGTTAATTGGTGTTCAGTTGTATAAGCATTAGCACAGCTCATTTCCACGGAGAATATTTGGCCCCGCCTCCTCAGTCATGGTCTATTTACTTTGAAACTTTTGCTTAGTTTACATGTATTAGTTTGTGATTAGATCAGTTTAAGATGAACTGCTAATGTTAAGTCAATGATATTTGGTATGCAAATTTATTGGCATTTGCAAGTATCGTTTCCATGGAGATTATATAGCCCCATCCCTGATCATGGTTCATTGACTTTTAAACTTTTATATAGTTTACAAGTTAATGTTTGTGTTTAGGTTTGTTTAAAGGGAACAACTTATAATAAGTCAATGGTATTTGGTATGCAGTCGTATAAGAATTGGCACATCTCATTCCATGGAGATTGTTTAGCCTGTACCTTCAGTCATGGTTCATCGACTTTGAATATTTGCATTACTTACATGTTAAAGTATTTTAATTTCAACATTTGCATTATCAAAATTACAAAAAGGCGAGACATATCTCTGTGATAACAGTTTATTATTGGTTTATGTAAATAAGTTTGAGTTATTTGTTTTGAAAAGTGATGTGTTTAATTGATAGATATAAAATCATATCTAATTTTAGAGATTTATGAGTGGTTAAGTCATATCTAATTTTAGAGAATTATTTTGGTGTTTTGTTACTGGTTCATGGAAAAAAATTTGAGTTATTGGCGAAATATCATTGGTAAATTGTTTGAAAATTTTTTGGTAGGCTGTGTGTCTGTCTGTCTTTCTGTCTCTCTGTCTGTTTGTCCTTCAGTTTGGCAAATCAGTTTGCCACACTTTTATGCCTGCGCTGTAGTTGAGGGGGCATTAAGTTTTACCCTTGTCTGTCTGTAAGTACGTATGCTGTATGTCCCAAAATTGATTTTCGTTCCCTATGGGACAATAAAACAAATCAAATGAAATATAGGGGAAGTCCATTGGGGTAACTACCACCCCCCTTCTTTTTGATAACTTGTAAACGGTCAAGATCCCCACCCTGAAACCATATATGTTCTTGTATGTTACAATAAAACAAATCAAATGAAATAAAAGGCGAGTCCCCTTGTTCTTCTTGTATATAACAATAAAACAAATCAAATGAAATAAAAGTCGAGTCCCCTGGTGTTTTTTTTGTGATCAAGTTATTTTCCTTTGAACAGCAATTGTTAATTATATACATAAATTTTGATTACACTAAGCCTTATAATAGATAATTTTCACCTGTTTATAAGTCCTGTAATCAGTTTACTAAACATAAAATTGAGAATGGAAATGGGGAATGTGTCAAAGAGACAACAACCCGACCACAGAACAGACAACAGCAGAAGGCCACCAACAGGTCTTCAATATGGTTAATGTCTTATCTTGAGTGACAGATTTATTTGAATATTTTCTGTTTTTAAGTGTTGATGATTAAAAGCTATTGTAGTAGTAAATATAGTTAGAAATTTACTGTTCATTATTAGACATTTTGAAGATAATTACAGATAAGTTTTATAGATTTTTAAAAGACATTGTATTAATGCTAAATAAATTTTTTGATTTTTTTTCTTTACTTTTGTAAATTGTTTGTTATTCTGTAAAAACTAATTTTCTGAATGCTATATATATTTTTTTGATTAGGTGAACTCCTTTCAAAACTTAGCTTATATTGATGTCTATTAATAAACATATATTTAGATTTCTGATTTTGGGCCCAGTTTTCAAGTTGCTCCAAATCAGGGTCCAAAATTAAACTGTGTTTGATTTCAACATAAATTGAATATATATCGGGTTCTTTGAAATGCTGAATCTAAACCTGTATTTATTTTCATTATTAGTTAGATAATACCACATCCAGGTACTAAGGGTCCTAAATTAAACTTTTGTTTAATCAACAATTGAATTCTTGGGTTCTTTGATATGCTGATTTTAACAATGTTTGAGTGTTAAATCATATCTAATTTAAGAGAAGTTAGTCATCACTGGTTGTTGTTATTATATTATTGATTATAATTTGAAAAATTACATCATTTCTAATTTTATAGAACTTAGTCATCACTTTATTCATTATAATCATATCTATTTATCAAGTTTAAATATTTATAGGGTTCTTTCAAATGCTGAATCTAAACCTGTATTTAAATATTAGATTTTTGGGCCCAGTTTTCAAGTTGGTCCAAATCAGGGTCCAAAATTAAACTTTTTTTGATTCACAAAAATTGAATTTATGTGGTTCCTTGAAATCCTGAATCTTACCATGTATTGAGAGATTTTGGATTGTGAGCTCATTTATCAAATTGGTCCACATTGTGGTCCAAAGGGTATTAAATTAAACTTTTGTTTGATTTTATTAAAAAATGAATTTTTGGAGTTCTTTGATATGCTGATTCTGACAATGTACTTAGATTTTGGATATTGGACCATAATAGGTAAATGTCCATTTTCAAATATTTCAGTTCTTTGACCACATTCATTTTGTGTCACAAACCTATGCTTTGTCAAATATTCAACCACAATCCAAATTCAGAGCAGTTTTAAGCTTAAATGAAGTGTCCATTCTTGCTGAACTGTTCAGGGTTTGACCTCTGCAGGAAAATCCGGTTTGCTGTCACTCTGACAGCCTCTTGTTTTCTATTTACTTGGTTTTGGGGAATTTGAGGGGCTTGTTTATCAATCCTGAACTTCTCTGAACTCACACTGAAAAGAAATATTGTAAACACACTTATACTATTTCACTAGTGCATGGACTGTATGTTTGCATCAGTTTTGAATTTTCAACCATGCTTACTTTATGTGTTTTATAACCACAAATTGACTTTTCCATCCCCCCATTTAAGTAGGCAATTAATACTACAGCAGGTAATTGCTGTGTTTAATGGAACTTAGAGTAAAACTTATTCACAAATAGGATTTTGTTTCTATTTTCAGTTCTACCAACTATTGAATCAATCAGTAAACAATCAGTCTATGAGAACAATGTTTTGAATGGTACTTTAGAGTTTAAAGAGGTTTACCCTTTACCAGAATGTGTTCTTTACTGTGATGTAAGTAATCAATATGATGAATATTTTAACGTACACATGGCTTAATGAGTCAATGCGAGTTTTTTGTCTTGCCTTGATGGAGTTAAAAAGCGAGACATAGGTATGCTGTTTCTGGCGTCTGCGGTGGCTGTGGCAGCGTCAACAATGTATTAGTTTGTGATTAGGTCTAGTTTGTGGTAAACCACTAGTGGTAGGTCAATGATATTTGGTATGCAGTTGTATTAGCATTGGCACATCTCATTTCCATGGAGATTATTTGGGCCCGCCCCCTAAGGCACGGTCTATTGACTTTAAAACTTTGCTTAGTTTACATGTGTTAGTTTGTGATTAGGTCAGTTTATGGTGAACTACCAATGGTAGGTTAATGATATTTGGTATGCAGTTGTATTAGCATTGGCACATCTCATTTCCATGGAGATTGTAAATTAGCTTCATGACCTTCAGTCATGGTTCATTGACTTTGCATATTTGAATAACTTACATGTTAAAGTATTGCTATTTTAATTTCATCGTTTGCATTATCAAAATAAAAAATAGGTGAGACATATCTCTGTGTTAAAGTTTATTTGACATTTACAGAAGGATTCCTCTTCATTAAGGAAATATATCAAAAATTCAATTGACAAGACTTGCTAGTTTTCCGCTAAAGATTGTTGGTCCTCTAGGAGCACCCCATTTTCCTCCACCAATAAAAGCTGGCAACCACAAAATAGTAGATAGTGCTGAAAGTGCTGTTAATACACCAAAATCAATCAATCAATAAAAAATTCAATGAGGATAAAAAAAAACTTAAATGACACACAGTCTTTTCCTGGACCCCCCTTTCCCCCTTAATTTGGAAAGTATTGATTGACTGGTAAAGGCATATGTGTTGATCTATATTATGATTTACTGCCATTCAAAATTGCCAATTAATATTTAGCATTTAAATGACACAGATACTATGATTAATTTCTCACCTACTCTATCGGTCCCTAATTTGAATAACAGGTACAATTTGATAGCTTTTGTTTGCATGAAAGGTTCTAGCATTTTTATTGCAGAACTTTGATGCATATTTCTTTGTCCCAAAAGTGGATATCTGATAACAAATTTTGCAGCAATATAATTACTTTCAGTGCATACCAGTATTCCCGATGACATACATTGCTATATTAATCAACATACCTTTCAGTGCCAACTCGTAGTCAACAAACTCGTACCAGAAGCTAACCAACTCATACCTTTATGAAATTATACAGACTTGTACCCAATCATAGAGGAACATACAATTTTGCTTATTTGTATATCTGCATTTTTACCAAAAATTATCAAAGATTTAATACAGACTATGTCTACTTTCACAGGAAACACCTGTCTCATAGTTATGTTTTGCTTTCCAGGACAAAAGACAAAAGGAAATACCTATATGTGAAACATGCAAGACATGGGAAAGAGACTTTTTCAAAGTTAAATTTACTTTCAACATAGATTTGAATAATAAAAACTGTAGGTAAGAAAATTACAAATGTAAGAAAATTTGGTAACGTAGTCCTTATTCTTTTAAGTTATGGTCAACTGGTAATATGTGATAGACTGTAAATCTAAGATCAGGAGAGAGGGGATTTGGGTCAGGAGTGATCAGGAGTTTAGACCTCATATCTGTAGGGTTTTTTATTGACATTCTTTTGTTCATAAATGTAATTACCTGATGTAAAAACTGCCGTTTTTGTGTGTTTTGTCATATCAATGAGTTTACTCTTGAAGCCTGTCTATTTGGATGAATTCAGTTAATATTTGAATGATTTCAGTTGAAAGAATAATTGAGAAGAATTTGTTTTTTGTATGGCCGCAAAAAAATTTTGTGTTCGTATATTGGTATGACGTTGGTGTCGTCGTCGTCGTCGTCCAAAGACACATTGGTTTTCGCACTCTAACTTTAGTTTAAGTGAATGGATCTCTATGAAATTTTACCATAAGGTTCAATACCACGAAAGGAAGGTTGGGATTGATTTTGGGGGTTATGGTACCAACAGTTAAGGAATTAGGGGCCAAAAATAAGCATTTTTGTAACTTCCAGACAATAACTTGTGTGTAAGTGTATGGATCTCTCTGACATTGTACCACAAGGTTCCATATCACAAAGGGAATGCTGGGATTGATTTTGGGGATAATTGCCTCAAAATTTTACGAATTAGGACAAAAAAAGGGGCAAAAAACAAGCATTTTTCTAGTTTCATGATAATAACTTGTGTGTAAGTGTATGGATCTTTCTGAAATTGTACTACAAGGTTCCATATCACAAAGTGAAAGCTGGAATTGAGTTTGGTGGGAATTGCCCAAAACGTTTAGGAATAAGGGCCAAAAATAAGCATTTTTCTAGTTTCCAGACAATAACTTGTGTTCAAGTGCATGGATCTCTCTGAAATTATACTGCAAGGTACCATACCACAAAGGGAAGGCTGGGATTGATTTTGGGGGTTATTGCCCCAAAATTGTAGGAATTAGGGGCCAAAAAGGGGCAAAAAACAAGCATTTTTCTAGTTTCAGGACAATAACTTGTGTAAGTGTATGGATCTTTCTGAAATTGTACTACAAGGTTCCATTTCACAATAAAAAAGCTGGGTTTGAGTAAGGGGGTATTTGCCCTAAACGTTTAGGAATTTGGGGCCAAAAAGGGGCCTAAAAACGAGCATTTTGTCTAGTTTCCAGACAATAACTTGTGTTCAAGTGTATGGATCTTTTGAAATTGTAGTGCAAGGTACCATACCACAAAGGGAAGGTTGGGAATGATTTTGGGGTGATGAATCATAAGGGGGTTCAAAAAATTTGGGGGATGGATTTTTTTTTCTTTAAAATTTTCCATTTTAAATTGGTTATTTCTGATTCATATATAAAAGCAAATAATAATGATATGGTTTGAATAGGTAAATTAAATTATTTTTTAAGTTCTTAGACCACATTCATTCTGTGTCAGAAACCTATGCTGTGTCAAATATTTAATCACAATCCAAATTCAGTGCTGTATCAAGCTTGAATGTTGTGTCCATACTTGCCCCAACTGTTCAGGGTTCGACCTCTGCGGTCGTATCAAGCTGCGCCCAGCGGAGCATTTTATTGGTTTTGTTTTTCATTGCTGATTGTTGACTGCTCATGAATTGTGCAATTTGATTTGATATTTCCTTTGAATACAAAGAGAGAATTAAAGCATAGTGTTTTATTCATGCCTTCATCTTTATTATTTGTACTTATTGTCATTGGCTTATAGTCTGGTGTGCAAATGTTTTAGGGGGAAAACCAACAAATAGACTGTAGTTCTGATAATAAAGCTTTAAACAATTTGTTTACTTTCCAAATTCTTAGAAAAAATTTAGTAGTATGGGAAAAAAAAATTGTTATTGTACAATGAAATCATGTGTCTTGTATTTTTCCAGGGAGGAAAATGTATCAGTAAGATGTGCTGTTGGCAGAGAAAACTATAAGTATGACTTTTCCAAATTGCCAAAAAACAGTGAGTATGATTCTTTTTCTCTCTTACAATTTATTAAATAAAGGACCTGCATCAAGGATGTAAGAGCCCTAGATTTTCACTTTTGTTCAATCCTCCATCTGTCTGTCAACAAATTTTTATACATAAACTCAAAAAGGTAGGTGGCAAAATTATACAAATTTGCAAACATTGTATCTTGAACATTTCCAATTCATGGTTTATGGTCAATTCTTGTAAGGTTTTTTTTTTAATTTCTTATCTCATATTCTATAAGCAATAGTCAACTATGTTTTGTTGATTAAATGATTGTTTGGTCTGCATGTTCTTCTTGCAGGGTTCATCTGAACTTGACCACATTTTCCAGGTTCATGGGTTTACATTAACATGATTAAGTTTTCATGAATAGTTTTGTTTCTCAGATTCTCTAAGCAATATATATAGGTTAACTTTATTTTGTATTCACAATGATTGCAAGGTGATTATTTTTGTCAGACAGGGTTAACTTAACCTAGACTTCATTTACCTGGATCATTGATGTTAAGTTTCTGTAAAACCCTATATTTAGACCTTGACATTAAAGACTTTCAACATAAAATTCCTCTAAAAGTAGTAAATCAGGGTAGACATTTTAGCATGTGATCTCTTGTTTGAAATAATGAGTAATTTTAGTTTTCCTATTGTCAACTTTTGATTTTCGTCGAGCCTGCGACTTTTGTCGCAAAAGCCAGACATAGCGATCCTACATTCCGTTGTCGTCGGTGGCGGTGTCCACAAATATTCACTCTGTGGTTAAAGTTTTTGAAATTTTAATAACTTTCTTAAACTATCCTGGATTTCTACCAAACTTGGACAGAAGCTTGTTTATGATCATTAGATAATATCCAGAAGTAAATTTTGTAAAAAAAAAAATCCTGTTTATCCGTATTTTACTTATAAATGGACTTAGTTTTTCTGCCAGTTAGATTACATTCACTCTGTGGTTAAAGTTTTAAAAATTTTAATAACTTTCTTAAACTATCCTGGATTTGTACCAAACTTGGACAGAAGCTTGTTTATGATCATTAAATAGTATCCAGAAGTAAATTTTGTGAGAAAAAAATCCTGTTTATCCGTATTTTACTTATAAATGGACTTAGTTTTTCTTCCAGTTAACATTACATACAGTCTGCAGTTAAAGTTTTTAAAACATTTATTAGATTCATAAACCATCCTTGATTTTTACCAAACTTGGACACAAGCTTCTTACAATCAAAATATAGTATCTAGAAAATGCTAGAGGAAAATTTTAATAATTTTTTCCCCATTTTTGTTGAGCCTGCGACTTTTTTGCAAGCAAAACCTTTTTTCATACATTTCAAACGTTTTATTTCATTAACTGTAAATCTATTATGTGCATTCCCGTATCACACTGAAAACATAGACAACAGAAAAAGTAGGCGAGACACTGGGTTCCGCGGAACCCTTACAAATTTTAGGCAGTTAAGCTGCCTTATGCTAGCACCCTAGATTTGTGTTCTTCCCAACGAATGCTGAAAAAAGTGCCATTGTTATA